>NC_135712.1:174643258-175294607 GCF_964656455.1 Halichoerus grypus
CCAAATATCATATTTAGTGCAATAAGGCAATAATAATAAATGCACAAAGATAGAAAAAGAGGTAATAAAATTGTCCTTATTCAGAGATTACATGATAGCTCACATTATAAAATCTTAAGATTTGTATCAAAATTTCTTGTGGGAACTAAGAAGTAAATTTCAAGTCCTAGAGTATGAGGTTAACATATAGAGATCAACTGTATTTCTATAAACTAGCACCAAAATTACTGGATAAATGAGTTTTAAAAATATTATTTATCACAGCATAAAAATTATAATAATTAGAAATCAATTTAATAAAAGGTATGAATAACTTTTCAGTATAAACTGGGAAATATAGTTGAGAAATTCTTTTAAAAAATCCTCACATTAAATAAATGGGCAGTTAAATCATCTTCAGGGTTCAAAAGATTTCCTATTTTTAAAATGTTCATTCCTTTAAAAAAATAAAAAATAAAATAAAATAAAAATTTCATACTCCTCAAATTGATCTAAAAACTTAAACACATCCCTAATAAAATTCTAGACTTTTTGTTTTTTAACTGAGAAGTTGATTCTCAAATATATAGAAATGCAAAGCACCTAGAATAGCAAAAACTTATTTGAAAAGGAAGAATAAAATTAAAGGATCTATCTATCTTATCTGATTTCAAGAGATACTATAAAGCTATTCTTATCAAGACAGTAGAGTATGACATAAAGGAAAACATAAAGTACAATGTAGTACTGGCACAAAGACAGATCCCCAGAACAAAACTAAAGAATCCAGAAATGACCTGCACTTAGGTGATTAATTGATTTTGAACAAATGCACCAAGATAAATTAACAATGACACGATAATCTATTGAACACATGGTCCTGGAACAGATAGATATACATATGGGAAACTATATAAGTCTTGACCTCTATTAGTTTCCTAGGGCTGGTGCAAAAATTTACCATAGTGACTTAAACTGGTAGAAGTTTATACACTTGTAATTCCGGAGGCCTGAGTCTGACGTCCAGATGTCAGCAGAGTTAGTTCATTCTGGAGTTCCCTGAGGGAGAATCCACTCCATGCCTCTTGTAGCCACAGCTGCAGGCCACCCTTGCTGCTTGTTGGCAGCAGAACTCCAGACTCTGTCTGTGCTTTCACGTGTCCTTCCCCTGTGTGTGTCCAGGTCTTAAATCTTCTTTCTCTTATAAGGACACTAGTTATTGGATTTGGGTCCTTCCCTAATTCCAGGATGACCTCATCTCAAGATTCTTAATTATCTGCAAAAACTCTCTTTTAAAATTATGTCACATCTACAGTACAGAAGATTAGGACTAGGATGTATCTTTCTGGGGCCACAATTAAACTCACTACAGCCCCAGTCTCAAACCATGCACCAAAATTAATTAGAAATGAATTATAGATCTAAAAGTAAAAGCTAAAATTATTAAAAATCCAAGGAGGATAGAACATAAGAGAACATCTTTATGATCTTGGACCAGCAAAGTTTTCATAGGAGGTACACAAAAAAAGCTTAAAACATGAAAGAAAAAAATGATAAATTGGCCTTCAAGAGAATAAAAATCTTCTGATCTCAAAAGACACCAATAAGAAATTTTAAAGACAAGCCACATACTAGAAAAAAAAAAATATTGTAACATATGTTTACAAAGGAATGGTCTATAAAATATTTAATAATTTCTTATAACTCATATGCACATGAAAACAAGCCCATAGAAAGAGGATCAATATTAGTGGTCATCAAGGAAATTCAAATTAAAACTACAATGACATACCACTTTACACCTGGAGGAATTGGGCTGTGAGGAGGACTCAATGGATAACTGTTGGTGACAATGTGGAGTAGACCAACTGGAATTCCCATATATAGCTGCGGAAATGGCAATGTGGTATGACAACTTTGAACGGCAGTTTGGTAGTTTCTTAGGTACACATTGCCTGTCTGATTCACCAATTTCACACCTAAGTATTTACCCGAGAGATGAAGATGCATGTCCACATACAGGTATCCTCTGCTGCTCAAAAGTTCATGCTATGCCACCACCCATTTATTAAAGACTTACATTAGTACCTGTTTTTGCTAACAGAAAGAAATCCAAAGAGGATTTTAGCTTTTATGAAAAGAGGCAAAAAACAAAACTGGTGTTTGGTGTTTGTTTGGCTGTTTAGAGGCAGTGAGTATCCTGAGCAGCAAGAGTGGCGCCACCACGCTCCTTCCCTAGGAACTAAACTTAGCATCTCCGCAACAAGCTGGCATAGCTTTGAACTGTGTCTGTGAGCATCTGTTCTTTACCTGGATTTATTTTTTTGCATTCATTAGCAAGATGTGCCCTAACATATCAGAAAAGTCTGAGAGAGGTTATTTTGGGGGTCTGGGAATACTCAAAAAATTTTCCATATAACTTAATGGTAATTGCTTCTTTACTTTATACCATTTAGATTTATGAAAGTTTTCAAAGCCAGGCTTTTTCAAAGCAATGTTCTACATACTTCGAGATGGTGCAGGAAACCTATAAAGACTTATACACAAATGCTGATATCAAGATCAAGATATCCGCAGAGTTGGTGTCTTCTCAGGCCTCTTTCCTCAGCTTGCAAATGGCTGTCTTCTCTGTGTGTCCTCATACTGTTCGCCTTTGGTCTGTGTTGTCTATATTTTAATTTCCTTTTTGTACAAGAACTCCAGTCATTTTGGAATAAGGCCCACCCATATGACCTCATTTAACCTTAGTTATCTTCTTAAAGGCCCTAACCTCAAATACAGTCATATTATGAGGTACTGGGAATTAGGACTTCAACATATGAATTTGGGGTGAGGGGCACAATTCAGTTCATAACAATGACTTGGTGTGAAATCAATGAAATTGACACAGCAAAGTCTATACTGCAGGAATCCATTTATATGGAATTCTGAGTAGGCATAAGTAATATATAGTGATGAAAATTCCCTCAGTATTGCTTGAGGGATGGGATGATGGTGGTGGTGTGCTTCAATGGAGCCTACGATAAAATGGTCATGTTCCATATCTTATTGTTGGTTACACAAGTATACATATCTGTCTACCTTATGTGATTTTATTTTATAAATTATACCTCAACATTTTTGACCACAAGTAAGGATATTCAAATTTTAGTTCAGTAAACATTTAGCACTCTGTTAATGTCTGGGGATAACAGTGTTCTCCAAAACCTACTGAGTCACCTATGTTAGACCTGTGCTACCTGTAGGCTAATCTGACAGTTATGTTTATCATTCCCATACTACAAATAAACTGAGGCTTAGAGAGTACACGACACACAGCTAGGAAAGTGCTGATAACAACATTCAAACCCTGGCAGTGTAATTCAGACCCCCATGCTCATAACCTACATTTGTTGCAAAGAATTCTAAATTGAATGGGTCATTTCTTTACCACTTGATTCCTAAATGGATTTGGGTGGATTGTACTGATATATTTATTTTATTATTCATAAAATGGAAATGATAGCTATTTACTGGACAGGTTTCTTTCAAAATATGTTAAAGCTCTAAAGCATTTTCTCAAAAATATGTACCTTTGTTGAAATTAAATATAGCATTTTTAAACTATGAACTTCAAAGAGAATGTGAGGAATTCAACTAAATGTTCTAAAATTCTCTTTTTTTTTTCAAATAAGGAGTAATGAGGAAGTTTTTTCACCAAAAACTTGGAAATAATTTTATGTTTTCCTGATTATTTATAGGAAATGCTGCTAATCTTGCCCATTTCCTCAAATTATTTTTGTAATGAAGGACAGAATAAAATGTATAAGTTAATGCTTATTTTAAAGGCAAAAATTATACCTAGCAAAATTTCAAAAAGTTACTTTATATGGCACAAAAATTACAAAATACATAAAACAATAAAAATTCAGGGAATTAACAGAACTCAAAAGTACATTTTAAAATGATATTGAGTAGAGGGAATATTTTGAGATTTTAAAACAATTCTGTATGCTGACTGCTGAACAAATATATAGAGATGTTTTCTCTATATATCATAAGTCATGTATATCATTTGTGTGTGTGCATGTCCGTGTGTACACAGTGAGAATCTCTACTTTTTTTTTTTTTTTAAAGATTTTATTTATTTATTTGAGAGAGAGAGAATGAGAGAGAGCACATGAGAGGGGGGAGGGTCAGAGGGAGAAACAGACTCCCTGCCAAGCAGGGAGCCTGATGCGGGACTCGGTCCAGGGACTCCAGGATCATGACCTGAGCCGAAGGCAGTCGCTTAACCAACTGAGCCACCCAGGCGCCCGAGAATCTCTACTCTTAAATAAAAGGAGGAAAAACATAATTTTTGAAAATAAGAAATACCAAAGACAAATATTTAAGAGTAGATGTACTAAAGATTCTTCACCAATAAATCTTTTTAATCTTATCTAAGATTTTAATATATAGATTTTTTTCAAGTAAGGTGGTGATGTTTATTTTATTAATACATTTCATAATTTATATATACTTTATGCAGGTACATATACATATGAATGTTTATAAATACTATTTTCCATGTCACAACTATTTTAAGTGAATCAATTCAGTTTCAAAAGAGGAGAAGCAGGGGCGCCTGGGTGGCTCAGTTGGTTAAGCAACTGCCTTCGGCTCAGGTCATGATCCTGGAGTCCCTGGATCGAGTCCCGCATCGGGCTCCCTGCTCGGCAGGGAGTCTGCTTCTCCCTCTGACCCTCCTCCCTCTCATGCTCTCTGTCTCTCATTCTCTCTCTCTCAAATAAATAAATAAAATCTTTAAAAAAAAAAAAAAAGAGGAGAAGCAGGTTCTACACAATTAACACATTTTTTTTCCCCTGCAAATGTATGTTTGAGCATCTTGCAGTATTGTTCCTCCAATCTCCATATTTTGTACATGAATATTGTTATGACAATTTCAAGAAAAAATAATTTGTTTTAAAAATGTGTAAAAGTATTATGCTCTATTTATCTACACAAATTATTGAAGGCAATTGCCTAGGAGAATGGAATCATTTAAAATAACCACTGTGCTTAAACCAGATATGCCTAGGTGGCTCAGTTGGTTAAATGTCTGACGTTGGCTCAGGTTATGATCTCAGGGTCCTGGGATTAAGCCCATATAGGGCTCTGCACTCAGCGACGAGTCTGCTTCTCCCTCTACCTCTGCCCCTCCCCCTGCTTGTGCTTGCTCTCTCTCTCTCTCTCAAATAAATAAATAAAATCTTTTTAAAAACAAAATAAAATAACCACTGTGCTTAAACCAAATATATATTTTTTTCTTAAACTTAGATCTCAATTTTCTTCTGTCTCTGAAGATAGATCATGTGGTCTCGGATACTGAGGAAACTAAATGTGTTTATGAGTTTTCATTATTATTTTGTACTGATGAAAGGTTTAGCAGGAAGTTTAACTTGCTATTAAAATAAAACTACAAAACTTTTTGTAAAAAAATAAAACAATAAAAATGGAATGCTGTGTTTTCAGTGCAAATGGTTAGGCTTCTCATTAGCCACTCATTTTTACTCATTTTCAAAAGAATGAAATAATGACTAGCAGTACTCACTATTTGGTGTTTCATCAAGAATGATAATGGTTGGGTGGGAGGGATGGGGTGCCTGGGTGATAGACATTGGGGAGGGTGTGTGCTATGGTGAGTGCTGTGAATTGTGTAAGACTGTTGAATCACAGACCTGTACCCCTGAAACAAATAATACATTATATGTTAAAAAAAAAAAAAAAAAAAAAAAGAAGAAGAAGATAGCAGGAGGGGAAGAATTAAGGGGGGAAATCGGAGGAGGAGATGAACCATGAGAGATTATGGACTCTGAAAAACAAACTGAGGGTTCTAGAGGGGAGGGGGGTGGGGGGGATGGGTTAGCCTGGTGATGGGTATTAAGGAGGGCACGTTCTGCATGGAGCACTGGGTGTTATACGCAAACAATGAATCATGGAACACTACATCAAAAACTAATGATGTAATGTATGGTGACTAACATAACATAATAATAATTAAAAAAAGAATGATAACGGTTTATGTAATTTTTGCTTCACACCTGGGTAGTAGTAATCATGCATTATATTTTTTTATTAATAAATACATCATTCATAAATGAATCTAAAAGAAAAGCATGTCTTTATAAAATTCTTAAGTAGCTGATAAAATGGAAAGTCTTCTTGACAAGCAACCTCATATGGGATTTTTCTAAATGTGTCCTTTGAAAAACATATCCTGCTGGTGCTTACAACTCTTTTTTGATCCATGGTGTCTTTCTTTTAATGCACATCACAACAAGTCATACCACACACCTGTTGCTTTTTCGTATCTCCTTTTTTATAAATTTAATGCCACAAACCAATTAATGTCTGTGTCCAACATGGAGTTACTTGGGGATGAGGGAATTCTAGAAAACATCTGATTAGTTTTCAATTTACAATTAGGATAAGAATAATCAGTTTGCGCCAGTATAGGAACAACCAAAAAGGGAGGAATGTGCACAGAACTGTGTAGGTTTCAAGTGCCCAGAACTAAATATCTCGAATTCCAGAATGGTATCAAGAGGGTGAACCACTTTGGGAGATATCAAAGGAAAGAACAATTCACTTTAACATTGTTGTACAGGTTACAAACTGTGCTCCCTCCTACCTGAAAGGTATGACATCCCTTGGAAACTCCCATGTCACTGCTGAGGCACTTTGGCCCCAGTGATTACAAAACTAGTTTTACTGGATGACTTGATTTGGTTATTCTTTCAGACAGCATCCTGTCTCCCTATGCTGCATATTCTTGCTACTGCATTCAGTGCTTTTAATGAAGGGACGAAAGATGCCTGAGAAACATTCAGATTATTTTATTTTACAAATGAAGGAAAAGACATACAATTTTTACATTATGAAATGTGTATCGTATATCCTTTTTATAAAAACACCTCAGATATTTTCTTATTTCAGAATTACTGCTACAATTTGTGTGTTGATGAAAAGAATTGAGATGTTCAGTCATTTGCTACAAGAACAATCTTCGATTATGCTTTTGCAAATTGTGTGAAAATAACAACAAAAACAATAAAACTTTATAAAACAATAATTTTAATATGTTATCATTTCAGAGTTAATAGTTTCTTTAGCTTTGGTTTTTATCCCTCAAACTGAAGCAATGAAGAATTTTGTTGATATGCTATTAAAAAAAAGAGAGAGAGAGCGAGAGAGAGAGATTGCAGAAATCACTAGTGTCATCTATTGGTGAAACTGAAAAATACAAGATATCCTAGAATTGGATTTCTTTAAAAAAAAAAACTGTTTATCATTCTTATAAGATCTACCGCAGAAGCGTCTGTGGGATTATGAGGCTAACAGGTTGTTTTGTGTCTCATTTTATCATTTCTTCTCATTGAAAAAAAATTTGTACTCTTTTAACTCATGGTTAAGGAATGGTAAAATTGTTTTTGCAAAATGAGTTACAAATGTGAGGCTGTCTTAGATAAATGGATATATATTTTTACAGTAAATAGAGATGCTACTGCAGAATGACATAATAACAATACCTCCCTCCCCTTTCTACTACCAGCTGTACTGATATAGTGGGGATGCCTTGAACTTGGGCAAAGTAACATTAAGTACATTAAGTTTAGATTATGGGATGAAGAAAATTCAAAAATTTCTTTCAATTGAGCATTAATTCCTATTGCCCCAAACGATCTACCTCTTATCAATTCCCTTCTTTCAAAAAATCCTACATGAATGAAATAGCAGTGATGTAAAAATACAAAAAGCAAAGAGTCCCCAAGAAAACAAAACCAATGCTTCCTATTAGAAGCTTCAAAAAGAGCTATAGTGGGGGAGGGCAGAGAAAGTGACACAACCAGAACTGCTCCTTTCTGATGTACCAGGGGACTTATATCCTTGCCAATTAACGTGGTCTCCAAACAGTATCATTGACAACTACTAGAGCTGTTGTTAAAAATGCAGAATCTCAAGCCCCACTGAGCCCCTACTGCATCAGAGTCAATATTTAAATAAGATCCTCAGGGCGGGCTCCTGGGTGGCTCAGTCCTTAAGCATCTGCCTTCCGCTCAGGTCATGATCCCAGGTTTCTGGGACTGAGCCCCGCATCTGGCTCCCTGATCCGCAGGAAGACTGCTTCTCCCTCTCCCACTCCCCCTGCTTGTGTTCCCTCTCTTGCTGTCTCTCTTTCTCTGTCAAATAAATAAATAAAATCTTAAAAAAATAAAAAAATAAATAAGATCCTCAGGTAATTTATAAGAATGTTAATCAGGGATCTCATCACTTACTCTGTTGAAGTCTCACCATGCCATTAGGTACACACTTTTACCCTCATTTTACTGATTAAGAAATAGATCCTCAGAGAATTTCTTTCCACTTGCCTGTGTGTCCCAAATACAGCCAGTCGCCAGGAAAACAGGGAGACTTTATTAGTGTACTTATCAGAAATGACATTTACCAGAAATTTTTGTTTGCTAAACTAATCACTTTTTATTTGGTCTTTATCATTTATTTGTGAACATCTTTTCCTCCTATTACAAAGAATAGAGGCTGTTTTATGCATCTGTATTCCTAGCCCCACATTTGTTATGCTAAAAATATTTAACAATTTGAGAGTATGTATGTGTGTAATTGTATCAATATTCTCTGTAGCTTTGGGCAAATTTCTCAACTTCTATTAGTTGCAGAGTCATTACCCATAATTAATAATCTGGTAGCAGAATAGCGGTTCTCAATTCTAAAGGACCTTCAGCCCTTTTAGAGAAAAAGATACTTCATAATGCCTCCTTTATTATCCTGAAATTAAATCCATACACAATATTTGTCTATCTCTACACAAAATCTGGGAAAATGGAAAAGTTATATAATGCTCTACATTGATATAATGAAGAAACAAAAGGAAATCAATTGATGAAATAATATATTTACCATTGTGTAATTGCATTAGTATGACAACACTAGATGATAAAATACAACAGTCAACCTGTTTCCAACTAATCCACCAGAATTACCATGAATTTTGTAGCCACAAATGCAGGCAAGTAGTTGCTTTGGAGGCTTATGTATTAGTGATGTAATTTCAATCCCAAATGGTAAACAACCCTTAGTGAAATTATGAGGAAAGCAAATTGATTTATTGAGATGATATAACTTGAACAATTCAGACAAAAAAGCATATTAAACTGACTGGACCAAACCTTAGTCATGTTTCTCTCTGCCACCTACAGGCCCCTGGACTTTGAGTCACCCTTGCATTTAAGCAAGGATAGGAAGAGGGAACAAACCCTCCTTCAAGATACCTCCCCCAAATCCACTGATCTCCAGGGAAACACTCCCTGATTAACTGCTCTATCATACCACCTGCTCATTCCACTCCCCCTCTCCTAGCTTCTTCCAGCTTCATTTACTCCTCTTTATAAAATAAGGGCCATTCTGCCTGATCTTTGAGATTTGCAATAATCCTCCTCCTCCTATTACAATAGTCTTTTCAAATAAAATCTCTCTCTTTACCTAAGTCTGAATTTTTTTTTGACACAGTTCTAGAAATTCAGAAAGGTATGTGGCTAGGGAAGATAACTATCCTTGAAAGGACCTCACACTGTGGTCATTTTTCATAGGCCTCTTCTGACATTGTTAAAAGCATCCTTCATAACTGAATTTTAATAAATTTTCAGAAAAAGAGGAGTAAAATACAGTAGGCCACACAGTTCCTATCCCAGAGCTTAGCACTTGGGGCTAGAGTCTAATTGGCAGGTTTGAATGCAAAATATTTTGTGTTTAAAAGTAAAGCAGAATTATATAAAAAGCTCAGGTGATTATGAACAGATTTTTGAAAGCGTGTGAGATATGAAAAGCTCTTTTCATTGTGTAAGACTTTTCCATGCACTGTGATGTATAGTAATGCTGGCTACCAAATGCCATTAGTATCCCCAGTCATTGTAATGACCAACCCATTTCTACCAAATTCCAAAATTCTGCCTAGAAAACCATCCTGCCCCAATGAAAAGCACTGCACTAGAAGATATCAACCCTTTCTTGCTTGGAAAAATTTTACAAGTCTAAATCATTGTAAAGAATAGGTACAACAATGGTCTGTGTGCAACAATGTATGTCTTTCATTAGTCTAAACCAATAAATCCCTGAAATACAGGGATGTGTGTGTATGTGTATATATACCGCACCTCACTCCAGAAACAGTTCAAGAAGTAACACTTTTTTTAATCCTTTGATACATTTCCAAGGCTGGTGGATAAACAAGTCAACATAATCACTTTTTTAAAAATAGGAAATTTAATCCTTTTAAAGGCCATAGATGTCTAAATTGTATAATTAACATTATTCTAAATGTATTACAAGAGTGTATTATATACAGAAAAGGTCGAGTAATTAACATTAAGGGAAATCATTTGATGTTGTTCCCATTCATTTAGTCAGTCACTCAGGTCGGTCAGTCACTCTAAAGATAATTGAATACTGATGCAAACAATATAGTCCTAAATAAGCTGGGAAATGCTCGTGAAACTTAGATTTCGTTGGGAGGACAAAGGTAAATAAAGGCAAACACACACACAAAAATAAAACCATCAAAAAGACACATAAAAGAATAACAAATGCTAAGGAGACAAATGAAATGGAGCCATGCTGCAGAACAGTCAGCTTGCGGTTGCAGGCGGAGTGGCTAGAAGAAGCCTTTCTAATAATATACCACGTAAGATACATCTGAATATCAGGAAAGAAGCAGATGTGTGAAGATTATGAAGAAAAGCTGGTCAGGCCAGGTGGACAGATTGTGCAGTGGCCAGGCAGAAAGAAAGAAGTTACCCACGTAACTAGGACTTGGTGGGCAAGGAGGGTGGGTTACAGGAAGTCAGAGAGATAGGCAGGGCTCAGATTGGAGGTTACTTAAAAGTCATGCGTTTGTAAAAACCTAGCACTCTACATTACTCAGAAAGCTCTGAAAAGAGGTGGTGTAGCTCATCCACCCATGCATCCCTACCTCCATTCATGCACCCGTGCATGCATTTATCTATTCATCGTGCATCCGTGCATGCTATCTGCCCATCCATCTGTCCGTCCATCCATGCATCTATTTGCTCATAAACATTTATCACATTCTACGCTGTTTGTTGGTTTCTTTTAAATCATGAATATAATGATAAAGTCCCAATCACTGACTGCAAAGAACTCATGGTCCAATGGAAAAGAGTTTACTTTGTAATTAAGAGAGAATCAGAGCCCCTACTTCTTTTTTGTTTTGTTTTGTTTTAAAGATTTTATTGATTTATTTGACAGAGAGAGAGAGGGCGAGCACAAGCAGAAGGAACGGCAGAGGGAGAGGGAGAAGCAGGCTCCCCGCGGAGCACGGGGCTCAATCCCAGGACCCCGGGACCATGACTGGAGCTGAAAGTCAGATGCTCAGCCGACTGAGCCACCCAGGCGCCCTAGGGCCTCTCCTTCTGTCACTATGTTGCCTGCTGGGAGTTTTACCCAGGTGAGTTGTCAGCCCCCTCGCAGTCACATAGTAATGACTGTGGTGTCTGACAACAATCATGCCCTTATCTTCGGAAAACTCACAAGATAAGGCCTGTGACTGCCGCATCAAAGCCAACTACTGTGCCTCACTCACTTTATGAGAACACATGCCTTTGGATATAGCTTTAGACGGGGACACTGGTGGTGACGATAAATAGATGTATTACATTGTCTGCCTACGTGTACAGATACACAAATAGATAAATTCAATTGGGAAAAGGGCAGGCCTTGGGATATCAGCACCTCATCCCTGAGAAAGCTGATTGCTAGTGCCTTGACAGAAGGAACCTATTTATTCGTTGTTGTCTTTTTTAAATTTTTTTTTTAAGATTTTGTTTATTTATTTGAGAGAGAAAAAGCACATGAGAGGGGGGAGGGTCAGAGGGAGAAGCAGACTCCCTGCTGAGCAGGGAACCCGATACGGGACTCGATCCTGGGACTCCAGGATCATGACCTGAGCCAAAGGCAGTCGCTTAACCAACTGAGCCACCCAGGTGCCCAGAACCTATTTACTTGTAACAAGGACCATGCAAGGCTGATTTGACAACTTCTGAAGTAAATATTTTAAAACCATAACAGAAGAAACTACTTCACCTCGAGTCCTTGTAAACCAAGGGAAGCTTGTCATATGACATTTTCCCCTCAGTGACTTTATGTTGTAGTTCCCCTAAAGGCACAAACTATTAACTAGATTTGATGGCTTTATTATTTAGATTCTATTTTGAGGAAGACAAAATGGGGAGGGGGGAGAGTGAACTACACAGCATGCTCATTAACAGATAGATTTTTCTAACTGTTTCCTAAATGGAATTTCTGGTTCATCTGACCTCTATTTTATTGCCACCCGTATTTGCTGGAAAAAGGTTGAGGGCTTAGCATGATATCTTAACTGTGATGATTCTGCTGTAGAGAAAAAGTTAAAATGTCTTTAGCTGAGGAATGGAGAAGAGATTCACTAAAGATATCTTGCTGTGCAAATACAGAAATGTCTCACCCTATTCTTCCCCATCTTCCTATAGAAAAAAAGAACAATCTCCTCAAACCTTCACCTCTAAAAATTGCCACTGTGTTATAAAATCCCATAGAAATGATGTAGTTGACTCTTTCACTCAGGGTCAGTTCAGAAATGCTGGTATCTAAATAATAATACAGTTCAGGCTCCCTGTACTTAGAAACAAAACAGCTAGGATTTACCCTTTCCCCCCCCCACCCCTGCAGTGTTCCTGAGATAAATCTTTCCAAGAGAATCAAGCTGTTGTTAAAAGCATGTCACCATTTTGGCTGGTTGAGAGTTTAACAGCCTAAGGTCAGAGTTAAATAAAAGGTTGTTTGTGGGGGACGAGGTAAGGTAAGGAAAACTGGTTCCTGAATCCTGTCAGAGTGGATATCCTCTGTACCACAGAAACATTTTGGGGCTGAGGTATGTTCATCTAAACCAAGTTTGAAAGGCTTTTATCATTTGAAACTAAACGATTTCAACTAGAATACAACTCAAATAATTAGGCTTCAAAACTTACCTTCTTCTTAACGGCCAGTCCTGCACTTTACCTGAAGTACACGTGCATTGAAATACTAAATAGATAATTACGATAGTGTTCTTTAAAGTTAGTTAAGTCATGTCATCAAATTTTATTTAATATGTATGTATAATATATGTAATATGTATAAGGCTCTAATAGTGAGAATAGGAAGGTTAATAAGATGTCCTTGAGCTTGTAAATGGGGGTGAAGCTCCTGGCAGTACCCTTCTCTAGGATTGTGATGCACAACATACAAGTATCTATGGAGAATGAGAAGATAAGACAGTGAATGTATGGGGTCACAGTAGTCATGATTTTAACTGGTGCCTTCAGTCACATTCAGAGTCAGAGAAACATCCCAAGAGTTTTCAAGACTGTAATAAACCAAGTTCTCTGAGAAGAGTCTGAAGTGAAATGATGTGATAAGCTCCTCACTTAAATAGACCTGTCCTTGGAGAAATCCAATTTCAAATGCTTGGGGACTCTATCCAAAGAAAACAGTCCAATAACATACCAGGAAATCTATAAATCCAAGATGTTAAATGTCAACCTACTGTTAGTTGTATATAAAAGCTTGGCAATTAATCTCTAGAGACAACAGTTGCCATGTATTGGAAAATGATTATGGAGTAGAGTTGTTAATCAGATGTATTTGGCAGATAGGACGTGTTAGATTAACTAAAGAGCTGTTAAAAATTATCAGAGCACCGTGCTCCACTCAGGTTTATTAGCTTTCTTACCGGGGCACAGGGGGTCTAGTCTAAAAGAGAAAAAAGAAAAAAATGGCCTTAGAATGTGGGGATTTCTAGCATTCCATGATTAGTCATAGAGATTTGATTAGAGAAATATCTAAAGAAAACCAAATTGTCACTTCCGTACTCATGGAGGTACATTAGTTTGGTGCCATTCTACATCACAGACTGCTCCCAGACCTCTCTAAAGAAGGAACTATTCTTGATTCACAAGACAGAATCCTCAGGCCAGCATTCAAGTTCCATCTAACCACTCACTGTGTAATTTTGGACAAACCATTTAACTTCTTTGAGCTTGTTTCTTTATCTGTAGAATGAAAAAAAAAAAATCACACTAACAGCACCAAGAAAAATAATTGTAATTTATCTCAAAAATATTTTGGGTATTGAGCCAAATGAAATAAATTAACATGTTTACTAAATTACTAGTTCTCTGCAGGAGGTAGTTATCACATTTAATGTCCTGTCTCCTACATTTCTTCACATTTGATCATCACCACAAACACGTGCCCACTGGTTCATCTCTAATGTGGCTTCTTCTCCATCCTCATGCCCAAGCAGCCCTGCTCCCCTTCCACGCCAAATCAACCCATGCTCTGAACCAAACGCCAATGGCTTTAAAATAAAACTTACCTACAATTTCCTTGACAGCTTTACATAATGCCCTTTCCCCTCTTCCTTCATTAAAAGAGCCCTTTTGTAAAATAAATAAGTAAAAGAAACCTTTTATTTAAGAACATAACTATCTTTTTTTTCTTTTCTCCTCCTTCATTAGACCCAAAACAAGGCAAGAATTTTTCTTGCCTTTCCTCCCTCCTCCACTTACTTGCTCAAGAAAAAAATGCACTTTATAGGTTTTTAGCTCTTCTGAGCTTCTTCTCAATTGGTAAAATATATCATGGAGTTTGGGGATGATTACATTAGGTAGGATTCGGATGGTTCTCCTTTGCCGCTGCTCCTCCCATCCAGCGTCTTAACTCTGACCTGGGACTGAGCTCTGTCAAAAGCTTCAGCTGGGCTCCCTGGCCCACAGGCTTCCGGGTGGGTTTGGCAGGACACGGGAGGGTTTGCTCTCCACTCACACCTGCTGCCCCTCCCTTACCACTTCCCTGGCAGTAGCAGTGTTTCTCTATGGCTCCAGTCTCTGCCTGGTACCCCTTTTTTACAATCTTCAACTGGACTCCCCACCCCTTCAGGCCTGAGTGGTATCAGCTTCTCATTTTTTATTTTTGTTAGACTTTCAATACTTCACCAACTGCTAATGATTCCCGTAACCCTTCCCACACTCCATAAAAATGTTCATTTATTAAATTCTCTTCAGTTAAGCCCTTTTAATTAAGCCATCTTTTTTTCTGCCAGTGTTGATTGATGCGTAAAGCATTTAATACAGTGCCTGTCACATCCAGCATTCAGGAAATATTGACTTTTTATGTGTAACAAAATAATATATAAAATGATGAAATGATTAGTTTATTATTATTAATAATCAGTCAATATATACACTCCTGAGAAACAACCCTAAATTAGTGTGTCTATTCCAAGACTTCCAAAGACAAAGAGCTCTGTAAAACTTCATAAAGACCCCCTAGTTTAAGTAGTTTGCCAATAAACACAATAGGATCAAACTTGTCAGTTTTTTTTAAATTGAATTCAGTGTTGCAGCTCCTGTTTTAATGGGGGAATTTTCTGTTTTGTTTTGTTTTGTTAAGCTGGGTTTTGAGGTCTTTTATTTTGTCTGGTTTTGTTTCTGATGTAAACAATTTTAGTTGAAAAGACCCCCCAAGTTGCATTGGTGGATTAAAGGCAATTTAAGAAGCAACAGAAAGGAACTGGGATTTTAAGTGTATTATTACAGTTGAAAAGCATTTGCATGAAATCCTGTCTCTCTCTTTTATAATGCTGTGACCTTCCATGACAAAACCACTATCTTATTTGAGAATCATGTGATAAATAAGAATAATATGCACTCAACCCAAATCACTGAGTTGCTGTGAATAGCAGTTGAGTTAACATAGGTACAAAAACTCTATTTGTGTAAAGTAATTCAGTTACAAATATTAACTGAGCACCCATGTTATAGGCCAGATGCTCTAAGGTTTTGAGAGGATAAAGATGAGTTGGCCCAATCCCTGTTGGCGGTGGGCAACAGTGTGGGGTGGGGGTTGGCCCCGGGGTGGGGGCAATTAGTCAATAACATGCATTCATTTTCTGAAGCTTATTTAACAAAGCACCACAAACTGGCTTAAACAACAGGAACTTATTTTCTCACAGTTCTGGAGGATAGAAGTTTGAGGTCAGGGTGTCATCGAGGCTGGTTCTTTCTGAGGCTGTGAGGGAAAGATCTCTTCCAGGCCCTTCTTCTTAGATGGTTGTTTTTCCTCCATGTCACATTAAATTGCCTTTCTTCTAGATATGTCTCTGTCCAAATTTCCCCATTTTTACAAGGGCACTAGTCATATTGGATTAGGGTCCATCCTAATAACCTCTTAACTTATTTACCTCTGAAAAGACTACCTTCCAAACAAGGTCACACTCGGACATACAGGGGGTTAGGGCTTCAATATATAAGTTGTGGGGGTGGGGCACAATTCAACATATAACATAATAACTACAGAGTGACCGTATGCTGTGATAGAGGAAAGCACAGGGTACTTGGAGGTAAGATGGTAACCTGAAAGGTAAGATGTTGACCTGAAATTATTAAAATTGTCTTAAGCCTCATTTTTTAATTTCTGTATTTAATTAGGTCTAAGTCATCTTGTGTTTTCTCAATATCCAGGGCTTTTCTGAATTAATCTAACAAATATACAATCAATTCATTAATCTATAAGTCATTACATTATTTCCTTTCCAAGTATTTCAATGGGACTGAGGCCAGGATTCAAATCCCTGTTAAGGCACTAACTAGCTAGGTGACCTTGGGCAAACTATTTAACTGCTCTGGGCCTCTGTTTTTCTACCTATGAAGCAAGGGTTCAGGTAGTAAACTTACTAAGATACCTTTTAAACCCTTATATTCTGAGGTTCTAATTTACTGTATGGATGCTGCGGCATACCAACAAAGACCCCTTTCTTTTTGAAGAGTTCAGCTCTACTAAATTGGGTAATAAATTTACCAAATTCTATATTTAAAAATGCACAGGTTGAGTATTTACTTGATTCATTTAGAGATGAAACATTAATACGAAATATTTAATGTTCTGGGAGGAGACAATTAGAGTGTGCAGAGTTTCGACTTTCAATATCATGGCTCTGCTTAAGTGAAAAACAAAGTGGATACTTAGTTACGTTAACTTAGGGCCTTCAAATACATCTACCATTTTATTTGGATACTTTAGGCAGAAATTTATTTCCCAGAACTATCTGGTACTTTGCTTTGATTTTCTACTTTATGGTATGTATTTGTTCTTGAAGGGGTCCAGAATACGCCACTGTGGCATAAGGATTATTTTGAGCTGAAGGCATTAGAGATTCAACAGATGTTGGAAGAGGCTTCTGTGTACTCACCTTATCTGCCTAAAAGCAGAGACTTATAGAAAAATTCAACTGTCATAAATAAAACCTCCCTTAAGGAAGGATTCCCATACCAAGGAAAAAGAGTGACTCCTGTCACTGGGGATGAGACACTGCATAACCAGACTTTATTAAAACAAGACTGCCTTCCATTAGTTCCCCCTGTATGTTTCTCAGTCATTCTCTGCCATTTATTTTCCCTTGAAATCCTAACCCTCTCCCCTTGTTAAGCTGGTATATAAGGCCCAAATTCAAACTGCTTCTATGAGTTAGATTTTGTGTTCTTCCTGAGAGGTGCACCTAAGTGAATAAACTTTGTCTTTTCTCTTGCTAATCTGTCCTTTGTCAGTTTAATTTGCAAGCAAACCCCCCCCCCAACAACCAATTACAAGAGAGGGTAGAGGAAAAGCATTTTCTTCCCAATATTCTCTGCATCAAACTGACAATTTTGGAAGTATTTGACAGATAAATATATTTAATTAGTTAATCTAACGGCTAGAGTGGGGACAGTTCAAAGTCATGCTTTTAAAAGTAGAAGGATGCACAGTCCTCATATTGGTTATTTGAGAGACTATTACAGAAAAAGAAATGTTGCCTCTCTTAGCAAAACAAGTGTGAGTCATGAACATCAGAGCACGTTCTTCTTTTTTTTTTTTTTTTAAAGATTTTACTTATTTATTTGAGAGAATGAGGTAGAGCGAGCATGAGAGGGGGGAGGGTCAGAGGGAGAAGCAGACTCCCTGCTGAGCAGGGAGCCCGATGCGGGACTCGATCCTGGGACTCCAGGATCATGACCTGAGCTGAAGGCAGTCGCTTAACCAACTGAGCCACCCAGGCGCCCCAGAGCACGTTCTTCTTGACCACAACTCTGAGATGTTCCCTGAAGAAATACCGCTGGTGCAGAGTTACAGTGATAACAAATCGGCATCTTCAGTGGAGTAGGGCAATGCTGCCTTGGGGAGCACTCCCTTCTGATGATAATTCCACACATTACACTGAAATATATATTAGCATTCCAGTGGGTTCAGTGATATAGGTGTTCAAATGCCCCCCTACTGTGAGTCGGCATAATGCCCTTAGAAACACAAGGTACAGCCCCAGCTTGCGTTAACTCACACCAAATTGCACATTTGGAGAATCCAATTTCTTTCAGAATTCGAAGAAGCAAAAGGAAATGTGACTACCTGATGAAAATCATGCTGAGTAATAAAATAGCAACTCCCTATATAAAGCTTGTGTGTGGAATAGTTTTGCAAGTTAGCAGTGTGGATGGGGGCTCTCTGAGGGGCCAGATATTAATACAGAGATGGTTATGAGGGAGACAGACTGATCAAGTAGAGCCTGAGTGAGGTCACTGGAGGGGGAGTTTCATTTGCCAGGTGCACTTGGTGAGACCTGAAACTTCAGTGGGGACCAGGCTAAGACGTATTCTGTCAAATTTTCCTCAACAATCTCTTCAGATATGAGCTCGCCATTTATCCGTTCTTTCCACAGCCACCTTTGTAGGGGACTGCTGCTGCGTGTCAAGCACTATGCTAGGCACAGGAGACAGAGAAATGGGCAAAACAGACCTGGTTTCTGTTATCATGCAGCTTTTCACATGTAGGGGGACAAGTGGAGTATGCCCGGAAAATGGAGGAGAATGTGGAATGGGTATAGGTGTGCAGAAACCTCATGAATGCAGACCCTAAAAGCTAGACCAGAAAATTACGCTTCACACTGGAGTCAAAAGGGATCTGTTGAGGGAATTTAAACACAAAGAAAGCATATCTTGTCCTGCATCTCAGAAGATCATTCCAGCAGGCCTAGTGAAGGGTGGATTCACAGATGTATGGAAATAAAGAAAGGAAACCTCATTTAAAATGGAGCCGGGAAGTTCGGAAGGGGTTGCTGTCATGCACATACCACTCATGGCAGCCAGCACAACCAGCAGAAAGAAGAAAGATGGGGGTTCTCTTTACAAGGGAGGACATTGATCACATAGGAATTTCATCTCCTACTTTTATCAAAAAGAAGGAAGATCCCTTCTGGCCTTAGCAACAAGGTACTAACTGTGCTTGCAGGTAATGAGAAACCACCACAACAACCTCAAAGGAAGAACTCCTGTTTTCCTCCAGCGAACTTTTGTTCAAAACAGTCCTCCCCAGGGGCACCTAGGTGTCTCAGTCGGTTAAGCGTCTGCCTTTGGCTCAGGCCATGATCCCAGGACCCTGGGATCCAGTCCCACGTTGGGCTCAGGAGCCCGCTTCTCCCTCTACCCTTCCTCCCGCTTGTGCGCTCTCTCTCTCTTTCTCTCTCTCTCTCTGTGTCAAGTAAATAAATAAAATCTTAAAAAAAATAGTCCTCCCTAATCTCTTCCTGAAACCTAATAAAAGCTGGCTGGTCTCCTTGGACCTGCCAATCTCTATGTCCCAAATTGCAATTCCTCCACTACTCCCAAGTAAACTTGTTTTGCTAGTAAAAATAACTGGCTATTTTATTTTTAAGGTTGACAAACAAAGTAAAATAAAAATCCATAATTTTCTTCCCATGAAAATTCAATTAGTAATGGCCAATAATGGCATTTAACTTTTCTATGCCTTGATTTCCTCACATATGAAATAGGTCGGTTATACTAGATCAGAGCCTGGCAAATGAGAGCTCTAGGGCCAAATTTGGTAGGCTGCCTGTTTTTGTTATTGGAATATGTCATGCTTATTCATTGTGCATGGTCTATGGCTGTTTTTGCACTGCAGTGGAAGAGTTGAGTAGTGACAACAGAGACTATGTAGCCCACAAAGCCTAAAGTATTTACTATCTGGCCTTTGTAGAAAAAAAACAAAAAAACAAAAAAAGCCAACCCTGCACCAGATAATCAATTGGGTTTTTTCCAGTCATAATATTATTTGAGTTCAAATACTAAACTAAACATAACTACCTCTATAACCATGACCCCCCTTTCTTTCTCAGGCATGCACTATTTCTAAAATAATAAATACACATATATAATAATTTGGGATGTTTCAGGTAACCGAATATATTGGTTAACTGAGAGTCACACATGCTTAAAATGTGGATTAGAAAATTTCAAATACTTGGAAGCTTAAAAAATACATTAAACCTTACATCTAGACTTACTTGAGTTTAATATCTGAGGGTACAAATTATTTTGGGTGAGGTGAAATAATGAATATTTAGTATAACGTACTAGAAAATAGAATATGTAAGACCAAAGGATCGAATATAGCATAAGAATGATATCTTAGACATGATTTACTAAATCAGTCCCTGACATCTCCTTTTCTAATTATCATTCATTTAACTTCTAAACATGTTGATGTTTTAATTGCTTGTATGACAGCGAATGTGATGACCAGACACACCTTTACAGAGCCATTGAAGGATAGCAGAATTGCTTAGGGACCTCTTCCTCTCAGGGACTCACAGTTTATTCCTATTAATAATGGAAATACATCATATTTATATAACATCTTTCCTTGGAAGAACTCATTAGATCATTTATTCTTTCAAATTTTTACTTAAAGTTTCAGGGCTCGTACTTATATCAAAAGTTCTTAGAAATACGGAGAAACAGATCATTTTTAGCTATGTTTTATCTGTGGGGAAATTAAAGGCCAGAAACCACCATTTATTTTATTTTGCTTCTTTTTCTTTCTTATTTTTGTCACGTAGTGACAGAACTAGTTAAGTGCAGTGTATTCAGAAATGAGATCATTTAGACTGGGATCTACCTCCTAAACTAGAACTGATATGACATTTCCTTAGTTGGATTAAGGCAGTAAATGTTGAGATTAGAAAGCTGGCTTCCTTTCTGATTTACATGAAATTCTGAAGCTCTCCAAGACCATTTCTGATAAGAGAAAGATGGATACAATGCCCATGTAGGTAAATCCCAGGGGTATTCCAATGAGTGAGAACATAATGGTTCTAGTAACAAAATCTCAAAGCTTTGTTGATTTGCCTGCTTCAATACTATGCTTGCTGGGAATAAATTGTTTCCTTTATGACCACTCAAGTCCTACAGGTTATTCTGAGCTTAGTTCAAATCTTTCCCTTTCCCTGAAGCACTACCAAGCCCCCCAGTCCTACATAGTTTTCAGGCTGATCTACATAATGTTAGCAAGCATTGAGTGTTTACTATGCTCCAGGAAATATATTATCTGATTCTAACAGCAATCCTAGGAAAGGAACTATTAATTTTATTATCCCTATTTCATAGGTGAGAAGATTGACCTTGTACAATGCAGGAGAGGAAAAAAAATGATTTTCCCTCTACTCTTCCAGGGTCTTGGCAGACACCCTCCCCCCCAGTAAAAAACAGATTAACAGGAGAGAAGCAAACACATTTAATAACATGTATACCTCTCCTACATGAGAGAGATACCCAGGAAAACTGAGTAACTCTCAGAAATGGCACAAGCCATCACCTTAAACACCACCTCCAGCTAGAGACAAAGTGAGATGTTAGAGGGGTTATGAGAGGTTTCCAGGAAAAACACAATAAACAAGGGTATGCAGAAGTGTCAATGCCTTTTCCATGGATAAGAGTTTCTAGAGATTTAGTCCTCCTCCTCTTCCTGGTACAGAGAGACACCCTAATAAATGGAGATTTCCCTTATAAATGTAAATGTCTTATGAAATGGTAACCTAAACTGTTTTCAGAGCTTTTTTCTATGTTTGTCGTTTCTTAAAAATAATCAGCCTAAAATAATCTGTATAACAAAAAGAGGCATATTTGGGGGGGGGCAAATTCTGTTCCCCTTTACCAGTAAGTGGTAGATAAGGATTCAAACGCACGCACCCTGACTCCCAGGTCTCTACTAGCAGCTATTCTATTCTGCTTCCTAACTCATCCATCCCTTATGCCCTGCTCATTTGATGTTTTGTAAATAACCTTATACGTTTATTGCAATTTAAACAAAGCATCTGTGCCTTTTCTCCCCAAATAGTATGCCACTTGAGGATAGTGACTGCCTTATCAGTATCTGGAAGCTAGGTACATGTGTACAAATATCTCCCAAGTGATGTAAATAAATGAACGTGTGAGTACCAGTGTGGCTGTGTCAAAGTCAAACGCAAATGTCAGAGGTTTTACAAAAGTAATTACGAGTCTTAACCATCCTTAAAACTAGGAGTTTCTCCTCCCTTAAACACCGGCCTCCTGTTATGCTCATCCCTCCTCCAGAATTCTTTAAATTCTACCTACTGCCATAGATATTTGAATATGTTTTAGCTCCCTTTTTAAATTATTAGCTTCCTGAGCTTAGGATCAAAGTCTTTTTTTTTTTTTTTTTTTTGGTCTTTTATCTCTACTGGTTTTTAACAGACTGCCTTATATATGATCTGCAAAAACAAATCTCTGCCGGATAAATGAGAAAACATCAGCTGATTTTATGTGATTTGTTATTTTGTTGCTTTGGTGATGCAAGTCACAATCTTTACCTTAATGATCAGATCCTTTTCTTAATCTAGAAAGTGTTCCAGATTATGTAAGATCTAAAAGTCCAAATAACACTACAATTGGAGTTCTGCTTTTAATGCTTAACCTTGGGGCCTACAAAAAGTTATATCTAAGCCATGAATTTGACTAGTTTATGGCCGAATAGTAATATCCAACTGAGGTCACCTTGAGGTCAGGAACATTATCTTCTTCCTTTGGAATTCACATTATTATTATTTTTTTAAATTAAGTGACTCTGGATATAAAGAACACTTGGTCAGGTTTCACCACATAACACATTGTATCTACAAGAAGAAATGAATTTTGCAAACTGGTGACAGGCTACAGAACCATATGTCGTTTTTCTTTTTGTTCAGTTTATATGTAGACATGCTTTTCCTTCTTCTTTCTGTTTTATTTTTTAACTCTCTTCTGTCCTTTGCTTTCTGTATAGTCCTAAAAATTTTTGATGAACAATACTTATAATCCACAATCATAATTTTTATTAACATGTTTTCAGGCAGAGTTTAATTTTAATTACTCAAGATACTCTGCTCTGACTTTCTAGTAAAGATAATTTAAGAAGGAATAGGGATGTGATGCCTCAGTACATTACTTTTTATTAAGTTTTGCAAAGAAGTGTGAAGATTATTAATTATCGGGTTTTTAAGGTGGGAAACAGAATTTTTTACATGTTCAAAAACATCTACAAAAATTATCTTCAGAACTCATACAATGCACTTTCTCTTCCAGTATTGATGAGGATCAGAGTGGATAACTCTGGAGTGAGGCTGTGGGCTCTACCAATTGTCCCATTAATAATAAAAGCTAACACTGATGGTGTACTTATTATGTTCTAGAATCATGTTTTACACAGATGACCTCATTTATTCTAGTTTATATGCAATAACTTGTTTAATTAAAGCAGAAACACCAGTAATAGAGGAAAAGAGTCACAAAGGAAATAAGAGTAGAGGTACCCAGACTTGTTGAACTCATGTTCTTACTTTGATCAGTGAGAATACTTGCATATACAAAAGTCATGGATGGTTAGAATTTTGCAGGAAGTCTGTGCAATAAACGAATTCAACTGCTTCATTTAAAAAATTAGAATTGGCTCACCCAGTTGAGGTGATTTGCCTAAACATATTAGCAGCTGTGTCTGTTAATCTAAGGCTTTCAAAAATCCACCTCAAAACTTCATGGACTGAATCAACCACACTCTGTTGTATCTCATAATTGGGCAGTCAGTGCTAGTTCATGGAACAATGCTTCTGCTTACTTTATATCTTCTGAGCCTGGAATGTTCGAGATGCTTCTTCATTCATATATGTGGTACCTCAGCCAGGATGGGTGGAACCGCCAGGGGATTGTCAATCACCTCTTCTTTTCTACTTCACCTTGTGTGTGGCCAGCCTGCACTTCCTCACAACATGGTATCTGGCTGCCAAGAGGGAAGACGCTGAAGCCCTGATCCTTTAAAAGGTAAGGGCTGGAACTGTCACTTTTGCTGCATTCTATTGGTTAAAGCAAATCACCAGTCCAATCTAGACTGAGAGGAGGGGAGGAAGACTCCATTTTTGATATATACATCAGTCTGTCATTAAAGAAAATAATAGTTACCATCTTTCTAGATTATCACAATAGTACAGCTGACAGGAACCACATTCCCCATTCTATTTGGTTTTAGTTCTGTCTCGAAACTGTGTCTTTCCTCCTTGTATTTTCATAGCATTATACCTGTTGGAGAAGACAAATAGAGTTTCGGATCTCTTCCATGACCTGAATCCTTGCACGGATGCTTTGTTAGACCCATTATGCATACTACATAATTCTATGTTGATGTTTACTTACTCCTTAGTACTACTCCCTCTCCTTTCCAGACCACACTTTTTAAAGTTTTAAAATTTACCTATCTTAGAAGTAAAGGGTGAGATGGACCTTGGAGAAAACCTAAGTGAGTTATTATTTACTCAGAGTTTGCTATCTGCCATACTGCTTTGTGGAAACCTCACTACAAATGTGAGATAGATATCGCATGATAGCTGAGGGCCAGAAGGTTGAGGTCACTTATCAAAGGCTACACACCAGAAGATAGAACGAGGAAAGGAATCCCAATCTCTCTATCTTCTGGACCATGGCCTTTTCACATGCCAGGGTGATAAGAAAGTGGAGGAAGTTTACCCTTTCAAGAAGTCTGGCAATAAAATGAAGAGAAGGGAAGGAATGTGGAGACAGGGAACAGAGAAAGGGAGAAAAGAGAAGGCAAGAAGAGGAGACGAGAGTAGGAGAGAGTAGAGAACAGGAGAGAGAGAGTCCTAGGGTTTAAAAATACTTTAAAAGGATGGTGTTTTGGGGATTAGGGAGATTGATCACATCTGACAGCTAATTTGAGTCATTAGAGAATGAGAGATAAAATATTCAAATAAGGAACCGGTTCCTGGAGGAGCAATATCCCAGAGGAAACCAGAAGCACGTGCTGCCTGGGAAGATGCTCCTAGGGCAGAACATGTAGGCCTTGGCAGTGAGAATGGGCATTTCCTCCTCAGACCGTGATGACAGAAGAGGATGACGGAAGGCCTGAGGACTTTGGAAGAGGAGAGGAGAAAAGCTGAGAGATTCTTTGAGTGATTAAAAATCTCATTGAACACCATTTCAGGGTAAGTAGTCAAGTGTTGATTAAAAAAGCAAATGATGTTACCAAAAGCAAAGAAAAGTTAAAGAAGATGTTTCTGTATTGCTCCTTAAGAAAACTGGCATCTTTCAGAGAAAGGAAGAAAGAATAACCACAGCACAAGACACTTCACTTTTTAAAACCTCTAATCTTTAATTTTGAAATAACCCCTAATATCAGAAAAGGATGAGTAGTTAAATTAGAGCTTAATATTGTTGAGTGCTAAATTCTCCAATTATTTCCTGTCTTCTGAGATTTTCTAAGTACAAGATTCAGTCTTCTCAATATTTAAAGCAATAAAACACATTCTGTAGATGATATTAACATCCTTTACTTAGAGTGCACTGAACAGGAAGAGGTCAAGTTCAAGAGGGAAAAAAAAAAAACGTCCACATATCTTCAGTGTTCACCAAGCCTCCGCCGTCTTTCCAATGTTTGGCAATGCCTCAGCCTTTCTTGAAGAAAAATCTATGTAATGGGTTGTACAAGGCTTTGCTTTTCCTCTTTTCAAAAAAGTCTCTTTCTAAAAAGAGCTTAATAGGGGCTCCTGGGTGGCTCAGTCGTTAAGCGTCTGCCTCAGCTCAGGTCATATCCCAGGGTCCTGGGATCGAGCCCCGCATCGGGCTCCCTGCTTGCCAGGAAGCCTGCTTCTCCCTCTCCCACTCCCCTGCTTGTGTTCCTGCTCTTGCTGTCTCTCTCTCTGTCAAATAAATAAAAATCTTTAAAAAAAAATTTTTTTTAATTTAAAAAGAGCTTAATATTTTATCAGGAAGGACCAAAAAACAAGCTTCAGGAAATTAGCCATAAAGGCATTAATGGGTCTCTATGAGAACGGCCTGCAGCAAAACTGAAGAGATGTCATCCACTAATCTTAACATTAGCTGACATTAGTTTTGAAGTAGTTATTGCTAATATGAATCATGTGTAACAGATTAAATTATATTTATTTGCTATCTTTAAAATTCAAGGAGATGTTTTCTCCCTTTGATATATACACTAGACATCCATCCACACTAACCAAGCTTGTTGTTTCTCTCAAGAGTGGGCAAGAATCATGTAATCACGCATAAACCATTTTTAGTGGGAAGAAGGAGTCTCATACCTTTTTTATTCCTCAGGCCTAACTCTTTCTTTTATTTCAGCAAATTTGAACACCAACATTTTTTTTTGGAAAATTAGAATGTCCTCCACTTTCTCAATCACCCTACAAGGTGCAAAATCATTATTGAGACTGTTGTGGGTATGTTCAGAATACATTTTCCTTGGTGTGAAAGAATTCAAGATAATATGACTAGTAGTTAAGGTCATGGAGTCTAGAACTACCCAGATATAAATGCTGGCATCACTACCTACTAGTTGTGTGATCCAGGACAAAATGATCGTTGTTGGTCTTACTTTCCTCAAGGAGAGATAATAGCAGAGCCTACTGCATCGTTGTCATGAAGGTTAAATGAAAGTCATTATCAGAACATCCAGTACTATACTTTTTGTTTTATTATTTTATTATCTCAAGCATAACAAAGTACTATCAAGTTTAATCTACAGTTTACTCTATGTGAAATAATATAGCTGACTGAAAAATAAAAATAACTCTCGGTTTGGTCTGCACAATGCCACGTAGCTCAAATGTCACTTCTCCGATGAGGCTTATCTTATTTAAAATTGTTACCTGGGGTGCCTGTGTGGCTCAGTCCGTTAAGCATCTGACTGTTGGTTTTGGCACAGGTCATAATCTCAGGGTCCTGGGACTGAGCCCCGCATTGGGCTCCTTGCTCAGCATGGAGTCTGCTTGTCCTTCCCCCTCTGCTCTTCCCCCTGCTCTCTCTCTCTCTAAAATAAATAAATAAGATCTTGGGGTGCCTGGGTGGCTCAGTTGGTTAAGCGACTGCCTTCGGCTCAGGTCATGATCCTGGAGTCCCTGGATCGAGTCCCACATCGGGCTCCCTGCTCCACAGGGAGTCTGCTTCTCCCTCTGACCCTCCCCCTTCTCATGTGTTCTCTCTCATTCTCTCTCTCTCAAATAAATAAATAAAATCTTTAAAAAAAAAAAAAAAATAAAATAAAATAAAATAAATAAATAAGATCTTGAAAAGAATAAAAAATAAAATAAAATTGATATCTGTACTCCTCCATCTTGACCCAGTACTTACAAAATTCCCAATCTGTCCATTTTTTTCTACACTTATTTCCTAACCTGTACTACTTATTTATTCTATTTATATTCTTTCTCCTTCCACTAGCATATCAGCTCCTCAAGGACAGAGATTTATCTTAGTTTTATTCCCTAATACATCCCAAGTGCCAAGAATGGTGCCCGGGGTATAGTAAATTCTGTATAAATATTTGTAGAGTGAAGGGAAGAATAAGAGAAGAAAGGATGGAAGCAAGTACAATAGTTCTTATCCAAAAAGGAAAAAAAAAAGGGGGGGGTGGGGGTGGAGAGGAAAAATGAGTGTATCTTATATAAGGTTTAAACCATTTTAAGGAAATAGTAACATAATGAAAATGTTCTTTCTCCATGAGTACTTCTTTAACCTTTTATAGCTTAAACTGTGACAATGAATTTAGAGTTTTTAATAGTAAAAATTTCTTCAACAGAAGAAAAAAATAGCTTTAATTATACATAAAAAATAAACATAAAATGGATGGCTTAAATAAGGCTAGGGGTGCTTGTTCTAACCCATTTTGCTGATGTATTTTTTTTAATTTTATAGAAGCAGTTTTCTGTAAATAGGGGGCCACAGATAGCCAGTAATCATCTCCCTCAGAAGGAAGTCATAGAACAAAAAGAGTCAGCTCTCTTTCTAGTCCCAGAACTAATCAAAGCCTACCTAGAATCCATTATCTCTGATTCTTAGTTGAGGGCATAGTCAATCTTGCTTTTTCAGCTCAATTACAGATTGGCTGTCCCTCTTCAGGGAACAAAATAAGATATTCAAATTATTTAATTAGCATTTGTATTGGATCCAGAGGTAGAACCACCTGGTAGTGGTGGGGGCGGGGGGGGGGGGCGGAGGCACAAAACAACCTAATGTCTAAAACACCGCCAAGAATCCCAATAACTGGGTGGGCCAAAGTCAAACATGTGCCTCATTTCATCATTTGCAAATTAGAAAGAAATTCATAAATATTCTAGGAAAATGGTGCACAGAACCAACAATTAGGAGAGGAGGGTTCTCTACTAGGGGTGATTAATTTATTCAGTTTCAGTAAATTATTATTATGTTATCTTCATGGGCGATAAAATCTAGATAGCATTTTTATGAAAATGATTTTGTGTGCTACTTTCTCTACCTTCTCTTTTTCATGCCCCACCTCTCCCCACCCATGCTATATATAAAAACATTATTTCCACCAATTACATAATTCTCATATATATATATATATACATATATATATAGAGAGAGAGAGAGAAAGATGGTGGGGGGTGGTATTTTCATGACACACCACATAATAGTCCAGATTCCAGATATTTAGGGTGACCATGCATCCCAGTTTGCCAGGGATAGCCCTACTGCATCAATATTCCCAGCATATTTATTAATAATACTCCTTTCATCCTCAAAAGACTTGCAGTTTGGATGACGAATATTGTGATCACCCTAAAGATATTGTAGTCCAGACACCAAGAGGAGGAGAGAAAAAGTTTCAAAGAGGACACATCATAGTAAATCTATCTTCCAAGGCCACTGTGTAGTACTATTGTATACATTGGAGGATTCAAGACTAAAAGCAATATTCACTCAAGGAGACTCCCAGTCATCCATACCCTGATTTACATCATTGCTACATCCTGAAAATGTCATTCAATTCATAGGTCCCAAGATTTCACTAATATGTTTTTATATTAAAAACCTATCTTTTTCAAAAAAAACCTGATCTTCTAAAACCCTAAGATCCTTCTATCCAAAGCTACTTGAACATTACTAAACAAAAAAATCTTAATCAGGCATGACTTCCAACACTTGAATCAAGAGCTAATGTCCGTTTGCTCCATATCGCAACAAAATTATTTATCCATGTCCAAAGCACAAAATATATTCTTAAAAACATATTTGTAGGTATTTATATTGTTATAATCATTTAAATATTGGTGAAAAATAAAAACTAACCTGTAATAAGGAAAATAAACCCATCAGTTGAACTCAAAAGATTTTAAAAATGTAAATAGACTATTTCCCCTATAGACTTTATGCCACTGGTTGGGGGGGGCAGTTTTATAGATTTTCTGTAAGCCATCCCAATTAAACTCCCTTCTCCTCATTTGATGATCTTTTTCCTTCTGTTGAAAAATCATGATCACCCCTCCCTTTGGTGGCATATTAAAACATAATGAACAAACTAAAAATTTGTTCAAATAAGGTGAACATGCAGGCATAATAAGATCAGTCTATTGATTGTTGTTTAGTTACTGTTTCACTCTCAGGCAACGGAGAAATGACAGATTGAGGGCTATGAAATCATCAGCTTGCAGGATCATGTCATTTAAATGGGAGGATTACACAAGGCTTGTATCTGCAGAAAATGACACTCCTCTCAAATTATGATTCCAGCTACTCCAGGGGCAGAAATGACTATCATCAATATGAGAAAATGTTCAGGATCGCAGGAAATGCTGTCCTCCATTTCTCTTCCTTTCCGACACAGCTCTCTGCTCTCCAAAAGGAGATAGCTGAGTAGTTGCTGGATCGTTTCCTAATGATTAAAGATGCCGCTCGTGTTACACCATACGTTTTGCTGCTTGTAGGTTGGGGCTCTAATAAAAGAAAGATACCTCACTACAGGAGAAACATGTTTAGGCTATGCCCTTTTCCCAGAACCTGATTAAATCAGGATGCTTAAAAGAGTTTTGCTTTTAAGATACAAGTAGTTTGAGCCCTATTGGCACTGAGTTTAAACACTACAAGCAAAATATTAGTTTTGGGTCTGTGGTGTATTCATAGCCCTGAGTGTCTCCAACGAGCTTATCTGGAGGATTCTGTTTATATGAAAGAAATTGCTATGATCAATCACTGTGTAGTAAGGGATCAAACAAAATGCTGAATCGAGAAATGTTTTCCATTGGCCCTGTTCAGCAAGAGACAGGAGCAGTACAAGTGAGCTGTTATATATTCTGCAAGAAAACTACAATTTATGTTCTAGATTTTTTTTTCCATTGTTGATATGAAACCTCGTGTTTCAGGATCATTTTTTTTTTTCCAGCTCATATTATGTGGTCTCCACAGAGCAGAAGGCAATTTCAGTGCCCAACCTTGGCTGTTATGAGTATTTTAGAAGCTTGTATCTTTCTTGAAATAAAAGAAAACCTCTGAAATTCTCAATGTGCATTGCAGAAATGAATTCAATTTGTTTCTTCTCTAAAGTCACAAGAGGGTGGCCAAAATCATTATCACCACTTCATAAATACATTGAGAAATTGAGAGAACATGTGGGCTATAGGAAGCTGTTCAAAGAAATAGCAACAAAGAGGAAAAAATAATTGAGTCCTAATTTCCAGGTATGATGATGAATCATATGGCCATATGTCCTTTCAAAATTTATTTCCATGTATCTCTTTATGATTTCACAGGGTAGAGCAGGCATTTGAAATTGCAGTGATTAACTTGGGCTCTTTATGTAGGAATAGCAACAGGCAAACTTTTATTTATTAAAAAAAAATTTTTTTATTATGTTATGTTAGTCACCATACAGTACATCATTAGTTTTTGATGTAGTGTTCCATGATTCATTGTTTGTGTATAACACCCAGTGCTCCATGCAATACATGCCCTCCTTAATACCCATCACTAGGCTCACCCGTCCCCCAACCCCCTCCCCTCTAGAACCCTCAGTTTGCTTCTCAGAGTCCATAGTGTCTCATGGTTCATCTCCCCCTGGGTGGGTGGGGGGACAGGCAAACTTTTAATATTCTAATGTTACATTTGTCCTTTCCTTTTCTTCAGTTCCCAGCCCCCGTTTAGTCAGATACTTATAAATTTGGAGGCAACTATTATGTCCCCTCACTTTCTGATGCTCCAATTAGACCTTGCAATGGTTTCCCTATCTGGTACTCTTGTATATAAACTCGGGCTTCTCCATTGTAAAAGCCACTGTTAAAAGATTCATTTTTAGAGCAATGCTCTGAATAGGTCCTTCAACTGCCTGAAAGTTTTATGAACCTTTTGCTATAGAATAAAAGTAAAACTTCTTATCTAAGCAGTCAGGGTCCTCCACCATCTGTGTGACACTGAATTTTTTTTTTTTTCTCCTTGAGTTTCCTTCCTCACTTCATTTTTTTCTCTCTCTTTTTTTTTTTTTTTTTTTTTTTTTGTTCTTTAATCAAACCCTATGCTCCAGACAAATACTCTTTATCCTGTAATTTTACTAACTTATTTTTGGGATCCCGAAGGCCCTTTCTTGCTCCTGAACTTGCCTAGAACTTAATTTTTTTAGAGCATGGATGTTATTCTTCAAGCCTCATCTTTACCAGTACATTCTCTATGACATCGTTTCCCATCTTTTTGACTGGAGACAAGAACCTTCTGGTCTTTCATACTCCCACGGCCTACTGCCTGTTATCACACTTAGCACTTTTTACAGCATATCCTAGGGTTTTATATGCATGTGTTAGTGTCCCTGAGCCTGCCAGACTACCAATTCCTCGAGAAGATCCTTGCCTTACCCACTTTGCCTTCTCCCTGATAGTGATATACGTGTGGCAGGTGCTCAGTACGGTTTTGGTAAGTGAATTTAGAGAAGTATTTCATTTTTTCAATTCTGTTGAACTAATCAAAACTTACTCTAAGTTTTGGCTCCTCACTGAAATTCTTTCATTAAAAAATTAATAAAATGGTTTATGATAATGCAGGTTAATGAGTTAATGTTTTGTTCTCACTTCAGGTGTCTGCATTTAGAAAGAGGCTTCTTAGTGGCACTGCCTTGGAGCTCTGGCAGCTTCTATAACATGGATAGACATACATTTTTCTCTTCCCCTGCTGATTCTATATGATATTCAGCTTCGGGGGTTTGCCTTTACTGTTTTACCCATGTAATGCCAGGACCCCTTTGCCCTCAAGGATTCAAACCCCAAGCTCTGCTGACCCATATCTTTTCCTCTTCATGGACACTTCACAGAGGCCTTCTTCCCACAGTTTAGTTTATCTTAGTTAAACCCAGACTGGGCCTCATGTTCTGAACAATTTGGAGAAGTATTTTCTTTATAAAAAAGGAAACCGTTCAGAAATGGAATATTCAAATAGACAATAATGAGACCATTTATAAAAATAGAACTCTGTCCCACAGTCTGCTGTGACCAGCCCAACATAATTGTAGAAGCCAACTGACCATCTATAGTAACCAATCCAGGAAGCCAAAAAAATAACCTCTTTAACAACGGGCTCAAAAGTTCTGTAAATTTTTAAGAATTGACAACTTCCCTAATTTTTGACCCCATATCCAGCAGAAACAGAGAAAGCCAAATATTCACCACTAACCAATCACATAGGATGCTCTGCTTCTAGTTAGCCTGACTACAGCTTCCAGTCAGGGCACATCTGAAGCCTTCCCTTTTTGCCACTATTGAAATCTTTCCCACTCCTCTGCCTGCCTTTGAGACTCAGCTAAATGCAAGTGATGATAGCTGACTCCTTTGCTATATATAGCAAACTCTGAATAGATAGCCTTTGCTTGTCTTAATTTCGATTTATTTCCACAGCACACTGGTAACACTGGTAACTAGAATGTTTTAGAGAACACTCCTTGGTGCTCACCTGGGAAAGTGAGCTTGGTCTTGCTCTACACATCAGTTCTCTATTGCTACATTAGAACCCATCCTGAAACTTAGTAGTCTAAAATATAACTGGTTATCATTTCTCATGATTCTGTGAGTTGGCTGAATGGTTCTTCTGCTGGCCTCACCTGTGCTTGCGGATGAGTAGCATTCAGCAGGTGGGTTGCCTGGGCTCAACTGGACTACTGGGCTAACTGGAGAGCTGGATCTCTCTCCCTATGTAGTCCTTCACTCAACAGTATGGCAGAGCCAGGGCAAGCACCTAGGAACTCAAAGACAATCTACAGGGCTCACACATTGTCAGTTCTGGCACACTGTTGTTCAAAGTGAGTCACAAATGCAGCCCAGACTCAAAAAGGTGGACAATTCCTTTTAATGGAGGCTCAGTAAAGTCACACTATAAGAGGGCATCCACGTAGGAATGGGATACATATTTGACCAGTAAATAATCCAGCACATACTTATATGGCATATTCTGACCACTGTGTCTGCTTCTAGCATTGACTATGCAGCACCAGATTTCCTCTTCCCTCCCTCCCTCCCTTCCTCCCTCCCCCTCCCTCTTTCCCTCCCTCCCTCCTTCCCTCCCTCCTTCCCTTCCTTTCTCTCTCTCTCTCCTTCCCTCTCTCCTTCTCTCCTTCCTTCTCTCCTTTCCTCACCCTCTCTTCCTTCCTTCCTTCCTTCCTTCCTTCCTTCCTTCCTTCCTTCCTTCCTTCCTTCCTTCCTTCCTCCCTTTCCTGGATGGAGAGGTAAAGGGAGACATTTTCTCTACCACTCAGAGAAAACTGAAAATAACTCCTAGAATTCCCAATTATTTAAGTCAATAAATGAATTTCATGCAAGTCTGTTTGAGTAAATTTTTGTTATACACAACTAAAAAAAACAACAACAAAAAGAGTATTTCAGTTTGGAAATGGCTTTTTGAAAGGCTTTATTGTCTGGGTAGACTAACAGAAGGAAATGGAGAAAGAGAACATGAATTGGGAGAGAACAGGGCAGGATCAGGCAATGGTGAGAAAATCCCAATTTGAATGACACAGATGGAATACAAAGTGGGTGAGTGGGAGACAAGTTGACTGGTATTCTATGACTAAGAACAGATTGATCATATAGATGGCAATACAAAAGAGAAGAAATCAATAAAGACCCTTGTTAATTAACTTAATTGTGGATAATTATTATATATATACATAATATATATATAATATATATACACAGTACATATATATGTATGTATTATTATACATTATATATATATATATATATATATATATATATATATATATCTCAAACATCACATCTTATACCTCAAAAATATACAATTTTTATTTGTCAATTATACCCTAATAAAGCTGGGGGAAGAAAAAGATGCTTTTAAAGTACAAGCTATCATAATTGGAAACTCATAGTCAGGGATGAAAGGAGAATTGGGCTGAGGTTTTGAGCTTTATATATGTAAAAAAACAGAAAGAGAAGCCCTTCCAGCTTGTGGGCTCCTTAAGGGCAGATTTCAGTGAAAGATATTTTAAGCAGGGAAAGGGAAATAGAAGTCTGGTTTATGTTTTAGAAACTTTGTTGACTACTGACTACTTCAAAGAAATGAAACTGGGATCAGAGTAGTTTAAGTATCTTGCCCAAGGTCACACAGCTATCCAGTGGCAGAAGTATAATATACATCCTGAGAGTCTGGCTCCAACGTTCCCCCATTTGCACTTTACTCAACTACCTTTGCAGACAATTAATTGTTCTCATATTAAAAATATCTTAGTCTACTGCAAATAACAATGACTCATTTGAAGTAACATAATAGCTTCCTAACTCAAGTCCTTCACTTGAGTATTCCATCTCATTGAATCCTTCCTCCACAGAGCTATCATAATGATCTATAAGCACACATATACCAAGTCAGGTCATATCACACCTTTCTTCAATGCCTCCCTATTATGGAAAAGAGAAAGTATAAACTCCTTTTAGACATAATGATGTCTAAAATCCAGCTGCATTAATTTGCTAGGGCTGCCATAACAAGGAACCACAGACTGGATGGTTTAAAAAACAGAAATTTATTGGCTCACAGTCCAGAGACTAGATGTCCAAAATCAGGGTATTGAAAGAGTTGATTCCTTCTGAGTGCTGTGAGCAAAGGATCTGTTCCAGGTTCCTTTATTTGCCTTGTAGATGGCACTTTTCTCCCTGTGTCTTCGTATCAACCTCTCTCTATGAGTGTCTGTCTCTGTGTCCAAATTTCCCCTCTTATAAGGACACCAGTCATACTGGACTTGGGCCCACCCTAATGACCTCATTTTAACTTAAGACCACCCTAGTCAAAGTCGCACTTTCACATTCAGAGATTCTAGAGGTTAGGACTTTAATATCTGAATTCTGGGGGGACATAATTCAACCCATACCACTGGCCTTGCTTAGACTCTCACAATTTCCCACCTTTACCTCTCTCTCTAGCAATCCTGAAGTACTCGCAGTCCCCATACACAACACTCATATCCCATCACCTTCTGTTTTCATAGCCTGACATGACTGAATTTTCTGTCTGCCCTGCACTGTTTAGCAATCAGTCCTGCATCATCCCCTTGATCTGCTTAACTCCTATGGATTCCTAAGAAGACTTTCTTTTTTTTTTTATTATGTTATGTTAATCACCATACATCACATCATTAGTTTTTGATGTAGTGTTCCATGATTCATTGTTTGTGCATAACACCCAGTGCTCCATGCAGAACGTGCCCTCTTTAATACCCATCACAAGGCTAACCCATCCTCCCACCCCCCTCCCCTCTAGAACCCTCAGTTTGTTTCTCAGAGTCCACAGTCTCTCATGGTTCGTCTCCCCCTCCGATTCCCCCCCTTCATTCTTCCCCTCCTGCTATCTTCTTCTTCTTCTTTTTTTTTTTTTTAACATATAATGTATTATTTGCTTCAGAGGTACAGATCTGTGATTCAACAGTCTTGCAAACTTCATGCTTAGGCTACACAAATACCTCTGCAAGGCCCGAGGTTGATGTCTATCACAGCATGTCCCACATCTCGGAGTTTGGGGGAAAGGCTGACATTCATTTGCCAAAATCCTAAGTTTTATGTATAAAAAGCAAATATTCAGTTTGTGTGTGAGAATACAACTTCCCTAGATATTAATTGGCCTGAGCACAGCAATTCTTACCTCAAGGCAAGCCTATGTACAATGTTGCTTCATGAACAAAGCGTCAGAAGTTAAGAGAATGAGATAATTCAAATGTTAGTTAGATGGCACTGGGCTAGGGTGGCCTGATCATCTTTTCCCATAATAGAGATAAGAACACCAATTTGGTAGTAGTAGAAATAATTGTAAAAAATATTAATATTTTATATTAAATCATGTGCAAGAGGCATTTTATGTAAAATGAATTATTTTATCTAATCCCCACAGTAAGCTAGTAAAATTAATGCTGCTATCACCATATTAGATCTAAAGAAATTAACATCTGGAAAGGTTAAGCCAATTCTTCAGAATTTGAGCCATAGTATCTGACTTCAGATTCCTCAGGCTTACCACCTCATGCTATTGGAAGCTCACTGATACACTTTCTACTGATCAATGCTTACGTGGAAACTTCCAATTTCTTCTTTTATGTGTCTACTCTTTCAACACTGATCAACACATCTTCTGACAAATGCATGTTTTTTTAGGTTTTGTTATGTCATGGCAATGGAAGGTGTCCTTTATCTATCATACATGGTTGCTTATCTGTGCTATTGTCTCTTAAGTTTTGGATTAAATTTCAGATAGCAATTTAGGAAGTAGAAGTTTTAGAAAGATGCTTCACAGTTGTCTGCGGGGTCTGGCACCAACACATTGTATTATAATGATATCTTTTATTTATATCTATCTCCTCACTAAAATGTCAGTTGCTTATTCATAGTACTCTAAAGTATTCATTTTTATACCCCTATGTCTAACAGAGTGCCTCTTGCATGGTAGATATTAAATAAACAATAGTTGAGGATATTAGTTGTGTGTGCATGTATGTGTACGTGCATTTGTTTGCAAGGAACATAAACACTCTGGATGGCATAAGAATAAAAAGATTAATTGGAAGTATACAGACGAGTCTGCAGACTCAGAGGGGAGACAGAAAGAAGAGGCTTAGAAAAGACAGGCTAGTGCAGCTCAAGGGGTCTGTAGGTCTTGCTAGACTATCTCTTTCAGATAAAGTATCTGGAAGGAATCAGCTCCTACTATTTCTAATCTATGTGTCAATCAGATCAAAATGAACTAATCAGGGTCTTGCAGCAACCATCTGGCCGCAACAGGGCTGGCTACCTTGACTGACATCCTCCCAGACTATAAGCATCAGAGACAGAATTAGTTTACTCCAAGCTGAAGCTATTTTGCCTAAAGGTGAGGGAATGCATACTGACTACCAAAGGAGAAACAAAAACAAAAAACACTATTCTAGCTGATTTAATGATATGAAACTTTTGGAAATCTGAGCTTGGCTGGCATTCTTAGAAGTTATTAGGCATTTGGAGGATTAGAGATATGAATTTAGAAATTATTTGCCCATGATTACTACTTAAGGTTTTGAGAATAGGTAAAATCAGAGAAGAGGCAAGAACTTAAAAATAAGTAAATAAAAATAAGGAAACTGAGGAAACCATGAATTTTTAGGGAAAAAATCAGAGAAGGTAGGGAACATGATGTAACCTCTCCAAACCCCAGTTTGTCTATTTTTGTTTGGTTTCGTGGTTTGTGTGTGTGTGTGTGTGTGTGTGTGTGTGTGTGTGTGTGTGTTTGGAGTAGAATTTGGGATAGATTTTTTAAATTTTATTTTATTATGTTATGTTAGTCACCATACAGTACATCATTAGTTTTTGATGTAGTGTCTTTTGTAAAATGCAGATTACAAAAGGGTCTACTCCTTTGGTGAGTTAAGAGGATGAAATGAGATAATCCATATAAAACTCTCACTAAACTGTGCACCTGATTAATAGATGGTAACTATCATCCTTATTAGTAAAAGGAGAAAACAGAATGCCATGTCTCACGAACTAAGGAAGTGGGGAAACTCAATAGGTTTCATGCTTCTGAGTGACTGAGGAGAATAAGGTTGGGGATAAAGGGTTAAAACTTGAATGAGTGGTAAGACAAGGCCTGGTTAAGGCAGACTTTCTTCCAGAAGGCTTAAATCAAAGGAAAGGAGCTAGGAATTCATCAAATTCTCTCTGCTAGCAGCCAATCACAAATCTGTCCTGTGATTTGGACCAGGGGAATTTGGAATTTGGATGCCCCCTTTTCCTTCTGTGTTAGAGCCTTGGAGAGGACAATTCTGAAATAAACTCAGACTTTTTCATTGTCTGTAAACATGTGTCTACTTTTGGTTCTTAAAGAGAGCTTTCTAACTGAAAATTCATATACAAGCCTAGTTTTAAAAAATAAAATAAAACAAGTACAGTAATAAAAAAAATAAAAGAGCCAGCTGATAGAAAATAATATTCCCCTTCCCACACATACATGCACCTCTGAAACATCTACTCCTAAGAGCTCAGAGAGCTTCATCAGTACTTCCTGGTTGCAAGCTGATTTAGAATCAGTCTATTGCTTGAATATCCAACAAAAACAGTTTATCTAGGCCTCCCACCATCCAGACTTTTTATTAAAGTGTGTGTGTGTATTTACTGAACTTGCATAAAGATCAAAACCATTAGTTGAAAAAAGAAAACCCCAACTTTCCTATTCCTACTACATTTTTGGTGACATAGATGAGTTTCTAAGCATAAATTATTATAGGCACTCAATTATTTAAGCTGAGCTCTATGTATACATTAATGAAAAGTTGTTTCCTTTTGTGCTTATTACTTTCTTACTGAAATTCTATACATTTTTAATACCTACTCAAATACTTTCTTTCCTTAAATTCTGCCCAATTCTTCCATTTGCAATTAGTCTCTTCCACTTAATGTTTTTTTCCCCCTCTTGGTCTACATCATCTTCTAATGCATTTCTGTACATTCCATGTGGTTAAAAGCCTCTTGGGGTACGTACTTATATTTAGGTTAATCTTTCCAACAGAATCTAGCATTCAATCTAGCAACAGAATCTAGCAACATTAATCCCTTACTGTTAGTAGGTAAGTAAACATGTATGAAACTGAATTTTATTGATGTGTATTTTTTTTCTAGATCAAGGACGTATTGTTGTGTTTAGCTTGTTAGCTTCATTTTTCTGGATACTCAAAATTCTATTTATACATCATCTAATTGTAGGGCTATTGGGGAAATATTCTCATACAGCTTAAGAGACTTCAAATTATTGAAAATGGAAAACACATGCCCATACCCATTTCTTCTTTTTTTTGTCTTCTCTACATCTATTCAATCTAACTATAGTGGTTGGGCAAGAGAGACGCCCCCAAACCTAACAGTACTGTGCAAATCAACTTCAGTAGCAGCCAACAAAGAATCCAAAAAGGCTACTAGAATTACGTTTCTAACAAACTCAGACCTGGTTATAGCACAAGCCCTTTGTTTCTGTGTTGAAGAAGGGCTATCATATCTCAAAATATAATAAAAACTATTTTGCCATGGACTCTTAGACTCATGAACTTTGAGAACACAAAAGAATCCTAATTCTCACCAGGTCTCTTGTCCATTTTAGAAATCACGAAACATATACAGAAAGATTATGTAACTCTCTACACATATAACCACTTATCAGGGATATATCTGACATGATAGCTCCAGTAGCAGAAAACTTATAAAGACATCCATAATATCTGCCCTTAATGAAGGGCACTGATCAAGCTATTTCCTTTAAAAGAGATGAGATTACTTATGCTGATATATTTCTCCCTGACAAAGTGTAATTTCTGCGTCACTCATCGATACTCGACCAAAATGGCCATCGGCTCCCTAAGAGTTCTACAACCAGCAAAAACCAACTGACCTGATCCTTGACCTAACTCCAGTGATACATAGGATGCTACATCCTCTATCCATATTGATGAAAATGTTAAAGAGTATCTTTTCCTAGGAGAGTTCTGTCTCCCAGATCCCTTGTCACTGTTTCAATGGTTTTGGAGTGTCATTCTATTTCTGATGGAATTTCAGGTCAATTATTATTGAATATCACAATTTTCACACTCTATGAATGATTTCTTTGCTCAAGATTGCTGTTGCCTCTGATGTTTGTTTTATGAAATGGATCAATGCAGTAGGATTGAGACTCAGAATTTTAATGGTTGATAAACGTAATTACCTATAATACTAAAAATTCCATGTTTCATGCAATTCACTACATGTTATTTATGCCTCTCAACTCAGCTTGAAATAGTCATCAGATAGACAGTAACAGTGCCCAGTGTGATACTCTGTCATTGGGGCCACTTGGATTTTTCAGAGCCCAGAGGCAGTTTCCACTTGACTCATTAGGCATTTGTTTAACCAGCATCATCAGTTCTCGGGTTCCAACTTAGCATTGGAAACTAAGGCTTTAATAATGAACACAAAGTGGTTGAAGACTGGCCCAATCTATATTATATTGAGCACTAATGAAATCCTGGTGCTTTCAAAAACTCCTCAATAATTAAACTGGGCAAGACACATACCAGGTTTAGTTTACAGAGTACTTAAAACAATTGAGTAGGATAACTGATGATTAAAATACAAAGGATCTGCAATTTGTTCCCTAGAATGAAAATTAGAACACTAAAGAAAATATACATACTCCTAAATGAATGACATGATACACATGTAAATGGGTTAAAATATTCAAAAAATCATAAAAGGTAATTCATAGTCAACACAGATAAACTATACTATATTTCAGCAAAAGTTTATTTAAAAAAATCAAGGTTTTCTTCCCTCTCCCATTGGAAGGGTACTATAGAAGAGAAATAGAACTGATCCCTAAAAGCTCTGTAATATCACCAAAAGACACTGAAAACTGAGCGAGGCTCTTAAAAGTAACCAGGGAATATAGTTTCCAGTCATATTTCCCTCCCATGTGCCTTAGACTGTCTTAGAGTATGATGCCTCTGTGATACTGCTGGACCTAGCTTCCTTAGTCTGCTTTATGAGAAACTCCATTTGGGGTAGGAGGAAGCTAAGGAAGCAGCAGCAAGACAAGAAAATGGCACTCTATGGCATTGCCACGATGGAAAAAGCCATTAACTACCGCTAACATTAAAATAAAATACCTTACACATGAAACATAAATAGAGTAGCCTTGATAGAAGACTGCAAACACGCAGCGCTGCATCTATAATATAATAACAATGGAAGAAAATGAAACTTGTTTTGCTTGCTAAGATGACACTACTAAGCCATTAACAGTAGGTCATGTACTTATATTTTCTTACCGGAAGTAGTGATAGGACTGGACTCAGCCATGTAAACCCTGTATCCCATCTTCCTCGTGCTAAACAACAATTATTTGCAAGACAATAGCCACCACCAGGTAAAATGTTAACTGGACCATCCAAAGATTAAACTCACAACTATATTCTCTTTAAAATCAGGCACCTAATAGAGTAAGCTAATTCATAACCCAAATATACATATGTACTTTACTTTAAGCAAACTTACTTTCATGCAAAGCAGGTCTAATTATTCTCCTCTGTTATCACTCCTGTTACAATTAATTTATTATATATGCATTTACTTTTCCATGCTCTTTCTAACTAGATGATAAACTCTGAAGGTAGAATCTACATCTCCTTTGTTCACCACTCTATAGTGCCTAGAAGAGTGTCTGCTATAGGGTACAACTTAATAGATAATTGTTGAATCAATCAATCTGTAATCAAAAGAAAAATAAATGGTGGAGAGGTTAATTTCTAAAATTATTTCCCAGAGGATAATGAAACATGAATAGTTTGGTATTTTAGCAACAGATCTGAAGCTGAAAAGAAATAAAAGGAAATCAGCAAAGTCTGTAGCAGAGAAAAATTTTCTAACTGTAAGCCAGGGGAACCTTGGTTAAGTTTCAAACTAGAAATCACCTTTATACTTTATCTGCAGCATTGGGCTGCATATCATGATGATCGGTAGCCTCCAAAGGCTTTTGAAATATATACCAAGCTCCAAACCCCTCAGCACAGCAAACCCCAAATTTATGTCCACTTCAGTCTTTGCCATTTCAGTGATAATTTACTACTTGGGCTGGAGATAATAAGCAAATACTATATATTTCTACTCACTTACATGGATAAGAGCCTTCAATGACTAGCAAATCATTTATTTTATAATACTGTAGCTCTAACCAAACATTCTTTCCTCTCACACCACATTTGCATTTGGGGATTTAGTATAATCAATATTTTTTTCATGCCTATTACTTTTGAATTAGAGTGCTTACTGATTTTATTTTTCTGGAGGGAGGTTGACGGTTGAAGAGTATACATATATAAGTATGAGATGTGTGTTTGGGAAAGGGAATATGAAGGTGTAGAGAGGTATAATGGAAGGCTTTTGACTTGGTCTTATAGATTACAGAAAGTATGTCATTTGATACACATTTCTTCCCTAATAGTTCATGCTGTTAAATGAATAATATTCCCTAAAAAATCCTGTCTACAAATCATTTGATGGATGTTTCTTTGGAGGTGATACCGCTCCAATATACAAACAGACGAAGGCAGGAAAACTTCTGTAATAGCCGCAAAAAGTTGTCACCTAACTTTATGTTGAAAGCGTCCAGTAATGAAAAGTGAAGGAACGAAATGGAGTAGTAGAAATGTGGAAAATTATTGATGCTGATATGATGGACTTCTCTGATTGCTGTTGATTCATCTCCAACACATGCCATCCATTAGCAAGCTCCTCACATCCTACCACCAAACTGTATCCTGGTCTATCTACTTCATCTCCATTGCTCGTGGTGCCCTCAATCCTCGCCAAACCACTACCAAGCCTCACTGAATCCCCTTTAATTGTCTCCTAACTTGTCTCTTTTCTTCTCTTCTTGCAATCCAACAGTTGCAAGTCAAACTAACATTTTCAGAACATAAATTGTCTCATATCCCTTCCTTGCTTAAAGGATTCCAGGGGCTTCCTATCTCACCCAGAATCAAATTCAAACTACTAAGGACCATTATATTGCCTGACCTCTGCTTACCTTCCCAACCAGCCTCTGTGTTCCCATTTCTATCCCCCCAATATACTGTTCCCTTAGAGGCTTTCTATATTTAGTTTCTTCAGCCTGCAAAGCTCTCCCCTCCTTTCTTCTATTGGCTGAAGCCCATACTCCACCAAAGGAGAGCATTTATTACTAGCCTGTAGAGTATTTACCTCTCCTCCAACCTGCAGAGACACTCTCTGCAATACCCTGTTTAACTTCAGGGAATCTGTTAGCATCTGAAATTATTTTAATTATTTACAGATTCATTTTTTCCTTTGTGTATTTTGTTGATTCAATTCTAGTTGCCCAGAAAAGTTTCTAGTAATTTTTTTACTGATTGAATAAATGAAAGAGAATTCTTGTTCTATATAATAAGCTTCTGATGATCATAACTTTCTTACCATGGAATGAGCCACTTGAAAGTAACCTCATCATATTTGGGCCTTTTAACCTCTGAAAGCTCATATTATCTAGTATGGAAATAGCACTCATCACATTGTATTAAAACTCATAGTTTACATGCTCTTCTCACCAAACATTGAGCAGCATGAAAGCAGAGACTGTGTATTATTCAATTCTAAATGTCCTGTGCCTATCACAGAAGAGATATTTCTCCATAATGATATGTGTTACTGAAAATCTTCATATACCACATAGTAGCGGGAGATGACAAAGCAAATCTTAAGTTTTTTCACTGAATTACAAAGAGAAACAGTACCAATTATCTGTGGAGTTTAACTTGGACTGCTGAGGCAGTTAGATTAGTGTAGCTAAATGTTGCCACATATTTTTTTAGTAATGCCTCCCCCCCAAAAAAACACTTTAATTAAAGAGATCTGGCAGGTACTGAAGAAACATAGATAGAAATAGAGATCTCAGACAGCAAAGCTGATGGTATAAAATGGACTTGGAAGGAAGTGTAATTTGCTACTAATTGAACAAAGCTGATGGTGAGCCTGTCTGGAGAGGAAGACCTGTCTGCTTGCATTCCACTGGAATGTTCTGGAAGGGCTCCTGCTGCCAGGACAGTAGCTGAAATGATGGCTTTTCCTCTTTCCTGCTGAAAGTTATAATCTATTAACACTTGTCTTGCTTGAGAAAATCACATGTGAACCAATGAAATTTTGCATAATACTGACATCAGACCCCTACTTAACAATCATGGATGAGCTAATTTGAGTTACAGAAACACGCAGAATGGCAGAATAGACACAGTGGTGATTGAAACAATGATATAGGATGACAAACATATTTTGGCTTAAGGGGCACCTTCACAAGTTTTCTTTGGCAGTCAACACTATTTGAAAAAGAGAAATATTAATTGCTTTACTTCAGGATAATGAAATGTGGTAATGGATTTATGATCTGAGATATTTCCTTTGGAGGAAGGAATAATATAATTTCTATCTAACATAATATCTATCTTTGGGAAGGGGCTTTTTCCTATTATGTTGACATTCTCATAAAGAAGTTTGGGCCTCATAGACACTTGCATTTGATTTTACATTTCTAAAGCCTAATCTTAGTGTTGTTAATATTTAAGGAGTTTTGTTGCTCCTTTAGAAAATGGCATACTTCTATGTAATTAATATCATGAATACTATGGGTAGTGATGGGCTAAGAATACAAGCTTAAAAATTATGAACTAATCCTTTTGTGAATGTTCTCACTTGTTTTTGAGTAGCTCTTAATAAAATGTGACTGATTAAATCATGATGGATGATGGCCCTTTATTGTTGACCTTTCAAATTATGAATTGGTTTCACATTCAACATGTTGATTACACATCATTCTACATTATTAAACATTTCTATGTAAAGACTAGGCTATATTAAACCTATACCTAAGTTTTATGATTCAATAAATGAATTGTCTATAAGCTAATTAAATGTAAGAAAACCTAAATAGGAAAATTAAGATAAAAAATTAGGTATAGGTTTGTAAATAGCCACTACTTATTCTTCTAGGTTGAGTGATTAATGTTAACAAGTGGTAGAGATAGTATCTGAGCAAAACTTGCCAATCATCATTGTGTTTTAGATGAGCAATTACAAATTAATAGAAAGCTAAATGAAGGTCATGACATCTTCTCTTCATTATCTTGAATAAAGTTACATACAGTCAGGTGTTTGGGGATATAAATGTTGAAGTCAGCAATGATGTACCACTGAATCACAGATTCTGTGAGTTGAAAGAAATCTTAGGGAAACCTACTTATTGGAACCCTATGTGTGATAAATCACGCCCATTTACAAAACTGTTAATATATTTATTTTTCAGTACCTTTTGAAAACCTCTTGCAGCAGGATGTTGATTGTAAAACAGCATATTCCATCTTTGAATAATTCCATCTGTTAGAAACATTTTTCTAAAGCTGACCAGAATCTGTGAACTCACAATTCCCATCCACTGAGTCACAAAAATAAAATGAATTTCACTAAAGTATAACAATTCTTCTCATGAGTAAATATTTTCACAATTCCCATCCACTGAGTCACAAAAATAAAATGAATTTCACTAAAGTATAATAATTCTTTTTATGAGTAATTATTCCAGTTAGGAAGTACCCACGAATTTTTCTCTTTTCTCACACATAAATAGTTCTCCTTCCCACCCCACCCCCCCCACTATACATCACAGTGATTTACAAAGTCTCCAAAGTCTACCTGGGGATTTTCACTCAAGTATACTCAATTTTTATGTATTTCACTTATGTCTTCCCTATAGCTAAGCACAGTACAGTCCACTTTCATTAAGCTGGAAAGTTTTAGTTCTGGAAATAGCTATATATGTGTGTGTGTGTGTGTGTGTGTGTGTGTGTGTGTGTGTATAAAAGGGAACACGTATAAAATGTATTTCTCTACTTTTCACATCATCAAAAACAGCAGCATAACCAATTATCGATAAGATAGCCACATTAAAACAGAGAGTAAGAACCATAACTAAGAGAGAACACTATAAGCACATGATGAATGAGCAAGTGCAATAGTGCCCGACTCTCGAGACTGAGTCGCAGTGTTATCCAGGTGAAGCTTAATTTATAGAAAGCCATAGAAAATGAAAACATGTATTGCTCAAGCTGACACTCCAGGTACAAACTCTCCAGTCTGGACTGGAGTGGGGCTAATAGAACCTCTCACCTCTACTTCTCAGAGGAAGGCAAGATTCAAAATGTTCACACTCACGCTCTTTATAATCTTGTCCCAACGATGACTCATGAAGAACTTGCAGCCAACTAAAGTCATTTCTCACACAGATTACTATCACTATTTGATTCTATCTTCTCCTTCCTGGATTATTTTTTTGTACTTTATTTTACTAGGATCAATTATCATTTCAACATGCTGATATGGAACTGGATCTCAAGAAAGTTTTTATTACTTTGTTTTGAACCATTTTGGACAGATCAATAGTCTTAGCAAAGTTGGTAAAATTAGAATTAGACAGGAAAAAAAGCAGAGATCTTTAGCTAGCAACTCTATTTGAAAGTGATCAATTTCTATTTGTCACATCACATTGGAATATATGCTGTTGCTATTTCTAGAAAGGTGAGTGATCTAGAGAAAGATAATTCAAGGGAAGGTCAAATATAATCTGTTAATCATCCACTAGTGATAGTGCCGTTGTGAACCTCTTACAGTTTTATGTCTAATGTTGCTCAAATTTTCTAGACACATTTGTTGCCTCCTGCTTAGAGGATTAAAAATAACATCATACCTCACATACACACATAAAGCTTCATATGTGATTTCCTATATGAGGGTCAGGATTCTTATGCCCTTCTCCAGTGTACCATACGGTATCAGAGGCAGCTCGCCATCACTGGGTGTCACACAAGTTATGCATTCTTATACAGACTTCTCAATGAAACCGTTTCCTGTATTATTTCACCAGGCATGTTAGAAATAGATGCTTTTGTAGACTTTTAAATGAAGCAAAGAAAGAACTCCTGAAGGGTAAGATGGTTTTGACAGTGTGATTCATTTTTTTTCAAGCCATAAGCACTAAAAGAATAAACAAACAAATAAACACAACCTGTCAGGTTGGCTGTCAAATATAATTAGACTATAATGGCTGCTATGAGACCTCCGTTATTTCTAGCACAATGAGCTGGAAGAGAACTTCACTGTGCTTGTGCCAGCGGTGGATTCAACAGGCCAGGCAGAGAGACCTGATTGATGGGACAGCCCTTTCCTTTCACACCCAAGGAATGTGCCAAAGACTCCCCTGACAAAGATGGTCCAGGAATTAAGGTTTCGTGTAGAGTGATGCAAAAGGCATGACCTCCCAGTCAGGAGCCTAGAGTTCTTTTCTTTTCTCTGCCACTACCTGGTAACTTGAGGCAAGATATCCAAACATGAGGTATCTCCATTTTCATGTATACAAAATGAGGGGCATGGACTGAATTCTCTCTTTTCAGGACAGCTTTAATCTTTTTTTATTCTATTCATTAACTAGGAGTCTTAAAATCAATCAGGCATTAAAAAGAGAAATCAATTGACTCCAGTTTTATTTTGCCTTTCATTGGACATTTTGTCTGTAGTGGAAATCAAGATTATATTTGCTCTTAATCTATGGAAGTAAGGAAGTGGTAGGAAAAGTTGGTGAGAAAAAGAAAAAGATTCAAAGATGTCCTTTTCCTTAATGAATCTAAAAAATACTGAGGGGACCATCTAAGTAACAGATCTTTATTTAATATACATAATTGGGAGTGAATACACTCCTACTGTTGTACTTTACTCAAAATGTTTAAAGTCTGCAAACTCGACAGCATCCCTTTCCTCCTTCCTTGCTGATGTTATGTCTTGTTGGTGGACCTGACCCAAAGACGCCCGTGAGAGCCAATTGTTCAATTTCCAGGAATCTTGCAAACTGGTTTTTAACACAGACATTATCAAAAATCAAATTGCATAAACTCACAATTAATTACATTAAAAACAAGGTAGTAAAAACGCAAAAATTTCTAAGTATCTTACTACTGAGTACTATTATTTATGTTCTTAGGTTGATTTACATTCATTGCATCTGTAGGGTGGAAATTCTACATAACAGTATGCTACCACACACCTCTTCTCAACTCTACATGCAGTGGCGTTATGTTGGTAGCATGAAACTGGCAATGGTGCGATTATTTCTGCCATAAAAATAGGCAAATGCTGGAAATCAAAACATGATGCATTGCTTTGTTGATTATCTAGACTTAAAGGAGTAATGTAAATATGTTAATAATGTGGGTTAAGTTTAAAAGTATGTCATATCAAAGCTGTTAGGTTATGAAAAGAACACACATTGATGCAATATCTTTCTGGTATTCAAAGATCTAGCAAAGTAGCACCACTGCCAACCGGTAACAGCCTCTGTGCCTGCTCCACACAGACGTGGCAAAAATATCCAGCCCTACCGAGGCTGAGTGGTGCATCGGGTCTCTGATTGCTGTTTTCCAGAAGTTTGCTAGAAAGGAGGGTAACAACTGCACACTCTCCAAGACAGGGTTCCTTACCTTCATGAATACAGAACTGGCTGCCTTCACAAAGAACCACGAGGACTCTGGTGTCCCTGACCACATGATGAAGAAACTGGACCTCAACTCTGACAGGCAGCTGAATTTCCAAGAACTTCTTAATCTTACTGGCGGCATGGCCATGGTTTGCTATGACTCCTTTACAAGGTCTACCTATTTACAGAAGTAAATCTGAGGGGCTCTTGAGCCTGGCTTCCAGACCATCGCCTTTCCTTCAAAGCAGCCTCCCAATCATCACCTCATCCTCGCATCCTACACATACCCTGAGTGTCCACCACCCCGTGCAGGGCAGTCCTGCTGGTAGTTAATAAAGCAACAGCATTTTTTAAAGCACACACACGTTGTGTGTAAAAAAGATCTAGCTAAGACGTCCTCACATTTATGATAAATAGGTGAAAATCTGATATACATCTTCACTGTTATTTTACTTTTGTATCACTCATTAACTAGAATGCAATCATCAACTAACATTCATGCTGAAATATGCTCATGAGCTACCACAACAGTCTGATATAAAAACACAGCTGTAAAGTTTGGAAAACAATTGGTGAATATATTCTGTTTGAATCAATTAGATATATGGAATTTATAATAAAGAATACTGCATGTACTATTATTAACTACACATCCTTTATAGCAATGAAATTTATAATATCCCTCTAAGTGGACAAATATGTGGGTCCCTCTCAACAGCCATTTGTTAAATATTTACCAACATACCACGATTTTGCCTTCAAAACTGAATCTAAAATCATCAGAAACTTGTGTTTCCAATTCCCATTGCAGCTAGGGATAGCCATTGATCCTGGTTCTGCTCAGTTATGCTAAAGTGAACTTGGTGGAAGGCCTCTGAGAAACATTTTCTTAATTGATAGAAAGGAAGAAATAGGTGAAGAGAAAGTCCCTGCTTCTTCTTTGTTGCCATAGACATTTTTGTAGCACTTGATGCTCTGAGCTGCAGCAGCTGCCTAGTGCCTATGAGGGGAAGATTAAGAGAGTCATAGAGAAGGTATCTGGAGCTCTGATATCATAAAGTCACTAAAAACATCCTCTGTCTGTACTTCTTTTTGAGATTTATTAGTGAACTCCTATTCTTTCAGTCATGTTTTTATTCAGATATTTTCTTACTTGCAGCCAAAAGCATCCCAATACAATGGCATGTACTTCTCATCTAGGGTGCTTCTCAAGAAATCTCCTAAACATACGTAATCCTTTAAGTTACCACATTAATTTACTGTGTGTGCGTGTGTGTGTATATACATGCATACACTTCAAGTCATACCCTTCCTTTTATTTGCACATACTGTGCTTTCTTCTACACTCAGCCATTGAAAATACCATCCATTCTGGTTAGAACATCTCAACCCCTTTCCATCTACCTTCAGGAGTTAAATTGCATAAATATTTCATCTTTCATCTCAAGATCATTTCCTTGGAGAAGCATTCCTGGCCCTATGTCTTCCACTATCATTATTGTTATTATTTATTGTTTTAAAATATGATCTTTTCTCTTGTAACATTTATCTTAGTTTTATATTTTACATTCATTTGTATAGTTATTAATTGTTAATAATACTGGGTTTAACTATTCTTTTTATTAATAATCTTTTTCATTTTATTAATAGTAGGTCTAATTGTATGCTCTCTCCACTAATCTCTGAACTTATTTATCACCCTGACATCCCTGAAATAGCTTTTTAACTTCCCTTCTAGGACACCGGCTATTTTTTTTTTTCACTGACAGACTACTCCTTCTCAACCTCCTTTGATGGTTTCATTTCATCTCCTCTGAGTAGTAGTGCCTCATTCACTGCACAGTACTTTATCTCCTCATTTCTTATTATGATACCCATTCCCTGTGGGATATCATCCTATCTAATTTCTTCAAATAATATCAATGATGACAACAGCCCAGGCTTTTCCTTCCAACCACAACCTAATGGAAATCTCCACCAGGAACTCATAATCAACATACTCAAACAAACTCCCGATCTGTCCCCACTCCACACTCCACAAAACCTACAACCACACTCCCTCACATCCCAAGTAAAGGCAGGTCGATTTGTCCAGTTATTCAGGCCAAGTCAGTTTGAGTTAACCTTGACTTATCTCTCGCTGCCTCATTCCAGGTCCTACTGATAGGAAAATTCTATAAATCCTACCTTCAAACTACATCAAGAATGTACCCACATCTTCCCAACTCCATCATCACTACCCTAGTCCAGTCCTCCATTATCTCTCCCCTGGATTATTGCAATTGCCTTCTAACTAGTTTCCCTTCATTCTCTGTACTCCTCTTCAGGCTCTTCTCTATATAATGGCATTTGACTTCTACTCTACTTGAGAAAGAGAGGCTTTGGGGCATTATGACAAGCTTTTACAATGGCCCAGATTAAATAGTTATTGCATGGTTCTTTTTGACTGTCCACGGTGATTCTGATGTAGGTTATTTGAGGACAGTACCTGCAGAAACAGCGGGCTTAAAAGCAGTGGGAGAAAGAGAGGAAATCCCCTTTATGATTTTTGTCATTTTTCCTTTATCCTAGAGTTTCTGCCTGAGTTGCAATTCAAACACATGATGCCTCTATACGTCAGCAACATATGTTTTATATCTTGGATGTTATTTCTTAGCAATGTATACGAGACACTTCACACAAATGCATGGAGTGTCTTCTATAGAAAACAAAAGAAAACCCTTTGAAGCTTTTTATCCACCATCATTCTCTTCCAGGGCCAGTTCAATACAGCATCAGTTCTGATGTCAGAACAAGAAAGAATTTGTGTTTTGTTTCATGTGACAATATTTAAGAGACATTGATTTTATATTTGAGTACACAGTATTAATTTCCTTAAATTGTCAAAATAACAATGGGCCATCATAAAATATCCACACTTTTCTTACTGAATTGTAATATTTTCCTCCCTTCTTCACAGCCTTTTGTTCTTTCCACGCATCTCCTCCTCCTCCTTTAACTCTCTTTTTGCTTCCCTTCACCCCTTCCTCTCTTCCTTTTTCTCCTCCCTGTTTCTCTTGTGAAGCTGTGGACATGAGAGTGTGTGGATGACAGCAGGCACCAGCATCTTCCATGTTATACGCGGGGTTCTGAGCACAGCATGCCTTTGGCCCAGGCAGGTGGGGGAACTGAGAGAAGCAGGCTAGCCATCTGGAGACGAACATATGGGTGGTGTGGCATACATTCTCACAATTGGTGGCTGGGAGGATCAGAAATAGAATGGGGAGGTTTGACTTCTCTTAATCATAGAAACAACAAAAATACTGGAAATCGAAGGGGGTATTAATACAGAGGGATCCCAGCTTAAAGGAGAAACACAGTTTTCCTAAATGTTCACATAGTGCTACATATTTAAATTTTTTTAAAAATTAGAAATGTTTTCACTTTTATATAAGTATTGAGTGACTTTCCTCTCTTGCATCTAATTAACATCATCACCATCATTATTTTAAATAGCTACTATAATAGCAGCTTACTAAAATATTAGTTGTTTAGTACAGTAGTTCCATCAATTGGAGGATTAAAAGAATCACTATGGGATTTCTTTTTCTTCCTACTGATAGCCAGATTCTAACTCAGATAAAATGAAACAGAATCCTGAATAGTGGGTATAAAATAGGTACAAAATAATGCAAAAAATGAGATAGTTTTTTTAAAACTCTTCCTAGATTTTATTCTAACCATTAGTCATCTTTGGTACATCTTTAAACTTTTTCTGGGTGAGGAGTCAGAAGAGCTGTATTTCAGTTCTAACTTTGATGTTTCCCAGAGCTTTAGGCACACAATTTTGGTTTCTTGGGACTCCATTTCCTCATCTCAAAAACAAAGTGATCAAAATAAAAGATCTTTACATTCAGATATTCTGTGATAGGATTTATGATTCTAAGTTCACTGTAGCTGAAACTAAGCAAAGTGGATAAGATAGAACTATTGTATGCTAAAACAAATTGGGAATTATGTCAGAAAAGTTCAACAAGTTGCCTGGTAAAACAGATTAGGGTGGCTAGTCTAATAATGGTTCCAGGATGGCTATTTTATAAGCTATCTTCTATTCTCTACAAAATTGAATGAACAGGGAAGTTGAGAGACATATGTACAGGAAAAAAAAATGTTACCTAGCGTATTGGGTTCATTTCTGGGCACGTCACTTTTAGAGCTATCTATATTTACCTAGACAATGAAAAGCATACTCAGGGAGGGATGATCAAGATTATAAGGGGCCACAAAAGCATTCAATATAAAGACTGATTGAATAAATGAAGGTCACTATTCCTGAAGAAGGTCCAAGTCAGAATGGGAAGCATGATGGCTCTCCTTAAATATATGAAGAAGTGTTAGGTAGAAAAGGAGTTATACTTCTTTTACATGTACTAAAGAAAGTCTATTAATTTATTCCATATATATTTATGGAATAGATATTATGTCAGACAATAAGCCAGATGTCAAGGATCAGATACTAAAAGAAAACAAATATGGAGTCTACCTTCATAGAAATTTCAGCCCAGAACCTAATAAATCCTAGAAATAAATGTAAAATTAAAAGTGTGATGTGTTACATAGGAGAAAAATTGATCTAATTAGTAAGGCTGGGAAGTGTTTTCCAGGGAAGAAACCATTGTAACCAAAATCTAAAACATGAATAAATAAGACGGAATTAATTTTGCAAAAATTTATTTTATGCATGTGTATATGTGTGTGTGCCTAAATGTACAGCTGAATGGGAGAGTGTTTGGTAGAAGGAACAGTATGAGCTAAGATCTTATAATAGAAGGGACATGGTCTAATTTAGAAACCAAACAGGTGGTTGGGACATATAGGTTGAAGTGAGACTGTAAAAAGGAACTAAAACATATAGGATTTTATAGGTCATATTAGTTGTAATGAGGATCCATGGAAGTGTTTCATGTATGGGATGAAGCAGGTGATATCATTACATACTTATTCAGATAAATGCAGTGGAAGGCATTTAAAAGAGACACAAAAGTGGCTGTGGATTAACCAGTTAGGAAGCTTCCCCCTCCAGACAAGAGATAGTAAATGTTTGGTCTAAAGTAGTGGTGATGGCCATGGGGAATGGAGAGAACTGGGTATGCATGTAGGATGTTTAAGAATGAAGAGCAACAGAATTTTTTGTTGACCTGCACAGTGGAAGAAAGGGAGGATGTCAAGGATGACTCCTGGTTTTCTGGCTAGTACAAGGAATGGATGGTGGTGTTCTTGTCTTTCACCGATAAGATTAAACTAGGGAAACCAGGTTTGGAGACTTGTGCATAGAGATTATGGGTTAAATATACTCATACTGAATTTATGTGTCATGTTTAAAATTTTAAAATCACCAAGCCTGTACACACAGGGAGTCTAGAGAGTCAAGACACAGCTCAATATTCATGAAAGCCAGAGTTGCTGAAAAGTCTGGGAGAGAAAGGGCAAATGAGAAAAGACCTTTTTGAAAGCAGCTTGGCTCTTCCTAGTCCTGATCTTGTTTTAAACCAATGCTGAGACAAGCATAAAAGAAGCCCTCAGCAAATATTCAGCAAGAATCCCGTGTGACATTACCCAAAGGTCTGTATTCAAGGTTGAAAGTGGTACTGGAAAAAATAAGCTTGTCTGTGTGTTCCTTGCTTGGTGCTAAGCTTCAGTGCCTGCTGATAATTCAAGCTGTTAATAAAAAGAGGGCAACCTTTCCCCCCACATCAACAATGAAATAAATAAATAAATAAATAAAACACCACGTGAAGAAATGCATAAAGCAAAACAAGTAAAGGAACAGCTGAGAAAAGAGAAAACAAAGTCAATAAAAGCTATGGATCAGGGATGCTTTAAGAATGTAAACATTCAATATTGAAAAGAAAACAGAAACATAATTGTAGAGGCTGTTTAATATTTGCATACCCATCATTAGAATGCTCACTACAATTAACATTACTTGAAGAACCTTTTTCATAAACATAGTGTGCCTACAATTTAAATGACGCTTTCTCCAGTTGTCTGAATCACTGAATAAAATAGCTCTGAATTCCCATCCACTGTTAGGACATTCAAAAGTTATTTTATTTAAAATACAAATTGTAGGACATTTGTGGAGTTTTACTGTTGGTACACAATTCTCCTTTTAATACCTTCAAGTTTTTTAAAATGTTGGTATCTGGCAGTTCACTATGCTGTGGAAAAATTATAGCATGTCTTTCTCAAATATCTTGGGTTTATGACAGAAAGACATCACTAAGAAATCAATCATTCTCCAAGTTGAATCTTTTCCAATTTTGCTTCAGAAGTAGTCAGCAACATGAAGCTTTTAAAATGATCATTTCTTTGGTAGCCTATGGGCTGTTAAATCATGCAAATAATTAATTGATGTAATTAAACACATAAAACAACACTTGCAAAATTTTGTACAGTGAAACTTAACTAGAGTTTTACAGTAAATAGGCAATTAATGCAAAAGAAAATAGAAGTACAGAAGTATACATTGAGATTCTGTTTTTTGTGTGATATCACCACAACCAGGGAGAAATTTTTAAATTGTCCTTTTTAGTGGAAATAAGAACAAAATAACATAAATATTTATAATACTAATTCATCACTTTGGTATACCTACTGCTGAACCAAATTATTAAGTCCAGTTTTCTGACCTATCTTCAATTAAGAAAGAAAACCTACAATGATTGCAGAGAGAAAGATGTTTTTTGGATAAAAAAGGACAAATCACTAAGCTGAAGACCCTGGCTTTAGGCAAGCTCTTTTTCAACCTCTGTGCCCTAGGAGATAAACTAATTGTCCCCTTTCCTAGATCTCCCCCTGACTCCCTGCCAAAAGTAGCTCAGCAACCCTACTTGTTTCTACCACTTTCTGTTTTCTCACTTTCCATTCTTAATAGCAGCCATCCTGGTTGATATTAAACTATGTGCTTTTTATTTATTCAACATCTCTTTCTTCTATTAGAACTGAATCTTGTCATGTTTCTGATATGTCCTGTTTCCTAGAAAGATGATTAGCACCTTATAGGAGTCAAACACTCATTAAAAAAAAAACAAACTAAAAACAGAACAACAAAACCAAAAAACACTCATTATATGCCATGCACTGTGCACAGTGCTTTATATGCATTTTTTCTTATAATTCTTTAATATGCCTAGCTTATAATAAATACTCAAAACTAATTGTGTTAAAATGAAACAGAACACTCTTCTAGTATAAAGGTTTGCTTAAATTCCAGTTAAGTCCACCTAACTCTACTGGTTAAAATAATTCCAATAACTAGTTTATCAATAAATGGACATTTGGCCAAATTTACCACATTTACTGCTGAATCTAATCAAACATATTAGTAATAGAATAGAGAAGCAAATATATTTTGTTTGTGTATATATTCTTGGTTTCTGAAATACAGTAAGTACCTAATAAATGTTTGTTAAATTAAAAAAATAGCTATGACTACTTTATGTTTATAGCTGTAGGTGTACAGTTACTCGGCCCAATGAGAAGAAAAATATCTAAATATCTAAAGAATGCTTATGTCTGGAATCAGAACTCTCCATAGATGCTTATTTAAGGGCACAAATACTCATTAAATATGAGTCAGTGAAAAAACGTACAGCAAGCAGAAAATGGGAGTGACACAAATAAGTAAATTCTGTGAATGAGAACCCTCTAAAGCAGGTGTTATGGACTAAATTGTGTCCCTCTAAAATTCACATATTGAAGCCCAAACTTCCTATGTAATGGTATTTGGAGATAGGGCTTTGAGGAGACAATCAAGGTTAAATGAGGTAATAAAGGTAGGGTGGTAATTCCATAAGATTGGTGCCCTACAAGGAAAAAAAAAATGAGTAGGTGATCTCTCTCTTATCACACATACCCACCAAGGAAAGGCTCTGTGAGAACACAGCAAGAAGGTGGCTGTCAGCAAGCCTAAAAGAGAGTTCTCACCAGGAACCAAATCAGTGGGCATCTTGATCTTGCACTTCCAGCCTCCAGAACTGTGAGAAAGAAATCTCTGTTGTAGTCACTCAGTCTGGTATTTTATTATGGCAGCCCGAGTAGGCTAATACAGTTGGTTCTATAATCTTCCCCATTATATTGATGAGAAAATTGAGGCACAGAGAAGTTAAGTATTTTGCTTGAGGTTATAGAGCTAGAAGTAGCAATTCAAATCCAGGACTTAATTTTAGGAGAATAAAACTCCAGAGCTCATCCTATTAACTATTTATAGTGCTTTTACATCAAGTAGGTAAAGGGGTGCAGATAAAAAGAAAACATGCATGCGGAGAAATCATAGAGAAGTGAATATGAACCTGGAGAGGTAAAAGCCAAACCAGGAAGGGACTTTTTTTTTAAGAAAGTGTCCTATTAAAAAAAAAAAAAAGTGTCCTATTTTCCTAAGAGTGAAAGGAAGCCACTGAAAGGGTTTAAGGAAGAGGGACAGTGGGGAAGATGGGACCTTGGATGGGATGTGGATTCTGAAAAGGTCACTGTGGCTACAGTACACTTGCTAAAAATACTAAAAAGATTTGCTCTTGACAGTAAATAAAAGTGGCCGTTTAGAGTCTACTTGGCATTTTTTTGTTCTTTTCCGTAAGTCAGTTCACTGCCTGACACATCACTAAAGAGGTAGAACGGTGTTAAAAAGGCAAAGAGGTGCAACTTCTCTAAAGAGGGTTAGATATGTGAGGTTTGCCTACTTAAGAATCTCAGCTGCAGGTAAACATAGTGTATTATTTTCCCATTGTTATCAAAACAAATTACCACAAAGTTAATGGCTTAGAATGATAGAAATTTATGATCTCACAGTTCTATAGGGTCCCAAGTCCAGGTAAAGTGTGGCTAGGCTGATTCCATTAGTGCCTCACAGTCACAGGAATGAGGTCCCCATTTCATTGCTGGCTGTCTGACCTGGGTCATTCTCACCTTCTGAAGGCCCATTTCCAGGCTACTTACTACTGCCTTCAAAGCCAAAAATTGTGATGGGGCGCCTGGGTGGCTCAGTTGGCTAAGCGTCTGCCTTTGGCTCAGGTCATGATCCTGGAGTCCCAGGATTGAGCACCACATCTGGCTCCCTGCTCAGCAGGGAAGCCTGCTTCTCCCTCTGCCTGCCCCTCCCCCCGCTTGTGCATGTGTGCACGTTCTCTCTCTCAAATAAATAAATAAAATCTTAAAAAAAAAAAAGCCAACAATGGTGAATCTTCAAATCACTCTGATTCTTTTCTCTCTGCCTCGTGTCTCTACCCCATCTCTTCTGCCTGAATAATCTGCCTTGGTCTTTTGCTTTTTGGGACACCTGTGGTTACAGGGGACCCACCCTCATAATCTAAAATAACCTCCCTAAATTGAGATGAGTTGATCAGTAATCTTAATTGCATTTGCAAAATCTCTATACAGCATAGCTAGATTAGTGTTTGATTGAATAAACAGAAAATAAATCTTGGGGGGACATCTTTAGAATTCTAAATACCAGAAATGGTCCCCATTTTATATACACATATCATTTAGAATTAATCATATAAGCATGGAGGATGTTCTTGAACTGACCTTATGCTTAATTTTGGTTACTGTAAATACATACATATATTTTTTATTCTTCCTTTCATCATAAAACAAGAGTCATATGAAAACACATTCTCTTGAAAGAGATCTAATGCTAGGGGTGCATATGTCATTACATTTGGAGCCAGTAAATATGAATAGAGATTGAAAGCACAGAAATAAATTTCTTAATATGATAAATTAAGATAGTCTACTCATTTCAATTATCTTTCCAGCAACTCATCATTCCTCCAGGATTTCATTTTGCTATTTCAGATACAAATGACATATTTTAATTCAGTCAAACCAGCACTAATAATTTCTTAGCAAAATATGACAAAAAAACAAGTGCACTTTAGATGATAGATGATGGAACTTGGCAGTAGAAACAAATTCTGATTTCACTTATTTTACTGTCTATGGCAATACCTCTAGCAATGAAGGGAACAAAGGGTATGTCATGGCAAAAGTCTATGTCCTAAAGCAAGGAATAATTAGTCAATATCAGTATTTTGTATGAGTAATCATGCTTCATCTAAATCAATCTTCACAAAAATATTAGATGCTTCAGAGATGCCCTTAAGGCAGCTACCACATGATATCCCTGATTTTAAAGGAGTTAATGCGTATTCCTTAGAAAGTAGCTTATCTGAAGGTAACTGGCGTATTTGAGAAAACATTGCTCTAAAATAGGATAAACGTGGATAAAAACTAAAAGTGACATTTAATCCTACATTCAGATAAAAGAATAAATTAAGTATTATTTAATGGATTTCAAATCTATACTACTTTCCCTCCAGGAAAAAAAAATAATTCGGTAAGATTTAGTAAACAACTAAATATCTTTCTAATTTCAAAGAGCTTTGAAAAATAAGGGAATATTTCAACAACTAACAGGAAATTAAGTTTTTCTTTCCTAAAACATAAACAATAAATCTAGGAGCCGGTATAAATTGCAATTTTTCAGTTTGCCTTATAACTCCCGAAGTCATATGTCTCATGTTCAAAGTGATCAACAACTCTATGTTCTCTGTAAGGGGTCAGAAATAATGCAGAGGGGATGCTAATTACATGGTCATTATAGAATGTACAACATGTTGATTGATTATAAGGAATTGTCTATGCAAATAAGGAACTGAAGGCCAGAAGTTAATGAAACACAAGAATGAAAATAAGATCAAGAATCCCATGAATCTTCTCAACTCTGACTCTTTAACCAGTAAGTGGGGAGGTTATGGAGTTTAGATGTGTCTCATTTGTGAGTTCACATTAAATACACAAGTAAATAAAACAGCACCACATTGTTTCTAACATATTGTATGAATATTGCATTTAAGAATAATAAGTATTTAGAATGCAGTTGGTGGCAGTATAGGAAAATGTCCTTATCCTGAGCCAAATCCTTGTTACTTCTATGTTGTTTTAGAAAAAATCTGCAACTTGAACCATCAACTCCAAAGTGTATTTCCAAAGCAGCAGGTGGTTTCCGAGCATGCATTGCCCACAATTCTTTTAGAAAGTCAAATATAGTCACATCTATCTTATATTTATAGACTCACTCATCTTCCATAATACAACTACTTAACACTGAGAAATGCATGGATAACTGACAGTATATGTCTCCTGATAATACAATGAAGTTTATATTTTTTGGCTTAAAAAATGTAGGTTAATTCACCAATACGTTGATGAACAGTGTAGATCTAACTTACCTCACAGCCTATGTCTATTAGGTATAATGGGAGTTGTTTGTTCCAGGCCTATTCATGAGGTTGAAATTATATATAAATATATATTTTTGTGCCATTGAAATGAAACTCAAACACAAGAATACCCAATGAGCAATGCTTGCATCCTACAAAGAATTTAATAACACCACTGGAGCCAACCACTTTCTAATATATTTGGGCCTCAGTTGTGCCAGAGTTCAGAATAAATCAGGGGAGTAGACAGCTATTTATGCCTTCTCCAATCTTCTGACAAGCTCAAGAGAATAGCCATTTTTTTTAAAGATTTTATTTATTTATTCGACAGAGAAAGAGGCAGCGAGAGAGGGAACACAAACAGGGGAAGTGGGAGAGGGAGAAACAGGCTTCCCACTGAGGAGGGAGCCCGATGTGGGGCTCGATCTCAGGACCCTGGGATCATGACCTGAGCCAAAGGCAGATGCTTAACCGACTGAGCCACTCAGGTGCCCCGAGAATAGCCATTTTTACTCATAACATTTCTCGAGGTGTTAAGGCCCTTACAAAATAGAACTCTGAAAAGTGGTACGGAACCTGAATAAGCACAACCTTGCAACACTATCTTCTAAAACAGGACTACATTTAAGGAGAAAAAAAAAAGTTTTACAGTATGTAAGTGTCCTCTAAGGTTTCCAAATGTGGTATCATTGTTTATTAGTGGATTAAATAAAATCATGTCTGTATCACTAATTGGACAGAATTTTGTGGAAAATACTACAAAGGGGAGTTAAAGGTATATTTATTAAAAGCAAATAAGAAAAAATGTGTTTTCTTAGTTTTAGTGTAAAATAACTCACAGACTCCTACACAGTCTCTGCCAAAGTTTTGGGATATATTCCATATAAGCTAACAACTTACAGTTTGAGATGCAATTAAGCATAAACTCTTTAGAGAAAATTTGTTTGATTTAAATCCTGGCTTTACCATTTATTAAGAATGTGATCTAAAACTGTAAATATGGATAATAGAACATTTGTTCATGGAATTCTTGAGAGGGTTAAATTAGGTAATATACATGGAACATTTAATAGAATGCTTGCTATATATTAGATACTCAATAATGTTAGCTAATAATATTGAGAGAAGTGGAAACAAAGCAATTTTAACCCAGTGATAGCTAGGTGCTACAGACAACAGCAAATTTTCATAGTGATGCTGTAAGTTTTCTTGGGTGTGTTTTATATTTATTTCATTTAGGAAATATAACCTGCCTACCTTTGAAAGGGCTTTAGACAAGTTACAAAATAAAACATAAGAGAAGATAGACTCAATATGAATAAAATCACAATGAATTATTCTTTCTTTCCCACTTACCTAGTATAGTGCTTTGCACATAGTATACAAGTAATGCTTGATAAGTAAATAAATAAATAAATAAATAAATAAATAAAAAATAAATAAATAAATAAATGAAAAGGTGAGTGGATGTATGCATGCATAAATTAAAAACATTCTGGATCATCTAAAAGATACAGAAGGATTATATATATATTTTTTTAAAGATTTATTTATTTATTTATTTGACAGAGAGACACAGCGAGAGAGAGAACACAAGCAGGGGGAGTGGGAGAGGGAGAAGCAGGCTTCCCGCTGAGCAGGGAGCCTGATGCGGGGCTCGATCCCAGGACCCTGGGATCATGACCTGAGCCGAAGGCAGACGCTTAACGACTGAGCCACCCAGGCGCCCCAAGAAGGATTATATTTTTAAGAACTAACAAGCAGATTGTCATATTCTGGCAATAATTCTAAAGGTAAAGAAAAGTAGAACAACAACAACAAAAATGTTTAGGTTATCTGCTTTTCTTTTCTGCTACAGGAAAAGAAAAACAAATTTTCCCTGGCATTAAATGCAAGCAGAATTTGGAGAGCTCCTTCTGGTTTTGACACTACATAGTCAGGTCATTTCAATCTCCTCAGAGTTCTGGATTCCTCAGTTGAAAATGAAGTTTTGAATTCCTCAGTTGAGGCATGCCTGGGTGGCTCAGTCGGTTAAGCATCTGCCTTCGGCTCAGGTCATGATCCCACGGTCCTGGAATCAAGTCCCACATCAGGCTCCCTGCTCAAGGGAGAGCCTGCTTCTCCCTCTGCCTGCCATTCCCCCTGCTTGTGCTCTCTCTCTCTCTGACAAATAAATAAAATCTTAAAAAAAAAGATTTTCATTTCAGTTGAAAATGAAAATGAAGGCCAAGAGTACTGCTAAAGTTCCTTTTACCTTCAATGTTCTGTAAATAACTTAGATTAAAAACAAAACAACAACAACAAAAAACCTGTCTAAAGCCACTGCATCAGGTAGTAGGAATAGATTCTCTTGTTAAAAATGCAACCTTAGGGGCCCCTGGGCGGCTCAGTGGATTAAGTTTCTGACTCTTGATTTTGGCTCAGGTCATGATCTCAGGATTGTGAGTTCAAGCCCCAAATCCCCAGTCAGGCTCCGTGGTGAGTGTGGAGGGCGTGAAGTCTTCTTAAGATTCACTCTGTCCCTCCTCTCCCTCTTCCCCTCTGCTCCCCCCTGCTCAGGCATGCAGGCAAGCATGCTCTCTTTCTTAAAAAAGAAATTAAAAATGTAACCTTAATAAGTAAAATCTGTTCTACTCTCAGGGGATATAACTGTGATTCTGAGACCCTGGCTGCTTCTAATGACAAAGGATCATTCACTCACTGATTAACTGAAGGCAATGGAACTCAGACTCTAGATACCATCAGACTGACTTCAAATTCCAGCCCTTGCTACTCATTAGCTATGGCCAGAAAATCACTCTATTCCTCCTTATCCTCATCTCTTAATAAGAGAATAATAATAGCATATACTTCTTAAGTTTGTTTTAAGGGTTAAATGAGTTACTGTAATGTGTTCAGGAGTGTGGCATGGTTAGTACCATCAGATGTTCACTATTAATATGGAAGCTCAGAGTTCATTAGAAGAGTTTTCCAGAGAATGGATGGATAGCCGATTTGCATCTTTAAGCCTATCCTACTAGACAACTCCCTTGACGGCATGAACCATGCCTTTATTTACTTTCCAACACTAATTTACAACAGATACTTTCCATGCTCCATCTGTGTCCCATGCAATGTATAAGCACAGATGATGCATTAGTAAGCAAATTTATACATGGATCCTGCCCTCAAAGATCTTGAGTTGGATAGAAATGAGCAAAAATAATCCAACAAATAAATGTCTTAATTACATTAAACTACTATTTGTTTTACATGAGTAGTAAATACAGGAATTTATAACCAATTTTATGCTTATAAATATTTAAGAAGATACATAGTAAAAACAAATAAATTCTTTAATAGGGATACATATGTCACTTAAATTAATACAATGCATTTCTCTGCCTTCTGCCTTCATATTTAGTCTAAGGAAGCCAACCTGGCCTACATCCTTCAAAATGGCCTTGTGAAACAACTGACGAATACTAAAGTTGAGTATTTATCCATTCAACCAGCACTATTCAGCACTGTTCTAAATACTAAGGATGCTTAATTGAACAAGACATAAAAGATTCCTATTCTTGAGGAAATTATGTTCTATTTTGGAGAGATAGACAATGAACTAGCAAATAAATAAATATATAAATAAGAAGAACTACCTTTAGTAAACAATACTTTGCAGAAAATTTTAAAATAGGTAATTGGTGATGTAAAATCATGGGCATTGGTGGTTGTTTTAGATTGAGTGATTAAGAAAAAAGTCTCTTGAAGGAAGTCACATTTAAAATGAAAGTTGATTGATGAGAAGGAGCTATCAGTGGGAGGTACTCCTGGGGGCAGAGAATACCAGACCCAGGAAGAAGCTAGTGCAAAGGCCTGGAAGTAGAAATAGCATGTTGTAGCAACAGCTCAGTGAGGCTAGAATGCACTGGGCAAGGAGGGAGAAGAGATCTGGCTGCAGAAGGAGGAAGAATCTAACTGATATTAAAGTAATATAAGGTTGGGAGTAGAGATTTCGTCCAAGTGAAATGCATCATCTCCAAACGTTTTTAAGCAGAGAAAGGACTACCAGATATGTTATTTAAGAAGACTTTTCCATAATTTAAGAAGACTATTAGGATTGCAAAGGGGGTTAAAAAAAGAGGGGTATTACAAAGGGCAACGAAGTAGCAAGGAAACCATGAGGAAGCTGTTTTGGTGCTTCAGGCAACATATGATAGTGATTGCAGTGGGAATTTTAAAAATAGAAATATTTGGGATTTATTTTAAATGTAAATAAAGTCCATAGGAACTGCTGATGCACTGAATGTAGTAGGTAAGAAAAAAGAAAGAAATTAAGTACAGCTATGAGAATTTCACTTGAGAAATGAAACAGAAGGTGGTATTACCCAACCAGATAAAGAATTACTTAGAGAAGAACAGGTTGGGTGTATAGACCAGCCGTTGACAAACTTTCTGTAAAGGGCCAGACAGTAAATATTTTAGTATTTGCAGATCATACAGTCTTGGTTGCAACTATTAACTCTACATTGCAGTGTAAAATCACCTATAGACAAAATATAAACAAATGGGGTGGTCATGTTCCAAAAATTTTTATTTAGAATTATTTGAGGTTCAGATTATAATTACAGTTGTAGTTTGCCAACACCTGATATAGACAAAAAATTTTTGTTTAGGTCATGTTAAGTTTGAAATGCCTATCAGATATCCAAATGGAAGTGCCACGTTGGATATACAACTCTAGAGTTCTGAGACTAGGTCAAGAATTGAGGCCAAATATTGGGATTTAGCAGTATTTCAGTTGTACTGAATAAGAGACCCAATAGTGAACATGCAGATAAAGAAAAAAAAGAAAGAGAGAGAGAGACTCAAGGATAATCAAAGCCCTCCAATATTTGGAATGGTGAAGTCAAGAAGAAGAGATCATAGAGATAGGAAGAAAGCCATCTTTAAGTTTCGCCTCCATTAAATGAAGGGAAGAAGGGATTTCCAGAAGATAGTGTAGCTGGCCATCCTGAAAGCTGCTAAAAGTTTAAGTAAGATAAGAATAAAGATGAGACTACTCATTTTGGCAGTGTAGAGGATACTGATGACTAATATTTGAATCTCTGGAATGTGAGAAGTGGATACAGCAATAAAAGACAATTCTTTTACAAAGTTTGGCTAGGAAAAGAAGTACAAAATTTGGGTCATGGCAGGCGCCTGGGTGGCTCAGTCGTTGGGCGCCTGCCTTCGGCTCAGGTCATGATCCTGGGATCGAGTCCCACATCGGGCTCCCTGATCTGCGGGAGGCCTGCTTCTCCCTCTCCCACTCCCCCTGCTTGTGTTCCTGCTCTCGCTGTGTCTCTGTCAGATAAATAAATAAAATCTTAAAAAAAAAAAATTGGGGTCATGGCAAAATGTGGGGCTAAAGGAAAGTTTTTTATTATTTAAGAATGAATGACGGTAAGAAAATGTTTATTACTTGTTGAGAATGAGTCAGCAGAGAGAGAAGAACCAATGCAGGTAGAAGAAAAAGAGGATACATACATGTAAGAATAAATTCTCCAACAAGGGAAGATGGGCTCAAATCTAGAACATAAAGCATTGGGGGGTAACTTTGTCTCACAATCTGGAGATTTGGGATAAATCATTTTACTTCCTTTTTCTGGAAGCTTTATATAACAGACAATTGCTGGAGCCCACTTGAATCAGCTAGAAAGCACCAATGTGAAATATTAAGGAATTTTAACTTTTGATAACTTTAAATTGGTCATGCTGTATTTACTACAGAGAAATAGGCAAATCCTTCAAATTAGGACTTTTTTTTTTTTTTTTAAGATTCTGAGGTGTTGTATAACTGCTGGTGGCCTGATGCTATTATAATACCCAGAAACTGTTATAGGAATCCCTTCAAGATGTCTTAATACTAAAGTTTCTGTGTCAAAATCCCACTATCCAACCACTGTGGGCTACTGCTGGAAATTGGTACAGAAGGAAACTCTGAAACCAACATAAGAAGTAGGTCTTGGATCACTGACTCTTCACAGCTAATTGGAATGTTTTAATATAAAGGAGACCTTGAACCTTAAAAAAAAAGTATGAACTATAAAAATCTGTCTAGAATGAGAATGAATCAAATGCCTACTCTCATGGCAATCTTATTCTTCCTCAGTACATGGTCTTATGACCTCCAATTGGTTCATGGATACTAGGTTCCCTGCTTCTGTTGTTCAAATATGACACTTCCAAATGGTTGCTGATACTGACCCCTTCCTTGACTGTACCCCCACTTGGTTTCCCCAGTGAAGTTTGGGCAGCCTGATCATCTTTTCCCAACAAGTAATCCCTGTTTTCATCTCTAATTGGACTTTGCAATTCTCACCCTGATGCTGATAACATGTTATGGACTGAATATGTGTATCTCTCTAAAATTCTTATGTAGAAATCCTAACGCCCAATATGAGGGTACAAGGAAGAAGGGCCTTTGGGAGCTAATTAGGTCATGAGAGTAGAGCTCTCATGAATGGGATTAGTGTCCTTCTAAGAAGAGATACAAAAGAGCTTGCTTCTAATCTCTGCTCTTTGTCATGCAAGGATATCAAGAGAAGACTGGTTGTCTACAAAACAGGAAGAGTGTCCTTGACAGAAAATGGATCTCTCTGGGCGCCTGGGTGGCTCAGTTGGTTAGGCGACTGCCTTCAGCTCAGGTCATGATCCTGGAGTCCCGGGATCGAGTCCCGCATCGGGCTCCCTGCTCGGCAGGGGGTCTGCTTCTCCCTCTGCCCCTCCCCCCTCTCATGTGCTCTCTCTCTCTCATTCTCTCTGTCTCAAATAAATAAATAAAATCTTAAAAAAAAAAAAAAAAAAAAAGAAAATGGATCTCTCAGAACCTTCATTATGAACTTCCCAGATTTCAGAAATGTTACAAATAAACGTGTGTTAAGCCACCCAGATTTTGGTATTTTTGTTAGAGGGGCCCAAAATGCCGAAGACTCAACCTGTATCAACAGTGTTCGAGACACAATTAATCCAGAGAGCTTCTGGTTTACAAATGGAAATAATGGAATATATGTGAGACAAACAGAAAAGGAAGCTCATTTTTATTTTTAATTACTGGAAAACAAACTAAAACCAAATTGCTACCAAGTCTTCAAACTTTGTAAATGAAGCTCATGCCAGAATAAACAGATGGCCTCCAAGCCTCCTTCAAGAAGCACATCCCACCACAGGCAAGACTCTGTAGTATCCAAGTATGTGGGATAAGGGAGCTTAAAAGAAGACATTTAGATCTGTGATCCTACACATTATGGGTTAACAGGTTTAATGAGGTTGGCATGACCTGTGCATCAAGTCAATTATACTTCTAATAGGGTAGTGGGGAGAAACAGGAGAGGTAAATTAATTTTCTTGAAAGAGCATCATTCCTCTAATTTTTCATAGATTTCCATAAGATTTCACCCTCACTAAATCCCTGGTTGAAATAGAGAATAGTGCAATTTGAGAAGAAGATATTTTATCTCTTTTTTCCTAAGGATCTTTCAATTTGGGATAAAAGAAATACCTGCAATGCAAATATAAGTAATTACTATTATGCATTAATGATTCCATTGGTCAGACATTGTGATTGGACAGTGAATAAAATTTCCTTACCCCAGGATTAATTATATCACTCTAATAATTAACAGTAGTCTTCAACGTGGCAAAAGAAATGAGGGTGGAAATACCCTGTTTTCATTAATTTTATTTTTACTCTTTGCATAAGTTTTCTCATTAACTAAGTATACCAGGTTTATGTTGCAATTTCATGTTATTTAAACTATTGGAGAAATGTGATAATTAGGAGGAATGGCAAGAAGGGCATCACCAAGCTGAGATGGAAAGAAGAAAATCAAAACAGATCACAAAGATTGTATTTATTTTCATTGATTCTATCTTGTGGACTCTCTTGGTGAAGGACTAGAAGGCTATTACAAAATGTGAGGATCTAAAAAAAATGTGAGGATCTAGGTAATTACCTATTTAAAAAAAATGTAATTGGTCATTATAAATCATGACACCTGATATTTGTACATGACTTGCTGACTTGTATTATACAATATATGTTCACATGCATTACATTTCCATTATTTGTATTTTACAAGTGAGGGATGATATCCAGAGATGTAGAAAAACTTGGCTTAAGCCGAACTGAGACAAATAATGGCAAAACCAAAAGAAGGCAGGTCTCCTCAACCTGTTATTACTGCTCTTTTCTTTCCTTAAGCTAGTATTTAGAGATTCCAAGCACTTACACTGACTTTTATTTATTCCTCCAGTTAATACTTAAGAAATGATTGAGACCTATCTTGGATCCATTCTGAGCTAATACTGAGTATGCAGTGGTGAATAAAACACAAATGGTCCTTCCCATATTGGGACATAGAGCCTAGTTAGCCTGAGAGAAAGCAAAAAAAGAAAAGTAAAGAAACATCCAAAAAACAACAAAACATTTAAAATAAATGTCATTTAAAAGTGACCAAGGTGCTCTTAGACAATGAAGAGGAGTAGGTCTTATTTGAGGTGGCAAAAAAAAAAGGCAGGTTACTCTGAAATTTAAGCAGAGACCTGGAAAATACAGAGTCAAGTATGTGAAAAGTGGGTGAAAAAACATTCCAGGCAGAGAGAATGTGTGACAAGGACAGGGTCTGGTACATCTGAAAAACCAGAAGTTGTCCCTTGTGACAAGAATGGAAAGCAAGAGGGGGAGGTTGTCAGGAAGAGAATTTGGAAAGGCTGTCAGGGGCCAGAAGAAAGAAAGTGCTGGATATGGTAAGGAGTGCACATTTTATTCTAGGTTCAGTGGGAAATCAGTACATGGTTTCCAGGGAGAATGGTGTCATTATTTTGTGTGATCCTCAACACTGCTATTGGATAGGTAGGAGAGGTATTAGGATAGCTGGTGGACTAGAGCATGAACAGATGCAGAGAGCTTTCAGTAACATGCTAAAGGGACAAGGCCGTTTATTCATACTCATCCAGGTTTCCCTGCCTAGCCTGGTAGAAATATCCAAAATAAACTCTGAGAAGAGAATGAACACCTCATGGTTTAAAAATAACGAAACACTTTCTGAAACTCTGTCAAAATACGTAAGTCCCAAGCAACAGAGAAAAAGTCAACTTTCAGCAGTAGACTGCAGTTCTCTTAGCTTTAGGGAGTTTAAAACCAAAATACTTATGTGGATTTCTGGCAACGGACACATCATTTACAAGGATTGTCATTTCTTTAAAAAGAACATGCAATGTTTAATACATAAGCTTTATCCACTGCTTAGTATCATGAGGATTAATTAGGTAAAGCTACACAAATATATTGAGGATAAAGAGTGCTAACATGTCAATACATCATGTTCTTGCTGCTGTAAATCAGACACTCTAAGATTGGAATTTGTTTAGAACCTTTCACTTCCCTGAAATCAAATTTAAGATTTGTCTGCTTTTGTTTGTTGCTGTACTCTCAATGCCTGTAACAATGTCTGACTTGAAATAAATGCTGGTGCTCAATACATTTGTGTTCCATGAAATAAATTAAAATCTGGCTCTAAAAATCCTTTGAAAAAGTGACACTATTAAGATACTTATTATTTTGAATTTAATTGCTTTCTTATATCACTGATTGCCATTTACACTGCTAGCTCTCTGCATATAAACTAGTGAAAATTAACTGAGTACATATGTATATATGTGTGTGTGCACGTGTGTGTAATTTGTTCAGCACACTCTGAAACAGTGGCAGCGTGGTTGGGGAGGGGGTGTCAAATGTCAGTGTTTTATTCATTGTCTTGTCTCACCACACACTAACTTATTAAGCCAAGCAGAGAAACTCCTTAGAACATGCTTTAGAAAGTTAGGACACATGTTCAAACGTTTATTAAACAGAAATCTCTTTTGGCCCTAACAAAAGATTTGAAATCTTGGTCATTCTATGCATGATGACTTCCCCAGGTATTGTCCATGTAATTTCTGTGCTTGTTTACTTCATGGCAATGTTGTAAGCTATAAATGAATTTTTTGTCTCCCTTCGGTCTGCCCCAGCAAAGTGTAAGCTCATGAGAACATGGACCTTGTCCTTATTTTTTCGCTTCATTTCTAGAAACTAGCACAGTTGCCTCTGCTCAAGGTGCTTGGGAAATATTTTGAGAATGAGTAGGCCAGGTTCAGATATGTATCTAAGGATTCTGTTCTATAAATCCTCATGCCTTTTCCATTTGTTATTTACACCATTCATTCTTCAATATATACTTTTAAATATATCAATATATACTTTTTATATGGCTTACATAGTAAGTTGAAAATAAATGTGGTTTTTGGAGGAAGCAGCCTTTTAGGGAGGCAGGTCAAAAATAAGAAAATACACATTAATAAAACAATTATAAATTGTAATAATGGCATATGGAAATTAAATTGAATAGGACAGAGGAATACATGGGAAATCAGCAAAGATTTGGAAAAGACAAAAAATGAGTTATGAGGAGAGCCTGAAAATGAGGTCAGGGGTCAGTGAGAGGCTCCAGGAAGGGAAAATCTTGACATTGCAGAGAAGTGTAAAGAAGAAAATGAGCTTCAGTGCCTCGGTGGCTCAGTCGGTTAAGTGTCTGCTTTTGGCTCAGGTCATGATCTCAGGGTCCTGGGAGCCAGCCTGCATCATCAGGCACCTTGCTCAGTGGAGAGTCTGATTCTCCCTCTGCCTCTGACCCTCCCCCTGCTCGTGCTCACGCGCTCTCTCTCTCTCTTTCTCTCTCTCAAATGAATAAATAAAAAATCTTAAAAAACTAAAAGAAGAAGAAAATGAGCTTGAAGTAATCAATCAATACAGATAGTGAAGCATGGTAAGGTTGGAGACATAAAAGCTATCAGAAAGTGTTCCCTAATAAAATATAGAAAAATCCACTGAATTTCAGATAAAGTACGTCCCAAATATTTCTTGAGATATATTTATCCTAAAAACTTAATTGAGGGGTGCCTGGGTGGCTCAGTTGGTTATATATATACCAATATATATGTATGCATATATACAAGTGGACTTTATAGATATATGTGTGTGTGTTATATATATTTACATATATATGTGTGTGTGATATATATTTACATATGCATATATTACATATTTAGAATTCATAAATGTATAAAATATACAATTTTATAGCATTGTATATAAATATACATATTATATGACAACCTGAGATATCTTGTAGAGTTTTGTAGAACATGGTAAGGAGTTCAGATGCCATTCTGTTTCTAGGTTTAATAAGAAGCCATTTAAGTTTAAGTATGGAGAATATGTTGAGGAGGAGACAAATTTGGAAATAGAGAAAACAATTAATTGCCTATTCTGATAGCCAAGGAAAAAGTGATGATAAACTGATTTAAAATAAACAACTGTTGGTAGAGATGGGAAATAATAGACATCTTTGAAGTTTATTTTTAAGGCAGAATAAAACTTATGGACATTGAACAACCATATGCAAACACATGAGTGGACAGACTAGAGTGAAGGTTCCAGATGAAGTTAGTACTCGATATCACTTTAATGCATGATTATGAGATCAAAATGAGGTAATACATGTAAAGACCCTGCTATAATCTACACTCGTGGGAAATACACAGAAATGATTATGCATTCTCTCACTGTTCTCACCGCTCCACAGACAAATCTTATATTTTGCCATAAACTTTAGTTGAGAGGATTATTTTCATAAAAAGTGAATTCCAGGATAGTTATTTTTAAACAGTTCATCTGACATCTTTTTAGAATCAACAGTTTTCCCATCCATGAAAAGCTACTTGTAAGTGCCTTGGATGTTCCCTTACGTTTGGTGGTATAGGCACGTATTTGTCAACTGTCCAAAGATTTCTTAGTATTCCACAGGAATAAACATATAAATATTCAGATGCTCCTGTTCTTGGCCAGCATCAGCAGCATAAGGCACTGAAGTCTGCTATGTGATCCAAACCTTGTAGTCTTTAATTCAACACTAATGGCTGACATATAAGAGCAAACACTTGTTCGTGTTCCAGAGTCATCTGCTATGAAATCCACTTGGCAGGTCAAGTTGGAGAAATGTTGACACACAAAATGTTAAATAAAGGTTTGCTTTAAACCTCCACACTTCATAGGGCTCAAGTTGTTTCTGGTTTATGAGAGAAAAATACTGCAGGATCAGACGTTATAGAGACCCTCCCATTGCTAGCAGGCAAATGTTGCAAGAGTCCGAAGAATATTATATAATGGAACCCTTTCCAGATGCAAAAATAGGGGATGGAATGTCAGAAACTAGATTATTTTGGTTTGGAAATAGCTATGTGTTAAACAAAATTGTTTTAATTAACTAGTTGAGTAATTCAACAACTGAATACACATGCACACACACACACGTGCACACACACCTTTGTCCAAATCATTTGTATTCATGAAACAGGTAGCTTAATATAATGCAATTTTGAAATATTAAGGGGTGAAAGAAGACACAATGAAAAAGAGGAGAAAGAAAACTCTAGTCTCTAAATATCTGCTCAAAGTTCTCTCAAAAAGAAATCTATAACAACTGACGGGAAAAAGAAAACATCAGTCATGTCTGCTAATCAAATTATATACCTAATCAGCAAAGTAAGAAGGAAAAAGAATAAAATTTAATTTGAGTTATGTGCATATGGGCACATGCATCTGCACATACAAAGGGATTGAGAAATTGTGGATGGTAGGGAGGGTGACAGATTGCATTTCTACCTGAGACGTGGAATGCTACATTTGCTGGCACCTGTGTCATAATCTAGTATCCAAGTCCAGGTAAAACCTCATGCAGAATGACTCTATATTCATAAATAAAAATACATCACTAGACTGAGAAGGGCAACACCATCCCCTTCAAGCTTTTTGCGAGGCTGTTTAACATTCTATTTAACCCAAATGGACATCAGCAGTGGATATAGGGTCACCTAGAATAAATTTGTGTGTATTTAAGGAGCCGAGAGGAAAAAGGCAAGACAAAACCATTATTAGGCACAGCTATCCGTACCTCAAAGACCTTTTGGGATTACAAACGTTTTAGCTTCTTCTGACCCTCTCTCCCAAAATGTTTATTCACACAAAAAAATTATTTTCTTCTCATTAAGTCTTATTATCTTTGTGATTATTACATTTGAAGAATTTGAGGTTTCTAAGAAATTCTCTTATATACTGCTTAGTTTTATTTTTCTGCTTTAAATTCATACCACTAGCATGACTGTAAGGCTCTTCACGACCTGACTTCTACTTGATCGCTCTCTTGCTTTTCTCGACACTAATAGCATGTAATCCTCTATTCAACCTTTATTCTTTTCCAGTGTTTCGAACATTCTTCTTTTTCATCTATCAACATGGGGCTTAAAGATTATAGAGGAATAGAAATCAATGTTTCTAAAACAGGACTTCTAAAACTTGGCACTATTGACATTTGGGGCCAGTTAAATTTGTTTGTTTGTTTTGGTTGGGGGCTGTCTTGTATATTATAAGATGTTTAGCAGCATCTCTGGCTTCTACCTACTTAATGCCCATGGCATTCTCATCACAGTTGCCATGATTAAATATGTCTGCAGACATTACATTATAGTCCTTTTCTCTCATCCACTCACCTTGCAGTTATAATCTATACAGAAAGATTCAAAATCCTATTACAACCATTAAAAAGAATAGTATGCTATAAAAAATATAAAACCAAGGGGGGCGGAGCAAGATGGCGGAGGAATAGGAGACCTGGATTTCCTCTCCTCTCAGGAATTCAGCTGGATAGGGATCAAACCATTCTGAACATCTACAAACTCAACAGGAGATCGAAGAAAAGAATAGCAACAACTCTCTGAACAGAAAAGTGACCACTTTCTGGAAGGTAGGACGTGCGGAGAAGTGAATCCGAGGCGTTATTCAGGAGGATAGATGGCGGGGGAGGGGCCTCCGTCCGCCGCTTCTGGCAAGTGATAGAGCCACGGAGCACAAAATCGGAACTTTTGGAAGTCTGCTCCGCTGAGGGACGTCACTCTGGTGGCGAAGTGGGGGGTGGAACCCTCGCAGGAGAGTGTGGTCTCAGGACCCTCGGGGTCACAGAAAGACCGGGGCTGCCTGAGTGCGGCAGAGCTCCCAGGTATCGGAGCAGGGAAGCCAGCTGCAGAGACGGAGCCCAGGCGCAGGCTCTCAGCTCGGGGTTGTCATAAACTGTGATCCGCGGCACAGTCGGGCCACTGCTCCTCCAGCAGGGACCCAACAAGCGGCAGATCCGGGGAGACTCACCTTCTTCCCCCGGGACGAGAGGTGCGGGAGCGCACCGCGGGGATCTGCTGGGTTTGGAGACTCCACCCGGGGTCGGGTGCCAGATAGAAAGGCGCGGTCACAGGCCGGGTGAGCGCGGAGTGTGGCCGGAGACCGGGGAGACGGGAGTGACTGACTGCTTTTCTCTGGGGGCTCGCTGAGGAGCGGGACCCCAAGTTCTCGGCTCCGCCGGGGCGGAGACTGGGAGGCCGCCATTTTCACTCTCCGCCTCCAAAGCTGTACGGAAAGCTTGCAGGGAACAAAAGCTCCGGAGAGCAAACCCGAGCAGATTACTTAGCCCGGACCGGCAAGGGCGGGGCAATTTTGCCTCCGGCAAAGACATTTGGGAACCACGGCAACAGGCCCCTCCCCCAGAAGATCAGCGAGAACAGCCAGCCAAGACCAAGTTTACCGATTAATGAGAACGGCAGAACTCCAGCGCTAGGGGAATACTGCACATAGAATTCATAGCTTTTTTACCATGATTCTTTAGTCTTTCAAAGTTAATTATTTTTTTTAACTGTCTTTTTTTCTTTTTTCCTTTTTTCTTTTTTTTTGAATTTTTCTTTTTCCCTTTTTCAACCAACATCTTATCAATCCCTTTTTTAAAAAAAAACATTTTTATTTTTCATTTTTAAAGTCATATTCTATCCCTTCATAGTAGTTACCCGTATTTTTGGCATATATATATAAGTTGTTCTCTCTTTAAAATCTTGAGATAGTTTCTTCTAACAGATCAAAATATACTCTAAATCTCTAGTGTATGGTTTTTTTCTACTCCCCTGCCTGATCACATTCTCTCCCTTTTTTCTTTCTTTCTTTCTTTTTTTTTTTTTTAATCCTCTTCTTTCTTTTTTCAAACAACTTATCAAATCCTTTTTTAAAATTTTTTATACTTTCCATCTTTACAGTCATATTCCATCCCTTCATCATATCAACCCTTATTTTTGTACATATATAAGTTTTTCTTTCTTTAAAATTTTGGGAGGGACTTTCTTTTAACAGACCAAAATACACCCAAAATCTAGTGTGTGGCACTGATCTATAATCCAGCCTGATCATATTTGATCACATTCTGTTTTTGTTTTGTTTTGTTTTGTTCTGCTTTTGTTTGTTTTTATCTTTATCTTTTTCTTTTTTCTTTCTTTCTTTCCTTTTCTTTTTTCTCTCTTTCCCTTTCTTTTCCCACTGCTTCAGGTCTTTTCTGATTTGTTTAGAGTATATTTTCTGGGGACGTTGTTACCCTGCTAGCATTTTGTTCTCTCATTAATCTATTCTCCTCTGCACAAAATGACAAGACGGAAAAAATCACCTCAACAAAAAGAACAAGAGGTAGTACCGACTGCCAGGGACCTACTCAATACGGACATTAGTACGATGTCAGATCTAGAGTTCAGAATCATCACTTTAAAGATACTAGCTGGGCTTGAAAAAAACATGGAAGTTATTAGAGAAACCCTTTCTGGAGAAGTAAAAGAACTAAAATCGAACCAAGTAGAAATCAAAAAGGCTATCAATGAGGTGCAATCAAATATGGGGGCACTAACTGCTAGGATAAATGAGGCAGAAGAAAGAATCAGTGAGATAGAAGACCAAATGATGGAAAATAAAGAAGCTGAGAAAAAGAGAGATCAACAACTACTGGATCACGAGGGCAGAATTCGAGAGATAAACGATACCATAAGACGAAACAACATTAGAATAATTGGGATCCCAGAAGAAGAAGAAAGAGAGAGAGGGGCAGAAGGTATAATGGAGCAAATTATAGCAGAGAACTTCCCTAATTTGGGGAAGGAAACAGGCATCAAAATCCAGGAAGCACAGAGAACCCCTCTCAAAATCAATAAAAATAGGTCAACATCCCGACATCTAATAGTAAAACTTACGAGTCTCAGAGACAATGAGAAAATCCTGAAAGCAGCTCGGGAGAAGAGATATGTAACCTACAATGGTAGAAACATTAGATTGGCAACAGACTTATCCACAGAGACCTGGCAGGCCAGAAAGGACTGGCAGGACATATTCAGAGCACTAAATGAGAAAAATATGCAGCCAAGAATACTATATCCAGCTAGGCTGTCATTGAAAATTGAAGGAGAGATAAAAAGCTTCCAGGACAAACAAAAACTAAAGGAATTTGCAAACACGAAACCAGCCCTACAACAAATATTGAAAGGGGTCCTCTAAGCAAAGAGAGAGCTTAAAAGCAACATAGACCAGAAAGGAACACAAACAATATACAGTAACAGTCACTTTACAGGCAATACAATGGCACTGAATTCCTATCTTTCCATAGTTACCCTGAATGTAAATGGGCTAAATGCCCCAATCAAAAGACACAGGCTATCAGATTGGATTAAAAAACAAGACCCATCGATATGCTGTCTGCAAGAGACTCATTTTAGACCCAAAGACACCCCCAGATTGAAAGTGAGGGGGTGGAAAACCATTTACCATGCTAATGGACACCAAAAGAAAGCTGGGGTGGCAATCCTTATATCAGACAAATTAGATTTTAAACCAAAGACTGTAATAAGAGATGAGGAAGGACACTATATCCTACTTAAAGGGTCTATCCAACAAGAAGATCTAACAATTGTAAATATCTATGCCCCTAACATGGGAGCAGCCAATTATATAAGGCAATTAATAACAAAAGCAAAGACACATTGACAACAATACAATAATAGTGGGGGACTTTAACACCCCCCTCACTGAAATGGACAGATCGTCTAAGCAAAAGATCAACAAGGAAATAAAGACTTTAATTGACACACTGGACCAAATGGACTTCACAGACATATTCAGAACATTCCATCCCAAAGCAACGGAATACACATTCTTCTCTAGTGCCCATGGAACATTCTCCAGAATAGATCACATCCTAGGTCATAAATCAGGTCTCAACTGGTACCAGAAGATTGGGATCATCTCCTGCCTATTTTCAGACCACAATGCTTTGAAACTAGAACTCAATCACAAGAGGAAAGTCGGAAAGAACTCAAATACATGGAGGCTAAAGAACATCCTACTGAAGAATGAATGGGTCAACCAGGAAATTAAAGAAGAATTAAAAAAATTCATGGAAACCAATGAAAATGAAAACACAACTATTCAAAATCTTTGGGATACAGCAAAGGCAGTCCTAAGAGGAAAGTATATAACAATACAAGCCTTTCTCAAGAAACAAGAAAGGTCTCAAGGACACAACCTAACCCTACACCTAAAGGAGCTGGAGAAAGAACAGCAAATCAAGCCTAAACCCAGCAGGAGAAGAGAAATCATAAAGATCAGAGCAGAAATCAATGAAATAGAAACCAAAAGAACAGTAGAACAGATCAACGAAACTAGGAGCTGGTTCTTTGAAAGAATTAACAAGATTGATAAGCCCCTGGCCAGACTTATCAAAAAGAAAAGAGAAATGACCCAAATCAACAAAATCATGAATGAAAGAGGAGAAATCACAACCAACACCAAAGAAATACAAACAATTATAAGAACATATTATGAGCAACTCTATGCCAGCAAATTAGATAACCTGGAAGTAATGGATGCATTCCTAGAGATGTATCAACTACCAAAACTGAACCAGGAAGAAAGAGAAAACCTGAACAGACCTATAACCACTAAGGAAATAGAAGCAGTCATCAAAAATCTCCCAAAACACAAAAGCCCAGGGCCAGATGGCTTCCCAGGGGAATTCTACCAAACATTTCAAGAAGAATTAATACCTATCCTTCTGAAACTGTTCCAAAAAATAGAAATGGAAGGAAAACTTCCAAACTCATTTTATGAGGCCAGCATTACCTTGATCCCAAAACCAGACAAAGACCCCATCAAAAAGGAGAATACAGACCAATATCCCTGATGAACATGGATGCAAAAATTCTCACCAAAATACTAGCCAATAGGATCCAACAGTACATTAAAAGGACTATTCACCATGACCAAGTGGGATTTATCCCTGGGCTGCAAGGTTGGTTCAACATCCGCAAATCAATCAACGTGATACAATACATTAACAAAAGAAAGAACAAGAATCATATGATCCTCTCAATAGATGCAGAAAAAGCATTTGACAAAGTACAGCATCCTTTCTTGATCAAAACTCTTCAGAGTATAGGCATAGAGGGTACATACCTCAATATCATAAAAGCCATCTATGAAAAACCTACAGCGAATATCATTCTCAATGGGGAAAAACTGAGAGCTTTCCCCCTAAGGTCAGGAACGCGGCAGGGATGTCCACTATCACCACTGCTATTCAACATAGTATTGGAAGTCCTAGCCACAGCAATCAGACAACAAAAAGAAATCAAAGGCATCCAAATTGGCAAGGAAGAAGTCAAACTCTCACTCTTTGTAGATGATATGATACTTTATGTGGAAAATCCCAAAGACTCCACCCCAAAACTGCTAGAACTCATACAGGAATTCAGTAAAGTGGCAGGATATAAAATCAATGCACAGAAGTCAGTGGCATTCCTATACACCAACAACAAGTCAGAAGAAAGAGAAATTAAGGAGTCGATCCCATTTACAATTGCACCCAAAACCATAAGATACCTAGGAATAAATCTAGCCAAAGAGCCAAAGGATCTGTACTCAGAAAACTATAAAATACTCATGAAAGAAATTGAGGAAGACACAAAGAAATGGAGAAACGTTCCATGCTCATGGATTGGAAGAACAAATATTGTGAAGATGTCAATCCTACCTAGAGCAATCTACACATTCAATGCAATCCCCATCAAAATACCATCCACTTTCTTCAAAGAAATGGAACAAATAATCCTAAAATTTGTATGGAACCAGAAAAGACCCCGCATAGCCAGAGGAATGTTGAAAAAGAAAAGCAAAGCTGGCGGCATCACAATTCCAGACTTCCAGCTCTACTACAAAGCTGTCATCATCAAGACAGTATGGTACTGGCACAAAAACAGACACATAGATCAATGGAACAGAATAGAGAGCCCAGAAATGGACCCTCAACTCTATGGTCAACTAATCTTTGACAAAGCAGGAAAGAATGTCCAATGGAAAAAAGACAGTCTCTTCAACAAATGGTGTTGGGAAAATTGGACAGCCACATGCAGAAGAATGAAACTGGACCATTTCCTTACACCACACACAAAAATAGACTCCAAATGGTTGAAAGACCTCAATGTGAGACAGGAGTCCATCCAAATCCTAAAGGAGAACACAGGCAGCAACCTCTTCGACCTCAGCCGCAGCAACTTCTTCCTAGAAACATCGCCAAAGGCAAGGGAAGCAAGGGCAAAAATGAACTATTGGGACTTCATCAAGATAAAAAGCTTTTGCACAGCAAAGGAAACAGTCAACAAAACCAAAAGACAACTGACAGAATGGGAGAAGATATTTGCAAATGACATATCAGATAAAGGGCTAGTATCCAAAATCTATAAAGAACTCATCAAACTCAACACCAAAAGAACAAAGAATCCAATCAAGAAATGGGCAGAAGACATGAACAGACATTTTGCCAAAGAAGACATCCAAATGGCCAACAGACACATGAAAAAGTGTTCAATATCGCTCGGCATCAGGGAAATCCAAATCAAAACCTCAATGAGATACCACCTCACACCAGTCAGAATGGCTAAAATTAACAAGTCAGGAAATGACAGATGTTGGCGGGGATGTGGAGAAAGGGGAACCCTCCTACACTGTTGGTGGGAATGCAAGCTGGTGCAGCCACTCTGGAAAACAGTATGGAGGTTCCTCAAAAAGTTGAAAATAGAGCTACCATATGATCCAGCAATTGCACTACTGGGTATTTACCCCAAAGATACAAAAGTAGGGACCCAAAAGGCTACGTGTACCCCGATGTTTATAGCAGCAATGTCCACAATAGCCAACCTGTGGAAAGAGCCAAGATGTCCATCAACAGATGAATGGATAAAGAAGATGTTGTAATATATACAATGGAATATTATGCAGCCATCAAAAGGAATAAGATCTTGCCATTTGCAACGACGTGGATGGAACTGGAGGGTATTATGCTGAGCGAAGTAAGTCAAACAGAGAAAGACATGTATCATATGACCTCACTGATATGAGGAATTCTTAATCTCAGGAAACAAACTGAGGGTTGCTGGAGTGGGGGGTGGGGTGGGAGGGATGGGGTGACTGGGTGATGGACACTGGGGAGGGTATGTGTTCTGGTAAGCGCTGTGAATTGTGCAAGACTGTTGAATCTCAGATCTGTACCTCTGAAACAAATAATGCAATATATGTTAAGAAAGAAAAAAAGAAGAAGAAGAATGTAGCAGGAGGGGAAGAATGAAGGGGGGGAAATCGGAGGGGGAGAAGAACCATGAGAGACAATGGACTCTGAAAAACAAACTGAGGGTTCTAGAGGGGAGGCGGTTGGGAGGATGGGTTAGCCTGGTGATGGGTATTGAGGAGGGCACGTTCTGCATGGAGCACTGGGTGTTATGCACAAACAATGAATCATGGAACACTATATCTATAACTAATGATGTAATGTATGGGGATTAACATAACAATAAAAAAATTAAAAAAAAATATATAAAACCAAGAAATATCTCCTACAGAATAAAAACATAATTGTCAAAAATTAATTATAAGACTTTTAAATAAAATTAAATGATTCTCTTAAAACATGAAGAAAACAAAATCATCTTTAAAAAAGACAAACTCAGAAGGTCCAATATCTCAGAGAGAATACAACAAATAAAGAATAAAAGAAGATAATGAACCCAGACATATTGTTTTGAAATTTCTTTTTTTTTTTTAAGATTTTATTTATTTGACAGAGAGAGAGAGAGCACAAGCAGGGGGAGGGGTAGAGGGAGAGGGAGAAGCAGGTTCCCCGCTGAGCAGGGAGTCTGACGTGGGGCTTGATTCCAGGACCCTGGGATCATGACCTGAGCAGAAGGCAGACATTTAACCAAATGAGCCACCCAGGCGCTCCTGAAATTTTTGTACACTAAAAATAGGAAGATACTCCCAGTATACTCTTCTCTCAGTATCCTGAGAGAAGAAAATCAAAGTTTACTACTAATGAAAAGAATGTTTATTAAATTGCTCATCATTTATTCTGTATGCGCAAAGGCAATGGACAGATAACTACATTTAGGAGGACTGAGAAGGAAATGAGAGAGCAAGGAAGGGAGCAAAGAAGGAAAGAAAAGACATTTTCAGACACACAAGTACAAAGAAAATAATCTCCTGTTTGACCGCTTTTTTATAGAGGTAACATTCATAAAAACTAAAATCAGAAGAATTTGCTTCTGGGGAGAAAAATGGGTGGGAGAGAGATTGTAGATACCATGAATGTTATTTTATTATTGACCCCATTGCAACCACCGAATTTGTACCAGTGTGAAATGTACCTTGATTTAAGGAGATTAATCATTCAATTAATGTGATTAAAATTAATTTATTTAATTTAATTAAAATTAAAACTTTACCTGAAAATTTTCAGTCCAACAGAAACAACTTATTTTGACTCTCATTTATGAAATGTAGACGAATTCTGATGGGTCATTTGTGTTACTCTCTCCTAGTTGTCTCTAATCCCAGTTCTGTTGTAAAAGATTCAGAGTAGTCTGGTTCATAATAAATCATTTTCTGGTTTGGCATAAATCCTTCTTTGGGATACAGTTTCCCTCGCAAAACTCTATCCTAAAGATATTCTCTTCATCATGCCTGACATGTGACACCCATGGCTAGTATGACCACACCACAAACGAAATATGCAAAATAAAGCTTGCTAGAAAGAAATTTTATCTGGAAAAATATATTGTATCTTCACAGGTGGCTGGTTATTGCATCTTGTCATAAAATCTAAATGATGTGCCTGGTGTCAGAGTGTATTTGAAACAATAAAAGGACTTGTAGAGCCATCAAATGCCATGTTTTGCTTCCTCATTTAACTGACTTCCAGACTCACTGATAACAATCTAAACAAACATGTTTTAATATGCTGTTGTTATATAAAAGTATGTCTAATGGAGTACAATTATAGTTTTGTTATTTAATCTTGGATAGGCCATTGGGATTATCTAATTCAATTAATTTATGCATCTCTTGTCTAAACAATTGATTACACAATCAGACTTAGACCTTCGAAAAGGAGCATTAAATACAATGCAGACTGAGCTAAAAACAACCAGCTTAATTATCTGAACTGTGTGCAAGGCGTATTTTGGCCCCCAGGATACAGCAGTGAACAAAGTAGATAAAGTACCTTCCCTCATTGAGGTGCCAAATTCTAGTAATTTTGGTTTTGCAAAAGAACAAAAACAAAAAAGGAGGAAAAACAAAAGGGGGGGGTGTAAAAGTAGCCCGTGTTAAAAAACTAAGTACATCTCATTTGTCTTTTTGAAACACAGCATTAATCAGGTTAGCAAAAAAAGAATCTCAGTTTCTGATTTTACTTGAAGAACACATTCAGGTTTTTCCTCCCAAAAGAAGAAATATACTTGGGACTATATAATTTCTCTGAAAGATGTCATCAGTCCGAAGTCTCTCCTTCCATCTCCAGAGAGAAAAGTAATTCATGAGAAATCTTCTCCTTGTGTTTCTTTCCACTGTACTCAGAGATGGAAAAATGTGTAGCAAAGCTTTGAGAAGATGACGAGAATGTCAGGAGGAAAGGAGGTAAACAGAGAGCCCTAAAGAGATAAAGGAAAGTAGGTCTAACAAGAAAAAGGCAAGACAAAGTATTTACTCCAGATACCCAAATTCAACTGGAAAACAACACGGAACTGTTGTAAATACCGAGAGACCATGACAACTCCCTTATCCTTGAGGCCTTGAGGCTACATATGCCTCATCATGACCACTAGCCTTAATATCACTTTTCTTTCAGATGCTCACCCAGAACTGAAGCACTTCATTTCCTTCTCTATTCCATTTATGATAACCAGACTCATCCAGTCATCAGAATGATTTTGTGGAATTTCTTGCCGCACCCTTTCTTCTGCTTTGAGTGTCTTTAACTGAGATTCCCACTTGTTGAAATCCCAAACACTCATCAGTCCCAAATCAAATTTCACTTCCTCTTTGACTGTGCCCTTGATCCCTCCAGCTGAAGGGATTTGTCACTCATCTTCACCCTTACGTCTTGTCACTCACAGAAGATATATCACAGACAGTAAAATCTTGTAGGTATTACTAACAATTGTTCATCTCTTTAAACCATCATCAAATTTCCTTTAAGTTCAGAAGTATGCTTTGTTCAGACTGAAAGAGGCCAGATAGAGTTTAATGAGTTCTGTGCTAGACTATGAATCCTGACTGTCACTCACTATCTTTATGCTCATAGTTAAAACCCTTAATGATTCTAAATCCCAATATCCCATCTATAAAATGAAGGTGCTTCATCAAAATAACCACATGATCTTATTTCTAGTCCGCAGTGCCTAACATCATACTTATAGTAGGCTTTTATAAACATTTGTGGAATATTGAAAGAATTTACTTCAGAAGTAAAAGATGTAGGATGATAAAATAGAAAGGACTGTATAAAATATAGTCCCAGAGGAATGGGTTTCCAAGTCTGATGCTGATACTAATAGGCTCTGTGGGTTTCATCAATTCCAAATGTATTTTTCTGTAAGGGGGGGGGAAGACCTAATTTGCATTCCACTGTGTAAATCAAATAAAGTGATTTATAGTGGGATTATATTTTCAGATATATATCTTATTTTTCTCTCTCTGTATATTGCATTTGTCCACCCAGTGAGCTTGTGCTTGTTGGCTTAGTAGATGGATATAGCTGAGAACAAACTTGAAAGAGACAAAATGGCTTCCCAGCTCTTTCTAAGCCTTGCTGGACAGAGGCGATAACTGGGCATAAACTAAGTGCTTGTCTCAAAAATAGAGACATAGCAAAAATGATGGGAAATGTTGAAAACAGATAGTAGTAGGTCCAGGGCAGTGATTCAGAAAGGGCATGAAGACCTGAGAAAAAGTGTAAATAGTGAATAGAGATGGATAAAGGCAGAAGCCATAGATAACTCAGAGAACCATAAGCCCTGATGTTATGTCTCATTATTAACTGGTGCAGATGACCCACTGACCAGAGCCCATGGTTCATCTTGGCACTATTTAAGATTCCATATATACCCACAGCATGTTTTAAGTTTGGAGAAACCCTGAAGAAAACTGAGGTTAAATTTTCCAAATTCTTGGTGGGATTTAGATACAAATAGTATTAAAAAAGTATGTCATTGTTTTGTTTGTTTGCTTTTGCACATCAGTGTACATGGGCTGAGATTCACATCTTCAAAACATGTGAAAGATCTTTATAAACTGCAAATTGCTACTGAGCAAAAGGTACTCATTAAAACTATGATTACATGGGTATACTGGATGTAATTAGAACAGTACCTGAAGTAAGGTATGTGATTAATAATTATTATTCTTTTTATTGTCACTCTACTACCACTAGAGATAAATTGCAGATGGAGAGGCTGTGTATGCATAAGAAATGATAAAGAGAATTAAATATGGATTTCTGGTACATGCAAATGGAAAGCTAAATCATTGTATCACTGATTTGAATGTTTTTTTTTTGTTTGTTTGTTTTTGTTTTTTTTTTTAAGATTTTATTTATTTATTTGACAGAGGAAGACACAGCGAGAGAGGGAACACAAGCAGGGGAAGTGGGGGAGGGAGAAGCAGGCTTCCCGCGGAGCAGGGAGCCCGATGCGGGGCTGGATCCCAGGACCCTGAGATCATGACCCGAGCCGAAGGCAGACGCTTAACCGACTGAGCCACCCAGGCGCCCCCACTGATTTGAATGTTATTTACTCTCCTCTCCTTATCTGCCAAGAACTAATGAGTCCTGGATTATAACAAAGGTGGCAATAAAGTAGAAATCAGGCAGTCTGGGGCAAATGGTAACCTGAACATCTTTTCTAGAGTAACTGTAAGTTTACTGGGGTGAAAACCGGTTCCAAGTTTGCATAAATAACATTCACAAAATGCCTTAAGAAGTGCTGTAGCTTCATTTGGGTGCTCATCATGTCCAACTCCAAGTTAACATTGGTAGAGACTAAAAGTTTCAGTGATGATGACTTGCTGATTAATTTCATGTTTAATAAGCAATGACTCAACTCATGAAAAACATTTGCTATACAATATGGCACCTGACTGTTTAGTACAATTCAATTCCAAATTAAACACTGAATTTAACAATGTTACAGTCTAATACATTTCTGATTTTCATAAACTAAAATAAGAAATTCTTCTGTTGAATTCTAATAAATATATAACAAGGATTTATAACCTTTCACTCACCCACCCATGCTCCATGAGGAATACCATGAATCCATAAAAGCTTCCCCCAAGGCATTTTTAATTTTATTTTTATTTTTCCCCTCGTTATAGTGTTCTTCACATCAAAAGTTCCTAGCAACTCTTGCTTTTTAGAGTATGAAGTTTTGCTATACAGATCTGTTAGTGGGATCTTTTGAACTTTGCTAATCTGAACTGCTTCTCCCCATGTCTACCACAATTCTGAGATATCTGAAAGACTGTCCATTGACTTATTCAATTCTTATTCCTTTTGTTGCATTTCTATCAGCAATCTTATCGAAAAGCAATGTTGATATTTGTAGTCAATTCTTGGTAAATCATGCTTACTACTCATTGGATATCAATATAAAATATCACATTTGCATAGTGAATTCCCACTCAGTGTGTTTTAACAATGACTCATTTTGTATTTTAACAAAGGGTGAAGTATTCTTTAGTTTTAGTTTTGAGTACAGCCAGGCCTTAATAGTATTCCTAGTGTACACACAAGTAACATGAAGCATGATTCTACTGCTGGTGGTCGACAAAGCTTAGTCAACCAGAAACTCTAGACTTTTGTCTGTAGATGCTAGGCTACACATTGTACCTTAGAAACTACGGCTTTCCAGCCTTCTGGTTTCTGATCTCGTTTCACTGTGTTTTTTTTGTTTGTTTGTTTTTGGTTTTTTTATGATTTTATTTATTTATCTGACAGAGAGAGACACAAGGAGAGAGGGAACACAAGCAGGGAGAGTGGGAGAGGAAGAAGCAGTCTTCCCACTGAGCAGGGAGCCTGATGTGGGGCTTGCTCCCAGGACCCCAGGATCATGACCTGAAATGAAGGCAGACGTTTAAGGACTGAGCCATTCAGGCGCTCCTTTCACTATGCTTTTAAGAATGGTCTTTTCCAGGAGCCATCTAAAATATCCCCAGTGGCCAAAGCCAGAATAATCACATTTTTTTAAAGGTTTTATTTACTTATTTGTCAGAGAGAGAGAGAGAGTACAAGCAGGGGGAGTGGCAGGAAAAGGGAGAAGCAGGCTCCCCACTGAGCAGGGAGCCCAGTGTGGGACTCTGACTCTGGGATTATGATCTGAGCCAAAGGCAGATGCTTAATTGACTGAGCCACCCAGGCATCCCCAGAAAAACCTAACATTATAACCCAAATTATAACAAATATTCTTGAGTCCATAATGCAACACATGAAGTGGTGATTTAATTATATTTAATAGATAGATAAATCAATCAATCAATAAGGAGAATAAACACATTTCCTGTGTAGAAGAATGTCAGAAAATTTATGTAGATACTCTTCTCCCTACACCTCCCTACACTCTTCTCAAGAAGGTGGAGCATAATGCCCTACTCCTTAAATGTGGACTGTGTATAGTAACTTCCTTTCAAAGTGTACGGTGTATAAAGAGGAAAAATGTAGCTTCAAGTGGAGGAACCTGACAGATACCACCTCAGTCAAGTGATCAAGGTCAACATAAACAGAGATGTCATGTTGATAGCATTTATCCTTGGGATGATGTGATGAGAATGGCATTTTTATCTATCTCAAAAACCTGGAGCTCAGTCTAATCATGTGGAAAACATTACATATACCTCAAATGAGTGATATTCTAGAAAATACTTAATGACTGTTACTGAAAAATGTTAAGGTCATAAAATATAGGGAAGTCTGAGAAACACAGTCAAGAGGAGCTTAAGAAAACATGACAGTGAAGGGGTTCAGGACAGCCACCCCCAGATTGTGTCACTTCGGCGTGTGCATTATTTTAAGCTGAAAGCACTTGAGACCCTTTGGCTCAAGAGGAACTTCTGTCCCTCCCTTAACAACACAGAAGAATCTAAATTGGCGGTCTTTCCCAGAATAAGGATTATTAAGAAAGATAAATTTTATGAGTGACACATCTATATGGCAGGGCTAACATCTAATTACCAAACATCTGTTCTTTTTATCACCCTGTAAAGTACATTCCTTTCCTCTGAAGTCCCAGACCCCAACCACCTTCTCCTTAGTTCAGAATGACATATATACCTCATTTTGCCTGACTATCTTTGGAATTTCCATGTTTATGTGGATTTCCCATACGTATGCCTATTAAATTTGAATTTTTCCTGTTAATCTGTCTCATGACAATTTGATCCTTAGTCCAGCTAGAAGGACCTTTGAGGGGACAGGAATTCTTACTCCCTAACAACAACAAAATGTAACATATCTTGAAACAGAAAAAGGACTCCAGATTAAAACTAAGGAAGTCTGAATAAAACACAGATTTAAATTACTAATAATGTATCGATACTATTATATTAATTGAAACAAAGGAATCATCCTAATGTAAGATGCTAATAACAGGGGACATTGGGTGGGAGAAGAAGTCTCTGTACGATCTTTGTAATTTTTCTATAAATCTAAAACTCTTCCAAAATTTTAAAAAATTAAATATTGGATATTTCTTTTGTGCAAGCATCTACACATCCTCCTTACACTCTTATGCCTGCCTAGTATCCTACATAACACTAAATTTTCATTCTTGCTTTACTCTTCCTTGTCCTTTTTCTTGATTTCCTTTAGTCATTAGGTGCCACTAAAGCCAAAGCATCAATTCATCTTTCAAAAGATGTTGATAATCTGAGGAAAGGATCTGAGGTCCATCTTGCTTTCCTCCCAAGCAGAAAAATGCCAGATCTTGACAATCACCAAGTACAATGGCAACTCCCCAAAGAAATAGCAAATCCTTTTTAAAACTTTACAGATTTATTTACAAAGCAGAAACCCAAATCCCTTTCCTTCTAACTGCCCCAAGCCACAAAGCATTACCAACAGAGGGCTTAATCCCCTAACAATCTAATCAATTCCAAACTGAAAACTTCATTTTGCTTTCAAAAGATTAGCCCTGCCCAATTGTACTTTCTGCCTACGTAGATTTAGAAGAGATACATGTCCATGTCATTTAATTGATTATTAAATTAACCCATGTAAAGGGGACAGGAAAGTGAGCTCGAATGTATTTTTTGCTTTTTAGCGGAAACTCTGGATAGAAGATAAAAACAAAATCCTCAGAGATTTAAAAATGTATTCAACAGGGCAGACAGTGGCACAAAATATTATGATCTCAAGAAATAGGTACAGCCTCCTAACATGTTTTCAGATTATACTTTTGCTTCTGGGAAGAAAAGTCTTGGTTTTATTCAGTGCTGTCCTTGCCCTCCTTTAGAAATGCAAATTCCGTGTGTAAGTGTAATAGTAAATTGAGTATCTCTAAGGATTTGCTGGTCAGTGTCAAGTCACTAGCTGTTTTCCACAGTTTTGAGGCCCCTCTGATAAAGGAGATGGGGGGAACAGGCCAGCAAAGAGGGGGGCTGGGATGGCAGGGCTCATAGCCTGTCAAACAGCTCAGCTCAATCATGCAGGAGGGAGTCTTTGAGATCCTCTCACAAGTTGGACTACAAAGATTAAACTGCCAGAGAGAAAATGTGTTTTAAAGGACAGCTCTCTAAATTTTTAAGAATTTTGAAAAGAGTTTAGTAAAAGTTTAAGAGCTGCCAATTTTCCTGTCCTCTGTACTAGCTCCCTTCAGTGTGCTGTTTATGTAAAGCTGCTATAAACCAGATTTCAGGGTTCTGCCTTTTGTCCACAGTCAATATATTGACAGAGAATAAAATGGTGAGGAGAGTCAGCAGTACTGTGTCTTGGGCCAAACAGTCTATACATAGACCCTGTAGGTTAGCTTTCTGTAGCCTAGTTCAAGGCTTCTCCAATTTAATGTGCATAGCGATCACCTGGTATCTTCTTAAAATGCAGATTCCAATTCAATAAGCATGGGATGGGGCCTGAGAGTCTGCATTTCTAACAAGCTCCAAGGTGGCACCAGTGCTGATGGCTTACAAATCACACTTTGAGTGGCAAGGGTCTGGATAACATATTTTTATGCATCAAACAAAGGTACAGAGTGTAATGTTCAAGGCTTGGCCATGTCTGGAGAGCATCGCTCGCGGACAACTTGTCTTCTCTACCACACTTAGACAATTGTATTTTTTAATGTGAACCTTCTCTCTTCTCCCAGTCCATCATTTTTTTTTCAAATCCTTCTCTCCTCAATGCTGCTTTCTCTTCACATATCCTTAGCAGTTAACACATCCCTAACTTCCCCTTTTATCTTAGAAGAGTGCTTTCATTTCCTTTGACTTGTTAAAAAGGTAACTAAAGGCCCAAAGTGGAATCACTTGCCCTTAGGCCAGCAAACCTAACTTAATTTCAGTGAGTGGAACTTTACACCAATCAATCTGGAATTTCTGTTCTGCACCAATGTCTCATAGGCTTTCTCTATCGCCCAAAGGAAAATGAGGTAATTTGCTTGGTAAGACCCCCTATTGTCTTCTCCCTAGGGAAAGGTGACCTTATCTGAAACAATCCTTTCTTTTCTTTCACTAATAACGTCTTGCCCCATCTTCCTTTCTAGAATAACCTTCTGTTTTGTACAGCTCCTTGGAGCTCCCCTCTATTTGCTGCATAGGATGCTGATTCCATGAATCACTTAATAAAGCTAGTTAGATCTTCAGATTTACTCAGTTGAATTTCTTTAAACAGATTGAATATATATGTTTAGACACGTTAGCATATGAATTTCAGCTTTTTCCAGTAGCCCTCTCCAGATTTATTCAAAAGCTAAATGTCTTTTCTCTTTCTCTACCCCCAACCTTAGTATAATTTCAGTAGTTGATTGTGTTAAAACTGTATCTATCTTCTACCTAATATTAGGTCTGTATTACAAAGCATCCTTCCATGAGCCTAACATTGGCAGGTGCCATTCCTAATTTTCCCTTCCCCCAATTACTAGAATGGCTATCAGAGCAACACGGACATGGTAAATAACTGAGGACTACACACACACACACACACACACACACACACATTCACACACACACACACACACACACACACACACTCTAGAAAGCATTTGTAAATAGGTGACTAGGTAAGTTTAAAAAATTTTTTTTGTTTAACATTAAAAAATTAAATCAATGGTAGTTGTGAATGTGTAGGTATATAGAAGTAGGTGAGAAGAGATACACAAATTTTACTCTAAAAATAAATGAGTAATTTCCATAAAATTATTTTAAGAAAGAAACATTTAAATTATTTTGCTTTTGCAAATGAGAATAAGCAAGTATAAGTGAAGGATAAGAAATATCCTATTCCTAACGACCTATTCCTATTGTTCATGAGTTTATGGTATGAAAGATTTGAAATCATATTGAGAATATACATTTCTATATTCTGAATAATGAGATATAATCTCCCTCATAGGGTGTAAAGACAGAATGAGAAACCTCACTATTTTGTGAAGTCTGCTTTCATGCATCTACTACTCATGAATAGTAAAAGAAAATTGCCAATCATAGCTATTTTGGTCTTATTTCCATTGTTAGAAGTGGTTCTTTAGGGAAGTTATTCAAATAATGAAAAGATCCCACCTATAGAATGGATTGCAGAACACCTTGTTGTTCTGCATTGTGAATGTAAGCAGACAGATAAATCACTTTGCGTTGGTGCCTTTTTACCTGGAAAATTGGTTTCAAATAAAAATGCTACCAAATCTGCATATTAACTTTATAAATAAATTCACTAATCTATTGTTGGATATGATGCTGTTTGATGATGGTGTTTCCGGTCCTGCTATTTAGTCAACTAACTCTTCTTATGTGTGTTTAACGTTGAGTTATTTTGTTTCTGTAATTACATATTGCAGCAGTTCCTCCGACGCTGAGAGCTCACACTGCCTGCTGATGGAATCTAAGTAGGACCTCACAGTTGCTTTGATTGGCTAGCACAATATTTTAGAGGTTAGGAAAAGAAGAAAAAAAAAAAAAGCTTTGAATGCCATGAGAAGGAACTTACTCTTTAGATCATCCTAGTTTTTTCCCACATGTCCCACTTTCTCGCATTCCCATTTCTACTCCCCCATCCAATTCACTCATGCATATTACCTGAATTGATTGTAAGGTATATTAAGTTGCATCCCTGTTCTAGAGCTGGTCTCAGTAAAGACCTGGAGTAAACACCAGCACATCTGCTGAATGGCATTTGCTGTCCTAACACAATGCACCCTAGAGATTTTAGTTTTAACTACTTTTCAGCATAAATGTATATTCTTTTCAGCAATTTGCTCATAGCGACATAGTAACTTTTCAGTGGTAAACTGAACACCTGATACAAAATGTGATAATTTAGTGGTTTTGTTGTTGTTGTTGTTAATTTAAAATGAAAACACATAGTTACAATTATTCTGGGGTACCTGGGTGGCGTAGTCAGTTGAGCAACAGATTTGTTTTTGGCTAGGGTTGTGATCTCGGGGGCCTGGGATCAAGCCCCCATTGGGCTCTGCACTCAGCGGGGAGTCTGCTTGAGATTCTCCCTCTCCCTCTGCCCCTCATGCTCATACTCTCTCTCTCTCACTAAAATAAAATAAATCTTTAAAAAAACTTCATATATCTAAAATATAGGGCAAAATAAACCTCTGAAATATTCTAAAATAGATGGTATTTTTTCAGTTTATCTCTCTTTTCATCCACATATGGATAAATTAACCAATATATACTTAAGGTTAGCAAGTTCCACTTTATTTTGACAATTAGTCAAATAACAGTAATGTTCTTTCCTATTTATAATTTCTGACACAAGAACATTTATCTCTAAAATGAAGCTATATCAGACTCATCTTAATAATTTTATAAAGTAAGGCAATATGAAAGATTCCTCACAGTTCTATATTTTTAGGATAATTTTTATAAATCTTGATTATATTTTATATGGGCAAATGAATTGTGGATGGTCATCAATCAGTGGTGGAAATATATGGTGGAAATTTCTACATCACATTTTATTTTCCAGTTGGCTAACATTCATTCAACAAATACCTATTATCTGCTCTGTAAAATGCAGTGTGAGAGATTCTATACAGCTCTAATCTCCTTTGCTATGGACTCTTGTTTGGTAGGTTTTCTTGCACTCATATTAGACAGTGACACTACTCTCAGGCAATGGAAAACTTTATCAGCTGCAAGAAGTGAGGTGAATAACTCATTTTTGTTTAGTATTCCAGAAATGGAATTTTGTTGAAATCCTGGTTCTGTTACTTGTAATACTATGCAAATGACTCAACATATACATGGTTGAAAAATGTGAGTAATAACAGTTTCATAGTTTTGTGGGCTGAATTGTGTCCTTCCAAAAAAGATATGTTGACGTCCTAACCCAGAGTACTACCTTATTTGGAAACAGGGTTGTTGCAGATATAATTAGTTAAGATGAGGTCATACTGGAGTACGGTGGGCCCCTAACCCCAAATGACTAGTGTCCTTGTAAAAAGATGGCTATAAGGAGACAGATACACACAAACAGAACTCCAGGAGATGCTGATGGTAGAGACTAGAGTTACACAGCTTTAAGAAATGCCAAGAATTACACAGCTTCATTCAAAGCCCTAAAGAACCAAAGAAACATTCCCCAAAGGATTTCAGAGGGACCTTTGTCCCACTGACACATTGATTTTGTACTTAAAGCTTCCAGAAACATGATAAAATAAATTTCTCTTGTTTTAAGTGGTCCAGTTTGTGGTACTTTGTTTTACCAATCCTAAGAACCCAAATATACAGTTAAATGAGATAATGCTTTCAGAGTGTTAAGCAAAGAACCTGACACTAACTCTCAATAGAAAATTGCTTACTTTATATTCGTAATTATTTTTTTCACATGTGAAACATAATTAGCCAGAGAGATATGTCTGAAGATTTGAAAGGCCTGCACTTTTTAAGTATTAAAAAAATCAATTTAAGAAAAGCAAACTTTCTGTTCAAAATATAACTGGGAGAGAATGCAAAAAAAATAGTAAAAAAAAGTTAAGAAACAGCTTTTACTTTCTCTATAGCACAGTCTTTAAAATGTGGGTTCATTAATTTCTCTTAAGAGAATCTACTTCTAATGTTGACCAACTGACTACCTACTGATCGATGGAATAAATGAATAGATGTGCCCAGGGCTCTTGTCTTTGGAAAAATCTCCTCTGCCGCATTTCATGTAATTCACATTAGCTCTGCCCCACATACAGTCATGTCACCTAATTTGACTTTACAAGACATGAGCATTCTTAGACTAAGAACCACCAATGAGGTAGAGACAACTGCAGTCACCTCCAACCACATGCAAAAAATTATTTATAAAAGAGAATGTAGTCAACATGTGAACAGAAATGAGTCATAAAGGAAGATAAAACATTCGGATATCATGATTGAAGTACGGGATCTAGTTAGGCCTGAAACCAACTGGACATATAACTGAATATTTTAGTCATTATGGCACAAAATACAATTAAATTTCTAAAGCTAAATCAATGATTGCTTTACATTGTGACTTGGGAATCTCCTCTAGTAATTCAAATATGCAACCAGGGTAAGAATCACTAAGCTAGTTAAGGAGAGTTGGAATCACTTGGAAACTACACAATCCTGAATAATTAAACAGTTTAATAAACCACCAAAATGCAATGTAGTAAAATATAGTGAAAATCATCAAACAACATGAACAGAATTTAAAAGATTTTAATCTTTATACACTCATCTACCCTTCTCCCCAAATACCCCTGTTCTGCACAAAAACTGGATTCTACAAACAATTTTTGGTAAGGGGGCATTTAAAAGTTTTTAAAGAATATAACATCTCTTACCCTAAGACTTATTCAAATGTAATAGAATGTTTAATAAAAATGCAATGTGACTTCTCTATATTTTACTTCCCTAAGTATGAAGCACAGGGTACAATAACCTGGATCACAGGCTTTTTTCTAAAATATATAAACATACGTGACACTGATACTATAAAAGAATGAAAGGCATACAAAAGGGGGAGTAGAGGAGATAGAGAGAGAGGAAGGAGGGAAGGAGGGAGAACAAAGAGGAGAGAAAGGAAGAAAGAAAACTGTTATCTTAGCAAAGTTCAGTGCCTGCATTTTGGCCAAATTTTTAAAGTTCAAGGTTCATGTTGTATTATGTTGACCTTTGAAAATTATGCAAATGCAATCTTCTTTTTGGACTACATTTCTTTTTCATTTTCCTAACAACCACATTTTTATGATTTATGATAATCCTTCATGGTATGATAAATAGGCATGGTACATTTTGCAAAAACTCTAATCTGAATAGTACCTTTTACTTTTTCATAAATCCTTGCACAATAAGCAAACTGTTTAGAAGGGAAAAAAATGAAAAGTAATCACATTTTATTGTGGAAGATCAGAAAATGTACTACAAATCTGCTAAAAAAATGGCTTTTGAAACTTAGGAGTCAGTTATATAGAGATGTATGTTGGAGGCGGTTAATTATTTTATTTTCTTTAGAGAGGGGGGAGGGGCAGAGGGAGAGGGAGAGAGAGGATCTTAAGTAGGCTCCATGCACAGCACGGAGCCCAACACAAGGCTCAATATCACAACTCTGAGATCATGACCTGAGCCGAAATCAAGAGTTAGAGGCTTAACTGACTGAGCCACCCAGGCACCCAGTATCTTTCACTCATTTTTAATTGGATTATTTGCTATTTGAAAGTTGAGTCTTGAGTATTCTCTATATTATCTATATAGAGGTCCATTGATACATGATTTGCAAATATTTTCTTTCCATCTGTAACTTTTCTATCTTCTTAATAACAACTTTTGCAAAGAAAAGTTTTTTAATTTATTTTACCTTTTATAGATCAAAATTTTGGTATCAAGTCTAAGAACTCTGCCTAGTTCTAGATCCCCAAGAATTTCTCCGACATGTCTTCTAAAAGTTTTATCAATTTACATTTACATTGAAGTCCATGATCCATTCTGAGTTAATTTTTATAGAGTGTGAGACTTAGGTATTCTTTTTTTTTTTTTTAATTTTGTTTATGAATGTCCTATTTCTCTGGCATCATTTGTTGAAAAGGCTGTCTTTTCTCCTTTGAACTGCTTTGCACATTTGTATAAGATCAGTTGGATGTGTGAAGGTGAATCAGAGTCAGGGTTTTCTGTCTGGTTCCATTGATCTGTGTGTCTGTTGCTCTGCAAATACGAAGCCATCTTGATTAATCAGTCCTGAAATTGAGTAAACTGATTCCTCCTTTATATTCTTCTTTTACACAATTGTTTTATTCATTTGTCTTTCCATATAAATTTTAAAATAATGTCTGTATTTACAGTCTTGCTGGGATTTTGATAGGAATTCTGTTAAGTGACATATCATTTTGGGGCAAATTGAAAGTTTTTCCTATGTTGACTCTTTCAATCTATCAACACAATGTTTCTCCACTTACTTAGATTGTCTTTGGTTACTTTAATCAGCATCGTGTAGTTTTCACATAAAAGTCCTGTATATGTTTCATCAGATTTACACCTAATATTTAATTTTTTAATATATGTAAATATTAAACTTCTAATTTTGGTGTGCATGTGTTCTTTCCTTTCCTTGGTAATTTTTTATTCCTTTCAAAGAATCGATTCTTTCACTATTGTTTTTCTGTTTTCAATTTCATATCGTTATTTTCTTCTCTTTATTATTTCCTTCCTTCTGCTTGCTTTGGTTTAATTTTGCTTTTCTTTTTTTAGGTTCTTGTGTTTGTGATCTTAGATTATTGATATGAGACTTTTATTCTCTAAACGCATTAGTGTTATGCCAACAAATTTTGATATATTGTATTTTAATATTTAGTTCATTGTTTTGCTTTGTTTTTTCAATTTTCTTTGCAATTTCCTCTTTGATCTATGGATTATTTAGAAGTGTGTTGTTTACTTCTCATGTGTTAAGAGATTTTTCTTTTACCTTTCTGTTATGGATTTCTATTTGGATTTCATTTTTTGTCAGAGATCATTCTCTATGATTTCAATTCTTTTCTATTTGTTGAGGTTTGTTATATGGCCCACCATATGGTTTATGGTATATGTTCTATGGACTATGGACACTTGTAAAGAAACTATACATGATATGCTGTTGTTGGGTTGAGTATTTCATACAGATCCTGTTGGTTGAGATTTTTGCTGAGTTCTCCTATACCCTTATTGATTTTCCCTTTAATAGTTCTTTCAATTGTTGAGAAAAGGAAATTGATGTCTCTAGTTATTATGCAGATTTATCTACTTTTCCTTTTAGCTCTGTTGGTTTTTGAGTTATACATTTTGCAGCTCTGTTTGGTACATACACCTTTTGGGTTGCTAGAACTTTTCTGTGGATTGACACATATATCACCCTTTCTAATAATTTTCTTTTCTCTGATATCTATTTTGTCTGATATTAATTTAGCCACTCTCGCTTTCCTTTGATCAGTGTTTGTATGGTATTTAATACTCCATCCTTTTAATTTCAATCTACTTATATTACATTTTAAGTGATTTTCTTCTAGAGAGCACACAGTTAGCTGATGTTTTAAAATTGATTTTGCTATTCTCTGCCTGTTAATTGGCATATTTAAACCATTTACATTTAATGCCATTATTGATACTTTAGGGCTTATGTCTGCCAGTTTATTTTTTCTTGTCTACTTTTTCTGTGTGTTTTGTTTCTCAATTTATTTTATACCTTCCTATAGTAGGTATAATTTAATATTTTTTTGTTTGTTATTTATTTATACCTACCTATAGTAGATGTAGCTCTGGGTTTTATGTTATTTATACATATTTATCATAGCCTACAATTGTAATTTTACCAGTTTGAGTGAAGTACAGGAACTTTCCCTGCTTTTTGCCCCTTTACTTTCTCATGTTTATAAATACTTGTCTCAAATATTTTCTTTACATACATTTAGAATCACATCAGACAAATTTATAATTTTTTCCTTCAACTGTTAAACATAGTTTAGAAAACACAGAGGAGAAAGAAATCCTATGTGTTTAAAATAATTTTGCTTATTGTATTCTTTCTGTTTTCCTGATGTCCCAAGTTTCCTTGTTTTATCACTTCCTTTTTGTTTAGAGATTAACTTCTATTAGCCATTCTTTCATGGTTGGTCTGCAAGCAACAAAATAATTTTACTTCATCTGAGAAAGTCTTGATTTCCCCTTTAGTCATTAAGGATATTTTCAAAAGTTATAAATTTCTTGGTTGAAAGGCCTTTTCTTTCAGTACTTTCAATTACTGTGTCACTTCTTTCTGGCTCCTGTGGTTTCTAATAAGAAATCTGTTGTCATTTGTACTGCTTTCTTCCTCAAAGCAAGGTGTTGTTTTTCTCTGGATGCTTCCAAGATCCTTTTTCTTATCTTTAGTTATCAGTATGCTAAGTGTTATGTCTCTTGGCATGAATTTTTTGGGTTTATCCTGCTTAAGTTTCCTTAGTATATATGTGTATTTATAAAAATATTATTAATGGTATTATTAGAATAGTTGGGGAAATATTTATTTCATTTGTCCAAGGACTAATTATTTAACCAATTGAGAATTGCTCTGTAATATTGTATATAAAGGGCTCATGCAAATCAATAAAAAATTAAATGTCTATATACATGTCTATTCAAAGGGGAAAAGAGGGTTATTTATGACCTAAGCAATTCACAGTAAAAGAAACACAAGTGGTAAATTAACCATATATAGAATTGTTAGTCCTAGTTAGTACTATGGTTTTTTTGGGGGGTGGGGGTGGGGGTGGAGGTTTGTTTGTTTTTTCTATTAAATTGGAAAATTTGGGAATATTTAAAAGTAAATAGGGAAGAGAGAAAATGATACTGTCTAGTTTAATGCATGGCACATATTTTATGATAATTTGAATTTTGTGAATCTGAAAATAAAATAATTTTAAATAAAATTACACTTTATAAACATACAGTGGAAGTTAATACAAGACTCCTCTATCAAAAGTGCATTAAGGATCACAGAACTTCAAAGCTCCTGGACTGAGTAAATTATAAATGGTTTTAATGTAATTGCTACATAGCTCTGGCTCCTTAATGAATGAGAAGTAACAGGTACGATTCTTTATCAACATTAGCCTTGAATGATACAAATTTTGAATTAGGGAATCTTTCAGAAAGTCCCCCCCACACACACACAAATAACAGATCTGTTATAATATGGCATATATGTTCCTAAAAATCGCTGTAACTATACAAAGTTATGACATAGAAACTACACAGTTTATGGGAAACATGGATTTTCGACAAAGTACTTATAAACTTTGTGAGATATGAAACTAACAAAAATGTTAGCATACTTATGCATGTTAAATGGTTAAGAAATACATAATTACAAAAATAAATATGTACTTCACCTTCAAAAAAAACCTGAAGTTTGCTTGTGAGTGTCAGAGGGTTTCAGCTTGTGAGGAACTATGAAATGGTGGGAAAAGGATGATCTGAAAAGAGTAGAAAGTTGAAACCCTAGATATGTATAGGCAAGCTCATAACACATGTGCTGAACTGAGGTAGCTGGCAGATGTTTGAGGTATGCACATATTTATGTTGTGTATATTCCCATAGATCTTCATTCAATCAGATGCTGTTTTGTACATCCATCTAGTGTTTCTCAAAGACAAAGTAAAAGTAGCACATAGGCAAATGTGGAATTTATGTTATGCTCAAATTGTCCGTTAACATATTGGTAGTATTAAAACAAATTCACTTCTTCAAAATAAGTGGTTTAGCAGAACAGACTGCACCTACTTTTCATGACCAGATACGTTTCTTTGCAAAGACCTAAGTTGTCATAGACATTCTGTAGTGTAATTAAAAACAATTCCTTTTAGGGGCACCCAGGTGGGTCAGTCAGTTAAGTGTCCCACTCTTGATTTCGGCTCAGGTCATAATCTCAGGGTTGTGAGATCGAGCCTTGCATCGGTCTCCATGCTGGGTGTGGAGCTGGCTTAAGATTCTTTCTCTCCCTCTCCCTCCACAAACCCCTCACGCTCTCTCTCTCTCTATTAAAAAAAAAAAAATCAAATAAACCCCACAAAATCTGTATTTCATTTGATCCAACATATTAATTTTTGAAACTTTATGAAAGAGTTAGAAACAACTTATTTCAAATATATTCAGTTGTGACAAACAAATGGAAAGGCATATTATGCTTATGGATTGGAAGAATTAATATTATTACAGTGTCTCTATGACCCAAAGTAATCTAAAGATTCAGTGCAATCCCTATCAAAATACTGATAGCATTTTTTTTAACAGAACCAGAACAAATAATCCTAAAATTTATATGGAACCACAAAGGACCCCAAATTGTCAAAGCAACCTTGAAAAAGAAGAACAAAGCTGGAGGTATCACAATCTCAAATTTCAAGACATACTATGAAGCTATAATAATGAAATCAGTATGGTACTAGCACAAAAACAGACACAAATATCAAGAGAATACAATAGAGAGCCCAGAAATAAATTTATGCTTATATGATCAATTAATCTATGGCAAAGTAGACAAGAATATGTAATGGAGAGAAGACAGTCTCTTCAATAAATGGGGCTGGGAAAACTAGACAGTTATGCAAAACAATGAAACTAGACCACTTTCTTACACCATATACAACAGTAAACTCAAAATGGATTAAGGAGTAAATGTGAGACCTGAAATCATTAAGAAACAAAAGCAAAAATAAACTAATGAAACTACACCAAAATAAAAGCTTTTGCACCATGAAGGAAACCATCAACAAAACAAAAGGCAACGTATTGAATGGGAAAAGATATTTGCAAATGATATATTTGGTAAGGGGCTAGTATCTGAAATATATAAAGAACTTATACAACTCAAACCCCCAAAAACCAATCTGATTATAAATGGGCAGAGGATCTGAACAGACATTTTTCCAAAGAAGATATGCAGATGGACAACAGACATATAAAAAGATGTTCAACATCACTAATCATCAGGGAAATGCAAATCAAAACCACAATGAGATATCACCTTATCCCTGTCGGAATGGCTAGTATCAAAAAGACAAGAAATAACAAGTGCTGGTGAGGATGTGGAGAAAAAGGAATACTCTTGCACTGTTGGTGAAAATGTAAATTGGTGCAGCCATTATGGAAAACAGTGTAGAAGTTCCTCAAAAAATTAAAAATTGAAATACCATACAATCCAGTAATCCCACTCGGTATTCACCCAAAGAAAATGAAAACTCTAATTTGAAAAGATATATTCATCCCTATGTTTACTGCAGCATTATTTACAATAGTCAAGATATGGAAGCAACATAAGTATCCATCAATAGATGAATGGATAAAGAGGGTGTGGCATATATATGTATACAATGGGATAATTTTTAGCCATAAAAAAGAATGAGATTTTATCATTTGCAACAGTATGGATGCATATAGAGGTATTATGCTAGGTGAAATAAGTCAGACAGATAAATACCATATGATTCCACTTATATGTGAAATTTTAAAAAATGAACAAACAAAGAAGCAGAAACAGACCCATAAACACGGAGAACAAATTGATGGTTCCATGGCGGGGGTAAATGGGCAAAATGGGTGAAAGGGAGTGGAGATAAGACTCCCAGTTTTGCAGTGAATAAGTCATGGGGATGAAAGTTACAACATAGGGAATGTAGTCAAAGGTATTGTAATAGTGTTGTGTGGTGATAGATGCTAGCTACACTTGTAGTGAGCATAGCTTAAGGTGTAGAGTTGTCGAATCACTATGTTGTACACCTGAATTTAATGCAACATTGTGTGTCAACAGTACTTCTATCTATCTAGATAGATAGCTAGCAATTAGTGTTAGTATAATTTAAATATACAAAAGTTAGACTCTCATTTAATGTATAAACAATTATTTGGTTTAATAAATTATGGTAAACTTTTATAATTGACTGTCATGCAAATATTAAAATAGCTTTGTAAAACTTATCTTCTGACTTGGAAAATATTCACGACACACAAGAGGAAAAGAAGATATTAAATAATACATATGGTGACATATAAGTTGATAATATACACAAAGGTATGTAAAAGAATCTCAATAAATTGTTGCCTCTGGATAGCTGAGATTATAGTTTTTACTTAAGTTTTTTGCTGTTGTTGTTCCTTTTGTTTCTAGGGCGCCTGGGTGGCTCAGTTGGTTAAGCGACTGCCTTCGGCTCAGGTCATGATCCTGGAGACCCGGGATCGAGTCCCGCATCGGGCTCCCTGCTCAGCAGGGAGTCTGCTTCTCCCTCTGACCCTCCCCCCTCTCATGTGCTCTCTCTCTCTCAAATAAATAAATAAAATCTTTAAAAAAAAAAATAAAATAAAATAAATAAATAATACATATGGTGACATATAAGTTGATAATATACACAAAGGTATGTAAAAGAATCTCAATAAATTGTTGCCTCTGGATAGCTGAGATCATAGTTTTTACTTAAGTTTTTTGCTGTTGTTGTTCCTTTTGTTTCTAAATATTTAGTGATTGTTTTCATTTTGTAATCCATATACAATGAGCAGTATAATAAAAAACATATTATACGTTATGCAACTTACAATGTGATTTCAAAATATCCAGTGATATATTTTTATTAAGTGATTTACCCATGGCCCCAAATTTTACCAGGTATGATACCTTTATTAGACTCAGGCCTTATTATTTTACATCTTTCGCCTCCACAAGGCAGCATATACCATGTCTCCACTTGGTTCCCTAGCAGACATTGCTAACTGATACCTGACTCATAGCTTTTATCAACAAAGTATTGATATAACTGTCCCTGAGCAATCAGAACTGGCACATGAAATAAAATATTGGCTTCCTCTTTATTTCATCACCTGGCCAAGAGGACAAGTATGATATATTCCCACTTTAACGCCCACTGTCAGAATCAATTGTAAGAAATTTGGCTTGGTTATTTTTAGAGCTGGCTAAAGTGAGTTATATATTTGCTGTATTGTAGTATGTATATTTTTGAGACATATGTGTCCTACAGAAATATAAGGGAACGATCTATTTTTTCCAGCATATAATACATATATTGCTTCTAATGTATCCTCAGAGGATTCATTTTTAGATCCCATTCTTAGACAAAATATTGTTGTGCTCTCCTTCACTGGTGACATTGAAATAAAACTGCTATGAACCAAGGAGTAGAGAAATAAATACAGTATGTTTTAAAGAAGCTAATTTGGCAGCAATTGGGGGGGAAACACTGCTTTGCCAATGTCAAAAACAGCCCTTCCTGAAATCCTATGCTTTTTGCAGTGCAGAACAACCTTCATGAGTTATCCTCTTCTCACATCCCAAAGCCAAACTTAAAAGTTTAATCCCACACCAGCTAGAATGAAATCCTTTATAAAAATAGCTCCTGGCCAAAAAGCTCTACTTAAAAAAAAAAAAAAAAAAAAAAAGCAGGCAGCAAATGGGATAGTAAGCCAACTGAATTCTAGCACTGTAACCTTACTACCTAGCATACAAAGATTCTGGACAGCCAACTGTCAAGCTATGTTGAGAAGAAGCATGAGTCTCTGGTGCATACAAATTCAATTCCATTAAACAAGTATTTATTGAGTGTCTTCCATGTGCTTGGTAATGTTTTAGACACCATGGAAGAAACAAAGGAAATATAAGACAGTTACTACCCTGAAGGTGTTTGCAATCTTGTTGAAGAGCTTCCTCTAAAAAACAATTTGCTGCTAATGAGTAAGAAATACACATGATTCAAAACGCCCTGTGGACAGAAAACCCATTCACATGTCATCCAGATGTCATTTTAGTGTAAGTTCAACCACCTCATTTTCAATTTACCAAAGGAATCAACCAGAGCACACGTTCATCTTTAGCCTTGTCCACATTTCAAGTGGATTATTTTAAGCAAACAAACTCACTTCCAGGCCCAGAACGTTCTGGATGAACTGTGCTTAAGCTGTCTGAATTTGCTCCTTGACCTTGTCTGTCAAGTATGATAGCCACTTTTTTTTTCTGGGTAATGCATTATCACTGCATCCCATTTTGATGATGTATTATACTTACACATCATTGAAGAGGCAATTTGCTTTGATGATGTACGGACATGCAATATATCACAATGCTGAAAAAGCAAGAGGAGAGCACCCTGGAGTCTATAATTCAAGTAGTGATGCCCTCCGTGGAAGAACAGGGAGACGATTAATTTAAATTATCTGGACATGAACTGGGCTGACAAAAAGAGTTTTGACCCTTCCCTAAATGTAAAATGTAAAAACAGTTATATTAAAAATGCTATCACATGGGGCACCTGGGTGGCTCAGTCGTTAAGCATCTGCCTTCGGCTCAGGTCATGATCCCAGGGTGCTGGGATCGAGCCCTGCATCGGGCTCCCTGCTCAGCAGGAAGCCTGCTTCTCCCTCTCACACTCCCCCTGCTTGTGTTCCTGCTCTTGCTATCTCTCTCTCTCTGTCAAATAAATAAATAAAATATTTTAAAAATAAAAATAAAAAAAATAAAAATGCTATCACATGGTTATAAAAGAACAAGATCAGAGATCCTGTGTTTATGGAACTTTTCTATATATTATCATGATGGTAGATACACAAACCTATACAGGTGACAAAAATGTACAGAATTGAATACACAGAGTACAAATCAAAGTGAACTAATCTGAATAAGATGAAGGATTATCAATGGATTGTCAATGTCAATGTCCCGATTGTGATATTATACAACAGTTTTACAAAATACTACCATTGAGAACTAGGTAAAATATTTACAGGATTTGTATTATTTCTTACAAATGATTCTACAATTTTCTCAAGAATTGTGATGAAAATATTTTAAAATATTTTCCCAAAGGCAAGACCAACATTTTCATCTGTTTAAGGAACTGCATTAAAAAAGCTCACTTACCTCTTTAAAAAAATTGTATTCTAAAGGGAGTTGACAAATATTTAATATTTAACTGTGACCCTTATATTCACATTAACAACTAACTAGTGTTCGATATATGGAAAAAGTTCTATTTAATAAAGGAAACTAATAGTGTTTAAAGGATTTAAGAAAGGTATATTAGAATGCATGCATAAACACAGGAAATGTTAGTGATATCTTTTATTATAAAACAAGCAGCTAATGGGAGTCAGGCCTATGAAGGCAAATTTAAATAAAGAAATTTATATGAAGGGGGCGCCTGGGTGGCTCAGTGGGTTAAGCGACTGCATTCCGCTCAGGTCACGATCCCAGGGTCCTGGGATAGAGCCCCGCAGGATCGTGGTCCCTGCTCAGCTGGGGGCCTGCTTCTCCCTCTCCCTCTCTCCCTGCCTGTGCTCTCCTGCTCACTCTCTGTCAAATAAATAAATAAAATCTTTAAAAAAAAAAAAAAGAAATGTATATGAAGGGCTGAGGGTGAGGTCCATGTATAAGCCTTTCTAGAAGTAGGAATCTTTAGATACACAGTGTATCTCTTTGACATGGAAGTTCCTCAAAATTTGAAAATAGAGCTACCCTACGATCCAGTAATTGCACTACTGGGTATTTACCCCAAAGATACAAATGTAGTGATCTGAAGGGGCACCTGCACCCCAATGTCTATAACAGCAATGTCCACAATAGCCAAACTATGGAAAGAGTCAAGATGTGCATCAACAGATGAATGGATAAAGAAGATGTGGTATATATATATACAATGGAATATTATGCAGCCATCAAAAAAAAATCTTGCCATTTGCAATGGCGTGGATGGAACTAGAGGGTATTATGCTAAGAGAAATAAGTTAATCAGAGAAAGACAAGTATCAGATGCTCTCACTGATATGAGGAATTCTTAATCTCAGGAAACAAACTGAGGGTTGCTGGAGTGGTGGGGGGTGGGAGGGATGGGGTGCTGGGTGATAGACATTGGGGAGGGTATGTGCTATGGTGAGCACTGTGAATTGTGTAAGATTGATGAATCACAGACCTATACCTCTGAAACAAATAATACATTATATGTTAAAAAAAAAAAAAAGAAGAAGAAGAAGATAGTAGGAAGGGAAAAATGAAGGGGGGGAAATCGGAGGGGGAGATGAACCATGAGAGACTATGGACCCTGAGAAACAAACTGAGGGTTCTAGAGGGGAGGGGGTGGGGGGATGGGTTAGCCTGGTGATGGGTATTAAAGAGGGCACGTATTGAATGGAGCACTGGGTGTTATACGCACACAATTAATCATGGAACACTACTTCAAAAACTAATGATGTAATGTATGGTGATTAACATAACATAATAAAATTTAAAAAAAAAGAAATACCTTTAGTAAGCAGATGTTTCCATCATTAGTCATATGTAAGTGCAGTGGATTTTTTTTTTTTTTTTAAAGATTTTATTTATTTATTTGACAGAGAGAGACAGCGAGAGAGGGAACACAAGCAGGGGGAGTGGGAGAGGGAGAAGCAGGCTCTCCGCTGAGCAGGGAGCCCGATATGGGACTCGATCCCAGGACCCTGGGATCATGACCTGAGCCGAAGGCAGACGCTTAACGACTGAGCCACCCAGGCGCCCCAGTGGAATTTATTTTTGATTGAAACTGAAGAGATGGTTATACGTGGCTGTTAACCTAAGGGAATGGTTTGCCTGCTAGGAACAGAACATATACGCACAAGTACAAGAGGTAGAAATATAAAATGCAAAGTGAAGAATGTAATGGGATACAAAAGTAAAGAGTGCTTCCTATGGGCGAATGCGGACGCTAAGCCGATGAGGAAAGGGAGGAAAGGAAGTTATCAGGAGAAAAGACTGACACATTCTCAATAGTAGGAAGACACATTAGACCACATTTATGAAAGAACCAGAATGCTCAGAAAACCAGCAGAAAACAACACAGCAGAGATAAGAGTTACTTACAAAAGAGCCCTTGGGGGTTGGTAGGTGGTAGTTAGGAAGATCAGAGATCGGAGGAAGTAGGTATGTAAGTTAGCTACACCAGGCTGCCTTCCCAGCTGTACTTTGCAGTGGAGATTTTCTCACATTCGCTAAGGCCAGAGTAATAACATATTCCAAAGAAACTGATCTACAAATCTGAGGTAGGGACTCCTAGACTGGGTGTTGTAACATGGAATAGAACCAATATCATTTTTACATTGAGTAAGGGAGGAACGTGACTGTTTATTCTCCACTCATACCCCTAAAAAGAGCAATTGCTAGTCAGTGTTGACAATCTTTCTTCTTGGTAGTGGTAGAGGACAGTATGTAAAGAGAAAACCCACAATAGCTTCTTAAATTTGTTCAGCTATTCATTCCTAAATATAGAGAACTAAGACACACAGTATACTTGAAAAAAAAAAAAAAACAAAAAACAAAGGCCTAGTTGAAGGCATAAACTTATAAAACTGAGTTTTGAGGTTTAAAATCATCCATCCATACATACATCTAAAATTTATCTGGTGCTTTCTATGTTTTAGTTCCAGTAACTGGAGATTAAAAAAGAATGTAGTACATGTTGTTACCATTCATGAGCATAAAAATTAGATACATTAGTAACATCTCCCAAGGTTCTAAGAAGCACTATAGCATATAAAGAGAGGATATAGACTGTGGTTAACTTGATCAGCATTCACAATGGGGCTCTCCTGAAGACCTTTAGTATTTGCTTTAGTTTTCTGAAATGATAAACATGAACACATCTTTTGCTTGACACAATAAAATAAATGGAATTTAAATGTATAAAACGCAAGAAGATTAAATAAAAACAAAATCACTTATAACATTAAATATTTTCAAAAATGTTATAAAGACTAGTTGGCCTAAATTCTGACTAGTGCTTTATTTGAATTGAGAGCATTACACTAATAAATAAGTAGAATATTCAAGTGGGAGGAAATGTAACTAAATAGTAGAAGGTTCATTACAAAGTTGTTTGTACAATGTAAAGATGTGAGTACATCATAATATGTGTCCATACGAATATGTGTAAGAAACAGTGATTCTGCATGTATACCAAACTTCATTTTATACTGCTTTGGAGAAAATTATCAATGAAAGAGGCAAAGAATTTCATTCCTGAATCCAAATGCTATCGGAATTGACTGGAGTAAAATAGTGTTGCCATGGAATGTCAGAGGTAATATGATGACAGAACAATAGAGAATTTTTTTTCACAGTTTACTAATAACCAGGAGGTCAAGTTTCTTGATTTTAGAAATCATAATCAATTAACCAGGGAGAGGTTTAAAGGCAAAACAGGAAAGAACAGTCAAGGAAAAGAGAGGAGAGGCCATTTCTACTAGAGGCTTACACAGTTCAAGGTTTCCATACAGCATCAGAGGTACATTTTCAAAAAAATAAGAATAAAAATAAGAACACACAAAAGAAAGAAATATTTATCTGGAATGGCAACCAAAGTGAACATAACTGACAGATTATATCAGGATATGAATGATTTATGAAGAACTCTGAGAAAGTCCAAACCTAGAGACAAATTAATCAATTCTTTGATCTATTCCCCAATGGAAAAACTCATCTGAGTCTCTCACTTTAGTTTACTTAGACATTACATATTTCTTTCTCTCTCTCTGTTGTTGTTGTTGTTGCTTATTTCCTGCTCTTTTCCTCATTCAGTTTCATTTGCAAAACTGGAACTAAATACACAGAGGACATGGATACATTTGGCTCTTTTCAAAAAATTTTTAAAGTAAATTTCACATTTTATGGTAAAGAAAGATAAGTGGCACCAACCCATGTAGACCACTAAATTTTGTGAAGTATTAAAAGGATGGTTTTAGGAAGATAACAGAGATTTGTTCACTATAGTAAATACTATTTCATTTTGGAAACCAACCACAAACTTTTTTAAAAAGAACTTATGTTCTAGGTAAGTTTTAAAGTTTATGTTTAATGTTCGATCTTACTGATATAATTTAGGGATTTTATTCTAACAATTGCTGTCTAATAAAGGCATTGGTAGCATTGTATTAATTTTTAAATGACATATAATAGAAAAAACAGAATTATTAGAGTCACAGAGGATGTGATATAAAACTTGGTATTTCTTTTAAGAAATCTGAATGCAGCTGGACAAGTCTTCAGTTAGTTCCAGTTTTGCAAATCTGATATTACTAGAATAATGATAGGATTTTTAGGATAATGAATATATTAGCTTTTCCAATGAGAGAATCAATATGAATTGTAGGAGAGATGGCTGAACCAACAGTCCCGTGTTCTAAAGAAGGAAATGGTTCTAGAGCTAATTTGGAATCCACCAGCTAAAGCAGTCCTAATTTACGCTACTTAACTCAATCTGCCTTATACTCTCACTTTCTTTTTAGGTTCAGAATTTGGAAATATTTTCATTCCTAATTGTGATTCTCTAATTGGTCACTGACATGCATGATAAATGCCAAGGCCAGGAAAGCTCATCCTATTGAGGATGAAGAAGATAAAGATATGTTTGTCTTAGCCCTATGATGTAATGTACGACAGGTTTCGAGAAGGGCCTATTTATTAAATTTTTATGTCAACGTGACTGTTTGGAGTGAAAAAATTAAAGTCCTTTCATGTAACATTAGTTTATCTCCTGGAGATAAAGGTACAGCATATACAAAGAATGAAAAAAATTTTTCTTTTTTTGCTAGCCAGAAGTGTTTCTTTAAATAATATCCTTTCAAAAGTCCAGTGGGAGCAGCATTTATTCCATTCTCAAGATGCTCATTAATTCAAAGAACAAAGGTCCCTATTTGTTGTTTTAGTAGTTTAACACAACAAAGTACAGCACTATTTTAATAAAGCAAAGTAGGATTCCTTTACTGTTGCCTCAAAATTAGTTAATTCGAGCACTAAAACTCCCAAGTTTTCTATATGTACTAGGGGTCATTTTTCAATTAAAAGATAATCTATGTTTAACAAATAAAATAAGTCAAATATTATATACTCTCAGAAAAGCAGAAATTAAAAAACACAAGTATCCATTTTGTTATAGATTTACCATTATTGTTATAATGTTCCCTATTGAAAAAACTGCTAAGTTGTAAAAGAACTATATTATGACATGAATTCACAAACATGTTAATGTTTCTCACTGACATCTGAATTCTCAAATTTATTTTGAAATTAATCATGCCTCAGTGATTCCAGAATACTGAGAATTATTACATCTAAGAAAATTCTTAAGTTTTTATCTCTTTGGAAAAAAATAAAAATGGATTGTACTCAAAGATGCATATGATATGAATAAAGCAATAGACATTTAAACACGTTTTGGGTTGGGGATTAATCCTGAGTTTGTTAACAATGGGATGGTGTCTGTTTGGAGTTAGTTTAGCTGGACTCATCACTTAGGTCGTGAGATTATTCAGGGTTATTTGTTTTTGTTTTTGTTTTCGTAGCAGTGCAAGCTAAAGAAACTGATCATTGAAATTCAAGTGTCTTGAAAAATGTAGTACTATATAGAGAAATAATAGAGTCATAAGTACCTAGATTATTCATATCAATTTTAAGCATGATGATTTTAAAGAGATAAAGACAAAATGTAATTTCTTTCATGGTGATAAGTAATACAAGAGGATTCAGAGCCATGATATGTTAGCGATTCCTGAAGGAACTCAGTTTTTAACCTGGACTATATTTAACTCTGTACTATATACCACTAATGTATATAGCACTGAAGAATGCAGCTGTGCCAACTATTGGAAGTATGCATGAGGAACTTTCAGTCCTCTATAACAATGTGGGTACTGCACAAAGATATCATAGACTTCTCTGGAATATAGCAAGTTTGCTTTTTTTTTCATTTTATTAATTTATTTGAGAGAGAGAGAGAACATGAGCAGGGGAAGGGGCAGATGGAGACAGAGAGAGAATCTCAAGCAGACCCCACGTGGAGCCCAGTGCAGGGCTTCATATCAACACCTTGATATCATGCTCTGAGCAGAAATCAAGAGTCAAACACTTAACCAACTGAGCCACCCAGGCACCCCAGAGTTTGCTTGATTTTTTTTAAGTTAGAGGAATTTAAAAAACAGCAAGATAACAGTTGGCAAGAAATACATAGAAGAGCTGGTCCTTATAATTCTTTATATCCATGACTCTGAATAAAAATAAAACTAAATGATACCAAGTATAGGACTGATGTGGTATCAAAATACAACTTGGCTCAATGTAAAATTATTTCTTAAAACTATATTCACAGATTTCACCTAATATACCTAAACATAAATATCTAATTGAGTTTTATACTGGATTCAATGCAGTATACCACATATTTAAGCATAGTGAAGAGTTATACAAGCATTCTTTTTGTTGTTAATATTAATAATAAAATAAATGCAATTTTTATTAACTAATGCTAATGTGCTATGTTCTATTCTAAACACTTTCATCCTATAATTTATTGAATCATTTGAATCAAAGCATTAAAAATTTAGGTAATTGTTTAAAGGTCATCCAGTAGGGGCACCTGGGTGGCTCAGTTCAGTTAAGTGTCTGCCTTGGGCTCAGATCATGATTTCAGGGTCCTGGGATTGAGCCCCACACATTGGGCTCCCTGCTCAGCGGAGAGCCTGCTTCTCCCTCTCCCTCTGCTGCTCCCCCCACCTGTGCTCTCTCTCTCACTCTCTGTCAAATAAATTTTTAAAAATCTTAAAAAAAAGGTCATCCAGAGTAAATTGTAAATGAAAACCCAAGCTTCAGTTTGTCTAAAATGCACAGAATACTCCTCTATGATTTAATCACTTTAACCATGTTTATGTTTTGTTTTATTTCACTTATACCATTCCAGTAATTATTTTATTTTTTACTTATTTAAAATTGTTTTTAATTTAAATTCATTAACATATAGTGTATTATTAGTTTCAGAGGTAGAGTTCAGTGATTCATCAGTCTTATGTAATACGCAGTGCTCATTACATCACGCACTTTAATTTCCATCACCCAGTTACTCCATCCCCCAAGCCCCTTCCCCTCAAGCAGCCCCTCCCCTCCAGCCCCCTCCCCTCCAGCAATTGTTTCCAATAATTGTTTTATTTTATTTTTTATTTTTAAGATTTTATTTATTTATTTGAGAGAGAGAGAGAGAACACGAGCAGGGGAGTGGAGGAGGTGAGGAGCAGAGGCAGAGGAAGAAGCAGACTCCCCACTGAGCAGGGAGCCAGATGCGGGGCTCAATCCCTGAAATCATGACCTGAGCCTAAGGCAGACGCTTAACAGACTGAACCACCCAGGCACCTCTCTCCAATAATGATTTTAATATCTATTTTGTTCTATATTAAGGGATTTAGGTTATATATATATATATATACATATATATATATATAAAACAGATTAATATATGATATAAAATAAATTATACATACATAATTTATATATTATTGAAGTGGCATAACTAAAGTAAAACATGTCTAGAACAGAAAGACTATGAAGACAACCACTTATTTTGTTTCTTATAATAAAAATAACAATAACTGTTTAATAATTTTAGTCAAGCATTATTGGGTCACATGTATTTATTTTGTTGGCTTTTGTCTTCCTTCCGGGCTTGAATGGGGCACATTTGAGTCACAGATACTTTGGCAAGGTCTATGATGCTTCAACTGGCATGATGAATGAGCCCTTTGAAGATAGGAGGCAACTGCCTCTGACTTTAGCCCCAGGAAAATCTATGAGCCCTGACATTGTCTGCCTTTTATAGGAAGTAAGTTTTTCCTTGAGACCTTTGACCCCACATAAGTTTATTTGCTTGCTTTTCTTTGCTCCCCAGTGGCCTCTCTGGGCAGCAAACTAAATCTCTTTCAGTCAAAAAGTAAAAGATCATACATGATTTGACAAGTCTGTTATAGTTTCATACAGGTATTGGATGATCCACATAATATAATTTCTTTTGTCTACATCTCCACACATAAAATGAAAGGGGATTATTGAGATCACTATCCAGGTAACTCAGGCAAGAAGTTTTATTTGCAACCATTAGGAACCTGTGTGAGTTAACAAAACATATTTAAAGTGATGATTAACATGGGTCAGCAGATCATTTAACTATCTGAGTTGCATAATCATAATTTCTCTCTCTCTCTCTCTCTCTTTTTTTGTCTCTCTACCCGATAGATGAAACTATCTAATTTTGACACAAAAAAGCAGAATAATAAGGTACTGAGGGTTCTGAAGAATTATTTACTAGCTAGGAAGAAAGCTGCAGAGGATCATTAGAAAAATCTAGAAAAAATACAGTTCCCTGCAAGGAGAAATAGAGAGAGTCAAGGAGCTGAAACATGTACAGCCTAGACAGCTGAGTAGTGTTAGGGCCAAAGCCTATCTATGTGATTTCCCTGAATTGGAATTCCCCAGGAATAATAGCTCAGTAATGTGCTGTTCATGGAGACATTAAACTTCTTCTGTCTGAGGTCAACCATAAATACCATAATTAAAGCAGTTTGAGAAATATGAACCTAGAAAAGTAAAAACAGAGGACTTGCACAAGTGGGGAAATGCCCATAAGGTTGTACTCCAAGAATGTGTAGCATGACAGCTCAATATATTGAATCCTAGCCATCTGAGCACCTCTGCACTTGATGAAACACTCCAGACATACTAAATGAGGTTGATTCTAAGTAATGCTAAAAACTTACAACTTTTGATAAGAAATGGATTTTGAGGTCTCATTTCATCATTTAAAAGTGACTCAGAAATGAAGATATCCCCACCATCATGAATAATTTTTCATTAAGTTTTCATGTTTGCAACTTATCTTTAACTCTTTATCAGGATGGCCTATAAAGCACCACCTGGTCAAAAAGATAAAGTTCATTCTTCCATATGCTTTCTCTGTCCTAATCTATATGTTGAACTAAAACAAACAACTTCCTATTTTGTAAATAGTTATGATAGATCTGTTGGTATGTATGCAAATATGACTTATGTTCAGTAGCTTCTCCCAAGTCTTTGTGTGAACTTTGCAATACTTATACTGCTATAAAGTAAAAACATTATTTGTGTGCCTGCCTACTTTAAGACCAAGTATTTTGATCAAGAATCAATATTTTTTGGTGTCATGTCAATTCATTGAATAAAGGAAAGTATTTAATAAATGGCTTTGAGACACCTGGATAACTGTATTAGAAAATAATGAATCTTGACTCTTACCTCACTCAATAGACAAAAATAAATTTGGGTCAAATCAACATGTAAAAATTTGAATCATAAACCTTCTAAAAGAAAACATAAAGGAATAGCTTACTGACATTGAGGTAGGCATGATTTCATAAGATATAAAACACTATTCCTAAAAGAAATTAATATCTATTTAAAATTTACCCAAGCCCAAAATTACAGCTCATCAAAAGACAATATTAAGAAAATGAATAAGTAAGCCATAAATTGGAAAAATATCTATAACATATATACCTTACAGAGAACTATCCTCAAAAATATATAAATCAACAACAGAAGGAAAGCAATAGGATGATAGTCAAAAGACTTGAAAAAAAATTTACAGAATAAGATACACAAATGGCCAAAATGCATATGAAAACGTGTTCAATGTTATGTCATTGGGGAAATACAAATTCAAATGAAAATGCTAAATCATTTCACATTCACTAGAATGGCAAAAATTTAAAAGACTGGCAACATTAAAAGTTGGCAAGGATGCAGACTATATTAGTTTCTATTGCTGCTATAAGAAACTACCACACACTTAGTGGCTTAAAACAAGACAAGTTTTTTATCTTGTAGTTCTGGAGGTCAAAAGTCCTAAAATCAAGGTATTGGAAGGGTTGCATTTATTTTGAAAGCTTGAACATATATTTCTTTATCTTTCCCATATTTTAGAGACTCCTTGCCTTCTTTGGTTCATAGCCTCTTTACCCATTTTCAAACCAGCAATATAAGATTCCTTCTTTCTCTCTTTCTCTCTGTGTCTCTGTCATCACCATCTCTGAATCCACCATCATATCTCCTTCTCTGACTCCCACCTTCCTGCCTCACTCCTACAAGGACGCTGTGATTATACCTGATCTACTAGATAATCCAGGATAAGCTTCTATCTCAAGATCCTTAAATTAAGATAACAAAGTCCTTTTGTCATGTAAGGTAACATATTTGTAGGTTTTGGGGATTAGGGCATCTTTGGGGGGCCATTATCTTGCTTACAACACAGAGCAACTTGGAAGTCTCAAAAACTCATGGTAGTAACATGAGTACAACCTTACTGAAGTAACAATAAGGTACAACCTTATGAGGAATAGGTTGGCAATTTCTTACAGTTAAACGCAGTTAACCATATATGGTTAAACTTTATGACCAGAAATTCCAGTCCAGGTTATTTACCCCAATAAAAATAAAACATATGTCCACAAATAGGCTTACATAAGAATGTTCATAACAGCCTTAATTTTAGCAGACAAAAACTGGAAGCAACTCAAAATCTGTATTAATCACAATGAATAGATAAATACATTTTGGTATATTCCTAAAATGGTATATTATTAAGTAATAAAAATGAACAAACTAATGATACATGAAACAATATGCATGGATCTTAAAAACATTACATTGAGTGAAAGAAGCTGGGCATAAGACTACACATTGTATGATTCCATTTATAAGAATCCAAGAACAGGGTGCCTGGGTGGCTCAGTCGGTTAAGCGTCTGCCTTCGGCTCAGGTCATGATGCCAGAGTCCTGGGATCGAGTCCCGCATCAGGCTCCCCACTCAGTCATGAACCTGCTTCTCCCCCTGCCTACTTCTCCCCCTGCTTGCCGCAACCCCCCCGCTTGTGCTCTCTCTCTCTGTCAAATAAATAAAATCTTAAGAAGAAAAAAGAATCCAAGAATAGGCAAAACAAACTGGTTTTAGTGGAAATCAGAAAGTGGCTGCCACTTTTAAGTAGAAATTGAATAGAAAGGCATATGAGGGAACTCTTTAGGGTGACGAAAATCTTTTATGTCTTGCCTAGATTCTTGGTTACATGGATATATACTTTGTTATAACTCATCAAAATGAATATGTAGGATTTGAGCAATTTTTGAATGAAAATGATGAGGCCATAAAGATTTTTTTTAAAGACTTTTATTTATTTATTTGACAGAGAGAGACACAGCAAGAGAGGGAACACAAGCAGGGGGAATGGGACAGGCTGAGCACGGAGCCCATGCAGGGCTCCATCCCAGGACCCTGGGATCATGACCTGCGCCGAAGGCAGACGCTTAATGACTGAGCCACCCAGGCGCCCCAATAAAGATGTTTTTAAAAGTAAATATGTTCAAAAATTCTTTTCTTGACAAAACTTCAAGACTCTGTTTCATTTTTCTTCTACAGGTCTCAATTCTGCCTAAAGATAGTATAAATTTCATTATATTGCATATGCGTAAGGAAATTGACAAACACCATCACAAAACTATTAATTGTGAACACACATGTATGAATAGTCTATTTTCCTTTTTCTTGATTTCCTCTGTCCCTTTTACTTGATAATTAACTATGAGAGCAAGCAATTTGACCCAACAGTAAACTGAGAAATGTTTTTTCTCCATTTTAACATGCTATAGACCTAGAATCAATCTTAATCCCTATTCTCTGTATCTATTTAACCTGCTACCTATCTTTCTATATATTTATATGGAAAGCATAGGGTATTTTGTGCCTGTATTTTTATATTTTCACTAAACTTTCTAATAGTTCCTCTTAAAATATCCCTTTGAATATTCTATTTATTAATCAGAATTACTGATTTTGAATAAAGGAACACATTCATAAGAATCATACCAACTGTTCCCTAGATCCTTGTTGAAAACAATCAAACACACAAACGGATTTTCTCTTTAACCCACATGTTCTTCTTACATTGAAATTCCATGGCATTTTGTTCACCAAGGCAGGCGGCTGACATATTCATGTTCATCATTTCAATAAAACCAAAGCAAACATTGCAGTTCTCCAAGAAGTCTTCTTTTGAATACTGATAAAGGTAACAGTGATGTGCAGGCTTTACGTGCAACCTCTATTTAACTCAGAAACTGTCAAAGTAACAGTGGCTTTTACTTGTGCTTCAACAAGCTACTCTAGCTAATAGTGCCTTCACTGATTCTGAAACTATCTTTCAAGGATGATTTTCTGTGGCATCTGTGTAAGTCCACAGAGCTGAATTGCCTTCTAAATTATAGCCACTTGTTCTTGGGGATTTAATTAAGACTATCAAAAATTGAGTAATAAAAGCAAAAAATGCTTTGAACATTTTCACTAAGGGGAAAGGTTTGCTTGATGCAGCTGCCTTCATTGTGAGTACAAGGAATGTCACTTAATTGATAATAAGACTGATCCTAATATCATAACGCAAGAGAGGATAGAAAAGGGAAGGGAGATGGGTAAGGAAATACCACTACTACTGACGCCTCTTGCATCTTTTAGACTGAAGGAGTGTGGTCTACATTCTCCTGGGGGGCTGCAAATGTTTTTCAGATGGCCCAAACTATTCTGGCTGCTAACAACCAGCTTTGCAGCCATAGTGTCATTTTATTCACAAATGACATAATTTTATTCAAATTATTTGCACTAATTTTGGTGATTTTATTAGAAACTTAAAAACTGCAAAGTTAAAGACAACTAGATTTCAGATATTTTATACTTTTATAGTGGTCCAAAGACATAAAAATATGATGCATATTATCATATTGACACCAAAACATACAGATCTTTACAAATGTAATTTTGAGTTTAATCCAAGCATTTATAGCCAACAAAATGTCTATAATTGCTCCTAATATTATTATATATCATAGGAAAAATAATTAAAATGTACTGTTGTAGGAAAAAAGGTACAAAGTATTTACCAACTTGTATGTGTCCCTCCAGTTTCCTCTAATCAGATGATGTTACTTTGGCTAACTATTTAAAGTGAATTAATAATCAGTCAAATTCACCTGTGATTGAAAAGATTCAGCCTGCCTGAAAAAGTAATCTCTTGGGTTATGAAATGTGTAGATAAAACTGATCTAGCTTAAGAATTAATTACCATTCAAGGGTAGATTTTCCCGCTGGTACTAGTGAGGCCAAAATCCTGGTTTTCAATCTATGCAGGTTTTGTTGTTTGCCTTAAGATTCTGTACTGTGAATTTAAATTACCTCATTCTTAAGAGCCCATTCATCAAAGACGTTGTCCATGCCATTATCAAGATATTTCCCACACTGGCCATCTTTTTAATGAGGGCCTTAACTGCCAGAGAAATAGAAAAGGAAAATCTGGAAAGACCAGTGAAACCCTCCACCATTAATGGAAAAAAAATAACAAAGACTGCTCTCTAGGCTGGGTCCAAAATAGCATGTTCATCCACAAAGGGCATTGCATGTTTAACAATAAATAGTATAAGCCGTCATTATCCCTTAACTACAAAATTGAAATAGTCTTTTCTCTGGCCTACATAGCTATAGCTTTTCACCCTTCAAAATTATCATCTTCCCCACAACTCATGCTCTCCCTCATAAACAAATATAAGAATGTAACTGCCTTGAATAATAATAAACCCCACCATATCACTGAGTGCTAGGCTCCTCTACTCCTTCGCTTACAAACATAAGGGCCTTTTTAATCTGACATTGTCTTTCCTCCTTATCAGTGTTTTCATAACTAGGTGTTCTATCATTGACAACTATAAAATACCCTTTCATAAGCATGGTGTATTTGCTTCTTAGGGCTACTGTAGCAAATTACCACAAACTGGGTTGCTTAAAACAACAGAGATTTATTATCTCAAAACTTGGAGGCTTGAAGTCCAAAATCTAGGTGTCAGTAGGGTTGGCTCCTTCTTGGGGGCAATAAGTGAGAATCTGGTCCATGTCTCTCTTAGCTTCTGGTATGTGCTGGCAATCTCTAATGTTATTTGGCTTATGGAAGCAGTCTCCACCTCCATCATCACATGACCATCTCCTTTCTTGGTGTGTGTGTCTACATGTGGTTCTTTGTGTGTTCTTTCTGTCTCTGTCTTTCTTTCCCTTTCTTTTCTTTTTTTTAAGATTTTATTTATTTTTTGACAGAGAGAGAGACAGTGAGAGAGGGAACACAAGCAGGGGGAGTGGGAGAGGGAGAAGCAGGCCCCCTGCAGAGCAGGGAGCCCAATGTGGGACTCAATCCCAGGACCCTGGGACCATGACCTGAGCCTAAGGCAGATGCTTAATGACTGAGCCACCCAGGCGCCCCTCTCTCTCCCTTTCATAGGTCATATTCCAGGTACTTGGAGTTAAGTGTCAATATATTTGAGAGTGAGGTGGACACAATTCAACCCACAACAAATGGTATATGCACTTATGACTCCCTGATATTTTCATTACTCTTTCTATCGTGTCTCGCCCCTATCCCTACTTGGAAAAGCTTCTTCTGTCTAATTTTAAAACTTAAGTTCATATGTCCACTCCCTCGTAGATGTCCATAACCTTCTTGAGGTAGACTTGTTCTTTACTCATAGTAATTTTCACAGAAATCTTAGGACAAGGGTTACAGCAGCCTGTCTAGTACATGGCATGTCCTAAATAAATGGTTTTTAAATGAATAAGTGGTACTTAAGTTTTGTTATATTTATAATAATCTATTGGGCTAGAAATCTTTGAGCATAGAAACTATGTATTATACATAAACTCATGCTAGTTCTTGATAATATTTATCCATTTGAATTGAATAGTTTTGTAAAAAAATGAATACTGAATCATTTCGCTGGATATTAAATATTTGTGAATCATTTAGCCAGATATTAAATATTTGTAAATCACTTAGTCTATTCCTCTCTTTCCTAGAAACAGATTAAAATCATCTCTCACAAATAAAAACACATGATTTCTAGGATCTCTTCCTTTCCCCATCTCTCTTACTTCAATATATTTGTCTGAAGATACATAATGAACATAATGTTCATTGCAATAGAATATAAACTGGAAAATGCAAAATATTTTATAAGTACCTGTAATACATGACAAACAGTATGATTACTGTTAAACATAGAAAATTATTAGAAGTGCATCAACAACAAAATATTACTTGGAAGCCATTATGGTCATTCTCTGGGTGTGTAACCCATAGACAAATCCATTATAAATAGGCCTTTATATATTTAGCAATTTACGAGGGAAGATGAGAAGGTCCTATTCAATGATTCTGTGAAAAATTTAAGTTCCACCAAACTTACATTTACAGAAATACCTTCTCTGACTGGTCTACATGTTGACATAAAATCAGTTGGTTCCACCTATATTGTGTGGAAAGTGTGAAGGCATTAAATAACCCAATAGTAATGTTTATCATTTTTTTTTAAATTATTACATTGGATATAAAGACAGGTAGCAATGTTTTTGACATTTGTCTAATTTGCATGAATTCTGTTTCCAGTATCTTAGCCAGTTTTTCAGAAATGTAGGCAATAGAGGCGCCTGAGTGGCTCAGTCAGTTAAGCATCCTTTCGGCTTGGGTCATGATCTCAGGATTGTGAGACTGACCTGCCTTGGGCTCTGTGCTCAGCAGGGAGTCTGCTTCTCTCCCTCTCCCTCTGCCCCATCCCTCACTGGCACTCTCTCTCTAAAATAAATAAATTTAAAAAAAAAATGTAGGCAACAGTACTAGCCATATTTTCAGCCTGCCAGTATACTACATACTAATAAATATAGATACATTATACTATAATAGCATAAACTCTGACATTATGTAATTATACTATATTTACATGAATGTTCCAAGTGTTACTTTGGTGGCTACACTTGCCATAAATATAATTTTATACTTATATTACAACTAAAGATTCAAGGAACCAATTTCTCCAAACTTACCAACTATAGTCTAAATAGTTTCCTCTCAGGCGCCTGGGTGGCTCAGTCGTTAAGCGTCTGCCTTCGGCTCAGGTCATGATCCCGGGATCCCGGGATCGAGTCCCACATCGGGCTCCCTGCTCGGCGGGAAGCCTGCTTCTCCCTCTCCCACTCCCCCTTGCTTGTGTTCCTGCTCTCGCTGTGTCTCTTTCTGTCAAATAAATAAAATCTTAAAAAAAAAAATAAATAAATAAATAAATAGTTTCCTCTCATTTAAATTAAGAGTACACTACATATGTATATATATGCATATGATATATGTATTCTATATGTATATGAGTATATATATATATGTGTGTGTGTGTCTGTATGTGTGCATTTTTTTCCTGAAAATATATCTATTTCTTTCTAAAACCTGTTGTTGATAATTTTATTGTCTTACAAGAACATAAAACTTGGTATTTAAGGTCTAGGCTCCAGAATTCACTTTCTCTCATCACCTCCTATTCTCAGAATTGTACTCCATGCTTTAAACAAAAGTACTCCCTATTCCTATCTCCTTCACTTTGCATTCAAATCCACCAAAGTTTAACTCTTCCTCAATGGACCATTGCCAATGTTACTTCCCCCCTGAAATTTTTATTAATCACCCTAATTAGAATCTTTTTTTTTCCTTTAAGTGTTTCAATGCTTTACTCTCACTTAGTGCTTTCAGAACAGTGTCTGCTTTACATTATATTAATTATCATAATAGACACATCTCTGGTTTGAGATTATAAACTTCAGGATAGCAATTTTCCTACTCATCTTTATGCTCCATATGGTAGCATATGTCTGGTCCAGAATGGATGTTGGATATTCAAAAATATTTGTTGGATTGAACTGGATAGAAGTATTTAATGCAAATTCTGAAGTTAGCACTTATTAGTAGCACTTATTAGTAAGAAGCTGTGCCACAGAGAATCTGCCTTGAGTTAATCAGATATAATTTTAAACATACGTCTAATATTGAAAACAAAAATTGCAATTAGAAATTAAAACAGTATTTAATAAAGTGTGATAAAATATCATATGTATCTTTCCCTAATTTACCTGATAGGACAAAAATCAGTATTTTATAGTCTGGATTCTAAATTATTTTTATTGTCATAAATAGACAAATATAGGCTCTTATGGGCTACATTCATGGTGTTAGGGAGGTTTCACAGAGGAAAAAGAAAGCAACACCAAGTCTCAGATGTTAGATTTTCATAGAAATATTATGTCTTAGATTATGCCTCTACTTACTCACCTACTACTCCCTTAGAGTTAACTACTAAATACTCAATCCAGAGACCTCAAAAAGGTATTTCTGGTGTATTTTTATTTTAGCAATAACAACAACAAAAATAGACCACAGCTTTTTAGTAGTTACTCTGATTTAGGATTTAACAAAGGCATAAAATCTGTTATAAATCTACAGAAAACAGAGTTAGTCCTTAGTTCTCTTTCATGGCAGAATTAACCATTCTGTAATCCAGATTATTTTTTTAAATCAAAAAAGATTTTAATAATAATGAGGAATCCAAAGAGAGCAACAAATCTGAAAAAGTACTTCCTCTCATTTACCAGAAACAATAGATGTTTTAATAAGCTCATGTTAACACATTAGAGATACTTAGGTAATTAAGTATCTAAAGCCTCTGGAGAAAAAAAATCATCCAGGAACTTGGCCAACATGTAAGTAAAAGAAAGGTATTAATATCTATAATGACAACTCACTAGTAGTCAATCGTAATTCAAACAAAATTGAATAACTGAAGCTATGCAAAGAAAGTATTCAGCTAAATGTTTTTCTTTATATGTAGATTATTTGAATGGCTAATAACACTGTCCATTATTGAGGAAGTTTGGCACAATTTGTAAAGTTGCTGGTATTTCCTTTATTTTCCTACATATAAAGTTACATATGTTACATATTTTCAAGAGATGAATTACAGGTAAATTGAATGATGACATCAATTAAAATCAATCTAATTTAAATAATGTTTAAACATAGTGTTCCTTGAGTGCATAATAAAAAGACATTAATGTTTATTTAAAGCAGAAATTTCTAAGTTTTTATCTATATTTCAATTAGTTAACATACAGTGTAATATTAGTTTCAGGTGTACAATATAGTGATTCAACACTTCCATACAACACCCAGTGCTCATCACAGCAAGTGTACTTCTTAATCCCCATCACCTATTTCACCCCTCCCCCACCCACCGCCCCTCTGGTAACCATCAGTTTGTTCACTACAATTAAGAGTCTATTTCTTGGGGCGCCTGGGTGGCTCAGTCGTTAAGCGTCTGCCTTCGGCTTGGGTCATGATCCCAGGGTCCTGGGATCGAGCCCCGCATCGGGCTCCCTGCTCTGCGGGAAGCCTGCTTCTCCCTCTCCCACTCCCCCTGCTTGTGTTCCCTCTCTCACTGTCTCTCTCTCTGTCAAATAAATAAATAAAATCTTTAAAAAAAAGAGTCTATTTCTTGGTTTATCTTTCTCTCTTTCTTTTTTTTTCCCCCTTTGCTCATTTGTTTTGTTTCTTAAATTCCCATATGAGTGAAATCACATGATATTTGTCTTTCTCTGACTGACTTATTTCGTTTAGCATTATACTCTCTAGCTCCATCCATGTCATTGCAGATGTAAAGCAGAAAATTTTAATGATAGTGACATTCATTCACTTCAGTGACCTTAGCTCTGAGGTGGACACACACAGTTTTTTTTCTCCTAGAGGAACAAGAGAAAACTAGAAACACTTTTCACTTTTAAAAGGTAAATTATACTTTTGCATGACCTTTTGAGAAATGACTCATGTTGAAGAGAATGGGATTACTGAGTATCTCAGAATCTTAATGTTAAACTGTATTAACATTTAGTTTATTAGACATTGATTATTTTTCTTAAATGGCCTTTATGTTACAAGTGGCTTTTTATCATTTATTATTACTGTATTTCAACATACATAAAATAACATTCATTTTCTGATGGTATCCAGATGCACACACATAGATTCTTATGACCAGCACCAATAAGAGGATAAAGAACAATTCCAACACTCCAGGGGATTAGCAGATGCTACCCCTCCCTAAGTTCGAATACTAAGGTCAGATACTCTATCCAAATCTAACCACAGGCAACCATCAGTTGTTTTCTGTTCCTAATAGTTTTACCTTTGTCATGTTGTCCAAATCTACACAGAAAACTGCTAAGTATTGGAATGACATTAAATCTAAAAACAAATTTGGAGAAAATTGCATCTTAACTATATTGAGTCTTTCAATTCAAAAATATGGTCTATCTCTTCATTGGTTTAGGTTTCCTTTGAATTCTTTCATCAGCATTTTGTGACTTTTGCCATACAGATCTTATACAGAATTTGTTATATTGACATTTAAATATTTCATTTTTGAGGGACTATGATAAATGGTATCTTTTAAAATTTTAGTTTTTAATTTTTCATTGTTGATATATAGAAAAAAACATTTTTCTATGTTAATCTTGCATCCTGCAGACATGCTAAATTAGCTCTAAGAATCTTTTATAGATTCCTTGAGATTTTCTACATAGACACATCTTGTCTATCACTAGGGATATTTTTATTTCTTGCTTTTGAAATCCTATGTCATTTATATATTTTCCTTGCCTTCATACACTTGCTAGAATTAAAAGCAGTATGATATTGAAAAAATGTAGTAGGAGTGCATATCCTTGTTCTAATAGGGGTAAGTCATTCAGTATTTGCCCAATAAGTACGATGTTAGCATTTTTTTAAAGATTTTTTATTTATTTATTTGACAGAGAGAGACATAGCGAGAGAGGGAATACAAGCAGGGGGAGTGGGGGAGGGAGAAGCAACGAGGGACTCAATCCCAGGACCCTGGGATCATGATCTGACCTGAAGGCAGATGCCTAATGACTGAGCCAAACAGGAGCCCCGATGTTAGCATTTTTTTAATAGATTCTTTTCAAGACTGAAAGTGTTACCTTCTATTCCTAGTTTGTTGAGTTTTTTTTTTTTTAATCATGAATGATGTTGATTTTGTCTAATGCCTTTTCTTCACTTATTGATATAATTATATTTTATGTTTTCTTTTTCTTATTTAATCTGCTAATGCAATGGATTACATTGATTTTTAAAAGTTGAATCAGCTTTGCTTGCCCCAGAATGTAGCCTATTTGGGGAGTACTGCATATGTGATTAAAAAGTGTATGTATTTCTAGGTGGAGGGTTCTATAAATATCAATTAGGTCAAGTTGATTGATAGTGTTAGGACTTCTATGTTTTTGCTGATTTTTCCATCTGTTTGTTCTATCAATTAATGAGAAGAAATGGCTGCAGTTCCCAAGAATAACTGCGTATTTATATATTTCTCCTTTTAGTTCCATCAGTTTTTGCATCATGAACTGGAAAGCTCTGTTGTTATATGAGTACAAATTTAATTACTATAGAAAAAAATAGAAAAAGAAGAATCAAACTGGAGGGTTCACACTAAATTATTTCAAGATTGACTATCAAAAGTGCAGTCAAGGGTATTAGTGGTACTGAATAGAGACCTCAGGAATAGGCCCATCCTTTTATAATGAATTTGACAAAGATACAAAGAAAAATCAGCGAAGAAAGGACAGTCATCAACATTTGGTGCTGAAACAATTGTTCATCCAGATGCAAAAAAAAAAAGAAAAAAGGGAAGAACTGAAGGGAGGAAAGAAAAAAGAAAGAAGAAAAGAAAAAGAAAGGAACTTGCTCTATATCTCACATTATATGCCAAAATTAAGTCAAATAGATTATATACTTAAATGTAAAGGCAAAAATTACATAACTTCTAGGAGAAAACTTAAAGAAAAATCTTTGTGACCTCATGTGTGGCAAATAATTCTTAAACATTACATTAAGAATATGATTTATAAAAGAAAAATGTTCTTTTTCTTTTTTTTTTTTTTTTTAAGATTTTATTTATTTATTTGAGAGAGAGAGAATGAGAGACAGAGAGCATGAGAGGGAGGAGGGTCAGAGGGAGAAGCAGACTCCCTGCTGAGCAGGGAGCCCGATGCGGGACTCGATCCCAGGACTCCAGGATCATGACCTGAGCCGAAGGCAGTCGCTTAACCAACTGAGCCACCCAGGCACCCAGAAAAATGTTCTTTTTCTTTATTAAAATTTAAACTTTCATTATTTAAAAATATTTATTTATTTATTTTAGAGATAGAGAGAGGACACGGGGGGGATGGGAAGGACAGAGGGAGAGAATCTCAAGCAGACTCCCTGCTGAGTGCAGAGCCTGAGGTATGACTCAATCTCACAACCCTGAGATCACGACCTGAGCTGAAATTAAGAGTCAGTTGCCTAATCGACTAAGACACCCAGGGGCCCCTAAACTTTCATCTTTTAAAAGATACTGTTAAAAAAGAAAAGATGACAAGCCACAAAAGAAAACTATATATTTCTATAAAGAAAATTCACAGCTGATAAAAGACTTCTATCAGGCATATTCAAAGAATTTTTAAAACTCAATAACAAAAACATAAATAACCCTTTTAAAAATGGGCAAAATATTGGAATATACACTACACCCAATACATATATTTGGATAAAGAAGCATAGAAAACATCTTCAATGCAAACTATAATTGCACTGGGATGTAGGAGATACCTTTATAGATCTCTTGGAAAAGTTTTATACACACACACACATACACACACATATATACATACATTTACATAGGGTGTGTGTGTGTGTGTGTGTATGTGTGTGTGTGTGCATGTGGTTTTATGATACCAAATTCTGGTGAAGATGTGGAGCACCTGGAAATCTCAAACACTGTTGAATGGAAACAAAAAAATGGCAAAATGCTTTAGAAACCAGTTTGGCAATGTCTTAGTAAGTACACATTAACTATACATTCCACAAATCACACACTTAGGTATTTTCTCGAGGGAAATGGAAACTTATATTTACAAAAAAACCCTGCCCACTAACTTTTTGTATGAGCTTTATTCATAATCGTCAAAATCTGGAAAAACCTTAGTCTTTAATGAGTGAATGGATAAAGAAACTATGGTCCACCCGTACAAAATGATATCACTCAACAACAAAAATTAAAAAGCTCAAACTACTGAACAGGAGAAACATGGATAAACTTCAAATGCATTATGATCAGTTGAAAAAATGCATACTCAAAAAGCCACATCATATATGACTCCATTTCCATGCACTTCTGGGACAGTCAAAATTAAGGGGACAAAAAAGCCAGATCAGTGGCTACCAGTGGCTACAATGAGAAAGTGACTGGTTACAAGAGGCGCAGGGGACACTTTTAGGTGATGGCAATATCCTGATTGTAGCAGTGGTTACATAAATTATACCTGAAATAACCAGTTAAAATAAAAAGTGATTGAGAAATGAGTTGTTGAGGAGGAGTTTGAGAAACAGCAAAACCTGTTTTGATTTTTATTTTGGAAGTTCTGCGGAACCACTTGGCAGATATGAGGAGGAGTTACGTGAGTAGAGATGTGCTGAGTAATGGTTTCTCTGTTTGAAGTATGTAGGATGGGTCATTCCATAGATTAGAGGGAATGTCTGTTATAATTTTCCTGTGGTGCTGTTGCTAAGGAAACACCATGACTGATAAACCTATTTACTTTTCTGTTCTGGAAGACACAAAGATGTATTCATCAAGGAATGGATCTATCTATCAACTATCTATTTTAGTTTGTACCATTTGCAATTTAGCAAATAAGGAAGGAACATTATTTTATTTTTATTATTTATACTTTTAATTACTCTATAAATTTTAAAATGTAATACTACAGTATATTATTATTATTATTATTATTACCTTTACTTACCTAGAAATAAAACCACCTAAAAGACATTTTAAGAATTCAGGTCTTGGTGGGAGGTAACATGACTTATTGGACAAATTATGGGCAATGGAGCAAAATGAGAGGTTAAATAAGAGCTCTGTTGTGTACTATTGATTGACCTCGTGTAACTGTATGTAGCTTATTTGTACTATCTTCTAAATAAATTAATAATGATAATAATGTTAATAAATTTCCATCCCATGGGTTTGTCTCATCCACAAAACAAACCAGTGTGGTGAGAATAATTATTATATACTAAATATATATGTGTATCAATAGAGAGCTACATGTAGAAACTACTCAATATACTATTTATCATATATTACTCATTATATGTCAGTTCTTCCCCCATTTCCTAGCCCTCTTTGCTAACCAGGACAACTGACATGGTTTAATCCTATTATGTATTCTCAAAAATCACATATTTGACTTGATTAAATGCAAAAAAGGAACTTGTAATTGAAGTCTACATACTATATTCCATATTTTTAGGGATTACATCTTACATCTTGATTTTAATACATTAACTTACAGTGTAACTTATAGATATCTACAAATGGTATATCCAATAAGTGGTAAATATTTAAAATACATGAAGAATTTATACAGCTCAACACCAAAAAACCCCAAATAATCTGATTAAAAAGTGGGCAGAGGACCCAACTAGACATTTTTCCAAAGAAGATATCCAGATGGCCAACAGACACATGAAAAGATGCTCAGCATCACTAATCATCAAAGAAATACATATCCAAACCACAATGAGATATCACTTTATACCTGTCAGAATGGATAATATGAAAAAGACAAGAAATACCAAGTGTTGGCAAAGATGTGGAGAATAAGGAACTTACCTGCACTGTTGATGGAAATGTAGCTGGTGCAACACTATGGAAAACTATATGGAGGTTCCTCAAAAAATTAAAATTAGAAATACCATATAATCCAGTAATTTCCCTGCTGGGTATTTACCCAAAGAAAACAAAATCACTAATTTAAAAAGATATATGCACCCCTATATTTACTGCAGCATTATTTACAATAGCCAAGATATGGAAACAACCTGTCTATTGACAGATGAATGGATAAAGAAGGTGTGGTATATATACAATGGGATATTTCTCAGTCATAAAAAAGAATGAGATCTTGCCATTTGCTACAACATGGATGGACCTAGAAGATATTATGCTAATTGAGATAAGTCAGAGAAAGACAAATACCATATGATTTCACTTTTATGTGCAATCTAAAACAAAACAAAACAACAAAAGCAGAAACAGACCCATAAATACAGAGAACAAAGTGATGGTTGCCATAGAGGAGGGGGATGGGCAAAATGGGTGAAGAGGAGTGGGAGATACAGGCTTCCAGTTATGGAATGAGTAAGTCATGGGGATGAAAGGTATGGTATAAGGAATATAGTCAATGGTGTTGTAATAACACTATATGCTGACAGATGGTAGCTATCCTTGTGGTGAGCATAGCATAACACACAGAGTTGTCAAATCACTATATTGTACACCTGAAACCCATGTAACAATGTATATCAACTATACTTCAATTAAAAAAAGTAAAATATATATATATGGATGAACTAGGCAGATGTTTCCTTTAAACAGAAACTAAACAAAATCTGTAGCTGCTAGGGTTTGGGAAATTACTAACAATCCAGAGATTTTGGTGCTAATATCACTTCTGCCACATCCAAATTTTGGCCCTAAAAAATGATTTCACCAATCTCTTTATCAGCTGTCTCATCTCTACAGTGAGAATACTGGCTATGTTGCAGTGTTACTGGAATTAGCCTTTCAGCTTACAATATTCCTTCTTCTAGTATTTTTACAAATTTCCTTCAGGAAAACACTCACCTCCTATTCTTAATATACCTGTACTGTATGTGTAGCTGGACTCAAAACTTTGGCCCAGGCAATCTGAGCATGACCACATGTCCCTAGTGATAAGTTCAGGGATGAGCATGTGGCCCTTCTAGTCAACAAGATAAATAATAAAATTTTTCCAAGACTCCTGAAAGTGAGATGTAAAGTCTATTACACTAAGCTGGATAGGCTATGGGTAGCCATCTCCCATTACTTAGAACATTGAAATTAAGACAACATAGAGGAAAATTGACTCAGACACAATAAAAACTAGGTCATGATGACATTTTTAAGCCCCCAAAACCAGCCATCCCTGAAGACATTTTACCTATGAATTGTGAAGTTACATGAGGAGATATATATATCATGCATACATACATATGTATCATACATACATACATATTTATCATTCATAGCCAAAAGTCCAGATTTACAGTTTTGGACCAGACAATCATCCAGGACCTTTCCCACTCTAAAATTCTCTATATTTTCTAAAATTTTCAATAAAACCCATCAATTAATAACCACATGCTTATATGTAATAAATGAAAAGATGGAATATGTGATTTAAATGGCTTAGTTGCCTAATGTATTTAAAAACTTGTACAGAGAAAGAATAGCTTCCCTTTGCAAACTTGACAATTAGAAAAAGTAGGCTAGACATCTCACCAAAAGAAGATACACAAAAGGCATACATGCATATGAAAATATGTTCCACATTATACGTCATCAGGGAAATGCAAATTAAAACAACAATGGGATACCACTACACACCTATCAAAATGGCCAAAATCCAGAACACTGACAACATCAAATGCTAGTGAGGATTTCAAACAACAGGGATTCTCATTTATTGCTGGTGAGACCATGAAATGATAGTTACTTTAGAAGACAGTCTGACAGTTCCTTATAAAATAAAACATACTCTTACTATATAACCTAGCAATCACGCTCCTTGATATCTGCTCAAAGTTGTTAAAAATTTATGTCCACACACACAAAAAATCTGTACACCATATTTTGTGGCAGATTTTTTCATAATTGCGCAAACTTGAAAGCAACCAAGATGTTCTTCAGTAGGTGAATGGATAAACTGTGGTACATTCAGACAATGAATATTTTTCAGCACTGAAAATAAATGAGCTATCATGTCATGAAAAGACATGAAGAAACTTTAAATTCATATACTAAGTGCAAGAAGCAAATCTAAAAGCTTACATACTGTATTATTCCAACTATATGACATTCCAGAAAAGGCAAAATTATGGAAACAGGAAAAAGATCAGTGGGGTGGGGAGGAAGATGAACAGGAGAACACAGAGGATTTTTAGGACAGTGAAAATATTCTGCATGATATTATAATGATTGATATATATGATATCTATAATGATTATACATTTGTCCAACTGCATTGAATGTAAAACACCAAGAAAGAATCCGAATGCAAACTACAGTTTGGGTGACTATGATGTGTCAATGTAGGTTCATTCTTGGTAAAAAATGTACCATTTTGGTGAGTGATGTCTATAACGAGGGAGACTGTGTGTGCAGGGGCAAGAGATAACATGGGAAATTTCTGTACTTTTCACAATATTGTTGTAAACCTAAAACTGCTTTTAAAAAGTTTTCAATTTTTTAAAAAATAGACCAAAAACATGTTCTCTTTAATTTATACTGTTAGTGTTTTTCAAAGTGTTAATCATACATAACGACTGCAAAATTTGAATCTTCAAAATTATCTGAATTTAATAAGTCTTTGATCACTGCTGGGAAACAATGACTGTATGTGTTAAACCTATGACTTAAACCAGTAATCTGCTAAGGCATAATTGTGGACTCTTTAATCTTTAAAGATGAGAAAGTGTGTCCACTATTAGATTTTATGTCAACTTTTACTCTCCCCCTATCCATGTTTTGGAGACATGTTGGAAGATTTGGGGGGAGGGGTGGCAGTCAAAGCCAGGATTTCTCACAGAAAGCCATTTGGAAACTACTACTATTACTTCTTCTGGAAAATTTAAGAATGAGGAAATGAAATAATATGGTATATCTTCTACTCTCAATAAGCTTTTTACATAGGTTATCTATATCTCCCTGGGGAGTGGGGTAGGAACTAAGAGAAATGGAACATGTTTGAGTCTGTACATACATGCATGCACAGTTGTTACTTCATATCCCAAAATATTTTGTGCTGAATCACTTGATTCTGCTGCCTCACTGGCTCAATTTGTTGCATAATCTTAAATTCATTTTCTTAGACAATGTTTAAATTATATTCTTGTAAAGCCTGATTGATTACAATGCTAAGCTCACATGACAGGCTTAATGAATACATACTCAATTGAATAAATACTGACCTGCATAGCCTCATTGATGGGATAGTGACCTACATTATGCAGTTCATTAGGATAGTGGCATGAGTAGTCCTCCAATTATACACAGGGTCCAGCAAACCATGGTCACATCAAGCCAAATCCAGATCTTGCTTGTTTTTATAAATACAGATTTATTGGAATAGCCACACATTTACACCCATTTTTTATATGTTGTCTGTAGTTGATTTTCACTCTATAGCACTCGAGTTGAATAGCTGCAATAAAGACCATATAGTCCACAGAGTTGAAAATACTTACTGTCTGGCCTTTCACAGAAAAAAAAATATTGCTATCCCTGTCTCCATAAATTTATTTTTCATATTGTCTCTCATAATGAAAATGTAACTTCAGCCTTTATCTATATAAGCTTAACCTTTGAAAGATCAGGACATAAGGACTAAGATTCAAGTGATGGAGTAAATTACACAAATTTCATTAAGTATCTAAGAAAAGCATGAATTATAGTCATGTTATTTTCTATAATCAGAAAATTTTAAATAAAATACTTTAGTTAAGGTAGATAACCGAATGTAACAAAAGTTATCAACATTTTTAAAAAGTAGGAAATTCTATGTGTTTCTTTTTTTTTTACCTTAAAATCATATTATATTTTAAAGTATTAATATCTAGTGGATGGCACAGGATTTTTTTTTTTATTTAAGCGTCTGTTTTGCCTAAGCATTAAATATACCATGTTTAAAACATATGTAGCAATAGAATGAGCGCCATATATTTAATAAATTCTTTGTGGCTGGAGATATTCAAGCCCAGTTAGATGTGGAATGGCTATTATTGAAAACGTGCCCCATAGGGTTAATGAGGTTGAAACGAGGAGAAAGGTTAAAGCTTGTTTTTCAGAGAATTGTTTCCCCCTAATCAGCTATTGTGTCTTTTCAGACCTCACTAACAAATCCACTAACCTCTTCTGCAGAAGCCTGGACTCAAGGGTTCACTGAAAGGTTCTAGCCTATGAACAAGCAAGGCCTGACATTCCTTACCCAAGATAAATATAAGGAGCCCAAGACCCCATCCAGTTTGTACCGGCTCTCAGAGCATACCCATAGCCCCTTCTTCTTGTCCTAAGATAACCTCTTGACATCAGGGGCTAAATTTTGTCTTGTTCTGGTGTTAAGTCTCCACCCCAAAATGAACATGGGATGTATGTTACATATATGTTTGTACAATATGTATGCTCCATCTTTCCTCATGAATAAGTTCCCCTGCCCTTTGTATCAATATCTATGTGATCTCAATCCCTATGATTATAAAAACTTGTTCTCTCCCCCTTTGGGTAGGCAGATTTGAGGCTTGTCCTCCCATCTCTGCCTTTGGCTGCCTCCTTAGTAAACCCTTTCCTTGCTGCAAACCTGATGTCTCAGTGATTGGATTTGCTGCAAATCAGGCAAGATGACTTAGGTTCATTTACTTTATGAGGAGATTCAACACAAAACAAGAATTCTCTAGACTGCTTTCAGTTGGGATTTGATGATGCTTGGGTGAAATAAATAGGACAGAAGAGCCTCCACTTAAAAGCTTGTGTGTGTGCATATGTTTGTGTGTATGTGCGTGCACATGTGAAAATGCATACATTTGAATATGTTCTGGAGACTTCCTTTTTAAACCTGTGACTATTTACCAAACCACTTTTCTACACTGTGAGAAATATAAAGTGCCATAAGATATGGATCCTGCCCTCAAGGACCCTAGATTTGGTTTCAAGAATTGTGAGGAGACTGGGACGCCTGGGTGGCTCAGTCAGTTAAGCATCTGCCTTCAGCCCAGGTCATGATCCCAGGGTCCTGGGATCCAGTCCCACATTGGGCTTCTTGCTCAGCAGGGAGCCTGCTTCTCCCTCTGCCTGCCACTCCCCCTGCTTGTGCTCTCTCTCTCTGACAAATGAATAAATAAAATCTTAAAAAAAAAAAATTGTGAGGAGGGAGAGATTAACTTTTTAGGCATGAAGGCAACAAAATCTGAATTGCTTGAAAGAATTAAGATTTACACAGAAAGAAATAGCACAGGGGAAGAAAAAGTACAGTATGTTTTTAGAAGAAAACAATTCAACTACTTTGGCTGAAATCAAAAGAAGTGAACATCAACCATATGCGACATCTGGAAACCCACCATGTAGTAATAATCAGTATTCGTATTTTGGTATATGAACTTCTGGTCTTTTTATGCATCTGTACATTTCCATAAAATCAGGGCATATCAGATATATAATTATGTAACTTGCTTTTTCCATTTAGCAAAATAAATTGACCATTTTCCCCTATCATATTATTTTTAGCTGCATACTGTTATGTCTTGTACAGTTGAATCCCCAGTTTCTGCCATTTCCATTAAGATGGTCAAAGAGGAGCACGATTTAAACAAATTTGTATTACCAGTAGATGAATCTAATATTTGAAATTTAGATCGTTATTGACAAATTTTGCAATGATAAAGGACAAGTGGCAATGATATTTCTGAGACACTGATATTGCCTTCTAAATTTATTTGGTGGACTTCATTAAAGAAACTAAGGAAGAGGATCCATAGACAGATTACTGTGCCTTGTTTTATATTCGAATACCAACTATTGCAAATTATGGTAGATGTTAACTTATGTACATTAAGTTTTCTTAATGAAGCCTTTTGTTATAAGGCTGTGACGGAATTTAGTTGTTTTTTACTGACATGTGTTAGAGGAAATAGAAGAGTCCATTATTATCTATGCTTCCTCTGATTGTTTGTGGATACTGAGGGGCTAGTGCACTTTTGTATTTCCTTTTGCCATTAATATTATTTTTGTCTGAAGAGAAGGAAGATGAGCTGTATGCCTGTAACTTTGTCCAAACTTTTCTCCTAAGTGCCATTACTGGCTTAACAGCTTTCCTTTCTCTTTTGTACTTTTCTACAAAGATTTCATATCCTGTGTATTGGGAGAATAATATCTGTGGAAAGGGCGTTTTATCTCTATTTTGTATAAAGAAATAAAAGAGGAGTTCTGTGCTGCTTAAAATATGTATCAATAACTTAATGGAGAATTGATATAAATAGGAGAAGTGATCAAGATAAATGTACTTTGTAAAGAATGTGGTTGTCCTCAAAAGGAGAAAATTCAGAGTTAAAAAAACCCACATTTTTTATTGAGTCTATCTTTGTAGCACTTTCATGTTCTTTAATCTCTTTTCCTTTCTTTTTTATCACTTGGATTTTGAAAACTTAATTCTCTGTGCTATACTTTGGGCAGTAAAAAGTATATCCAGAATGAGAAAACTTCTTAAATTTTGGTTTTTATTAGAGCAAAGATCCTTAAATGGAACAAGAGAGAAACAAACCCTGTAAGATTGATGCAAACAGAAAGAGAAAGAGAAGTTGGAGAAACAGAGGTGTTAATAATGAGGATTTGTTTGGTCCCAAACTACAAAGCATTCTACCAGGCAAGCACAAGTATCTCATCCTCTTGTGCTAAGTCAAGAGGCTCCTCTTAATCCTACTATTGTTTCTTGGTAGTTATAAATATAATTTTCTATCAATAAATGGGAAAACTACTGAATTACAACTGAAATGTCTGATCAGTTTTCTGGAACTCGAAAAGATGCTCCTGACACATGACTTCTTAGTAAATTAATAATATGCAATCTTAATTTGTTTTCTGGTATAACTCACCATATATGTGATGATTTGATTTAAAGTCAGTTTAAAAAAAAAGTAGTATTTTGGCAATTATCTAGATAAATTTTACAGAGTAGTAATGTGACAGATCAATGTTGACTAAGAATCACCATGCATATGTTTGGTGAACTATATTAGACTGGAAAGCCATGCTCGAAGACATTCTCTTACAAGTATAACATTTTGGTTCAGGGTGAATTCTTCTACTTAGAATAAATCAGTGATAGTCAATATGAATTATTTAGTGAATTAGCCTATCTCCTTGTTAACAGTTTGTTTTTTCTTTCCTAAACACACAAAATGGATTCTGAAAAGCACTCCTCTTTCTGTGGGTCTCCTGTGCTCTGCTCTCGCCACAGTGCTATGTCAGGGGCTATGCAAAAGCAGAAGGATAATTCAGACCAGATATTAAGGACTTAATGCTTAAATTATGTGATTATTTAGCATACTGTTTTTGTAAATAGATTTGATTTCTTATGAAGCACATAAATCACAATTATTAAGCTAGTGCTAGAGGAGATATTGTAACTTTGGGGTTTAGGGACTTGGATTCAGATTTTAAACCTGTGTTTGTTGATGAACAGTTATGTTGTGTTGGGTAAGTCATTAATTTCTTCAATACTTTGTGAAGTAGAAATAATAATATCTAATGTATATAGATAGTTGTTGTTAGGAGTAAATAAGACAGTACCATTAAGCAACTTAAACTACTCAATGCATAAAAGATTTTATGCTCAATGCATAAAAGATTTCAAAATCCTCTCCTAAAAGCTCCTCAAGGCCAGAGGTTCTATCATGCTCCTTTAGCAGCTTCCCTGTATGATGTCATATAGATTATGGACAACTAGGCTAATTTCTCTGTATGAATGCAAAAACAATTGGGAAGATAAAGATTTAGTTACTTCAGGTTCTGTTCATTTTCCAATCCTTAGTTTTATTTTAAATCCTTTTAGATTTTATTTATCTGAGGCCTCACAGCTGTTACCTTAGGTACTACTGCAAAACTTTTTAAAAACATCATTAAATTAAATTTAGAAACAGTTACAAATAGCACTTTGCCAGAACTCCTTCGTTCCTCTCCTCCCTCCTTTCCTCCCGCCTGCTTGCTTGCCTGCCTTCCTTCCTATCTTCCTTCCTTCCATCCTTCCTTCCATCCCTCCTTTCATCCTTCCTTTCCCTCATAAAAACGTGTATATACATATGGAGAGTGTTTCTTTTTCTTAACCTTTTACTGGTATTAAGTATCTTCAAGTAAGCAGAAAAAATATATTTATTTTCATCTATCACTTCTAAGTGAGAAGTTGCAGGATATGGCACTTATCTTAAGTCATACTTGAGATTTTCACATAAAAAATATAAAATCATATATATTATTATTACTAATACATCATAAGTTAAAATAAAATCTGATCTGGTAAACAGTAATCCTATGTGTCAAATGTGATATTTAAAATTAAATAGATCAATGAAAGAGTTGATCTCCATATGCTTGTTAATTTGTTTTCTCTTGTATTACAGAATACTGAACTGGCTTTTAAAACATATCTCATCTAATACTCATGTTCTATATTGTGATTAGCTAGTCAAATTACCTGTGCTTTAGTAAGCATGAAGGTCTAGTCAGCACTGAAAGAAACCATGATGTAAACTCTAAATCTTGGGAAAATTACGTTTATGTCAAAAAATTTTAGATTATTTTTAATATGCGCTTCCTAGTGTGATGAAAATTACATGATTCAAAATAAAAACTTCTGTCTATGGATAATTTTCAAAAAATTTAGCAAAATTTTTTAAAGATTTTATTTATTTATTTGACAGAGAGAGACACAGCAAGAGAGGGAACACAAGCAGGGGGAGTGGGAGAGGGAGAAGCAGGCTTCCTGCTGAGCAGGGAGCCCGATGTAAGGCTCAATCCTAGGACCCAGGGAGCATGACCTGAACTGAAGGCAGATGCTTAATGACTGAGCCACCCAGGTGCCCCAGAATTTAGCAAATTTAAAAAGTGGTGGTAAGCTAATATAAGTAGACTATAATCATTGTTCAAATCCCAGCCTAGGATGGGTTACAAAGTTTCATCTCTTGCTAGAAAGCAGAATTATAACAGAAGAAAATGAAGACTACTTTATTTATTGATCAATTGATCAGAAATTGATCAATCTGACTTCTCTGCCATAGGTTGTATTTGGGATGCTCTATATTCTAGGTCTCTGCTGATTGTGCAATTTGTAGAAACCCCATTACTGATGTGTTCAACCGAGAGTTCCAGCTTAGATGGGTCCATATAAACTAAACCATGACTTTGCAATATCCAACTAATCTTAAAACTTATAAAAACTCTTGGGTATTAGTACAATGCTTCTGGATTCTTGATTCCCAACTTTTGATTAAGGATTGTGTTGGAGAATAGGGAAATTCCTTTGGTATGACCTGGCTAACAATTGTCCCAACCCCAGTAGAAAATTAGTTGTATGGCCCATGCTTCCTTTGCCAGCAATGACAATAGAGTAAACATCAGCTAAGTTCCCTCATCATCATGGCAGCCACCCCTGTGGCTACCCTCTTAGATTATAGTCTTGCTTATGAGGGAGGAAGAGACTGCAGGTGTGAAGTGTACTTTGAATAATATCCAGACTCCTTGTAAGACTGCATGGCCTGACCCTTAGTGCTCTCTCTCCACTTTCATTTTATACCACTTTTCCTCTTATTCGAACTCTGTCTGCCAGTGTTCTCTCAGGTTCTTGGAAAAAACAGCCAGTTCTTGCCTAAGGACTTTGCACACGATGCTAACAGAGAAGAAACCAGCAAGAGTTCCATTCCAGATCAAGGCCTATTGAAGACAGTTTCACCCTGATCTCACAGGATGCAAGGACTTCATACTCCCACTACTATCAACCACTGGTTAAGGGTCTCAGGTGACAGGGGACGTCAACTCTCAAGCACTCTGGCTCTCCATGTCTACAGGAAAAGTGTCTGCAACAGCCCTAGTAGTCTGCCAAATAAGACTTGCAAGTGGAGGAGATTGAAATCAAAGGTACACTGTAGCTGGAGGAGGTCCACTCGGAAATGAGAAATGAGAAGAAAGAGTCTGGGCAGTGCACCAAAAGGTCTTATGGCATTCATCACGTAAATAGTGTTTTATCTCTAATAATGATCTATTCCTCCTTTGTGTTTTAATTCTTCTAATCCATACTTATAATTCTGGGGCTAACTGCTAAAAGTAAAAGTGTTACACATCAATGAATTGTCCAAGTAGTATTGGCAATTGGCCTGAGTTTTAAGTATGGATTAGAAGATAAAGGATTAAAATACAAAGGAGAAATCAAAACATTATCAATTTCAACAGCAACAACCAAAGAGGATATAAATAACAGTGGAAGTAAATTTCCTTAAAAGTCAAGGGTATAAGGAAACAGAACTGATGGGGGTCAACGGAAGACTGGCGCATCAAACGGATTCCCAGCTTGGCGGACTTTTTCCTCTGCTAGAGGGAAAACTCCTTAATCATCTTCATAGTCCTGCTAGCAAGAGAGATATGCTAATTGGATGCCTGGCCCAGTTGTCTATGATTGAGCAACCACTTTATTTCATAAACTTTTAAAAAAGAAGTCTCTATAAGCATGAAGAGAAACAGCACTCTATTATATAGTCCAGGTAAGAACTTCTTAGAATGTAAAAGAGAATTGGTAAGATATACTGAAAAAAGGTAGAGCTCTGGCTTAAGTAAGTGGATGGGTGATTTGTTTTGTCATTCCACATTCATTCTGCCTTTTTTTGGTGACAGCACAGTAATTCCTTGTTAAAGAATTACTACTCTTCCATTGTAAGCAATATGGTGGAACTGTCAGGCAAAGTGATGCACTTTTCTTAGCCAAGGAGTGAATATGTGATGCACAGAAGGTCAATCCAACATTCTCTCCATCTCCTGCTGGTCTGTGAGTCAAGTAGAGGAACACAAGAATGAAAAATAATTGAAGTTGATACATTCTAGTGTCAATATTCAGGTAAGATGGAATCCTGGTAGCAGGGTGATTGGAATAGCCATTGTTTCTGTCTCAACTATGGTACCCCAGCCATTTCTTTGATTCTGTGATAAATGTAGATTTACAATAAACTTAATTGGTATGAACAGCAGAGAGAGTTGGTGGTTAATTAGCCCACCTCCTCTCTGCTAAGGTATAAACTTCAATAAGAAAGCTCTTTATAATTTGATGCAGTTTAACTCTAAATGGCTGGGATTCTAGTTTTACTCCCAGAATATGTTTCACTGGAAGTATGCTTTATGGGGGCATTACTCTGTACCCAGAGCCTTACAGACACCTGTTACCTAGGAGGTGCTTAATAAGCATCACATTTTACTATAGCAAATTGTGAAGAGAAATAAAAATTATATGAGTTATATTGAATAAGTCATTTAATGCTTTGAATCTTTTTTTCTCTCAGCAATGAGTTAAAAAGACTGGATTTCAAGCTGTAAAATCCTATGCTTCTTTAAAATTTTCTCCTCTCTCCCAATGTAACCAATAATCATTGCTTACTATGTACTGGTTTCTAATCTTAATTCTTTATATACATTATTTCATCTAATCTTTATGATAACCCTATGAGAAAGACATTAGTATCAGTTGAGAATTGATGTGGCCACAAGTGGCAGAAAACCACTTACACTGACTTAGACCCATTAATTTATTCACTTCACACACACACACACACACACATACAATCTAAGCCTCGGCAGCTGATGTCTTGTTGATGTCAAAATTAGAACTTCTGAAAGAAATTCTCTTGGCTTTTCTTCACATGTTCAAAAGATTCCATACCCAGCTCCATGCAGTATGTCCCTGTTAGAGGCAAGTAAAACAGAGAAAGGTGGGAATGTCCAGAACTCAGATCTCTTTTCTTTCCCCATCAAGAAAGAACATGCTTTCTTCACAACCCACAGTCAGCTTCTACTTACATCATCTTAGCTAGAACTGTTATGTGGCAACCCTTAGCTTTAAGGGAACTAGATAAAGTTTTTAGCTGGAAATATTTCCAGACCTCAAAATGGGGTTATATTGGCAATGAAAAAGGGAAGAATAAATGTTTGGAAGACAAATGATATTGCCAGCTGCAGTACTTTCCCCCCTTTTTATTTTTTTTTATTTTATGATTGACATACAACACTATATTAGTTTCAGGTGTATTACATCATGACTCAATATTTGTATATAATGATTGTCACAGTAAGTTTAGTTCACATCTGCCACAACACATAGTTATAATTTTTTTTTCTGATGAAAACTTCTGGATCTACTCATTTATCAACTTTCAAATATGCAATCCTGTGTTATAAACTGTAGTCACCATGTTGTACACTAGTTATTTATTTAATAACTGGACATTTGTACCTTTCACTCCCCTTCATCCATACTTTTTGCAGTACCTTTTTAATTTCTATTTTATGCTTGAGGAATGAGGGCACCAAAAGGAGAATAACAGTCTCTCACAGATGGTAAATGGGGAAAAGAGGAATTGGAAGCTAAGCAGTCTGATAGAGAATCCAAACTCTAAACAATGGTAGGATCAATACAATACAGAACCACGGACAGGCAGCCAAAACTCTGTAGAATGTCCACCTGCAATAATAATTAAGTGTGCAGAAACCAATTGGATCAGTGGGGCCAGATTTTTTAAAGCTGACTTGTGTATCTGTGTTAATTTATTGCAAAAACTATTCTTTGTCATCTCATTGTGTATACTGGGTCTTAAGTTTCCATTTAGGGAATCTGAATTAAATCTTTCAGGTTCCTATATTTCAAGATCATATGCCACATTTTTTATATAAATATATAATAAGCTTTTGAAGAGAATGTTGGGTGATATAAATAGGTTCATTTGGGGAAGCCAAAACCTAGACTTAAAGCATAACCCAACCTTATATAAACTTCTGTTAGTTAATAAATTACAATGAGACTCAGTTTATTTATACATAAAAACAAATGATAATAGATAAACCATTTTTCAGAACAATTAAACGCACATAAAATTTTTAGCAGAGTATCGTGGGTACATTGTAGACACTCAATGAATGGCAAATTATTTTAATTATTTATGAGTACTTCTGAGATTTAAACATACATATACATTATACCAAATGTTTTAAAAATAAAAAGTAAAATCAAGAAAATACAATAAAGACCAAAGTGATTCTTACATATTCTATCAAATTTTCCCTATTTGAATAGTTACTAGAGTAATACATGCCCTTCATAACTAATCAAATTGTACAGAAAAACACAGTATAAAAAAGCCATAATCTATAGTTCCACTCTTCTTCAAACCTGTTCCACTTGTTAAGGAAAACTCCTAGCCTTTAGATAATATAAATCTGCAACTATTTCTTGACCTATCAACTACAGAAAATATCTATTGACTCCCCAATGTGAATAATAAAGATTAAACTAAAACTACTTATACTGCACTCTTTATTTTCTCCTTGAATACTGCACTATAATTCTTCTATTGATTATATTTTCAACCTTAAATAATATGCTTAAACCTCAATTTCTTGTTCCATTAACATTCAGCAGTATTTTCTGACATTTTAAGATTAGAATTTTAGTTCCCTTACTCTCTCTTCCACTCTTTCTACCAGGTTAATGTATTACCTTCTGTAAGTTATGCTTTAATTTTAACATTGTTGACATTTTTATATTGCACCTTCAACCAAGTTTATCACACATTGTCCTTAGGTTGATGTTAAAAAGTAGTTTCACATTTTATGATTATATACATATGTTTTGGTTATCCAAAAAGTACCATGGAAAGATTGTTTCAAATCTTTAATTATAAACTGGGTTATTTTAAGTTCTGTTCTCTGAGTTACTTATATTTGCTCTTAGAATAGATTTTATATCTGAGTTTCTTTATTTTTCTTCTTGATTCTGCTAGCTCTCCTCAGAAGCATGGTTTAAATTTAAGAAATAGTGATGTGGGTAATGTGTTCTTCCTTTGTGTCTGATCATCAGTACAGTTTCCTTCTGATTTTGCCCACTGATTTGGAACTTTGACCAGAACGTCTACATGGGGTAGAATAAGGTCTGACCTGTTAGCTGGCTGGCCACTGAGCTTCCTCCACCAAATGCCCAAATGACCATGATCTTGTTATTAACACTGACAGGCACATTTGGAGCCTTAACTTCCTCAAACTGTTGCTTGGCAGAAAAACCCCACGTGGGGTTTTATCTCAGGTAACTATTGGATGCCTATGGTCTAAGATTAGGCATAGGAATGCTACTTGGTTTAGTTCTGCACTACGACCATTCAGGCTCCCATTTGCCCTTTGCCCTTGACTGTGGTTACTGTCTCTGACTCCATAGCCTCTGGGACCCATAGAACAGGTTGGCTCCAAAATCCTCAGCCTTCCATATTATGGGATGTGTAGCTTTCTTCATATTCATCTGTAACCCACTCCCATGTGATTTTTAGCTCTTATTCAGTTATTAATCACCTCCACTTATCCTTCTTGTTAGTATAGAATCATTTTATAATTTGAAACATAGGAAATAACCAATGTTTAACCATTTTTGACTAAAAAAAACCCAGCAGTTTTAAATGGTTCAATCAATGTACTACATTCTGTAAGCTCTGCTTTTCCTTCAGTATTTTTATTTCAGTCAGTTCTCAGAGAGGACAAGAGGCATAATTATACTAAAGCTATCCATCTTGAATTGGAAGCTTATAGTATTTTTAATGGGAATATTAACAGGGATGTAAATTGAGCCCTGCTAGATCATGGACCAGACAGAGACAGTTCTTTCTAGCCTAGGAAGGCTGAAATGGTTTATAATTAGGAAGAGAACTTTTTTTTTTTACTCAGTATTTTTCCACGTAAGACCATGAACATTTCGCAGATCTTACTTAAAATGATAATGGGTGATTTTGGCCTGGTAATCCTTCCTCACTGAAAATGAAACAAGAAAGCCCTTAAAACACAACAAACAAAACTTCTGTATACCTCAAATACATGACTTTTCCACAAAAACTTAAGATTAGATTAAGTCCAAGCGTACAAAATATGGACTCTCTCCCTTGACAGAGAAGTGTAAACTTAGCGGATGGCTCTCTTGAAAAGACAGGAATAGGAAAGCACAACAGGATGTAACCACGTGGTTAGAGGCCAGGAACACCAATCAGCCGGTCTCTGTTTCTGTTTCCTTTCCCACACGCCGGATGAGCTGCAAATGCAATGAGGCCAGCACTGACAGGCCAGAGTGTCAGATGTAGGACTCCCACACAAGGCTGCCCTGCCATCATTTCCAGATTGCTGTACAAGATTCGCAGCTCTGCTCTGCTTTCTGCTGCCAAAGAGAGACATCAGGGAGGCCGCTCTGAAAAAGACAGCATGTGTTTGCATGTTTACAACTTGAGATACTGCAGTAGCCTCTCTCTCGTATGAGCAACAAGGCCCTCATACTCCTCAGTATTTCAGTACTTGTGCCCTGGGAGTCTGAGGAGGTGTCTGAAGGATTGTGACCTGGCCCCCATGCCAGGAGAAGGTTGAGATACTGTGTACTCATTAACGCTTCACTCACGCACCAATTTATGATTTTGTATAGAGCTGATGTTTTCAATCACCTTTCAAATACATTCTGCAAAGATCAACTAACTTCTCTCTTCTACTTGAAATTGCTTAAAATCTCAGATTAACCTTTATTCTGCCACAATAAAGGCATTGTCTTAAGCTGATTAACTTCCTAAAGTAGGAATGGATATCATGTTCTGATTTTTAAAAAGGTTGCGGCGGGGGGGGGTGGGGCTGGAAATGTTGATCTAACTTAGACTGTAACTGTGTCGTGGACTAAATAACCTTTGTAATAAACTATTTTTAAATTGTTAACCTTTGTAATAGAAATGTGTTGCTTTTGCCAATCTACATCAATTTTCCTGTATTCTGATAACAACTCCCCATTTTACACTGATGGGCTGGTTATTTAGTGCAATGTCCATCATGGTATCCTGCAAGGATAGACACATAATTCACATTTGTCCTATCCCACTCTCTAGAGAATCTCAACCTTGAGCATGGTGATCAAAAAACTGAAAGTAGTTTTAACTGATTCATTCCAGGAGTAAGTAATGCCCTGAAAAATTTGATCAAAATTTCCTGCTCTCCAGACCCCTGGACCTGTCTCTGTTTTGTTCATTGCCAGCCTTATTCTTCAAATATTTCTTCAATTTTCTGAGCTACACGTTTTATGTCAATAAACTTACTTATTTATTCTGCTTAAGAAAACCAGAGTCAGTTCCTAAGAAACTGTTAGAAAAAATGTAATGATCTATTTAGATTGAGGATATGTAAAAATATCCAGAAACCATGGTGGAAGATCTAGTATACAAGTCTTAAAATTAATGGAAGCTTTTCTTGGAATGCTTCCAACATTGCTAATTCAGTATTAATTCTGCCCTGAGAAACAGCCCGTTCTTACTGAATTGGTGGCTCACCCAACTCAAATGCAACAGATTCAAAGAAACCTGTGACAGGATTTTCATGTCACATATGTGGTCAGGTAGACACAAGGTCAAGAGAAAAAGCCAGAACAAGAAAAAACAAGATGCCAGAATAATGTTACCCAATTTTTTCTTCCCTAACTCCCTGCATAAAAACATTATGGTGATAATGACAGTAAAAAATGACATCATTATGCAGAAGCTGCAGCTGAGGAAGCAACAATAATTTTAAAGAAGGGCAGAGCTGAAGTAAGTGCATATGTGTTAAAGAAATGGGGAAGGAAAAGAACACGTGCTTCTCCCGGGACTGAGAATGCATCTGATTTAAAATAGATCTTTAAAAAGAAAGCAGGACCTGTCCATCAGCTTTGGTTTCAGCAGAGGAATCCTCTCTGGAGAATATTTTTCTTGTAGGAGAACGGTTAGGATGCCAGGCGCTATCCAGACAAAGGGAACAGTGTACAGATTCATCACTTATTTGAGGTAGGAAACTAAGATGGGTTAAACACTGTGAAACATATAATTGCATTATGAAAACAACCTGAGGATCTGACATTAATGAAGTAGGGAAAAAGTTGTATTTAGTGAATTTTTAAAAATTAAAATCTATTAATAAAATTTCATTGAGCTCCCTAAATTATTTTCTTCAATGACATACATACATTATTAATATACACATGAATATTACATATATATAATACATACACATTAATAAAATGTATACCATGCATCTTTTTTTTTTTTAAAGATTTTATTTATTTGTTCATAAGAGACAGAGAGAGAGGCAGAGGGAGAAGCAGGCTCCCCACTGAGCAGGGAGCCCGATGCGGGACTCGATCCCAGGGTCCTGGCAGACGAAGGCAGACGCTTAACCATCTGAGCCACCCAGGTGCCCTGTATCCCATGCATCTTAATACACATAAAATATACACTGCTTACAACTGTGTGATCTTGGCTAAATATTGTAACTGTTCTGATTCTTTGCCTGCAAAATAAATGTAAGTATAATACCTACCACATCTAGTTATCATGAGGATTAAATAGGGTAACATATGGAAAGTAATTAGAAAAATATACGTGTTATTATATGAATGATAAATCTCATTTTACTTTGATAGAAAACATCTCTGATCCCCTTATTATCCCTGCAATACTGTGTGGTTAATTAGTGACAGGAAATAATTATTATTTCGTTGAAATTCCTAAAACATAGGTAAGTTGTACGCAAGTTAAAGTGAAGTGGGTCCATGGGTATAACATTTCTATAAAACAAAAGCATTTCTACTGTCTTTCAAAAATAGATTCATTGAGCTTGTTAACTACCCTCTCCCTTTACCAGGTAGAGGATATTTCATTTTTTCCTCTGTTGTCAGTGACTTCCCTTTAGTTTGCTTTCCACCCCTAGAAAGTTGCTCATACAGCAGAAGGGGATCTAACAATGATCTGATGCCCAAAGTGTTCAATAGATAAAGAGCTCACTGTTTTGATAAACAGAAGGTTTTGAGTTCCCAGATTGGCTATTTATACTAACCAAATTAATCATTAACCAGTCAAATTATGTAAACCATATAATCATACCCTCAGTATTTTAATGGATATTTATTAGGTCTTGTTGTTGCTGGATACCAGCTTCCTCATTTTTTTGTCACCCCAACACAAAGTGTATTCTCTCTTTCTGTGTTGGAAGATCACCAAAAGTTTTTAAAGACTTGGAAAAAAAGCTGAGTTCACTGAGCTAAAAATATGATATACCAGTTCACTGCCAGTTCCCTGAGCCACATTCTCCAGGCTTCCCAATAATTCTGAGAAGTACCTATATCTATATAATAAATTCCTTTCCACCTAAATCAGTTAGAGCATATTTTGGTTGGTCACAAATAAAAAAATATGACTGATATTGAAAGAAACAAAAATTTTCTAAGTCCCCACTATGATCTAAGAACTGTTCAAATTCTTTGGAGGCATACTAATCATGACAACAACTAATAATACTTGATTCGCTATTTCTAAAAATTGTTCATTTCCACAGTACATATACTGAAATGACATGAACTTATTCTAAATCATCACAAAATGATTACACATGATAAAAAAAAATCCCTTATCATCAGGCACAAACAAAAGCTTTTCTTTCTTTCCAAATGGCTGAGAGTATACCAAGCTTTGCTCAAGTTGTACTAATGAGGAAGGGAATATTTTTTCCCACACAATAAAGCCTAAAGCAAGTCCCCTTGTTAATATTGTTACAAGTTTTTTTAGTCGTTATAGCAAATTTCCATTTACAGTTCTTCTTTAAAAGGTGGCTGGAAAATTTTGCAAGAGTTCATCATTTTTCCATCTTTTCAGTTATTCTGAAAAGTTAAAGTACACCCTTGGAGTTACTGAAAAAATAAGCGCCCACAGGATTAGATGTGGAATAATTCTCTGCTGCTTATGTTTTACATTTGTTACTCATTTCCAGAGCCTGACCTCAGCTGATAAGCTGATAAACATTTTTCACTTTCAGTTGAAAGTAAAGGAGCTGAAAGAAAGCTAGTCTCATTTGGGGGATGTTATAGTCACAGCTCCTTAATGTTCTAATGCCTTTCTTCACACCTAGAAATGTGTGAAGCTACCTTGAGAGTGTGCTACATGGTTTCAGTTACTTATTAGTATTCTTAACCATAGTCAATAAGAAAATGAATTTTGCTTGGAAATCACTGATAAAACAGAAGTCTCCTCCTAATCACCTCTTAGGTTAAAGCAAGTCAGAGCCATGATAACAGTAAGCTGGTGATTTCTTCTTATGATTTTTTTTTTTATTATTATTCAGCTTCTTTGCAAAGGATTTCAGAATTAGGGCTTAAGTAACCTTTTCAAATTCAGGATATAATTTCAAATAGGGAGAAACCAAATCAAGTACCTGAAAGGGAGAAAATACAGTTTCTTCCTCAAGGTCAGGCCACTAAGTCCCAACACCTCACACCCATGTTTTCCTTAACCAAATATTTTCCAATGATGGAGGAACGCTCTCAGAGTAGACTGAGAGGCAGTCTTGGAGAGTGTCGCTATTTTTGCAACTGTGGTACAAGATGTAGAAAAACCAATGCCCTAGAAAATTCCAAATTATATTTATGACATGTTTAAAACTGATATCATTCAATTTGCGGTGCTATTTAACATCTGCACTTACTCTCAGTTCATTTTGCAGTGAATCTATGATTTTAGAAGGAAAAGAAAAGCCTCTCAAGCAAGACAAGAGTGAAGAAAGGAAATGTTTACAGTAAGCAGTTTAAGGGGTAAAGATCTTTACAATATACAGAAATCATGTTTAAAAAGGCTATAAATCTCCAAATCTCCCATGACCTATTGCAGTATGAAGCCAGTCCAGAGTTAGCAGAGGTAATCAAGCTGGAGGTCAATTTTTATCTAATGTCAACTTGATGGGACGGGGAATATATAGCAGTTAGAATTAACATAATTCTTGGGGTGCCTGGGTGGCTTAGTTGGTTAAGCGGCCAATTCTTGGTTTTGGCTCAGGTCATGATCTCACAGTCGTGGGATCAAGCCCCACATTGCGCTCTGCACTCAGTGTGGAGTTGGCTTCAGATTTTCCCTCCCTCAAAAAAACAAATAAATAAAATCTTTAAAAAGAAAAAAGAATTAACATGATTCTTTATGACCATAAAGATGGACAGTGAAGAACTAACAGCAAATTTCTCCACAGTGAAAAATACCATTTTGCTGATCAGTTCTAGTGTTGGGACATTTTATCCTTTGAGCTACAAGAAAATAAATTTTTCATTCTCCTAATTAGAGGATGATCGTCACCAAAAATAAATTAATACTTGAGTCCAAAATAAGCTGACTTGAATCATTTCAAAACATAATCACATAATATAGAATGTAAGTTAAAGAGATCTTAGAAAGTATAATGAGATAGCACTATAACTCCGCTACAGTAATAGGATATCAATTTAAAGATTAAGAAGACTTGGGACGCCTGGGTGGCTCAGTGGGTTAAGCATCTGCCTTTGGCTCAGGTCATGATCCCAGGGTCCTGGGATCGAGTCCTGCATCCTGCTCCTTGCTCAGCAGGGAGCCTGCTTCTCCCTCTGCCTGCTACTTCCCTTCTTGTGCACTCTCTCTCTCTGACAAATAAATAAAACCTTAAAAAATAAATAAATAAAAATTAAAATTAAAAAGACTAACATCATCAAGTTTTAGCAAGACTCTAGAGAAAATGTCAGCCTCATAATGGAAATAGAGTAAAATAATCTCATGATTTTAGAATGTTTGCCATTTTTTACCCTATGACCCAGCAATTCTATACTTAATGAAAAGAAATATGTATGTGTGCATCAAAATACATGCACCAAAAAAAAATTCATGGTAGTATGATTTGTAATAGCCCCAAACTGACAAAATCCAAAGATTCATCAGTAGTTGAATGGATTTTAAAAAGTACAGTAATTTATATAATAGAATATAGCAGTGAAAATGAAAACATAGCTCAGAAAATAAAATATATATTCATGTTTTCATTTATAAAATGTTCAAATTGAATAAAAAATTGGCTGGCTTAAAACAAATTTATTAACTAACAGTTCTGGAAGCTAGAAGTCCAAAATCAAAGTGTCTTATGAACCATACTCCCTCTAACAGTCCTAGAGTAGCATCCTTTGCCTTTTCTAGCTTCTGCTATATGCCAGGACTTCAATATATCTTTTTTTAAGCTTTTATTTACTTGAGAGAGAGAGAGAATGAGCAGGGGGAGGGGAAAAGGGAGAAGGAGAAGTAGATTCCCTGCTGAGTGGGGAGCCCAATGCAGGGCTAGATCCCAGGGCCCTGAGATTATGACTTGAGCTGAAGTTGGAGGCTTCCAGGCACCCCTCAACCTATCTTTTTGGAGGGAAACAATTAAACTCAGAACACACTGGAAATTCTTGGTGTAAAAGTGAATTGAAAAATAGCTGGGATTGGATACAAAGCTTCAAGCATTCCTACATAATATATACCTACAGCCTTTATGATGCCGTGTTGATCAATAATAACTCAGGAGCCAGCGTTCAAGATAGTTTCTCTGAATACAGCCATATTTGAATTTCCTAATGTCAACACTAGTGAATATATAGACAACACTGCCCAAATTTTTAAGGTTATATATATTCCTGGTTCAAGTATCAAACAGTACAGAGTCAAGCCATGTTTTTTTTCTGTCACAGGACTAATCAGTGATTCTATGATATTAAGAGTCAAGCATCAAGTCATGGAAATGTTCATCTAATGCAGGGATAACACAAATGTGGGTTCTGTAGACCATTAGAGTCTACATCCAAGCTCATCACAGACCTTGATAAGGGAGAGCAGAATAGACTCCAACACAGACCAGACTGAACCTCACACTCTATCTTGATACCACATTATAGGCAGCCATTCCCAATTACCTGGAATTGGTACGTGAGATGAAACTATGATCAGTGCATATTAAACATGGTAGGACCAGCCCTAGTCTACATGATCAGGTCAGGCAAGTTTGACCTCTGCGACATCTTTCACTCCTTCCATTTTGGCCTCTTTTTCCTCCCTTCATATTCTCAGCATTATCTGGATATCTCTGACTGTCCATAACTCAATGGTTTGTAGTCTCAAAATAGATTGCTTACCTTGGTAATCAGCCACATTAATTCTGAACATGCCTCCACTTTCAGCTGCTAACTTTTGCCACTTCTGGATTCAATTTTTTTGGTTAAATGATAATGTGTTTATCATAACCATAATGCTAATACTCCATACTGCAACTATGGAAAATTACCTTGACCCCAAGGCATTGTTTGATTTTGGTAATAAAGATGGTACATTGTAATGGTTATGGGTTTTGACTCTTGAGTCAATTGGTCTGAGTTCAAATGCTGACTGTGCCACTCATTCACTTTGGGCAAATAACCTTTCTCGTCTGTGCCTTTGTTTCCACCTTTGTATAATGTGGATAAATAAAAGTGCCTACCTCACAGGGTTGTTGAAATGAATGAATGAGTTAATACAGAAATGCCTTAAAATATTTTTTGGCATACGGAAAGCATTTCACACCAATTAGTTATTTTAATTGTGTAATTATGCAAATAAGAGTTCTAGGTATGATGATTAAAATTTAAAGGTTAAAAACAGCAAGAATTTTTATTTGGTTTTCATCTATATGTTGGGTACTGTATAAGATTCTGGAGATTAAGAGTTGTGTCTTGGGGCGCCTGGGTGGCTCAGTTGGTTAAGCGACTGCCTTCGGCTCAGGTCATGATCCTGTAGTCCCAGGATCAAGTCCCGCATCAGGCTCCCTGCTCAGCAGGGAGTCTGCTTCTCCCTCTGACCCTCCCCCCTCTCATGCTCTCTCTCTATCTCATTCTCTCTCAAATAAATAAATAAAATCTTAAAAAAAAAAGAGTTGTGTCTTAAAGGAAAATTTAATGAAAGAGAAAGACAAATAGAAATTAAAATGGAATATGTAGGTGCTATAATGACTTTATTTAGCACTTGTTAAAAGAACATGCTGACATGATGCAGCTTTTTTTTTTTTTGAAACTATTTACTGTTACTAGGTGTGATATTTTCTTTGTTGCTATACAGGGGAGAAATTGTCCAGTTAAACTAATGAAGTGCTTTTTACAAATGTCTGATTAACCTGTCTTCCTTTCTCCTCCCTGTCCCATTCTTTCTCACTCCATGATTTTCTAGCCCAGATTATTACATATTCTTGTACTAATACACTTTGTAGATGAGTGAAATTCTTTAATATTTGACATTCGGTTTCTAAGAAACTTCCCTGTAATTCAAAGTTAGGTTTGTTCATGAGAATTTATGAGGTGGTTTTGCATTAATTAATTCATTTATACTTTGGAAAAAAAATGTGTGTATGCATACATATGTAAGTATATATATAATTTTAATTTCGGCTTACAAAAAAGGACATCTTATTAGACACAGCAGGTAATTTATTACAAACATGACATATTTTCTCTCATGGTTTAGCTCTGCAATTCTACTTTTCATAGTTCCTAAACAAAAAACATATGGTCAATCTTCAAAGATTTTTTTTTAACCTGAAATTGCTTTCTAGTCTGTAAAGCAAATAAGAAGAAAAACATCATGAAGGTATTTTCATATTTCAACTTGACTTTTTAACATAATAATGAAATACATGCATCTTAAAATATCACTTGATAGTCACCAAATAAACAGGGCCAAGTAGGGTACCATGTCTTGGGCTCTAAAACTACGCTATTACACATACACCTCACCATTCATAAATAAACATCAGAGCATCTGGTTGTTTGCACATTTTGAAATAGAAGTATCTTTAAAGTTTAAAGTCCACACTTAATTGCTTTAGGCATTAGTTAGAATTCTATGGTGATAAAAAAGTATAAAATACTGGGGCTATATGCTAATGTTCAGAAATATTTTCAAAATACCCCACTAGACCTAACACTATGTAAAAAATTTGATTCCAATTTCTTTTTTACTTTTTTAAAGATTTTATTTATTTATTTTGACAGAGAGAGAGAGACAGCGAGAGAGGGAACACAAGCGGGGGGTGGGAAAGGGAGAAGCAGGTTTCCCACGGAGCAGGGAACCCGATGTGGGGTTCGATCCCAGGACCCTGGGATCATGACCTGAGCCGAAGGCAGACGCTTAACAACTGAGCCACCCAGGCGCCCCTGATTCCAATTTCTTAACAAAAGATATATCTCTGTGGTTAATATCAAAAGAACTCTAAATTTGTGATTTTCTTTCTTATTACTGGGATGTCTTGAATGAAATCCTTCCCAGCATACTGAAAGAGGACATGCTGGAGACATGAATCTCTGTCACTTTAGTTCCATCCTATTGACAAAATTATTTATGCAAGTAGAGAATGAGTTCAGTACATTTCTTCCAAATTCACTCTTATGATCTGTTTAGCATCTCCCCATGCTTCTCTAAATTCTTTAGCTATCTATAAACTTAGCTCTCTATAAAATTCTTTATGCATGGTTCCAACAACAGATGTTGCCCTTTGAAATCTGCTTTGAAATCATTTCTATGGTGTAACCAAAAGTAAGCAAGTTGGGGAAGAAGGGCTGACCTTAGTTTGCTTTCTATTTTGCAATAGCATCAGCTTATTATAAAAGCAAATTTTTTTTACCCCTGTTTTGTGACCTCTCGGAAGCAATTAAAGCAAGAGTGTGTGGTTTCTGTTGTGTAGAGTTTTAAATTTACTCTTTATATGCGTCCGCTGAGTACTTTCAGGCCTGGCCTGTGTTATTTTCAATTTTATTTCAAGTTAATGTAAGAAGGTCTTGAGTCAACTGTCAGAAATATGAATATGCTGTTATTATAAACAACAAGGATGGTATTCAATAACCATTAGGAAGGAAGAATAACATTAAGCACAAATACAGTTTGTGAATAAAGGTTGTCAATTTTTTAATCCTTTGGAATGAAAGTAAGAATGTTATTGTGTTGAACACAATAAAGAGTTTTTTTATACTGAAAATATTTTAGTCCATCTTGGATTCATCTAAGCTTAGATCAGTTTTATACTGCTGTCATCATTGAAGCCATGGTTTAAAATCAACCAAAAATCACAAAGAGTGTCAAATAATATTTAACCTTAAATGTTATTTTTAATCACTAGTTAGCAATCTTTAGACTAAATAATATTTATTTCAGAAATTATAACCTTATCACAAATCAATAGTTTGGCAGGGCTACTTTGATCAAAGATTTTAAATATCCCAAGATTTTTTGCCAAAAACAATAGTAATTCAGTACAACACAAATTTTAAGAAATAACAATACCACAAATTGTAGGGCTATTTACATATTATTCTGTACCAATGTTCTTAATACATATATTTTATATAAGGTGACTTTTTAATTTTCTATTTGGATCACTCTTCAAACTATGCAAAAGGGAAAATAATAGATTTTTGCTTGTTTGTGGGTTTGTTTTGTTTTCATGATTTCCATAAATGACTTTCCTTTATACAAATTTTAAATACCATCAGAAAATGAAGTACACATTGAAGAAACCCAGAGAGCAATCTTTTGAAAGGTCTGACACTATACAAGTTGTATAGAAATTTGAGAATGTTTGGTCAACAATAGAAAAGGGAAAAGGATAGCAAGGGATGAGTTATCTTCAAAACTAAAACCTGCAAGAAGAGATTAGATTCATTCCAGGTGCCAGAAGAGTTGCAGAACTGGGAATGAATGGATCTAAGAATCTTGTGATGATTAAAGCGCTCTGAAAATGCTCTGTGCTACCTCAGTAGGTAATAAGTCCTTGTCACTCCAGGTATTCAAGTAGATATTGGATGGCAATGAAATATATGATTTTCAAGGAGTTTTCTACCTCTGATGTCTTGGTTTTTATAAACTGAGTCTAAGATATATGGTGGAATTTTTAATTTTTTCCAGTTTTATTGAGTTATAATTGATATATAGCATTGTATTAGGTATATAAGGTACACAACATAATGATTTGATGTATGTATAGTTTGTGAAATGATTACCACAGTAAGTTTAGGTAAGATCCATCACCTGATGTAGTAACAATTTCTTTCTTAAAATGAGAATTTTTAAGATCTACCATTAAGTAGTACTAAGATCTACCATAAGCTGTATTTATTTCATTGATGTCTGTTTCACTTATTGAGACTTTGAGGGAAGGAACCATATTTGTTTCATTTAACAGTACACACTTAAATCTAAGATAGTTCCTGGCATACTGTGTACATATATATAATTTTTTTTTTGCTATTTTTAATATTTTCCCCAGATTCAATGAGATACTGACATAGAGCACATGTAGATTCAAAGTGTACAATGTGATGAAGAGATACATGTATATATTGCAAAATGATTACCACAGTAAGGTTAGTTCACATCTCCAACCTGTCACACAATTATAATTGTGCATGTGTATGTGATAACAACATTTAAGATCCGTCTATACTCTTAAAAACCTCCCAGTATATAATATAGTATTATAAATTATAACCACCACACTGTGCACTAGATCCCCAGATCTTACTTATCTTATACCAGGAAATTTGTATCTGTTAACCAATTTCTCCCCCCGACCCCAGCTCCTGGTAACCACCATTCTACTCTGTTTCTATAAGCTTGGCTTTTTTAGATTCCAGATGTGTGAAAACATACAATATTTGTCTTTCACTTTCTGACTTATTTTATTTAGCATAATGCCCTTGAGGCCCATCCATTTTCTTCAAAAAAACCCCAACCAATTTAAGACAATGGCCAAATTTCATTAAATTGATTAAAACAATGCTTTTTTTTAATTAACATATAATGTATTATTTGTTTCAGGGGTACAGGTCTGTGATTCAACAGTCTTACACAATTCACAGCACTCACCATAGTACATACCCTCCCCATTTTCCATCACCCAGTCACCCTATCCCTACCAACCCCCTTCCACTCTAGCAACCCTCAGTTTGTTTCCTGAGATTAAGAGTCCCTTATGGTTTGTCTCCCTCTCTGGTTTCATCTTGTTTCATTTTTCCCTCCCTTCCCCTATGATCCTTTGTCTTGTTTCTCAAATTCCTCATATCAGTGAGATCATCTGATAATTGTCTTTCTCTGATTGATTCATTTCGCTTAGCATAATACCCTCTAGTTCTATCCATGTCATTGCAAATGGCAAGATTTCATTTTTGATGGCTGCATAATATTCCATCATATATACACACCACATCTTCTTTATCCATTCATCTGTTGATGGGCATCTAGGCTCTTTCCATAGTTTGGCTATTGTGGACATTGCTGCTATAAACATTGGGGTGCAGGTGCCCCTTTGGATCAAACTTAATGCTTTCTTAAACGTCATCCCATTTTGGTATCAGAAAGACACCAAAGAGTAAAGCAACATTTACTTGTCTTCCTCTTTCCCTCCTCCACCTCCATGGAAAAGGAAAAGAAAAAGTTAGGTCCATAGAGCAAATAAAAAACTGATTCTCACAATGCCCAGAGGGAATCCAAGAACCATTGTCTAGCAATTTTAAGCAAGAGAATCATTCAGAAGCTTTGCTTATCTTCTGCTTCTCTTTGTGGGTGTAGACACAGCCTTAGGAAACATAAGTTGCTCAACATGACATCCAACTGAGAGAAGTCTGACCTCCATGAAGTGAACACCAATAAAAAAGTGGCCCATATTCATAGGCTTTTATTAGTGGGATATCTAAGAATTAAAATAAGGCTTTCATACTGAGACCATCCTCCCACATATAAAAAGAACTTTAATATATCCTTTAGGTTTTACTTCCAATCTCTATGAAGAGCTAATGTGTGACAATTACATCATATGGTGTAGAAATCTACAAGGAGAATTTTGGCACTATTTATTTTCATGTCTTTTCATGTTTGTTTGTTTGCTTTTTTTAAGGATCTAATCTAGAAAATAGTGGAGCAAAAAACCCAGCAAAACCACCAGAAGACAATAATTCATTGCATAGAATGAATGATGAATAGAGTTCTTTTATCTCCTGACTTTTTAAAAATGTCGTTCTGTTCTCTATTGGTGATTCTTTTAAATTTCCAACCTCTTCAGATCCTCTCAGAGATTTTTTCATCAGGTAGAAAAGAAATAAAGAGGGGAAACAAAAAGGATTAAGCTAAAAAAAAATTAGAACCAACATAGTCTAATATTTGTTTGTGTGTATTCACTATATTTAATAACAATAATGAGGTTCTTTCAACGTGCTTCAAGGAATTCTCTATATTCTAAGATTAATGACTACCTAGGCAGGAGCTGGTACATTTGTTAACCAATAATGTGCTTTATTGTGTTATGGGTTTAAACATGGTGTTTAATTTTTTTTTAATGACAACATTGTTTCAAGAATCACAATTAAAAAGCCCTTCAAAACACGACAAAGAATTCATTAATCTAGTAGAGTATATTTTTGTATAAATGATGATAACTGTGTAATGATGTGGTAAGCTAGCAATTAGGCATAATTTGCTTATGCAAGTGAGTTTTAAAAAATGGGGATCAATATTCAATTTACACCTATGTGAAAAACAATTAGTTTAATTGATGGGGGAAAAAAACCCTCAACAATGGCTAATTATTCCAAAATGACCTGAAACACTCATGCAAATTATTAGAATTAATTATACATGAATGATTAGATTATATAAATCATTTTTAAAACCTTGAAATTTCTATAGTTAGTCATTCATAAAATGTAGTAGAAAAGGTGATTTCATAATATAATGGATGCAGTTTAGAGAATAATCATCAGGTTTTCCCTACGATGTGCTGGCACGATGCCACCTCAAAATAGACAATAATGGATATAAAAAAACAGGTGCCACTATTTCTCACTCAGTTCAACAAAGAAACATTTACCCAATAAAACACTATTTTGTATAATTATTATTTCTCTCTCAAGTCCTACTGAGTGTCTACATGAATTCCTGAGATAACTGTAACATTTTATATTCCTTTCAAAGGTAAACTCAAATACCTTGATTTACTTATCATCAGCCCTGGTTTTTGTTTATGAAATAGATGAGGATTTACTCTTATTCTGCATTCTATTCTTCACATAACCCTGCCATTCTCATCATTACTTCTATGAAAGAAGCAGTGCTTCATGAACATCAGAAAATAGCATATTTACTGTCCATCTGAAATTACTTTTAATTTAGGACTGATTCTCATTATCAGTATATCAATCTATTATTGGAATACATTTAGATTCATGGCCTGCCTTTATTGAACTCCAAGTGGCATGACTGAATTTAAATAAATTTGGGACAACGTCACAAACAAAAGTGACTACTTCGGTCTGATTTCATTCTTCAGTGTCAAGTTATAAAATTGAAGTCCTTTTGATAGAAGAAGTTTGTTTCAGGTAAAGGAGTTTCTAGCTTATAAAGGTAATATTTTTTAGGAAGGAAAACACACACACATGTGGAAGATTGGTGATGTTCTAATTTAGGCTGCCTATTTTAGTAGACATTCCACTTTTTAGAATATATAGACTTATTTCAATACCTTTCCTTAGAGAAAGTAAATAAACACCTCACACAATGGTTAGTTTTCTTTTAAGCTTGCCTTAACAAGCCACTTGGGTTTCATTTTAAGAAAGACTTAGATGTTTTTATTATTTTTAGTTTTTATCCACTACCCTATCCCCAACGCATCAATGGCCTCGATAAAACCTTGTTTTTTAACTTTCAATTCTAGTCTTCATCTTTGCCTTCAACATCATAGCTTTATCCTTATATAAGTTGGAACTGTGGTGCTGCACAGTGGCATAATACACTGTCATTAGCATGCTATAAGGCCTCTGCACACATTCTCACAAATTATAGAAAGGCATTAAGCATGAATCTCAGAATGCTCAAGTGCTTTTTATAATGGCTCTGATAACACTCTGAGCTATATTACATTTTTGTTCTGAACAGGAGCCCCTCAGAGAGGAGGCAAAAAGTTATCTGCTGTCAAAAAGCCTTGATGTGTTTCCAGTCATGGAAGTTTCACACTTGAGAACTGAACACAGTTTTGTATAGAATATTCTGACCTTCTCTAGAGAATGAACAAGTATGAACACAAATAACAGAAACTGTTGGGCTCTGAGCTCTGCCATTGGCTCCTGATCATTGTAGGCCTTTTCATAGCTGATTATTGAACCCATAAAACTCAGTTATCAGCCTTGTGATTCACCAGAGACATGTAATCTGGACCTTGGAGGGTGACCAGGGGTGAAAGTTTCTTACCTAAGCATTGCAATAGGAATTTCAAATTTGTGATTACCTTTCTGAATTTGAAATATAAGTCAGTAGGTTTGAAATAAGCCCTTTTATGTTTTTTTATAGTAGGTTTATATTTTTGTGTACTTTTATTTTGATTTTCCTGTATTGTCTTTACCACAACTGTATGACATGAGTACAGCAATGTATGTATATGCTGTTCAGTCATAAATGGAAAAAGAAAATGAGACCCAGGATGAGAAAATGACTTTTTTGGGTTACACAGAACATTGACCCTAGAACTAAGATTAATCTACAATACCTTTTTTCTGGGTGTGAATGTTCTCTGTTAGATTGGGCTGCACATCTAAAGAGTTGGTATGAATTGTTCAGCTCGGCAAGCAGAGGTCCACAACTAATGTTCCCAATCCCAGGTCCCCAATATATAGCTTACGCACAATATATTGATCCTCACCAAACATTAGGACAACTGACTTCAGAATTTTAAGTCCTAGAATTTATGAAACAGGAGAGATTTTAGAGAATATCTAAGCAGTGGTTCTCAACCTTAGTTGTGCATCAAAATCCCCTGGGAAGGTATAAATACTCACACCTGGGTTCCAGCCGCAGCTAGTTTGATAATTAATCTGGAGCAGCCTGGGCACTGAGATTTTTAAAATTTTTAAAATTTCTCCACAATATTCATCTGTATAGCCAACATTGAAACCAATGATCTAGAGGCAATATTGAGGACTATAAATGTACATACCTACAGGAGCCTAAAAGTTATATCCGTGGGAAGTTGGGCAGGTATAAGAAAAATAACATAATCTCTCTTAGATTATTGCTTAGTTTTTCCATTCTTGATTGAGCAATGGGTAAGAGATATTTTTTCACTATAAATAAGAAAAAAAGTGCAAGCTCAATGTCAAACGGCAACTGATAATTATACTTTGTGTGGAGGTCACAAGGAGTATCGAGGATTGTGTTTAACTAGAGAATGCACAACCATGTAAAGGGGCAAATGCTCTTAAGCTGCAGCTGAATTTGGGCCTAGAGTTTCCAGATCTACTGATTTTGTCAAGAGTATAATATTTTTTTTAATTTAAAATTGCTTAATGTTTTAAAAGTTGGCTTAATTAATTAATTAAAATTAAAACAGGAGAGCTTTATGGTCAAAGTGTGGAAGGAAAACAAAGGAACTGAGCATCTGCTCCAGTCTGTTCTTTTTTTTTTTTATTTTTTTATTTTTTTTTTAATTTTTTATTGTTATGTTAATCCCCTTACATTACATGGAGCACTGGGTGTTATGCACAAACAATGAATCATGGAACACTATATGTAATGTTCTTTTTTTTTTTTAAAACACGGCGTTGGGGTGGAAGTCGAGGTTCCATGGGTAGTCTCCACAGACTCTGCAGTGGGAGAAGGGAGCTCCTTACTGCCTGACATGGATGAGAGATTCAGTTTCCTATTTTGCCTTCTCTGACACCACCCTGGTGAGAGGTTAGAACACCTCATTACTACCTAGTAAGTGTGGTCTAGGTTCCCCATTTGGCTTTTGCTGGTGGGTGTGGGACTACAGACAGTCTTTTCAGGGGTGTTTGGCTAGAGTAAAGCAGTATTATCCAAAAGTTTTCTTTCTTGTTAGACTCTCTTTTTCCACTCCTTTGGCTAGACAGAGCAGGCTTTTGTTAAACCATTTTTGTCTTCACCCATTGACATTCCTGGATTGCTGGCTTCTTTACCTCTATGTCTGGGCTGTAAGATTCAAAAAGAAAACCCAAAGAATTCATCATCATATTCTCCCTTAGTCCCAAGATCTTCAGCCAGTATGCCTTCTTCCCTCCAACTTCAGAGTCTTTTTTTTTTCTTTTTTTAATATTTTTATTTATTTATTTGAGAGAGAGAATGAGAGAGAGAGAGCATGAGAGGGGGGAGGGTCAGAGGGAGAAGCAGACTCCCTGCCGAGCAGGGAGCCGGATGTGGGACTCGATCCCAGGACTCCAGGATCACGACCTGAACCGAAGGCAGCTACTCAACCAACTGAGCCACCCAGGCGTCCCCCAACTTCAGAGTCTTATATTCATTTTGTATAAAATGTCCAGGGTTTTGGCTTTACTTAATAGGAAGAAAGGTGGGAAAGTATGTCAATTCCATTCTTCTGGAAATGAAAGTCTGTTAGAATATGATTTTTAAAAGAAGATTCTAGAATATCATTTAGCAACTCTTGTAATGTCTACTAGCTCTGTTAATAAAAATATCTTTCTTCATAAACAAGTTGGGGTTATTTTCATTAAAAAATATATTATCATCTCCTGCTGGTGGATAACACCTGGGACTTATAAAATGTAATCTTTTTCAGTGCTTTGCTTTCAGTTCTTTTTTTTTTTTTAAGATTTTATTTGTTTATTTATTTGACAGAGAGAGACACAGCGAGAGAGGGAACACAGCAGGGGGAGTGGGAGAGGGAGAAACAGGTTCCTGCGGAGCAGGGAGTCCAATGCGGGGCTCGATCCCAGGACCCTGGGATCGTGACCTGAGCCAAAGGCAGACGCTTAATGACTGAGCCACCCAGGTGCCCCTTTGCTTTCAGTTCTATAGTATGAATCTAGGAGCCTCACCTCACTACTGCAGTCCCTGAGAAATTTAGTATACACCAACTTGTGTTTACAAAGCTCATGGACAGCATTAGCCTGGTTACACTGAGTTGGATTACATGAAAAGCTCTACATTTCTATGACATTCTCACCCATTTCCCTTCCATTGACATCTAAAATTTCACACAGAGCAAAGAATCTGGATGAGAACCAATCAGAACAAGTAAAATATAAATTAGGGTCTAGTCATTGGATTCAAACCCTAGAAAAGCTGGCAAATGCAACATGTCATTGGTATTTTTAAAGCTATAAAAATTGTACACAATAAAACAATCTCATAAAACTTTTATAATCATTATTGTAAAAAACATTTTCAAATCAATAAAATAGTCTAGATACAAAACTTTTCGAACTTCAAAATCAGCATATCGTGCCTTATTTATGGTCATTGTACTACTTTAATAGGGTAAGCTTGTGATTATTCCACTGCCTAAAATTGTGCACAGTGTACCCAAAACATGACCTGACTCAAAACAAGGGATCAATAAATGCCTGTTGATTGAATGTTGAATGAATTAAACATGTACTGTTACCCCACCTCCGAGGTTCTCATTCTGGTACTTAGGAACTGTCCCCAAAATGTCCCCAACATTCTGGAAGAGTATTACTCAGATTCTCATAACTGTAGCAATTAGTAAATGCTTTTGAATGCCCAATATACATGCATACATACTACTTAACTTACAGAATCCCCATCTTAATTTCCTGTCTCAATTTGTTATCAGTGTGGGTATGTCAGTTCCTTAAGAAGATACATTCCTCACATGTGATTTGACTTTCCTCTGACCTTATATTTTATGAGCCTACGGATCAACATCTGCCCTCATCAGTTTTACATTACCATGCAGACTGTCAAGATTATTTCATTCAGCCATCCCCATGTGTCAGTGTGGGCCAAGAAGTATACTATTGCAGAGGACTACCAAATTTTTTTTACTAAAGCTACACCTTCCATGTCAGTGGGTAGCAGGACCAAATCTCTCATAATATGTAAATACACAACAATCAAGCACCTTCTTGATGTTGTAAGGGCACAAAGAATAAAAAAAACAAGCACAATCCCACCTTAAGAAAATCAATCATAACCTGACGCTAAGCAAGTCAAAATAAAATGGTATTCTTCAGCTTCATGAGGTGACTCCACTTACAAAAACACACAAAATGGTCTATCATAAATATTTAAAGGATTGTCTTGTGCAAGAGGAAAGAGACTCAGGCTAAATGTTAACAAGGCAAGAGTTTATGTCAACATTTAGAAACTCAGGTGGATAAACTGAGTCTCCATATGAAGAATAACTGAACAAGTTGATTTGTTATAGAAAGTATTCCCTCAGAAGGTAATGAGTTCTACCACTCAAGCTATTAAAGTTCGGAGGAGGCATCAAGTTCCAGAAGTAAAAATCACCTGATTCCAAGGGAAAAAAGCCTCAGCAGGAATTGGCAAGGTCAGGTTAAAATTCCTCCTAACACAAGCATTCTGGGATTTTATCAAAGATGAGCTCATAATGTACTGTTTGCCTGCAAACTCTCACAGAAAGAACCAAAGAAAAAAAGCCAAAGCATAAATAACTGAAAATAGATGCTAACATAGAAGTAACACCTACTCTACAACTAATTGCTGGTGTGATTCTCCTCTAATTGCATGGCTGTGAATGTGTCTTTTCTTTTAAATCTTCTGCCAAGATGGTTAAATCCAAGTATAGTTTATAGCAGTTCTAATGGGGGAATATATTTTGGAATAGAATTTGTTGAGCTCCCATCACAATACCTGTCATTATTCTATTTGATCTGATCGACTTCAGTAGCATTCTCAGGTGATACTTTCCAGATTAATGAGTGGATTGTTCGCAGAGAGGAAAGTAAACACTTTTCTCTTAATGTAATGCATTAAAGAATTAACTTTATGTCTGCCCATTTTATAGAAGTGGTATTTCTAAGTCCTGTTAAAATTGTTTTATAGACTTCCTAACTGCTGTAACACATTAGGGGGTAATCACATTAGATGTTGCCTGCTGAGTCTGGCAAGACTTGGTCAGTAGTTTAAAGGAACTGTTCCAATAATACAGTCAGCTCACTAGTAGCTGGGTGACTCTAATTGAAATAACTGGACTGCACCATTAGTCCAAATAAGCACTTCACTCCCATTTATGCTTCATTTGAAACCAAGATTAAGACAATGCCACTTATAAAAATGATCTTCATTATAATATTGTCCTCAAGGGTCACAGTAGTGGGAATATATTATAGGTGAAACCTCATACTGATACACATTTTTAAATCATTTGTCTGTTAGTTTTGATTACAAGTACCAATTAGCTACTTAATCAAATCATAGAACGCTCTATGATATAATAAATCTCAATATATCCATTTCAATTGACCATTTTTAGAAGAAGATAAAGCAGACTTTATGTTGATACTCTTGACAAAGCCCAGTTGTTATGGTGTTGATGGAGATCATGCTTTAATAACTCCTCCAAGATTCCCCTGCCCTACCATCCATGATCCCCACCTCTTGCTTCCAGACCCTTATGGAGTCATCTCTCACACTGTACCAGGCTTGGTCTGTGTGACTGTAAAATATAGCATAGGTGATAGAATGTCATTTGTAAAATTAGGTTGGGTTCCTTCTCTTGGATCATTCTTCCTGAGGGAAGCCAACTGCCATGTTGTGAGGATACTCTGAGACTATAGAGAGGGCTATATTGCAAGGAAGTGAGTTATCCAAATGCAGCAAAGTAATAAATGTTTGTTGTTTATTTATGATCATTTTTTATGCAGTAATAGGTAACTAAATTCAGATTTCAGCACTTAAGAAATGGGATGCTACAATAACACAATTCTAGAATTGGAGAATGATTTTGGAACTGAGAAGAGTGCTGGTAAAAGCTTCAAGTGCCTGGAACACAAGGACTTGAAGGAAAATGAAGAAAATCTTAGAGAAAAATCGAGCTTAGCAATATGGTTGCCTGTAGTAGCGTATGACAAAAAAATGTGCTTAAAGAACTGGCTGATTTTGCCTTAAGATTTTCCATCCCAAGTATTAAAGTGTCCTTTGGTTTCTCCTTGCTGTATATGAGAAAATATAATGAGAAAATTTCTCATATAAAAATATATGAGAAAATATACAAGAAAATATAAGTGAAGATTAAAGGAAAAATTGTTAAATGAAAAGAGATCATTATTGCTAATAATATTGTATTAATAAATATGTAATGAAAAGATGACATGACAATTTCATTAAAATATTCAAAATATAGAAATTTTGAACAGATTAACACAGAGTAAATTGAAATGGTAGTTAAAAACATGTTTTCGATTGCAGCATTTCACTCTACCCTACATTAAAAAATAATAATAATAGGGGCGCATGCTGGCTCAGTTGGTTAAGCGTCTGACTCTTGATTTCGGTCAGGTCATGATCTCAGCTCAGGTCATGATCTCAGGGTAATGAGATCGAGCCCCACATCGGGCTCCATGCTGGGCATGGAACCTGCTTAAGATTCTCTCTCTCCTTCTCCCTCTGCCCCTCCCCCATACCACTAAAGGAAAAATAATAATTCCAGTTAGATTTATAGGTGAAAATTACCAAACCCTCCAGGATAACTTATGCTATGCTTATTCTTCCTAAGGCTACTATAATGAAATACCACAAAATAGGTGGCTCAAAACAACAGAAATTTATCCTTTCCAAGTTCTAGAGCTAGAAGGCCAACATCAAGATGTTGACAAGGCCATGCTCCTCTTCTAGCTTCTGGAAGATTTTTTTTTTCTTAACAGACCTTATATTTAGAGCAGTTTTCGGTTCATAGCAAAACTGAGTGGAAGGTACAGAGATTTCTTATAAACTCCCTGCCCCCAAACATATATAGCCTTTCTCATTATCAGCAGCCCCACCAGAAAGGTGCATTTATTACAACTGATGAACCTACATTCATACATCATTATCATCCAAATTCCATAGTTTACATTAGGGTTCACTTCTGATGTTGGGCATTCTATGGGCTCAGACAAAAACACATGACATGTATCCACCATTATGATATTATACAGAGTAGTTTCACTAAAGTTTTAATAATCTTTGTCTATTTATCCTTCGCTCTTCCCTAACCCCTGGCAACTACTGATCATTTTACTGCCTCCATAGTTTTGCCTTACCCAGAATGTCATACAGTTAGTATCACACAGTATGTAGTCTTTTAAGATTGGTTTCTTTTACGTAGTAATATACATTTAACCTTCTTCCATGTTTTTTCATGGCTTGATAGCTCACTTCTTTTAGTGCTGAATAATATTCCATTGTCTAGATGTACCTATTTATTTATCCATTCACCTACAAAGGGATGTCAAGGTTGCTTACAAGTTTGGCAATTATGAATAGAAATGACATAAACATCCACATGCAGGTTTTTGTGTGGACATACATTTTCAACTTCTTTTGGTAAATACCAAGCAGTAGGACTGCTGGATGATATGGTAACCATATGTTTAGTTTTGTAAGAAACCACCAAATTGTCTTCCATAGTGGCTGTGTCATTTTGCATTCCCAAAAGTGATGAATTTGAGTTCCTATTACTTCATAACCTTGCCAGTTTTTGGTGTTGTCAGAGTTCTGGATTTTGGCCATTCTAATAGGTATGTAGTGGTATCTCGTTGGTGTTTTAGCTTGCATTTCTTAATGATAATATGGAACATCTTTTCTTATGCTTATTTGCCATCCATATATCTCTTTTGGTGAGAGAACTGTTAAGGTCTCTGGTATATTTTTATATCAAGCTGTTTATTTTCTTATTGTTGAGTTTCAAGAGCTTTTGTGTACTTTGGATAATGATCCTTTATTAGACACACCCTTTGGAAATATTTTCTCCCAGTCTGTAATGTGTCTTTTTACTCTCTTAACAATGTATTTTGCAGAGCAGAAATTTTTAATTTCATTGAATTCCAGCTTATCAATTTTTTCTTTCATGGATTATGCTTTTATTCTTCTGTTTAAAAAGTCATTGTCTAACTCAAGGTCATCTACATTTTGTATGTTATCTTCTAGGATTTTTATGGTTCTGTATTTTATACTTAGGTCTTTAATCCATTTTGAATTAATTTTTGTGAAAAGTCCTGCCTTTTCCACTGGCTCCTCCTCTTCTGAGACCCATTCATATGTTTGTTTGATTGGTTTTTTCATGAAAATCCATCTGAGCTGTTTCAGTCCCTGCAATTATTGGCTATGGTGGTATGGAGACTGGTGGCAGTCAAGTTCTATCACTGTAGGACCAGTCCAAGTCCTCACTGTCACAGATGGCCATTCCTATTAGATAGATGAGATCACACTAACTCAAGTGCTTTCCTTAGAGGCTTTCAGAGTCAAGGAGATCAGTGTTGTATCTGTTGCCAGAGCATTTATTAAAGGAAAATCATTTCTGAAAGAGTTCATGTTAAAATACATGTACAACCAGGAATCAGTTGATTGAATTGGACATGATAAGGATCACTACCTAGTTTCTCATAGAGAGGTCTCAATGAGAGAGCACAACAATTCAGACATGCAGTAATCTTCCTTTTCAATAAGCCTGATGGTAAAATGGTTGTGGTGTTATTGATGGACACTCAGAGAACATTTGACAGTCAATTTGAGAGATTCAGCCACAATATTTGTCCTTGGCATAATGATAAGCTTAATGAAGGTATATAAGCTATCCCAAAATGTCCAAGAGGATGATCTTCAGAATCTTCAGCTTTTTGCTGAGTATGGCTAGCTGGCAGGAGGGAAATATTCCGGAAGCCATTTCAAAGCCTGACATTTTTTCACTGAGAACTGAAGTTACCCACATGAATTTGGGGAAGCTGATGGTGGCACCCAATTTTTGGGAAACTTCCTAAAGTTTTCAGAGAACCAACGTGAAGAACTACAGAATGTTTGAAAAACACATCTATTCCTGTTTCACCAAAATATACTGTTTTCTGCTACCTCATCCTGGCTTAAAAGTAGCTACCAATCCATACTCTGATGGAAAATTTAAAGAAATAGATGATGAATTCATCAAAAGTTGAAAATACTGATTTCTTGGATGCCTTAGTCCTGAGAGCCTAGATAATAAAGAAATCAAAGGAAATAAAATCACTTGTCAAAGTCTGGTGGACTACTTCAATACTTATATAAAAATCTACCACGGTAAAGAGTTACCACATCCCCAATCCATGTACAGGCCACAGCAGAAGGTAACAATTTAGAGGCCATAGCAACTGTTAAGACACATGCAACAAAAAGATGAAAAAGATCTGTGGTTGTAACAAACCACTTCTAGTCCCAAATGACTTGGAGGCCAAATAGCTGGAGCTTAGGGAAGAATTTGTAAAGCTATTCTGAGGGGTGACAAAGATGCATGGGTAAAAATTTGGCTAGTGTTATCAGCCGCAGTTGGGGAGTAAAATAGATGAACAGTACATTCAGGATACCAAGCACAATAATAGCAAAAATATCTTCCATGCAGCTTATACCCCTGTCACACAGTTTTTTGTAATCTTTACCACGTAAGTGATTGCTGCGGTAACTAGATTCATTGGTTTGGACATTGTAGCTCGACTATGCAATATGATAATGGAATTGACCCTTATCACCCTGTGTTCCTGGGCATACATTGGGTACCCTGGAGAATACCAAGAGCTGGATGCTGTAATAGATCAGGTAGGTGCAGCCTTGTGAGACTCAGCCCTTATACAAGCTTTACAGTACAGCAACAACCCACAAAAATCTATATCATCAAGTTTTTCCTGCCCTAAAGTCAGATTCTGCTAAACTATCAGAGAAGAAAAAATTTTAATCCAATTTTCAAAAAATACAGATGTGTAACAATTTTAAGTTAAATAGTAAGTTTTATATCTCTATGAAAACATTAAAAGTGCTTTTATCAGAATGGAGTAAAACACCAAACACCTCTGAAGACTGCGAAATGGTTTAGTTCTTTTACTTCAGTGTTTGATAAGCAGGTGTATGCATACATAGTTAAATCATTTTCTTAGTGTGTAGTTTCCTGATTTTGTGTTCAAACATGCCGTCATAATTTAAAGTATTTGTCTATTTATAATGACGGTACTTATGGTCTCCTCAAATTTACTAAATTCTACCACTGGGTTATAATTAAACCAATACTGATATTTTATCCCAGGAGATTTTCTACTTATTTTCTGGATTTTCTACATAGATGATCATGTTATTTGCAAAGAAACACAGCTTTATTTCTTCCTTTAAATCCTGTATACATTTTACTTGTTTTTTGTTTTTTGTTTTTTTTTTTTTTTGTCTTACTGCATTAGGTAGGACTTCTAATTATAATATTGAAAAGCAGTGGTGAGAGGGACCATCCTTACCTTGTTCCTTATCTTACTGGGAAAGCTTCAAGTTTATCATAATTAAGTATGATACTAGCTGTAGGGATTTTGCTTTTTTAAAAAATAGGTTTTTTTTTTATCAAGTTGAGGAAGTTCTCTTCTATTCCAAGTTTACTCAGAGTTTTTAAACACGAGGGAGTATTGGATTTTGGTAAATGCTTTTTCTTCATCTATTGATATGATCATGTTATTTTTCTTCTTTGGCCTGTGATGTGATGGATTACATTAATTTTCAAATGTTGAAATGGCCTTGTACTCCTGGGATAAATCCCAGTTGGTGGTGGTGTATAATTCTTAAAGATTGTTGGATATGATTTGCTAACATTTCACTGTGTATTTTTGCATCTATATTCATCAGAGATATTGGTCTATAGTTTTCTTGTAATATCTTTGTCTGGCTTTGGTGTTTGAGTAATACCATCCTTATAAAATGAGTTAGGAAGTATGTCCTCTGATTCTATCCTCTGAAAGAGATTACAGAAAATTCATATGTTGTTCTTAAATGTCTGGCAGAATTCACCAGTGAACCCATCTGAGCCTGGTGCTTTTTGTTTTGCAAGATTATTAGTTATTATTTCAGATTCTTTAATAATTATATAGCCCTATTCATATTGTATATTATTTTTTCTGTGACTTTTGGTAAATTTTATCTTTGAAGGAATTGGTCCTTCTCATAGGAATATCAAATTTTTGGCCATAGAATTGTTCACAGTATTCTTTTATTACCTTTTTAATGTCCATGGAATATGCAGTGTTGCGGTCTCCTTCATCTCTGATAGTAACAGTTTGTTTTCCCTCTCTTTTTTTCTTAACTTGCCTGGCTAGGATCTTATCGAAATTGTTAATCTTTTCAAAGAAACGGCTTTTGGTATTGTTTACTTTTTCTATTGATTTTTTGTTTTTAATTTCATTGATATCTGCTCAAGCTTTTACTACTCATTTTCTTCTATTTTAGAAAACTACTTTCCTAAAGTGGAAGCTTAGATTACTTATTTTTCATCTTTCTTGTTTTCTATTATGTACATCTGATGCTAAAAATTTCCCTTTAAGCACTGCTTTCACTGCATCTCACAAATTTTGAAAAGCTATGTTTTCATTTTCATTTAGTTCAAAATATTTTAAAATTGCTCTTATAATTTCTTTGACCCATGTGTTATTTATAAGTGTGTTATTTAATCTTTGCATATTTGGGGATTCTCCAGTTTTCATTCTGTTATTGATTTCTAGCTCAATTCCATTGTAGTCTGAGAGGAGACACTGTGTGATTTCTATTCTTTCAAATTTGTTAAGATGTGTTCTGTTTCTGAATGTTCCATGTGCTGGTGAACTTTTGAGGTGACACAAACCAACTCATAACCACCTGCCTTTCCCCCCATCTATACTCTACATTTATCCCATTCCAACATCTCTCAAAGCCTTAACCCTTTCTATTATTACCTCTAAATCTAAGATTTCACCTAAATATAATTAAAAAGTCCCAAATCTCATCATCTAAAGCATCTAAACTATGTATGGGTGAGATGTCCTCTCCACGTCTGGACATTTAAAACATAGAAAACAAGTTATCAGTTTCTAAAATGCAATGGTGGTCTAAGCATAAGATACATTCACATTCAAAAGGAAGAAATTTGAAGAAAAAAAAAGTCCACAGGTCCCAAGCAAGCCTAAAACCTGTCACAGCAAATTCCATTAGATTTCCAGACCTGAGAATAATCCACTATGGCTCTGTCCTTTGGGCCCTATCAATCAGGGCAGCCCCACACTTTCAGTCCTCCATGGCGCATCTCTGCTCTATGAGTCCATGGCAGCAGTATCCATTCCAGTCTCTCTGCCTCTGAGCCACTCTTTGAGTCTTTCTTCTCTTTTCTTGAAGGATAACACATATTTGCAGCTGAGTAGCTTTGGCTGCCCAATTCCTGTGTGTGGTATTCCAGAAGTCCAGCACCTTCCTTCATTTCTTTCCATCTCTGTCCTCTTCAGTCCAAGTGGAAACATTTCTGCTGACAGCTGTTAGATCCCTAAGTCACACCTAATCCTTGTAGCAAAAACATAACCAGGCACATCTTTGTATTTTTTTTCCCCAGAGCACACTTCTGGATCTTTTGAAATATGGATAGGCTGAAAATTTTCCAAATCATCAAGCTCCCTGCCACTTTATAACAAGGACCACCTTTCATTCATTGTCCAAAATTATGTTCTTCATTTCCATCCGAGATCCCACCAGAAGCACCTTTAATTCATATTTTTACGAACAGCCTCTTCAAGGCAAACTAAACTTTTTCTAACATGCACCTCAAAAATTCTTCCAGCCTCTACCAATTACCCAATTCCAAAGCCACTTTCAAATTTTTTGTTATTTGTTGCAGCAGTGTGCATTTTCCAGTACCAAAATCTTTAATGGTTTCCTATGGCTGCTACAATAAACTACCACATATTGACTGGCTTAAAACAACAAATTTATTCTCTCATAGTTCTGGGAATTTGAAATTCAAAATCAAGATGTGGGAAAGGCCACATGCTCTCTTCTCTAGATTCTAGTGGTTGCAATCCTTGGTGTATTTTGGCTTACAGATACCTAACTTCAATTTCTTCCTCTGTTGTCACATGGCAACCATCCTTTTGTGTGTCTGTGTCTTCACATAGCATTCCCCTTTTTCTATTTGTGTCTGTGTCCTTTTCTTCTTCTTATAAGGTCACCAGTTATATTGGATTAGGGACCATCCTAATGACCTCATCTTAATTTGATTACATCTACAAAGACCCTATTTCCAAATAAAGTTACATTCACAGGTACTAGGGTTAGGACATATAAATATATATATATATATATATATATATATATATATATAATTATTTTTGTGGGGGATGGGGGAGATACAATTCAACCCAGAACACATGCACTTTATATTTTTTTCTGGGAAATTAAGTAAAAGAATGAAAGCTACCAAGATTATTTTATGAGTCTAATATAATTTTAATTCAAAAATAAAAAATACGTATGATTAAATAAGAAAATATTATATAAGAAACTTTTAGCCACATTTTGCTTATTAATAAAAATGCAAAAATCAACAGTAAAGTAATAGCCAAATTAATCCAACAGCACATCTACACAACTTACAATACAATACAACAGCAGGTACAGCACTGTGTTCTTAAGCTTCATAGTTTCAGGGTAGCTTCAGAGGTTATAGGTACATTTTTGAGGTATTTGAATAAAAAAGTTGTTCTGAAGAAAGATCTCAAGTACACAACCTAACCCTACACCTAAAGGAGCTGGAGAAAGAACAGCAAATAAAGCCTAAACCCAGCAGGAGAAGAGAAATAATAAAGATCAGAGCAGAAATCAATGAAATAGAAACCAAAAGAACAGTAGAACACATCAACAAAACTAGGAGCTGGTTCTTTGAAAGAATTAACAAGATTGATAAACCCCTGGCCAGACGTATCAAAAAGAAAAGAGAAATGACCCAAATCAACAAAATCATGAATGAAAGAGGAGAGATCACAACCAACACCAAAGAAATACAAATAATTATAAGAACATATTATAAGAAACTCTATGCCAGCAAATTAGATAACCTGGAAGAAATGGATGCATTCCTAGAGATGTATCAACTACCAAAACTGAACCAGGAAGAAATAGAACACCTGAACAGACCTATAACCACTAAGGAAATTGAAGCAGTCATCAAAAATCTCCCAACAACAAAAGCCCAGGGCCAGATGCCTTCCCAGGGGAATTCAAACATTTCAAGAAGATTTAATACCTATTCTTCTGAAACTGTTCCAAAAAATAGAAATGGAAGGAAAACTTCCAAACTCATTTTATGAGGCCAGCATTACCTTGATCCCAAAACCAGACAAAGACCCCATCAAAAAGGAGAATTACAGACCAATATCCCTGATGAACATGGATGCAAAAATTCTCACCAAAATACTAGCCAATAGGATCCAACAGTACATTAAAAGGACTATTCACCATGACCAAGTGGGATTTATCCCTGGGCTGCAAGGTAGGTTCAACATCTGCATATCAATCAATGTGATACAATACATTAACAAAAGAAAGAACAAGAATCATATGATCCTCTCCATAGATGCAGAAAAAGCATTTGACAAAGTACAGCATCCTTTCTTGATCAAAACTCTTCAGAGTATAGGGATAGAAGGTACATACCTCAATATCATAAAAGCCATCTATGAAAAACCTACAGCGAATATCATTCTCAATGGGGAAAAACTGAGAGCTTTCCCCCTAAGGTCAGGAACGCGGCAGGGATGTCCACTATCACCACTGCTATTCAACATAGTATTAGAAGTCCTAGCCACAGCAATCAGACAACAAAAAGAAATAAAAGGCATCCAAATTGGCAAAGAAGAAGTCAAACTCTCACTGTTTGCAGATGATATGATACTTTATGTAGAAAACCCAAAAGACTCCACCCAAAACTGCTAGAACTCATACAGGAATTCAGTCAAGTGGCAGGATATAAAATCAATGCACAGAAGTCAGTGGCATTCCTATACACCAACAACAAGACAGAAGAAAGAGAAATTAAGGAGTTGATCCCATTTACAATTGCACCCAAACCCATAAGATACCTAGGAATAAATCTAACCAAAGAGGCAAAGGATCTGTACTCAGAAAACTATAAAATACTCATGAAAGAAATTGAGGAAGACACAAAGAAATGGAAAAACATTCCATGCTCATGGATTGGAAGAACAAATATTGTGAAGATGTCAATGCTACCTAGAGCAATCTACACATTCAATGCAAGCCCTATCAAAATACCATCCACTTTTTTCAAAGAAATGGAACAAATAATCCTAAAATCTGTATGGAACCAGAAAAGACCCCAAATAGCCAGAGGAATGCTGAAAAAGAAAAGCAAAGCTGGCGGCATCACAATTCCGGACTTCCAGCTCTACTACAAAGCTGTCATCATCAAGACAGTATGGTACTGGCACAAAAACAGACACATAGATCAATGGAACAGAATAGAGAGCCCAGAAATGGACCCTCAACTCTATGGTCAACTAATCTTTGACAAAGCAGGAAAGAATGTCCAATGGAAAAAAGACAGTCTCTTCAACAAATGGTGTTGGGAAAATTGGACAGCCACATGCAGAAGAATGAAACTGGACCATTTCCTTACACCACACACAAAAATAGACTCCAAATGGTTGAAAGACCTCAATGTGAGACAGGAGTCCATCCAAATCCTAAAGGAGAACACAGGCAGCAACCTCTTTGACCTCAGCCGCAGCAACTTCTTCCTAGAAACATCGCCAAAGGCAAGGGAAGCAAGGGCAAAAATGAACTATTGGGACTTCATCAATATAAAAAGCTTTTGCACAGCAAAGGAAACAGTCAACAAAACCAAAAGAAAACCGACAGAATGGGAGAAGATATTTGCAAATGACATATCAGATAAAGGGCTAGTATCCAAAATCTATAAAGAACTTACCAAACTCAACACCCAAAGAACAAAGAATCCAATCAAGAAATGGGCAGAAGACATGAACAGACATTTTTCCAAAGAAGACATCCAAATGGCCAACAGACACATGAAAAAGTGCTCAACATCACTCGGCATCAGGGAAATCCAAATCAAAACCTCAATGAGATACCACCTCACACCAGTCAGAATGGCTAAAATTAACAAGTCAGGAAACGACAGATGTTGGCGGGGATGCAGAGAAAGGGGAACCCTCCTACACTGTTGGTGGAAATGCAAGCTGGTTCAACCACTCTGGAAAACAGTATGGAGGTTCCTCAAAAAGTTGAAGATAGAGCTACCATATGATCCAGCAATTGCACTACTGGGTATTTACCCCAAAGATACAAATGTAGTGATCCGAAGGGGTTCGTGCACCCCGATGTTTATAGCAGCAATGTCCACAATAGCCAAACTGTGGAAAGAGCCAAGATGTCCATCGACAGATGAATGGCTAAAGAAGATGTGGTATATATATACAATGGAATATTATGCAGCCATCAAAAGGAATGAGATATTGCCATTTGCAATGATGTGAATGGAACTGGAGGGTGTTATGCTGAGCAAAGTAAGTCAATCAGAGAAAGACATGTATCATATGATCTCACTGATATGAGGAATTCTTAATCTCAGGAAACAAACTGAGGGTTGCTGGAGTGGGATGTGGGGTGGAAGGGATGGGGTGGCTGGGTGATAGACACTGGGGAGGGTATGTGCTATGGTGAGTGCTGTGAATTGTGCAAGACTGTTTAATCACAAATCTGTACCTCTGAAAAAATAATGCAATATATGTCAAGAAAAAAAAAAAGAAGAAGAAGATAGCAGGAGGGGAAGAATGAAGGGTGGGAAATTGGAGGGGGAGACGAACCATGAGAGACGATGGACTCTGAAATACAAACTGAGGGTTCTAGAGGGGAGGGGGGTGGGAGGATCAGTTATCCTGGTGATGGGTATTAAAGAGGGCACGTTCTGCATGGAGCACTGGGTGTTATGCACAAACAATGAATCATGGAACACTACATCAAAAACTAATGATGTGATGTATGGTGATTAACATAACAATAAAAAAGTTCTGGTGTCATTCCAGGAACCCCATCTTAGACTTGTTTCTGCATCCACTCAATGATTTATTGAAAGAACATAATAATTACCTTTTCAAAACCCCTTTCTCTTTTAAATACATAAATGTGAGGTGCCTGGCGGACTCAGTTGATAGAGCATGGTACTTTATCTCAGGTTATGAGTCCAAGCCCCACAATGTGTTGGGTGATGCCTACTTAGAAAATTTTTAAAAATAAATAAAATACATAAAAGAATTTCCATTCCTGCATTAGAACCTGACTGAAACCACTGGATAATGATGACTTTGTTAGATGTGAGGTCAGGGGAACCTCATGGATTCCTAGTGTAGGGCCATCTGGAGAGGCACTCCTCAGTCCCTAGTCAAATTCAGTATATAAATACCACATTCCAACTACTTCAGGTCCTGGGTTTATAAACCAAATACATGCTCACACAAGTCTGCAAGAACATGTTGGCAGAAACTTGATGCAATGATACTGGTGATGGTGTAAAACTAGAAGCAAAATGAACATCTATTACTAAGGAAGTGATTAAATAAGAGGTGAAATATGCTCGTTTTAGAGAATTGCACAGCATTAAGAAGAAATGAACTGGGTATACCTGTACCAATATAGATATCTCATAGAAATATATCATTAAGTTCAAAAGTAAGAAATAGAATATGATCAATAGTACACTAATTATGCAAATGTAAAACAACAGAACAAATGTTATGAAACAGACATTAACAAACAGGTACCTATCCAATGCATTAAAGACCCTGTTTTGCTTTGTTAGGGGAGAGATAATAGAAAGTGAGGTATAGGGATAAAACTGAATGAATTAATTGGTTTTATTTATTTATCGCATAAAAGTAAGCTTGCATGTACTTAGTAGTACATTAATTTCATCCATCTATACCTGCAGTCAAATAATTAGAATTCTACATACCTAACACAGAGAAGTTACACACTAAAACTTCGTTGTAGTATATATGGTGAATGTCTCCACAGAATTGATGGTACCCTCCCCCACTGTATAACCTCTGTGAAAGAAGATTCAAAACGAAGTGAGCATTGTTAAGAGAGTCACTCAAAATAGAGCCAAAAAGACATTCAGGAAGTAGGGCATGTGTACAACTCCTGTTTCAATTCTCAGAACACCATGAACTTCTGACTTTTGTCTATTATAGTCTGTCAACTGTAACCCTACCACCTCCAAAAATACAACCTCCTACTTAGCACTGAGATAATATAACACCTGTTAACCAAATAGCAAACCATGTATTAGATAGTTTAAATTTTGCCGGTACCAATCATAAAACTCTTTCAAAAACAATTTATGTAACCTTGTGGGTTTTGCCTTTATAAACCTGCACTACCAACTCACAATTCTGAGCACACTTTCAATATTGGTCCACTATAGGTCTTCCAGATTGCAATTTGGTGCTTTAAAGCACCAAATAAATGCTTTTCTTTTCTTTACAGCCTCTTCTTGACTGACACATCTTGGTAGTTGGATAGAATTGACTATCCTCCAGTAGAAGGGATAGGACATAACTGGCTAATTCCAAACAGGATATTTTGATTCATCTTTGTCATGATGATCACTGTAGCTAATCCAAGTCTAACTGTCCTACCCTTGGCTACAAAGATAGTTTAATAGCTGATCCAATGCACAAGAAAGTCAGGATTTATACTAGGGACTCTAGGTCACAGATTTCCCAAAACTGCCATTGACCTTTAGCAAACATGAGGGATGTCTACAAGTAAACCTGGCACACCTGAGGACAAATGTAGGAGACTCACAACAACAAGGGCCCTGGACTTTATGTTCACATCAGCCAACAAATCTCCTTAAATGTTTAAACCATTGAGAGTTGAATTGTACGGGACAGAGGACATTTTCATTCATCCAAAAAATATACATTGTTTGATCTCTGATTCCTTTTTTCTTTCTCTTGCTGTCCACTAGTATGTGTATGTGCACACATAAATGTACTGATGTACGATGTACTTTATTGGCAATACTGAAACTGCCAATATATAGAGAGTACCAACCATGATATCTGAAGAACTGGGCCCGACATGCACTTACATTTCCATTTGTCTTGCAAATGTGAAGAAAGTACTATTAGATTCTCCAAGTCCTCTTTGGGGAAAAACAGAGTAATACCTATTCCATGTGTACAACAGGACTATTTTGAAGTTCAAATGAAACTTTTTAAATTTTATTTTATTTTTTTTTAAGATTTTATTTATTTATTTGACAGAGAGACACAGTGAGAGAGGGAACACAAGCAGGGGGAATGGGAGAGGGAGAAGCAGGCTTCCTGCAGAGCAGGGAGCCCGATGTGGGGCTCGATTCCAGGACCCCGTGATCATGACCTGAGCCGAAGGCAGACGCTTAACGACTGAGCCACCCAGGCGCCCCGAAACTTTTTAAATTTTAAAAGCATTTTTAAAACTAGTTATTATCTTGTATATGATGCATCTATAACAGCATTAAAAAAGTAAAATCCCCGGGGCGCCTGGGTGGATCAGTCGGTTAAGTGGCTGCCTTCAGCTCAGGTCATGATCCCAGGGTCCTGGGATCGAGCCCCACATTGGGCTCCCTGCTCAGCGGAGAGCCTGCTTCTCCCTCTCCCTCTGTCTGCCGCTCTTCCTACTTGTGCTCTCTCTCTATCTCTGTTAAATAAATAAATAAAAATCTTTAAAAAAAAAAAAAGTAAAATCCCCAATATCCTTGAGTTTATCTTGCATTCTCCTCAACTTCCTGCTGCACAAGGGAAGGACAAAATGTCACTCTAACTTTGAATTCCCTATCTTTTGTCAGTGTGTTTCACAACTTTAACTTCATTTAAGCATAGTTCAGTGGCAAATTTCTATATATATCTACACTTTCAAGTTGCTTAAAGATATAACATAATTGGGTGTACCTTTAACCCAATGGTTTAAAGTTCTAAAGGAACAAACAGTATGCACACAACATCTTCCAGTATTAAATAGCCTGGGATTAAATAAAATGCAATGAACAATGTCTGCTCCTACTGAACTGGAAAGGTTGTTAGTAAGATACTGGACACAGATGACAGTGCTACCTCAAGAAACGTAATGAGGGAGTTTTATCAAGCCAAACCTTTTAAAACGTTTGAACTCCATAAAAACCTGCAGGCATGACGGATTAAATGTAATGCTTACCTCTGATTCTGAGCTGCAGCTTGTATCGTCTAATTCCTGTAAATAAAAACAGATGTGCTGTTAGAAGGTTTTGATTTGTGTTTTTATTTTTCAAAACCCATCTAGCATAGTGAGGTTTTCCTATTTGGGGGAGGGTGGAGTAGCTTTGTTTTCTCGCTCAAGCATGTCAGAAATGGGAAAGTAAGTCTCACTCATCTCCATCCTATTAAAGGAGAAGCTCAAAACAATTTACAGAGATGGATGTGTGCTTTAAAGATGGATGAAAAGAGACTGATCTATCCAAAGACATCTTCAAATATTTAGAGCAGGAGAAAAACATTACTTTAGCAAGTTTAGAAACATAACAATTATGAGTTTCAACTTGTATTCACGTCACACCGCCAGCAACTTGAGAAGTCAATAATCACCTAGAACAAATAAACAGGGTAAAGATACTGCAGGCATCCCATCTCTAGGCAAGCCTTCCACTCCTGTAAATCATACACCCTCTGCTCTAAGGATACATGTTGTTATTTTTTAATAGAGCAATTTCTTTAGCAAAACATAGAAGCCAAGGCTTTAGCACATATAAAAAATATAATTTACAAGTTTGGCATTTTCATTTCTGCTGATGACAGTTTCATGAGAGACTCACAAATCTAATTAAACAGTTCACAGACACACAATTAAATATATTCACATGACAATGATATGGGGAGGAAGATGATAATACCTTTTACTTACATTGAACATTTTACCCAAAAAACCTAGACTAATGCAATAAAGATTGCATAGTGTCATAGAACAACATGGGCTCTATTAGGATTACAGCTACAGAGCTGCATGTAATAAAATAATACACAAAGGTCTTTAAAGTGTTATTTTCTGAATGATCATATTTATACACTAACTATAATCTACATATACAAATTATAAGAGAGTGAATCTTCAGCTCTCTTCACATGATGCCGTAAATGAAAAACAAAAATAGTCAACTTACATAGTTTTCTCCCCCCTACTGAAACGAAATGACTTTTTTTTTTTTAAAGATTTTATTTATTTATTTGACAGAGACAGAGATAGCGAGAGCAGGAACACAAGCAGCGGGAGTGGGAGAGGGAGAGGAGGCTTCCCGCCGAGGAGGGAGCCCGATGTGGGACTCGATCCCAGGACCCTGGGATCATGACCTGAGCCGAAGGCAGACGCTTAATGACTGAGCCACCCAGGTGCCCATGAAATGACTCTTTAACATTACATTTTTTTAAAGTCAAATCATCAGTTTCTTTTGGCATTATGCAAATACAACTTTTGTATATATATATACACACACACATATATATACACATTCTATTGAAAATTATTCTATTGAAAATTACATATTTTACAAATAGTAAGCAACCAAGAATACAGGTAAAATACAATATAGCCAGAAAGCAAAAATCTATTTTTGTGTTATTATATTTCTGTTTGTGATTGTGGATTGTGTGGATAGCAATACTACAGAAAAGCATCAGTAAGTTTCTCATGAGAGTGAGAAATCATTATTTGAGATGATTAATTGGATGATTCATGCCATCTGTACATGATATGAATTACAAGTCATATTTCTGCCATCTTTGAAACCCTAATTCCATACAAAGTGAAAGAATTAGTAATTATTCCAGAAATGTCTGCTAAATAAATTTAAATGCATATATATATATATATATATATATATATATATATATATATATTTAAGAACTGTTTACACACAGTAGTATGATGGTCAAAAGTATGGGCTTTAGCATTTAAAAGACCTTAATCTGACACCATTTACCAACTATGTGATTTCTGGCAAATATTCTAAGTGCTTAATTGTCAGTTTACCAATCTACTGGGCTAGTACCAACTCATACAGGGTTGCCAGGGGCAATGAAATAAGACAATAATACATTTAAAGTACTTTGCCCCATAGACTCTAAGAAATGTTGGCTGTAATTATGAGAAATTACTATTATTGATAAGTCAGCTCTCAATCGTCCTCTAATAATCCTACTAGATTAAGTATTATATTTCATAATTACTAATAACACATAATCTATTTAAGCCTGGACTTCAACAGAGAAAAGGTTTGTCTTAGAATGGGGACTGATATGTGATAAAGTTGAAAAAAAAAAAAGGAACAAAGACCACATTAAATACTTTCACAGTCACAAGTTTTGGGTTAGATCCAGAAAACAGCAATTGTATGGGGTCGATAAAATAAGATTTTCCTTCAGAGGAACACAGAATGGATTCCTCTTTGATCTATTATTTAAAAACTGGCAGTGCCCACATCTAGGCCAGAAGTGACATTATTTCAATTTTTCATACTTACTTTTAACCTTTACTGAAAAACATATATTAGGCCCATCTGCTCCTGAAACTAATTGACAAACAAGGTGCTGCTTCCTGCCTGTTCTTTGTGATTTCACAATCTGAAAAACCCCAACTCAATACAAAAGCATATGCTCTTCAGAAAAACTGTGAGAGACAGGACAATGAAGAAGCATTTTCAGATTTAAAGCAAAGAATTTCAGATTTAAAGAAAGAATGCCAAAATAACAACAAAAAAAATCATAAGACTTTATATTTAACTTTCTAGGTAGAATATATAGTCACATGAATCAAAATCTACAAATATAACAAAGTTATACACAGAAAAATTTCCCCTATCCTTGTCCTCCATCTGCACAGTTTCCACCATGCTAGGGAAAACTACTACCAAAGACCTAAGATGGCAGTGTTTGTAAGTACTGCCGGTGTATCAGGTGTGGAAAGCAGCCAATGAACAAATCTGAGGAAAATACAGAAATTAGCCAACCTTTGTTTTGTGATGAGTACTTCTGGGCACTGTAATACTTAGCATTTGTTCTGGAGGGGCGCCTGGGTGGCTCAGTTGGTTAAGCATTTGTTCTGGAAACACATTGTTCTGTTCAGAGTATATCCTGTAAGAAGTCAGTCTGTAACTGGTCTCTTCTGATTTGTTTAGGTATATTTCTCTGGGGTTATTGTTGGTATTTTAGTATTTTGTTATCTCTTTCATCTATTCTTCTCTGGATAGAATTACAAGATGGAAAAATTAACCTCAAAAAAAAAAAAAAAAAAAAACGAAGAAGAGGAAGTACTGACAGCCAGGGACCTAATTGGTATAGATATAAGTAAGATGTCAGAACTTGAGTTCAGAATAACAATTATAAAGATACTAGCTGGGCTTGAAAAAAGAATAGAAGACACTAGAGAATCCCTTTCTGGAGAAATAAAAGAAATAAAATCTAATCGAGTTGAAATCAAAAAGGCTATGAATGAGATGCAAAAAAAAAAAAATGGAAGCTCTAACTGCTAGGATAAATGAGGCAGAAGAGGAAATTAGTGATACAGAAGACAAAGTGATTCAAAATAAAGAAGCTGAGAAAAAGAAAGATAAACAACTACTGGATCACAAGGGGAGAATTTGAGAGATAAGTGATACCAAAAAGTGAAACAATATTAGAATAATTGGGATCCCAGAAGAAGAGGAAAGAGAGAGAGAGGCAGAAGGTATATTTGAGCAAATTATAGCTGAGAATTTCCCTAATCTGGGGAAGGAAACGGGCATTTAAGTCCTGGAGGCACAAAGAATCCCCCCTCAAAATCAACAAAAATAGGTCAACACCTCAACATATAATAATGAAGTTTGCAAATTTCAGAGACAAAGAGAAAATTCTGAAAGCAGCTCAGAACAAGAGGTCCTTAACCTACAAAGGTGAAACATTAGACTGGCAGAAATCTATCCACAGAGACCTGGCAGGCCAGAAAGGACAGGCATGATATATTCAGGGTGCTAAATGAGAAAAATATGCAGCCAAGAATACTTTATCCAGCTAGGGTGTCATCCAGAATAGAAGGAGAGATAAAGAGCTTCCAGGACAAACAGAAACTAAAAGAATCTGTGATCACTATACCAGCCCTGCAAGAAATATTAAAGGGGATCCTTTAAGCAAAGAGAGAGCCCAAAAGTAACACCAACTAAAAAGGAACAGAGACAATATACAGAAATAGTGACTTTACAAGTAATACAATGGCACTAAATTCATAACTTTCAATAGTTACTCTGAAGGTAAATGGTCTAAATGCTCCAATCAAAAGACAAAGGGTATCAGACTGGATTAAAATAAAAAAAGCAAGACCCAGAAATATGCTGTCTACAAACAACTCATTTAAGGCCCAAAGATACCTCCAACTTGAAAGTGAGGGGGGACAAAACCATTTATCATGCTAATGAACATCAAAAGAAAGCTGGGGTGGCAATCCTTTATCAGACAAATTATATTTTAAAACAAAGACTGTAATATAAGAGATGAGAAATGACACTGTATCATAATTAAAGGGTCTATACAACAGGAAGATCTAACAATTGTAAATATTTATGTCCCTAACATGGGAGCAGCCAATTATAGAAACCAATTAATAAAAAAATTAAAGAAATACATCAATAATAACACAATAATAGTAGGGGATTTTAACACCCCACTCATGTAAGTGGACAGATCACCTAAGCAGAAGGTTAACAAGGAAACAAGGGCTTTGAATGACACACTGGACCAGATGGATTTCACAGCTATATTCAGAGCATTCCATTCTAAAGCAACAGAATACACATTCCTCTCGAGTACACATGGAACATTCTCCAGAACAGATCATATACTGGTCACAAATCAGGTCTCAAATGGTACCAAAAGACTGGGATCATTCCCTGCATATTTTCGGACCACAGTGCTTTGAAACTAGAACTCAATCACATGAGGAAATTTGGAAAGAACCTAAATACATGGAGGTTAAAGAGAATCCTACTAAAGAATGAATGGGTCAACCAGAAAATTAAAGAATTAAAAAAATTTATGGAAACAAATGAAAATGAAAACACAACTATTCCAACCTTTTGGGATGCAGCAAAGGCAGTCCTAAGATGGAAGTATAGCATAATACAAGCTTTTCTCAAGGAACAAGAAAGGTCTCAAATACACAACCTAACCTTACATGTAAAGGAGTGGGAGAAAGATCAGCAAATAAAGCCTAAACCCAGCAGAAGAAGAGAATGAATAAAGAATAGAGCAAAAATCAATGAAATAGAAACCAAAAGAACAGTAGAAAAGATCAATAAAACTAGGAGCTGGTTCTTTAAAAGAATTAATAATATTGATAAACCCCTAGCCAGACTTATCAAAAAAAAGAGAGAGAGAGAGAGAGAAAGGACCCAAATAAATAAAATCATGAATGAAAGAGGAGCGATCACAACCAACACTGAAGAAATACAATTATAAGAACATATTTTGAGGGGCGCCTGGGTGGCTCAGTCGTTAAGCGTCTGCCTTCGGCTCAGGTCATGATCCCAGGGTCCTGGGTTCAAGCCCTGCATCGGGCTCCCCACTCGGGAAGCCTGCTTCTCCCTCTCCCACTCCCCCTGCTTGTGTTCCCTCTCTTGCTGTGTCTCTCTCTGTCAAATAAATAAATAAAATCTTTAAAAAAAAAAAAAAAGAACATATTTTGAGCAAATATATACCATCAAATTAGGCAATCTGGAAGAAATGGATGCATTCCTAGAGTTGTATAAACTACCAAAACTGAACCAGGAAGAAATAGAAAACCTGAACAGACTGATAACCAGCAAGGAAGTTGAAGCAATAATCAAAAATATCCCAACAAACAAAGGTCCATGGCTGATGGCTTCAGAGAGGAATTTTACCAAACATTTAAAAAAGAATTACTACCTATTCTTCTGAAGATATTTCAAAAAATAGAAATGGAAGGAAAACTCCCAAACTCTTTCTATGAGGCCAGCATCACTCTGATCCCAAAACCAAAGATCCTACCAAAAAGGAGAATTACAGACCAATATCCTGGATGAACATGGATGCCAAAATTCACACCAAGATACTAACCAATAGGATCCAAAAATGTAATAAAAGGATTATTCACCACGACCAAGTAGGATTTATTCCTGGTCTACAATGGTAATTCAACATCCATAAATCAATCAATGTGACACACTACATTAATAAAAGAAATGACAAGAACCCTATGATCCTCTCAATAGATGTAGAAAAAGCATTTGACAAAGTACAGCATCCTTTCTTGATTAAAACTCTTCACAGTGTAGGGATGGAGGGAACATACCTCAATATCATAAATGCCATATATGAAAAGTCCACAGCAAATATCATTCTCAATAAGGAAAAACTGAGAACTTTTCCCCTAAGGTCAGGAACACAACAGAGATGTCCACTATCACGACTGTTGTTCAACAAAGTATGGAAACAAATGAAAATGAAAACACAACTATTCAAACCTTTTGGGATGCAGTCCTAGCCTCAGAAATCAGACAACAAAAAGAAATAAAAGGCATCTGAATTGGCAAAGAAGAAGTCAAATTCTCACTCTTTGCAGGTGACATGCTACTCTATGTGGAAAATCTAAAAGACTCCACCCCAAAATTGCTAGAACCTATAGAGGAATTCAGCAAAGTGGCAAGATATAAAATCAATGCCAGAAATCAGTTGCATTTCTAACATTAACAATGAGACAGAAAAAAGAAAAATTAAGGAGTCAATGCCATTTACAATTGCACCCAAAACCATAAGATACCTAGAAATAAACCTAACCAAAGTGGCAAAGGATCTGTACTCAGAAAACTATAAAACACACATGAAAGAAATTGAGGAAGACAGAAAGAAATGGAAAAGTGTTCCATGCTCATGGATTGGAAGAACAAATATTGTTAAAATGCTTATGCTACCTTGAGCAATCTATACATTCAATGCAATCCCTATCAAAATACCATCAACTTTTTTCACAGAGCTGGAATAAATAATCCTAAAATTTGTATGGAACCAGAAAAGACCCTGAAAAGCCACAGTTTTTCTTGAAAAAGAAAAATAAAGCTGGTGGCATCACAATGCTGGACTTCAAGCTTTATTACAAAGCTGTAATCATGAAGACAGTATGGTACTGGCACACAAACAGACACATAGATCAATGGAACAGAACAGAGAGCCCAGAAATGGACCCTCAACTCTATGGCCAACTAATCTTTGACAAAGCAGGAAAGAATATTCAATGGAAAAAAGACAGTCTCTTCAACAAATGGTGTTGGGAAAATTGGACAGCCACATGCAGAAGAATGAAACTGGACCATTTCCTTACACAAAAATAGACTCAAAATAGATGAAAGACCTCAATGTGAGATAGGAAGCCATCAAAGTCCTAGAGGAGAACATAGGCAGTAACCTCTTTGACCTTGGCCACAGCAACTTCTTACTAGACACGTCTCTGAAGGCAAGGTTAACAAAGGCAAAAATGAACTATTGTGACTCAACCAAGATAAAAAGCTTTTGCACAGCAAAGGAAACAGTCAACAAAACCAAAAGACAACCAACAGAATGGGAGAAGATATTTGCAAATGTTTTATCAGATAAATGGCTAGTACCCAAAATCTATAAGGAATTTACCAAACTCAACACCCAAAGAACAAATAATCCAATCAAGAAATGGGCAGAGGACATGAACAGACATATCTGCAAAGAAAGACCTGAATGGCCAAAAGACACATGAAAAAGTGTTCAACATCACTCAGCATCAGGGAAATACAAATCAAAACCACAATGAGATACCACCTCACACCAGTCAGAATGGCTAAAATTAACAAGTCAGGAAACGACAGATATTGGTGAGGATGTGGAGAAAGGGGAACTCTCCTACACTGTTGATGGGAATGCCAGCTGGTGCAGCCACTCTGGAAAACAGTATGGATGTTCCACAGAAAGTTGAAAATAGAGCTACCCTACAACCCAGCAATTGCACTACTGGATATTTACCCCAAAGATACAAATGTAGTGATCTGAAGGGGCACATGCACCCCAATGTTTATAGCAGCAACGTCCACAATAGCCAAACTATGGAAAGAGCCCAGATGTCCATCAACAGATGAATGGACAAAGAAGTGGTATATGTATATATACATGGAATATTATGCAACCATCAAAAAAAGAAATCTTACCATTTGCAATGATGTGGATAGAACTAGAGGGTATTATGCTATGCAAAATGAGTCAATCAGAGAAACACAATTATCATATGATTTCATATGTGGAATTTAAGAAACAAAACAGAGGATCATAGGGGAAGGGAGGGAAAAATAAAACAAGATGAAATCAGAGAGGGAGACAAGCCAAAAGAGACTCTTAATCATAGGAAACAAACTGAGGGTAGCTGGGCGTAGGTGGATGGAGTAACTGGGTGATAGACATTAAATAGGATGCATAATGTAAGGAGCCCTGGGTGATATATACAACTGATGAATCACTGAACTCTATCTCTGAAACTAGTAATACACTATATGTTAATTAACTGAACTTAAATTAAAAAAAATAAAATGAACTCAGTTATCATTTGTTCTATATCTATATAATCTCTGGTGATGTCACCTTTCTCATTTGTGATATTGTTGTCTCGCTTTCTCTTTCTCTTTCCTTTTCAGCCTAGATAGAGGTTTATCAATTTTTTTTTTTTTTTGAGATTGAGAGAGAGAGCATATGCATGCACTTGAGTGGAAGGGGTAAGGGGCAGAGGGAGAGGATTCTCTCTCTTTCTAGAAAATGTTAAGCAAACTCCAAGCCCAGCATGGAGCCCAACACAGGGCTTGATCTCATGACGCTGGGGTCATGACCTGAGCCAAAATCAAGAGTTGGACACTTAACCAACTGAGCCACCCAGGTGACCCTATAGGTTTTTCAATTTTATTGGTCTGCTCAAAGATCTATATTTTGGTTTCATTCATTTTCTTTAACATTTTATGTTATCAATTTCATTGATCTTTTCTGGTCTGATGTTTGTTTTCTTTTTCTTGCTTACTTTTAGTTCAATTTACTCTTTTTCCAGTTTATTAAGGTCAGGTCACTGAGTCACTTATTCTTTTTTATATAGACATTGTATACAGTTTCCTTCTGTGTACCTCATTAGTGACATCCCATTAAATTTGATATATTGTTTTTATTCGTATTCTGTTCAAAATACTTTCCAATTTCCATGTTGATTTCTTCTTTGTCCATGTGTGTGCAGTTTAGTTTGGATGTATTTGGGGGATATTCCAGAGATCTTTCTTTGATTATTATCTATTTTAATTCTCTTGCAAAGAAAATACTTTGTATGATCTCCATTCTTTTACGTTTACTTAAGATTGTTTTATTGCCCTGATTGAGATCTATATTAATAAATGTTTATACTGTGTGTTTAAAAAGAAAAAAAAGAAAAACTATGATCAGTGTCCACTATTTAATTCCAGAGTTCCTTTAGACAAAAACACACAAATATGAATATATATCCTTATTTCTCCCTTTCACGTACAAAATGTAATCTAACACCCACTGAGTGGTTTTTATGTATTATGCAATTTGTCAATAGTTTTAAATCCACTACCTCATTTCATCTTTACATCAAAATTTTATATAATTAATGGAGTGAAATCTACTTACATCAAAACCATATATGAATATCTAATTCTGTATGAGACTGTCTACTGTGTCTAGTTACCAAGTACTAAAGTCCAACATATATGGAATAAAATATACTGCCCTCCGCTGCCCCCCCATCTTGCTAAATGGACAGATGTATTCAGGCCATTAGGTCACAGGAGAAATATTATTGAGATTTTAAAATATGCAATAGATGTGTGCATGTAAGAAACATCTATTGAAACCCCTTATATTATAGGAAAAATCCATCAGTTAAAGTTTAGTCTCTCAATAAGCAATTATCTCTCTGTCCTTATGAGCAATACTTAATGATTGAGAAAGGGGAACCTATTAACCTGAAGAGGAAATAGAGAATGGATAGGGAAGTCTGATCTGTACCTTCAGGCACACATTAGAAGCAATGATCAGTAAAATTAAAGCTTACTCTATGCAAGAGAAATGATCATCAGCAGACAGTGGTGTCTTATTGTGTGGGGGGTGAAAATGAAAACAATGGCATTAGAATAGTTTGAAAATAGTTCCGTACATAAAAAAAAAAAAAAAAGATATCATCACGAAAAACTACATTGCAGCAATCCACAAAAAGTTGTATTTTTAGTTAGGTGGCAAACATTTCACAAAAATCATAATTAAATTTGCATCTTGATATTATACACATAATGCATTTTTCCCCACCCAAGACAGGCAGAATTCTCCATCAAGCTTCCCCCCAAATTTCTCCCCTCAGGGCAAATTTATGATAAGGAGGCTGTAGATTGTATGGAATGCTCTCATATTGCTAGTTCGAGTTGATGGAGAATTGAATGTATTAAGTCTGTGTATACTCTCATGCTTTCAAAATTAGCCACTTTTATTTATGGTGTTATATTGCTTGGAGCAGTTTACATTTTCAATAAATAATTAAAACATAACTCTTCCATAACTTATTCTGCTTCTGGGGAAAAATAATACTAGAAAACGAATGACACATATATTTTACCTTGGAGTCATAGGGGGAAAGTAAATAGAAGATGAGGAAAAACTAGGTCTTTGCCATCTTTAAAAAAGACAAAAACTGTCATTTTCCCTAGTAATCGAAGTTTCCTTTTTTTTTTATGGACAACATTCTAAAATGTGCACTATGTGGTCTAGGATACCTGCAAAATATACATCCATTTGCCATTTACATAACCCCTTGGAATCTAACTTGCACACTATTATTCTAAACTCTCATAGCTTTGTCGAGGTATAACTGACATACAATAAAGTGCACATATTATTCAATGAGTTTTGACATATGTATATACCCATGAAACCACAATTAATATAATGAACATATCCACCACTCCAACAGGTTTTCATGCCCTGTTATAATCTATCCTACTCTCTCTAGGCAATCATTGATCTGCTTTCAGTCAATAGAGATTAGTTAGCTTTATAGAATACTTTATAAATTGAACCATAAAGTGAAGGTTTTTATAGTCTGGTATATTTCAGCACAATTATTTTGAGATCAATCCAGTAGTTTCATGGATCAAAGGTTGGTTAGTTCATTCCTCTTTGTTGTAGAGTAATATTCCATCATGTGGATATACCACAGTTTGTTTTGCCTTTTACCTGTTGATGGCTATATCAGTTGTCTTTTTCTTTGAAGGTAACCAGAAGCAAATGTTTTACAAAGTCTAGTAGTCCTTCTCAGGTCCCATCTTCATGGACTATAGTATTTGATACTGTTAACCACACACTGGTGCGTTGAGCTTTGTCTTTCTTACCTTTCAGTTCCCCCATGCCATTGCTCTTCTGTTTCCCACATTTCTGACAATCCTCCTACACTCTTCCTCACATGTCTTATTTCTCTCACTTCCAAATGAAGGCCATCTTTCTCACTGGCCTCAGTTCTCATGCTCACCTCCCTCTCTTTGAAGAATCAAGTACTCCTAGTATTTCACTGATCACGTCATATTGAACATTCCTTGAATTTGAATTTCCAGACTCGGACTTTTGTTTGTTTGTTTGTTTCAAACCAACATCTTATTTTCTCCTAAAAATGGCCTTCAATTCACATCACTTGATTGAAGTATCACTTACCGAGATAACTGACTGTGTTGTCATATGCAAACAAATTTATTCATTCCTCATCCCTTTGGGATTTTATTCCATCTGTAGATTTTGAATTGCCAAAAGAACATCCCCTTGTTTACTACCACTGTGACTAATTCACCAAACTTATTACCTTCAATTCAAATTAACTTCTTTAATTAAAATTTTTCAGGTTTTTTGTGACATCATTTGTCAAGTATCCCAAACTCATCATTTTATTAATCTTGACTTAACCCATTTCTTTAACTGCTTTGACCAATCTCAAGTCATATTTTCCTTTGAAATTTGACTCAGAATAATTCCTTTTTCCCAATTTTTATACCTCCCACTCTTTTACAGGGAACACAAACTCATAATTTCTTGTTGATCCCCTATCTTTCACGTTCCTTTCCAGTCTCCTCTACTTACTGTCATCAAACCAGTCTCTCTGAATACAACTTTATCTTGCATTCTTTGATTCACAACCCTTCAGTGCTTCTCAATTACCTTCTTTAAAAAACAAAACAAAACAAAAAACAAATAAAAAATCTGGCCTCCATCATCTGGCTCAATAATCTGGGAACTACTCTACCCGGAAAATCAGTCTCTTGCTCTTTCCCAATTAATACCTCCCTTCTCTAATTGACAGCCTGGTCTCTGCACATCCTTTACTGTCTTTGTTCAGACTAGTTCTCCTGCCCTAAATAGTATAGACTCTACAGTCAGACTCTCCAGGCTAGAATCCTGACACTACTAATTGCTGCTTATGTCACTTTGGTTTGATTCCGTGTCTTCATTTTCATCCACAAAGTAGGGTCAGGAATATTAGAGATAAGTTGTAAGAGGCTTTGGCATATATTAAGTGATCAGCAAACATTACCTATCATGATTAAGTAAATCTTACTTGTTTTCACAGACAAGCTCAAATTTCAAAAAGTGCAGTGACTTAAACCTAAGGGCACTCTAAGGCACTATTTAAGAGTATTGGCTCCTCAAATGAACTGGCTGGATTAAAAATGTGGCTCTACCATTCTCTAGCTATGTGACCAGGGAAAATTCTTCAACTGTTTGTGCCTCAGTTTCTTTATTTGTAAGATTGGGATGATGTAACTATTCACCTCATAGGCTTTCTCATTCTTTTTTTTTTCCCACAACACCATTTATTGAAGAGACCATCCTTTGCCCATTATATACTCTTGGCTCCTTTGAAGTAAATTAATTAACCATATATGTGTGGGTTTATTTCTGGGCTGTCTATTCTGCTCCATTGACCTATGCATCTATTTTCATGCCAGTATCATAGTGCTTTGATTACTATAGATTTGTAGTAGAGTTTGAAATCAGGAAGTTTTGTCCTTTCTCAAGACTGCTTTGCTTTGGCTATTTTGAGTCTTTTGTGGTTCCATAAAAAAAAAATTTTTTTTGCTCTATTTCTGTGAAAAATGCCACTGGAATTTAGATAGGGATTGCCTTAAAACTGTAGATTGCTTTGGGTAGAATGGACATCTTAACAATATTTTTTTAAACTTTATGTGAGTAGGATTCTTTTTGTTTTTAAGATTTTATTTATTTATTTGAGAGAGAGAGGCGCAGTGAGAAAGAGCATGATCAGGGGCAGGGGCGTGGGAGAAGCAGGCTCCCTGATGAGCAGGGAGCCAAACATGGGCTCGATCCCAGGACCCTGAGATCATGACCTGAGCCAGAGCACTGAGCCAACCAGGTGCCCTTGGACATTTTAACAATATCAATTCTTCCAATTCACAAGTATGGAATACCTTTCCATTTACATGTGTTTTCTTCAATTTCTTTCACCAGCGTCTTGTAGTTTTCATTATTCAGGTCTTTCCTCTCCTTGATTAAATTTATCCCTAGGAATTTCATTCTCATAAGGATTTTCTGAAGGAAAAAATAAGATCACCCATAAAGGAAATGAGAAAAGTACCTGGTACTATCCTCATTGCTTATTTAAAATTTTATTTTTCATGAAACTCAGCTCTATGGTAGTTTCTGGGCTTGTTCCTATCATCATTAAACTGTATCCATCTTTTATTTAAGTATTTTATGAAGTTAAATTGATTTTTCTCTTTGTCCTGCAATATGAAAGATGTATAAAAATAGAATTTTTGCTTACTATGAATTCAGCCCTGAGTTGGAATTATTGGTACCACAGACAGTTCTGGTCCCTGCATGGATTCCTGTTGATGGTTTAGAGTAAACATTTGGTAAACATGTCTTAGTGATGTAATAGTTTTCTTCAATTTTTCTCACACATTTTCCTAATAATCTTCTTGAACCAGCTCAGCAAACCATAGCACAGGGGCCAAACCTGGCCCACTGTCTGACTTTATAAAGTTTAAATAGAAGGTGTCCATGACCATTCACTTGGATACTATCAAGAGCTGCTTTGGCTCTACAAAGGCAGAGTAGAGTAGTTGTGACAGAGACTATTTGGCTTGCAAAGACCAAAATATTTATTACCTTACCCTTTTACAGAACAAGTTTGCTAACACTACTTCTAAAATATTAATTCCCTCCCTAATTATGGAGGGATGTTCTTCCAACGAAAACTGCCAGATAGAGAACATCATTGGCTCAAATTTTATTACTTTGATATTTGTCCCTACTATGGACGTATACACTCTAATACAATAAGTACATTTATACTTGTTTCAAAACAGTAAATTAATTCCTTTTTAACTAGCCAATAGATTTTAAAGGTTAAAAAAAAATCAAGAAAAAACCATTTGTCTGGGACCATGTAGTAAAATAAATGGTTGAATGAAAATGTTTTACTGGTACCTCTCATGTGCAGAAACAACCTTAGAATGAGCTATACCAGCTATCAGCGTTTATACTAAATTCTTTTTAATGACTCATAAAGTCAAACGGATAGCAAAGCAAATCACAATTATTAGGCTGGTATTCATGTCCCAACAAGATATTTTTAACCACATCTCTCAATTCTCCCCAACTCAGTGAATACTCCCACTATCTTAGACTCTTCCTTAAACATTAAAGCAATCTATCATTTTCATATCTTCACTAAAGCCATTTCTCTGCTTGAAATTCCCTTCTACTTATCCCTGAAACACTATTTATAAAATTCCCACTCAAATGTCACTCACTCCATGATATTTTTCTATCACTTCAGCCAATATTATTTTTAACTTACTTACTTCTATTTTGTGTTGTAGGAACATGTCTCTCTTTGATGATTACATTGTAAATTCCTTGGGGGCAAAAATCATGTTTTAGGTATCAATGGGATTCAAAGGCTATAAGAGTAATTCCAGAGCTCATGCTTATAATCCTCCCAATAACCTTGAAGACTAGGAAAGAAATAAGAAGTGCTGAAAAGTTTCCAGATTAGGGGAATTAAGAGATGTAAGAAACATCTAAGAAATAAAAACTCTTGATGTAGAGACCAGTATCGGGAGGAAATCTCTCTTTACGGCTTCCAAATTATTAGAAATCTTCCTAAAACTACCCAGACATTATTGTAGAGAAGCTAAGTAAGACACGTGTTCAGTGTTTAACAAATGACACATCAATAAATATGACTGTTAAGCTCCATTCAGTCTCAGATTTCAATAACTTTAGGTGAAATCTGATAATTTTCTCTATGAACATGGGTTTAGTATTAGCCAAGTAATTTGAAAAATATAGCTGAAATAAAATAGTGCTAAAAGGACTTATTCCTAGAAAAAAAAAATTTTTTTGAGACATGTCTCACATGTCTTCTCTCTTCTAGGCCAATACTTTTGACTTAAGTTTAAAAATGAGAATATATAGGTATATGCATGTATGTATATGTGTATACACACACACACACACACACATATATATACACACATACATATATATTCACACACACAAATATATATTATGGGATACATACACAAATATATGAGATATACATATATACCTATGGGATATTATCAATGTATACTCTATTGTCATACCTCCCTATTGCATTATTTCTATCAGCATATAAGCATGCTATATCTCTAATATAAAAGCAAAAACAAAAATCTTCCTTCACCCCACACATTGTTCCATAATACAAGTATACATGTATATCCCATAGTAAATATTTGTTAAAAGTAATTATTTAAAAATTTTAAGTGAAATGAGAAAATATTATGCATAATGCCACCATACCAATAATGATGGTTAGTATTTTGAGAGAATATGCACATAGTTCCCTGTTTCAGTAACACTATCTCTTCCCAAAGCTTCTACACATCTTAGGCAGATGTGAGAAAAGGACAGCATCGTGGTCTCCCAGTAACACCATCCTCTTTCTCCTACAATACACATTTGCCATTCCACTACAATCTGGCTCACAGACTAGAACTCATACAGTTATGTCTCACATGTCTATTTATCTTAGTGACTCCAAGAAGCCTTTACCAGTAGGGCTCTTTTCTCTGTAAGGCACTAGAGATCTCAATCTGACTCCATCTCCTACTTACCCTGAATCCCTGAATCCTAAAGCTGTTCTGCTTTTGCTCAGCCCTGTGGACTTCATGGCTCCAGTAAATTAATTCAGATATTCAGCCTGTTCTCTGAGCATCCTCTTAACCATTTAGCTTTAATTGGTCCTGGATCTTCCCTTCCATGGCTTCCCCCGTGATCCTCTTCAAATTGTAACAGTTTTCTCTCCCATGCCCCCTTGTAACTCTAGGCCTGGTGGTAGGATATATATCCCCTTGGCTCTCTGAAGCCTCTTTCAGATTATGATTTCTCTCTGCTCCCTGAAATGCCCAGATTTGTAGCTAATGTCCTAATATTCTACCATCTGCCTCCTCTCTATGTTCTAGGCAGTGACGCCCCCTTGGGTTCCCTCTTCCACATTCCTGAAGATTTTAGCACATGGACCACTATTACTCTGTCCAACCCAACTTCAGTCATAATCCTTGGTAATTTTAATAATAATCTGAACAATATTTCCAGAATGCTGGCTTCTCAATTCCTCGGCCCTCTACCCTTCAATAATCTTGTCATTAATATTGTCAAGCCACCCACTCTCATGTTCATATCCAGAGGTTTTCATCTCTAATAACTATGCCTCATCTATAATCTTTATTTCAATCATTTCATTTCCAGCTTTCAACTCTTTATCTGTCCATCTGCAACAGTCTTTCAACCCTATAGGATTTATTATATATTGTTCCTAGTGATTTTTATTGTTACAAGGTGAAACAGCAATCCCTCCTTTGCATCAATCCTCAACTCTTTTATCGATTCTTCTTTCTCTTTTCTGTCCAACCCGTTTCTTCATCCTCAGCTAACAGCCTTGCTTTCTATTTTATTGAGAAAATAGAATCATGTAGAAGACTACTCCACTTGCACTAACAACCATAACTATCAATTTTCCTCTATCTGCAACTTGAATATCCTATATTCAATTCTACTATCATTATGGATTATTTGTTTGTATTCCCAGTAAAGACCAAATTCTTTGCTTCTGCAAAGGAACTCATCTCCTTTCATGCTCTCCCAATCATTGTTTCTTCTATCCTAAGTATACTTAATTTTCCCCCTCTATTGCATTATCACCATCAGCATATAAGCATATTATCTCTCATGTAAAAGCAAAAACAAAACCCTTCCTTCACCCCACATACCCTGCTATCCATTGTCCCTAGTCTTTGCTCCTTTATAGAAAAACTTTTCTTAAAATATTGCAAATAATCTTTCATTTTTACCACAATGCTAAATGCTCATACAACTGCCACCAATAATCTCCAGATTGTCAAATGAAGTTGTCAACTTTTAGCCATCTTATTTGACTATAATCTGTATTTCAGACAGTTTTTCATGAATTCCCATCAAAATACCTGTTGTGGGATTTGGGTGCCATTCACTCAGTTCTCTTCCAATCTCACAGTTGGTCCTTTTCTTTATGATTTGCTGGTTCTGCTCATCTCAGCAAGCTCAGCAAGTACATCTAGGAGTACTCCAGGATACAGTCCTTGGATACTTCTTTTTCCATCTGTATACTCTCTAGATGCTCATGCAGTCACTACTTTAAGAAGACTTCAATGCCATGTATGCACTGATGACTTCAAAATATCTATTTTTAGTAACACTTGATATCCAGCTGCCTAACTGGCATATCCTTTTGATGCGGAATAATCAAGTCTTAACATATCCCAAATTAAATTTCTGATTTTCTCATAATCCTATTCTTTCCTCAGTCTTTTCCATGCACGCTTTCACTTGGTCAGGTTAGAGACTTAGCTTCAGCTGTCGACTTCTTTCTTTCTTCCGCTCACAGTATCCATCTTAAATATTCTATCTTTAAATTATTCCAGATCTTTCACCATTATCATTCTGTTCCAAGTGATCAACACCTAATGAATCTTCTTGCCTCCAATCTGGTTGTTTTAGTCAATTCACTATGTAATGGAGAAAGTGACCCTTTTAACTGGTTATTTGTGTCATGTCACTTCTTTGATCACTTCATCAAATGGACTTTGAATCTCAGTCAGAGTTAGAGTCTTAGTTCTTACAGTGGCCTACAAGCCATCTATGATTTGGCTTACATTATTTTACCTTCTATCATCTTCCCTCTAGCTAACTCTTTCACAGCCTTAACAACATTTATTTCTTGTGTATATCCAACATTCTCCTACTGGGAGATCTTGTACATACCCTGTTTTCTTTCTGTAACAGATCTTGATTGTATGTGTGCACCATAATTTATTAAAACTATTCCCTATTTATAAGCGATATATCTTTTTTTTTAGTTTTACAAATGATACTACAGTGACTATCTTCAAACATGTATCTTTGTATACTTTCTGAATGTTTCCCCAGGATATATTTTCTATTTTTAATTTTCATAAATGTTTTCAAATTAATCTTCAAAATATTTGACTTAAATCAGCTCCATTCAAGTACGCCTACTCCACTAAGCCCCAGTTAGCTTTTTATCATCTTTTAAAACATTTTCTGACAATTTGGTGGGCAGGATATACACTTGATTTTTAAAATTTCCTTGAGAAGAATGTGAGTAAATATTTTCCTCAGAGGTTTATCAGTGCTGTGTGTTCAAGATGTGAATTGGCCATCTTTTTCCTGGGTTTTATATCATGGCATTTACACTTTTTAAAAATTGATTTTTAATAATAGCAATTAGGTTTGTACAAAGGCTTGAAGAATCTTCTTATGAGTAAACTATGAGGGTTGGTATATGGACTTTATGATGTCTCTTCTGGCTATGTGGAAACATACCCCCTCCCCCCGCCATCCTTTTCTGGTTCTAAATAACTGTTAGCAAACTTACATGTATGTGTGTTTAGCTGTTCTTAAAATACAGCATGATCTATAGTCACAACACCTTGTAGAGTGAGGACAAGAAGAGACAACTCTACCTGGAGAACCTACAAAATGCCAGTGGCCCTTTTGGCCTAAAAGGCTGCCTGTGACAATAGCTTTGAAGGGGGCATAATTGTTTTTTGTGACTTCTACTTCCAAAAGGAATGGATATAACATAATTGTCACTTGCTTCCCTTCATAATCTATTAAAGAATCTTATTCATGTGTTGAGCTTAAAAAAATTGATTTTTAAGAGTTCTTAATAAACTAAAGACATTAACTCTTGTCATAATTTCTGCAAATTTATTTACCAGGCTTTTAAAATAATGCATTTGTGATTTTGTTTCTGTTAGTAGCTTTCATTTTATCATAGGCATATTTATCTATTTCATTTTGATTCCTTGACTTTATGTCAAGTGTAGAAAGTTGTTCTGTTATGTCAAAGTTTTACATCACGGAAAAACTCCCAAAGAGCAAAAATATCAGGTTTACACAATGACGTCTACCACATTACTACTTCTTACTGGTATCTAGGTCTTTTCCCGCTCTCAAAAAATTAAAAACTCACTAGCCTTATTGTAGTGTTTTGGAGTCCTATGACTAGCTCTGACCAATAGGCTAAAAGGGGATAGTCAAGACAGTCCATGTTATGCTAAGGTAACAAACAACTCCTACAATCTCAGAGGCTAAAACAACAAAAGTTTATTTTCTTTTGTGCAATATATCTTCTGTGGATCTCTAGCAAAGCTTTCTTCCTCACAGTGCCACAGAGAGCCATGCCAAGGACCAGTCATTATCATCCACATTGCAACTTGCAATGTCAGAGAAGTGTGGAGGTTTAATTCAGCAATTAAATGTTTCAGTGTAATGCCCACAACTTCTGCTTACAAATTATGATAAATAAACTAGCCAATTTTCCAACACAATCACAAAAAAGCCTGTAAATATAATCTTACCCTGTTCTTGAGAGGGAAGGACTAGAAATATTTGCTGAATAGGACTAATAGCAGAATAAAGCAGGGCTGCTGAACCAATGTAGACGTGTAGCATGAGTGAAAAATTAAACTTTTATTGTGATACACCATTATGACCTTGGCATGTTCATTTGTTACTGCAGCATGAGCTGGCATATCTTGATTCATACAAATGGAGAAGACACAAATAAGAACAAAACAAGTAATCTTGAGATTGGCATAGCCAATTAGAACTCACGAATAAAAAACAATCTAAAAACAAAAAAAACAGAGGGGCATCTGGGTGGCTCAGTCAGTTAAGCATCTGGTCCCTTGATTTCAGCTCAGGTCATGACTCAGGGTTTTGAGATCGTACCCCATGGTGGGTTCCATGCTGGGCATGGAGCCTGCTCAGGAGTCTCTCCCTTTCCCTCTGCACCTCCCCCCACTTCTCTCTCTCTCTTTCTCTAAAAAAAAAGAAAGAAAGGAAGAAGGAAGGAAGGAAGAAAGGAAGGAAGGAAGGAAGGAAGGAAAGAAAAAGAAAGAAAGAAAGAAAGAAAGAAAAAAGAAAGAAAGAAAGAAAAAGAAAGAAAGAAACAAAGAAAGAAACAAAGAAAGAAACAAAGAAAGAAAGGAAGAAAGAAAGCAGACTGATTTTACTGGGAGAAAGTTTGTAAAAAAGAGGTGAGACACAAACCTAAGGGGAAAAATTTTTTTAAAATGCTAGTTTTATCCTAACTATATAAAAGATTATTTATAAAATTCATTTTTCCACCAAATATGCAGGATAAAATATAGAGATGAAGTTCATATGCTCTCCAGAAATTATCTTGGGAATAAAGAAATCTAAATTCTGACTCAAGTTATGCTGTTAACTAGCTATAGAATGGGGGGGATTATATATCTTCTCAGGATGATAATTTCTTTATATAAAAAACAGACATTTTAAATAGAAAAATGGTCTTCAAATTTTATTGTTCCTGAGAATTACTTGGAGAGTTTTTGAAAAATGCAGAGCCTTGGATTCCACTCACCAAAGGTTCTTTTTTGGTAATTCTGGATAGTGTCAAGAAACCTGCCTTTAAATGAAATCACTATCCCCAAAAATATCTTTGCTTTCATTTCCATTGCAGCATCATCCAAAATTGCTAACATATGGAAACAACCTCAGTGTCCATCAATAGACGAATGGATAAAAAAAAGTGTACAAACACACACACACAGAGGAATATTTTTCAGTCATAAAAAAGGAAATACTGCCATTTGCAAAAACATGGATGAAAGTTGAGGGCATTATGCTAAGTGAAATAAGTCAGACAGAGAAAGACAAATACCGTGTATTCCACTTGTATGTTAAATCTAAAAAACAAAAAATTGAACTCAGAGAAACAGAGTAGACTGTTAGTTGCCAGGGGCAGAAAGGTAGGAAGGAATGGGTGAAAGTAGTCAAAGGGTACAAACTTCCAGTTACAAGATGAATAAGCTCATGTACAGCATGGTTACCATACTTAACACTGTATTGTATACTTTAAAGTTGTTAAGAGAGATCTCAAAAGTTCTCATCATAACAACAACATCAACAAAATGAAACTATGTGAGGTGACAGATGTGTTAACTCAAGCTATTGTGGTAATCATTCTGCAATATATACATATTTCTTATCATCATGTTGTATACCTTAAACTTATACAATGTCATATGTTCATTATATCTCAATAAAGCTAGAAAAAGAAAGACAAAAATTCTAAATCAGCAGTTCAACTGGTTAAAAAAGATCTACCTTTTTAAGACATTCTCCAACTTATTATGCAGGTAATCTATGGATAACACTTTGAGGACTGCTGATAGAGAATGTGTAAGAAGCACCTGTCATTAAAAATAAATAGTATTTTAACAAGCATTGTTTCATACAATGATGATCTATTTCAACAGGGAGGTCACTATTTATTTTCCTTTGAATATGGGGTAACAAACCATTTTTTTATTTATAAAAATTATAAACTTTTTACTATCATTTCCAAGGGCTGACTACTATAATGAATTACAAAAATAAATATGCTACGGTGCTGTGTAAATCACAAACACCTCTGGTTAAAGTCACACAGCCAAAGGCTAAGATTCAACAGCTTTGGAAAGCAATACAATAAATGCTGCGGTTAAAAATGAAATATCCAATTATCCTGATAACCATAAAACTGATGGAAAAGAAAAGGAGAAAATTCTTGAACAGTTTGTCATTTCTTCCAAATACTTAAAAATATACTATCAAGGGGAAACAAAACAAAACAAAACACCAAAGTATTCACCAATGAAATAAGCCAAATTGTTGAATCATTCTCTGCTAAATAATGAGGCTAGGGGTGGGCCAACACTTACCACTGAGTGGGTTAACACTAAATTACAAAGCTTCATAAAAGCAGAGTCAACAGAGAGGATCCCATCTCTCCAGGGTTTATAAATGCAACTTGTCAGGGCAAGCACAATTTGTTTTTGATGTAATATTTCTATTACATGCCCTATGTTGTCTCTAAATTAGCAGAGACGGATCACTTCAGCTGGGGCTATGACCTCTAATTTCCACCTGCCTGTGTGCAGAGGTTCCATTGTGAACATGTAAAATTGTGAACAGGTGGGATTTTGCTGGCTTAGGGAAAGACACAGTAACAGTTTAAATTGTACAATGCGTTTTCATTCAAACATTCCAAAATTTACTATTGTGGGCTTTTGTTCTTTCAAATATTTGTGATGTCTACTTTATAGTTACTTCATCAGTGCTACCAAAGTTCTTCCTATTACAGAAGATAATAGTAACAGTATTATTATTTATAGTAACCAATATTTTGGAATTAATTATTAAAGATAAAATCCTTAATTAAATTTTACAATTCTTCACTTTATCAGTTATTTTGGCCCATTTCTGATTACTGTGGCTAATTTGTAGCCCACAAAGCAAGAAATATCCTGAGTTATTCCTAAATCTATATATTTTTTAGTAAAAAAAGAAAAGGTCATTTCACTCCAAAAATAATCAAATTTCATGATGAGGCTAAATGCACAAAGTCGTCTCCCTATCAGGAAGAAACTATCCTAAACTATAAGGAATGTTAAATAGTATCAGCCCCATAATTGACTAGAACTCACACTCAATCCTCTCATTTTACATGTGAGAAAACTAGGATTCAGGAAGCTAAGTGATATGCCCATTAGTGACAAATCTGAGGGTAGAATCCAAGTGACATTTCCAGTTTGCCATTCATAGCAATCAGTCTTAGTTTTGAGAATCAAGAACTCACAGTACATCTTTGCTTCTCAGAAGCAAAGAGCAAGACGAGTCATTGACATGGTTTTGGCTCAAATTGGGTATCTCCCAGAAACCAATAACCATTGTGTCCAATAGTTTCTTTGATGTAGTGTAGTGGAAATTAAAAGTTCATGGCACAGGGCGGTTTCAGTATTTTTGTCATTGGCCACATTAAAAAAAAAGTTTCTAGCACCTAAGAAATAGTAAAATATTCAGTAAGGGTTTTATGGTAGCATTCAGTGAAAAAGACTGCATAGATCTTAGAAAGTGAGTTCTACTTCTTTCAGAAGAAATATCCTGAGTAAAAAGTTTAACTCACCAGCTAACAAAGAAATATCCCTTAAGAATGAAGGGGGGGAAATCGGAGGGGGAGAAGAACCATGAGAGACAATGGACTCTGAAAAACAAACTGAGGGTTCTAGAGGGGAGGGGGGTGGGAGGATGGGTTAGCCTGGTGATGGGTATTGAGGAGGGCACGTTCTGCATGGAGCACTGGGTGTTATGCACAAACAATGAATCATGGAACACTATATCTAAAACTAATGATGTAATGTATGGGGATTAACATAACAATAAAAAAAAATTAAAAAAAAAAAAAAAAAAAAAAAAAGAAATATCCCTTAAACTCCCCAAATCTTTTTGATCACAAAACAAAATTCTGGTCTATAATTTGATAAACTGAATGGATTTTCTCACCAGAAAGGTTATGTCCCATGAAGACAAATAGTTCTGGATCATAGGCCACATATATCTCCAAATTTATATCAACTGCCATTCTGTATTTTTGAGATAGTCTGTGGTGGATCTGATTTGTTTCAATTCCTCAAATGATTGCTGAACAAACTGATAATATAGAACTTCTCAATGTACAAGTCACTTCACAGAGTCATGGAGTGATTTACTACAATGTAGGGCAGGAAAACAGTAAACAGATTTTCTTATGCTCAATAAGTTCACAAAAACAATGAAAGCCCATCTCCCAGCACCTAATATGTCACAACAGGGAGAATGTTGGGTTTGGATTATTTTTTACAGTTCTTCAAATTCTGAGTTCTCATGAAGGACAGGAAAACCCATCACAGCTAAGGATTAGTGCTGCCCATTAATGTCACATTATGTAATGTATATAATCAAATGAACTTGGTGATTGGGCCACTACTGTTGGAATTTATAAGACTTTCTTCTTGATTAATCCTCTTGGTGATTCTGAGGCAGATAAAGATGGTTTTCATTTACAGAATTATGTCTAGGTATTACTATTCATCAGATAGAAAATGGAGATACAAACAAATGGTTTAATCAAACAATACAATTCAGTCTGCTACTTTTTCTTTGTAGTTTTCTACATGTTCTGAATGGAATGTCCCCTGGGTACTTTGAAAGATTTCAGTAGAGATTACATTTGTTCCAGCACTTTTCTGTGAGTAGTACCAGTCTCTTCACTATAACAGAATTTTATTATGGGGCAAAGTTGCTACATTTTTTGTTGTTGAACAATCAAAATCATTGGTTAAATATACATTTATATGTCACATTGATAACATCGATTTCTTCTCCTAAACTATCAGCCCATGAAGCCAGACCTCCAATCCACTTGGCTTAGTACTGTATACTCCGTATATGATTTACTACATAATAGTACTCAGTAAAGAGTTATCAGTGAACGAATGAGTAAATGAAGACAACCTTAATATGTGGATTGTAAAAACCAGTCAGGAATAATGTACTATGTGTTTCTTTTTTTTTTTTTTTTTTAAACATTGAAAGTGTTGTGGTTTATTTTTTTTTTTTATTTTTATTTTTTTTAAAGATTTTATTTATTTATTTGAGAGAGAGAGAGAGCGAGAGAGAGCACATGAGAGGGGGGAGGGTCAGAGGGAGAAGCAGACTCCCTGCTGAGCAGGGAGCCCGATGCGGGACTCGATCCGGGGACTCCAGGATCATGACCTGAGCCGAAGGCAGTCGCTTAACCAACTGAGCCACCCAGGCGCCCAATGTACTATGTGTTTCTTTTGTCACAGAATTCCTTCTAGTACATATAATTGGGAAACCATTCTATTTATGCTTATGTGAGCCCAATAATCTTGCCCAAATTAAGAAATAAAAAGGTGTCATCAAAAACAGTCATAAAGATTTGCATTTGTACTGCTCAAATGATAATGTAAATGATATTCATTTAAGACATAATCAAAGATAAAACAATAAAACCCTTTAAAAGAGATGTTCTGTATTTCGGCTTCATAAATATTCTTTTTAAAAAATCAGGGTAAATATTAAAGCCTTTCTTTATTTACCTTTTATGCAATAATAAACAGTTTTCTGATACTCTTTCTCCTCATTTGTTTAGTGACAGCCATAAATAAATGTAGGCCAATATTTAATATACCTTATATGCATTATAACTTGTATTATCTAACTTTAACCTCACAGTATTACCGTGAAGACCATGTTCTTCTCTTTTACAGTGAGGAAATTGAAGATAAGAGAAATTAAATTAGTTGTTGATTATACAACTTATATGAACTGGAGCCACCTTGTGAAGTCAGGTGTTTGGATGCTAAAGACAGTTTTTCCACTATTTCAAGAAGCCCAAGTTTCCATAGCTGGTCAAAATACCAGCGGGTCTTGTTTCCAGTTTTATAATTACCATCTCAAGGGTAATTTTACCACTTTCTGCAATCTCACATCTTGTTTTTTAGCAGTTTAATGGTTAAAAATTCATAGTAAACAAATAAATTATGTTCAAGTTCTTTCCCCTTCTCTGGTCTAAAAGCAACAGAGGATCTGAGGTTTTTACTAATTTTGAAAACTAATTTTATTTGTAACTATAATACAGGTTTGAAGCTACAAAAAAACATAAGAAATCACAAAAGAAAAATGTAGGAATAATGCAAAGAAAAATAGAAGGAATAAAGGAAGGAAGGAAGGAAGAGAGCAAGAGTGAAAAAGAGCAAGACAGAGAAAAGGATTTCAGGGCAGACAAAATAACTTAACATTCCCCAAAAGCCAGCTACTCTTTTCTGTTTATATACTAGCCAATTATAGATATTATAGATAGCTATATATTTTTATTTAATAAAAATTAAATGTGCATGCCTGAAGGCCACCAGTGTTTGTAAAGTGTGTTTGCTATAGTGTTTCTGTTATAGAAAAGAAACGGTAATAATTTGAATGTTTTTGAGCAAGAAATGGCTGAGCAAATTATAGCATATATTTCTCATTGAATATAAACTAATTATGCTTTTCATAGGTTAGATTCATATGTACTGATCTGGAAAACTGACTGTAATAAAGTGATAAGCTAAAAAATAAAAACAAGTTGCAGAGTGATAATCTTAGAATATTCACATTTATATGTACAAAAATTTAAAAGACAGAAAAATGCATTTGTGTTATTAGAAACACAGAGAAAAAACTGGCAGCACATCTGCCTACCTGCTAACACCGGTTATTTTAAGAAATCTAGGTCTGGAACAAAGAAGGAAAGTATATTCTATTTTATTCTCTTTATATACCTCTGTATTGTTTGAATTGTTTGAAGCCTATATTACTTTAAAATTAAGAAGAAAACCTTTATATTTTTAAGCTTCTACTGAAATCAAACCTATACTGTCACGATATCATGATATACATTTATTATATAGTAAAATAAATGAAATAAGGCTCAAACTCTTTTAAAGAAAGGATCTAGGGTAAGCTCCAAGCAATGAGATGATGACACACACAAACAAAACTATAATTGTGCCCCTCAGTCGTTTGTTTCTAATAGTAAAACTATCTGAATACTTTCAGAATATGAACCAATGTTTTATTAGGGTTCTCACAATTGACACTCAGTAGATAGAATTTAAATCCAAACTTCATTTAATGTAGCTAGCTATACTACACTTCAGTATAGAAGTTTTGGGGATGTGTTGAAACAAGGAAAATTTCATACATATGTAACATACAGCAGAGAAACATCTATGATGGAGCATCACCCATCACACAGGCTTAGAAAAATATATGGATGTGTTTTTTTTTAATTTCTTTTTGAAAATTTTATTAATTACATTTTTTACTTTAAAATTACCTAGAGATCACAAAAAACCTCAAAACACCATGTTAAGGGGATCATAATCAAGTCTAATATCACTCTTGAGAGGTCTATTATTTTAATGAAAAATCTATAACTTTTAAGTCCCTGAGAAAATATCCATATTCACACACATTTAACTGCCACCTCCTGAATATTTGCCTCATCTCATGTATACTGAAAGTCCTCATACCCCAGTGTTTTTTATGAGAGAGAGAGAGCGAGCAAAAGAGACAATGACAAAAAGCCAGACAGGGAAAAAGATAGAGAGATGGAATGGGAAGCTGGCAGAGAAAAAGGAAGGGAAGGGACAAAAACAGAAGGGAGAGAAAGATATGACTCTGAGACTCAAGCTTCAGAGCTACACGAAATACATAAGAATGTACACATATAAGATGAGCATAAATTGGATAAATTATTTTAGCTTAAATGTTTTATAGTGTCTCCAGCCTCTAAATTGTCAATTGAACTTAAAAAAAAGAAAAGAATACTGAGAAACTGAAAAGGAAGTCAATATCCAAAAGACAGTGGTTGCTTAAAACAACAACAAAAAAACACAACTATGGTGTACCCACCCATTGAAAACAGTGTTACAGAAATACATGGACAGGGCGCCTGGGTGGCTCAGTTGGTTAAGCGACTGCCTTCGGCTCAGGTCATGATCCTGGAGTCCCAGGATCGAGTCCCACATCAGGCTCCCTGCTCAGCAGGGAGTCTGCTTCTCCCTCTGACCCTCCTCCCTCTCATGTTCTCTGTCTCTCATTCTCTCTCTCGCAAATAAATAAAAAAAAAAAAAAAAAAAGAAATACATGAAGACATATTCATTATATTAAAGATAAAAAGCACATTAAAATATAGATAGTAAAATCTCATTTTGTTTAAATCTATGTTTTAAATCAATAGTAGTTATTTCTACATGGTGCATGTATAATGCTTTTGCTTATGGTTCATCTATATTTCTGGATAACTTGAATTACTTATTAAAACAAAGTTACAATGTTACTTTAAAAATAAGAAAATAAAATCTCCATTCAGATGGGATATCTGTGTAGACTGATAAAAACCCAGTTGGAGGTGTGTGTGTTTTGCACAAGGACAGATGGGAGATGGCAATGAGAATCTAGGAGTATTTAGGTCACCATGTGCCCCTTGGCTGAATTTTGGAATGACTGAGAAAGATTTTAAGAATACTGATGCCTGGGTCTCAACCTCCAGAGATTCTGATTTATTTCATCTTGAGCTGAGGCTTGAGCATGAACCTTTTTAAAAGCTCTCCCAGAGACTCTAATGTACCACCAAAGTTGAAAAATACTACCTTAATATTTTCTTTCTTTCTTTTTTTAATAAACCTCATCCCACATCAGGGCCTCTTTCCTCATTAAAATAAATACACAAGCAGGAACGACACTAGTTATTCTAGGTCATGTCATCTTCTGTTCCTCGAACCCACCTTCACCTTATCTAGTCTCTTATTCCCTGACTCACATTTTGCATTCCTTTCAAAACAAAATACAAATTCCTCTCTAAACGACTTCATAATATCACAAAAATTTTGGAACTCCTTCCGACAATGTTAGTTTGCCAATTACTATTCTCAGATTACATTAATATCATTGAGCCACTCTTGCTCTCCCACACAAGGGAGCGTAACAGCTTCTATAGCCCAAGCCCACCCACCTCATTCTGCAATACCCGGAAACGCACATTTCCCCTCCAGTGAGAATGCATAGTTAGAGTTCATGCATCAGCTTTATAACACTAAAATGTACATACATATCAATCTGATATAAATACAACGATTTTAGGTAGAACTACATCTGAGAGGAATAAAAATATTTATTAAACCTAATTGTCTTTATACTACCCTCAAATCACCTTAGCAGACATTTTATTTATTTATTTGTTTGTTTGTTTCTTTGTTTGAGAGAGAGAGTGGGAGGGAGAGAGAGAGAATCTGAATCAGACTCCATGCTCAGCACAGAGCCTGACACAGGACTCGATCCCATGACCACGAGATCACGACCTGAGCCAAAACCAAGAGTTGGACGCTTAACTGACTGAGCCACCCAGATGCTCCTTAGTAGACATTTCTTAGCCACAAAGTCGAATCTGATAAAGTAATAATTCTGTAGCATGCCCAGTGGTAGGGTTAAACCGAGATTACCAACTCACTTTCTCTTGTCAGGTTTTGAATCCTGGTATATGAAAAATCAGTGCAATTAATCTACCATTCACCTCATAGACAACAAAATACTTAGTACTGAGGTAGCACTTTTCATCAAAAGGACTCCAAGCTCTTTACACACACTTATTTCAGTAAGCCTCAAGACACCCTTAAGCACTAGAAAGACAATTAACATTACCCATATACTCCTAAGAAACTACAGCATGGAGAGGTGAATAAACTTGCTCAAGTACACATAGCATGTAAATGATTATTTTTTGTTCTTCATCCAATGTACATTTTATTAAAATCTTTCTTTTTACTTTAACAAGTGAAAGTTCAGCGTGTCGTCATCTGGAATATGATTCAATAGTCTAGGAAAATCATTCTTTTATGTTTTCTAGAAGGCCTTATTACTTAATGGATTTTAGACAGAATCTGCCAATTATGTTTTCATTATGTCTAATTTAAGATAGAGCATCATACTGGTTGCTATTATCTAATGCTGCATGTATTGCTGTTTCTCCATTCATATACAAGTGACGTCTTCCCTAATCACAACACATTTTAAAAAATAATCTGTAGGATTAATTGATTGCTCTACAGGCTCCAAAATAATCATATTTACAGTAAGAACTTTCTTTAAACTGTATCATGATAGAAACCATTTCTTTTCTGTAGAGGCAAAGGTTAATAACTAGCCATAAACAGCACTCTACATCCTTTGTGGGATAATATTAGCAATAAAGGAAAATGTTGGTACTTATTTGTCCAAGCAGTCTTATACTAGGAAAGTATACCATTTTAAGTTCAAAGACTTCAGCCCTCTAGCATATACTTTTTCCATCTTATTGAATACATGCATTTGATTGGAGAGAACTACGTGATTTTAAGTTCATTTGGTAGAGAACTCTGATTGTATTTCAAAAAGTCTCCAGGCCATTTAAATTTAGAAATGTATTATTTCATTTATACTCATATACCATCTATATAAAATGTCCATATAGCATAATGTTCAGAGGAAAAAATTGTGCTATAAAAAAGCACATTTAATCACAGCCCATAAATCAGATAAATGTAAAACTGTAATCTGAGTATCAAATCTAATCTTTATTATATATTTTATCTTATTGTAACTATATATTTATAAAGTTCTATAAATCAAGTTCTATCTAATTTATTTCTAGAACCTTGTCAATGTTTGGCACAATGTCACACACAACTTTCTGTGTGTTTTATTCAATGAGAGAACAAATGAGTGAATTATTAAGTGAAGAAAAGCATGTGAAAAATAAGTAATGTTCTGTGAATACTAAAATACTATGAGACTTGAATAATTAGGGAAGGAGAAGGTGAGTAGAAGCATGTGATATGTGATAATTGATACCAGGCACAAAGAGAAGATTCATTAAAGTTAAGGAAGATATATACCATAGATAGTACAATTAGATTGATGTTAAAAGTTAAACAGATTTTTTTTTAATTTTAATTTTAATACCCAATTTATGTAAAAAAATGTTAACCCAAGTTTTTTTGCAATAGTAGAATGCAAAGAAAATAATGGATAGGTTTCAAAAAGCCTCCAGAACCCTTAATATATAAAACAATGCTAAAATATTAAAATATACCAGCTAAATTCAGAGAACAAGAAATGGGAAAGATAATTTGTAGAGGACCAGGGCAGGCTGCTCCATAAGATTGAGTTAAAAGTAATAAAAACACAGGAGATGCAGGAAAAGCACTCCCCACTCAATTGCCTAAATTTATTTATTTATTTTTTTCTGCACATTTTATTTTTTTATTTTATTATGTTATGTTAATCACCATACATTACATCATTAGTTTTTGATGTAGTGTTCCATGATTCATTGTTTGCATATAACACCCAGTGCTCCATGCAGTATGTGCTCTCTTTAATACCCATCACCAGGCTAACCCATCCCCCCACGCCCCTCCCCTCTAGAACCCTCAGTTTGTTTCTCAGAGTCCATAGTCTCTCATGGTTCGTCTCCCCCACTGATTCCCCCCCTTCATTTCTCCCTTCCTACTATCTTCTTTTTTTTCTTAACGTATAATGTATTATTTGTTTCAGAGGTATATGTCTGTGATTCAACAGTCTTACACAATTCACAGCACTCACCATAGCACATACCCTCCCCAATGTCCATCACCCAGCCACGCCATCCCTCCCACCCCCCACCACTCCAGCAACCCTCAGTTTGTTTCCTGAGATTAAGAATTCCTCATATCAGTGAGGTCATAGGATACATGTCTTTCTCTGATTGACTTATTTCGCTTAGCATAATACCCTCCAGTTCCATCCACATTGTTGCAAATGGCAAGATTTCTGGAGAGTCTGCACCAGGAAGACGGCTATTAACAGACACTTCCCTATACCTAAGGAATCTGTGTAACAGGGCAAACTTGTTTTCCCAAACATCTCTTCTCACCTTGTTAATGAGCGTTTTCCCTTTGTATCCTGAGACCCTACCCCTCTCCTTAGCTCATATATGTTTCCTGTTGTTTCACTATATTTGGAATTTCATGCTTGCCTGGATTCCCTGTACATACATCTATTAAATTTTATTTTCTCTTGTTATGCTGTCTCATGTGAATTTTATTCTAAGTCCAGCTAGAAGGACCATAGGGCAGAAGAAGGTCTTCCTCCCTGAGACTGAATCACTTACAAGTATTTTGTTTCATTTTAAATCTCCTAAACACACACACACATACAAACACACACACACACACACACTCTCTCTCTCTCTCTCTCTCTCCCCTGGATATTTTCTTTAATTCATTATTCATTCATTTACTAATTGATTCAAATATTCTTTGTGTGCCTAATATATGCTTATCATTTACTTCCTGTCCCCAAAGAACTTATGGTGTTCTTAAGGAGCTAGATCTGAATCAGACAACCATGTATGTGAATGAAAAAATTTAATTTCCATATATATCAAGAGGGATAAGTGATGCTTTAACAGTATAAAGCTGATAAACTTGACATATTCTCAATATAATGTGACCCATCATCCTTCTTGTCCCTTCTTAAGCACCTCACAACTGGATATGGTAGAGAAGATCTCATGATTTGGTGGCATTTAACAAACAGGACAAAATAAATGTGCTACTACTACCTTCTCTATTTTCTGTCTTCATGAAAATAAATTTCCCAGTATTCAGATTTAAATATATAGAATAAAAAGATGATGGGATTGAAGGTACATGAGGAGAAGCAGAAGATAAGGAGCCCTTTAACAACATTTAAATTAACATAAAAATCTATTCCTACTAGGTTCAGACTTGAACCAAAACTCAAAAGGCATAATAATTTAAAGTTGAACTTTCATATATTCATTGACTTCTTTTAATTGGAGAAGTCAGTTCAAGTTTACACATCACTGGAGATAAGTTTTCTATTGTGCATCTACATACAGATCCAAGAAAAAAAATATAGCAGTAATTTCTTTGCAATATTTTTAAATGTTGAAGGTAACAGACAAAAGCTAATTATTCTGACTTTTTAATTACTAGAACATTATAATGAGAACTCTTAATGATTGTAAATATGTTGTGTTCCTTCATCCTACAACCCTGTTTCTTAAATGAGGGATATCACGGCCAGAGAAACTAAATATGTTTAGTAGAAATTCAAGTCTTCTGAAAAGGATAAGGATGAGCATAGCATGATGGGAAAAAAAAAAAAATCACGTGCCTGGGAATCAGGCAGATATAGGCTTAAGTCCTCCCTCTGTCACTTAGGGTATTTTTCATCTCTATTTAGAATGCCTTTCCAAACCACAAACTCTGCCTTCTCAGCTTTCAAGCTTCTTCTCAAGTTTAACTTATAATAACTTTGTGTTAACTATTCCTACTCTGTTCTTAGAACCTATAAAATTTGTTTTTGCAGTTAGTCATATAAGTATTAGTTTTTCCTGTCAAGTACTCAAGGGCAAGGAGTTTGTGTTATTTATCTTATTATGCATTATTTGGCTTTGTATTCATTTTAACTCTCTTGCAAATATGAAATGGCTCAAAGATATTATTCAATCCACTAATTAATGAGAAAACAAGTAAGATGTTAACACTGGTTTCAAGAACATTTGAAGAAATGAGTATTTATAGACAACTTAATAAAAAAATGTTAAGATAAAAATACTTGGTTAAATACAGGCCTAATTAGTGCCCAACAGAGCAATAAAAGGTAACCTTCTAGATTTACCACTGGCCATAGTTATGTGTATCTCCACCAGACATTTACAATTTAACATGTCAATTCACTAAGTACAGGCCTATATTTAATAATAAAGTGAGTTAAACAAAATGCATTACTTAATACTTGGGTGAGTTATATGTGTATAGCATATAGAGAGATACAGATATAAATATAACAATATTGAAAAATATGTTATCCACATTTTCTCTTATTACAAGGGATGTTTTTTCTTAACATCCAGAAGCTGTGCCCAAATAAAAATATTTGTCAAATGGATGAACAAATGAGTCAACAAAGTCAGCAAATATTTTAATGTCTGAACGTGAGTTTCCTTATTTTCAGTGAAAAATTATAGATTTACCTTAGAGGGAAAATAAAAGGATTATAAATGAGTATCATATGCCTAGTGCCTGCTCTTAGTAAATATTACTTCTTGTCCCCACTTCTCTTTTTCCTTCTTTGTTGTGTTTCTTCCAGCATTCCTGTTGCTTCTCTATAAACTGCTCCCTAATTAGGGACATATACTTTTCCATATATAGCTCAAGTCCAGCTTTATCATGCCTTTACATGGTTGCAGAAACTCTTGAAATATAATATACAAGAGACAGATCTAGAGCATTGTATATCACAGCTGTAAATTATTAGCTTATTAGTGCAACATCATGGCATCTTGTTTCCTTGCTTCTTATATTATCTACCCAAGGCTATCTATATTTTTCCCCTCAAATTCTCTACCTGTTAGTTTACTCACATATCCCGCAGGATTTCATCTCAGCCATATACTACTTTTTCTTAATTTATTATGCTTCTAGCTGTGGAACAAAGATGGCCTGGAGCACTTTTAAATCAGGGGCGTGTGATGGAAATTATTTTTTCCCTCCTGTTTTGTCAGTGGCACAACTGAGCCTCCTGTTTGTTTCCCATTAAGCATATGGAAATGCTAGTCATCAATTCACAGTACCTGTGTTTTCATGGGAGGGGGTGGTGATGGCGGTAACAATTAGCTGGTCATTAACTCTTGCAATATGCCTCGTCAGCCTGCTTCTATTTGCATAATGAACTAATGGCTGCAAGGGTAGAGTGAAGGCGGTATGAAAGAGATCATTACCTTGGAATAAAAAATGATGACCTTGCTTCTTGAAGACTGTAACACTTAGGATTTTTTTAGCACATCAAAAAGAAGAAGAAAGCAATGAGAATCATGAAAGTATGACATGGCAGTGATAATCTCCAAAATAATCTATGTATTCTACATGTTTCTTTGTTTTTCAATTAAATCATTTGCCTCTTTAAGACTGATATTGTTGACTCAAAACTTAAAGAGCAAAAACTGAAAATCGTCAACTTTATTCCCATTAGTAGTTACACATAGGATATTTTAAATGGCTGTTCTTTGAAATGCTGTAGAGGTATACACAGATAGAAGGTATTACTTTCAAGTAAATTTGTGATTAACTATGATTGTCATAGGCATGATATATATTTAAACACCAGAATAGGCAGATGTGATAAAGGTGCAGATAAAAATAAATAAATAAAACCAATTGCCTATTTGGTGGGATTAAAAAGACTAATATGAGGAAGAGCTGACTGCCGGGGACTGGTCAATGTTCTTTCAATCATTTGGTAAAATTCAGGAGTGTAGATGTGAAGAACAGAGAATATAAGGTCATAAGAACTAGAAAAACAAAATAAATATTTACTTTTCCTGTTCCAAGAGTCCACCACAAATCATGATGCTTAGGTAAGATTTGTATCTCACATAAACTTTTACAGGTGGAATTTAAATTGATTTCTTTCTCTACAATAAACTGGTGAACAGTTGATTATCATACAATAAATATTTCAAATACTTGGAAACAGTTAAGTATCCTCTTAGCTTTCTTTCTACAATATAAAATTACTTATAAACTAACTTATGAATCATGCACATACCTTTAGAACAAGAACAGTACATAAATTAACAATTCCCCTTGAGGAATAAATTCATGTGTTCTTTTAAAATATATGCAACACTTTCCATTTATATAACATTTTTCTGCCAAAGTGCATGGGGAGTTTCACATTCATCATTCTAATAACAAAGCTTTGTTTACATTTAGCATCTTTATATAAGGGATGCAAACCAGTTTGGGGACAAATTCACTCTTTACAACTGTTCTAGAAAACGGAAAATCCCCTCTACATATAAGAAAAGTGTTAGTGTTTTCTTTTGCATTAGATTTAGTGTTATATTTCCATGGATCAAAATTCAGGCCAGAATTCCACTGGAGAAAGAACTAAGGGAAGGAAGGGAAGAAATAAGGGAAGAAAACAAAGAAAATAAAACTTAAACGAACAAAACAACCCACAAACCCTGTAAAGTTTTCTTCACCGTCAATTCTTTCCTCTCATTCCCTCTCATTTTATCTTTTCATGTCAGTGACTGTTCTGATTTTTCTTTGTCCCCCCAAATTATCCTTTCTAAAACTCAGACTCCCTCTCAATTCACAGCCCATCCTTCTTTCCATTGTGTAATTTAGTGTAATCTCCTCCTCCTCAATACTAGCCAATTCTTTTTTTTTAAGTGTTCCTAACTTCCATCGTCATGACTCGGTTGAAGCTCTTGTCTCATCCAGTCACATACATTGCTAGAAATTACCAGATCTTTTGGAGAAGAATATGGCAATATATGTCTAGAGAAAACAAAAATCTTTGAAACCATAACTTCATATCTAGAAACCTATACTAGAAATACCATCACAAGTGGAAACCATGATTTATGTCCAAATATTGGGGGGCGAGGAATAGCAATGTTCAAAAAATAAGGGTGGCCCTCTTGCACCCTTCCTTAGACACATTTCTAGAAGCCAATTTTTTATTTGTATTTATTTATTCAAATTCACTGTTTATTTGTTTATTTGTTTATTTATTTATTTATTTTAATCTAAAGGGCATACCCATTCTCCCAGGCATTTGGAGTCAGAATTTCTAATTCATTCCTGATTTCTTATTTCAACACTATATAAATGTTACCAAATTCTACTGGTCACAAAATCACAACATTTAGCTCATGACTCCCTCCCTTCCAATTTCCACAATATTCAAATATTTAATCCACGTTTCTTCTCACCTGGATTATAATAACAAATCTTAAGTTGATGTCCGTGCCGCCTGTCTTTCCCGTATCAATCTATGCACAATCCTTCTCTATTCATTTTTTAGATTTTAAGATGCAGTTCGTTTGATCCTTCAAGATTATATACAAATTATTCATCCTGACAGGTATTACCTTTAATAATATTTCCTTCCTCTATGTCTCTTTTAGGCATGTAGTATCCTCCACCAGCCTTTCTCCCTTTGACATGTTAGAACCCTCTATTACTAGTCCTTATCCATTTAAATTCTATCCTGCCTTTGCTTTTTAAAAGCATTATCATTCAATAAATGCACAGTTTTCCTAATCCCCTTAAATTATTTTGTCTCCTTCACTTGAATATCCATACCATTAGGTTGGTACTTTTAAGAGGCACTTAATTTTATCTACCTGTCATGTACTTTTGTGTAGCTTTCTAATTCCCTTTATTAAATCTTAGAACCATTGAGAACAAGGATATTGAGAAAATACTTGCTATTGAAGAAATGACTAGTCTTGTGGTAAACCCTGTCTTGCTCAAGCATAAGGAAGTAAGAAAAGAAAGAAGTAGAGAAGATGGGAGAATGGGAAGCCGAAATGTTTGGTTTTTGCTTTCTAAAAAAAAATTACCTTCTGTCCATATTGGGTTTCGATTTGTGCGACTTAAGAGTAGTCTTGAAAACTCAATTCAACAAATGTATGAAAGCAAATAATAAATCCTTCAGCAAAATGCTTATTCAACTAGAAAAGAGAAAGTCACAAAAGCTACGGCTATTGCAGTTTGGTTCAAAATCAAATCCATGGTCACCTCTGCAGTTTTAACCATGCATCAAATCATGTTTTTAAAGAAAAAGTACCATTACACATGTATTAATGTTTGCATACTAAGACTTACACACAGAGTTCTCAATCACTGTGGTTTGCCTCCACCATTTCCTTTGAATCCTGTTAAGACAGAGAAGGCCTACCTGACAGAGTTCTTGAGGCAATTGTTTCTCTTTGGAGCCCAACATCATACTACAAACTACTTTAAAATGTTTCTGGAAGTAATAAATCATTAATTTAAAATGAATCTTCATTACAAAAGCTTGAATGTACTTGAAATATATGAGAAATGAAGTTATGAATATATAAAACCTCAAAGCTAGTCATTTTATAAATAAAAATCATTAATTTTTAATCAAAAGAAGATTTCTTCAGTGTAGGCTCCTAAATGTTTTATATCCGATATTCAGTGAAAGGTTTGCTCTTTTTGGATGCGTTATCCTTGATGCCCTGCTCATTCTATTTGCCTTAATCTCAGATGCCATTCCAGCATGTGTATATAATTGATTCTGTAGAACTTAAGATTCCTACCCAGCATCCAGCCTAACTTTTGTAGAAAATACAGCAGCCTGATCATTTTAATTATTTTGTTTTTAATTTACATTGTTTCTGAACTATGTTCAAAACACCTCCTTTGACTTCCAAAAGACAGTTTCAGAAAGGATACTTTGAGATGAGATTTCTCTTTTAAGTTCAAGTGGGTTATATGGTCTTATAAGATTCCTCTGATAGAAGACAGCACTGAATTTGCTGGGGTTTTCTATTTCAAGTGACAACACAGTAGCTTATTATTTTTTTAAAAGAATGCCTTTTTGTTACTAAAAACACAGACAATTATTTAATTTCCATTAAAAAGGCATTTTTTAAAGTCACATTTTTATAGTCAGTTTCTTAATTGATATTTGGAGTCCAGTTTAAAATGTTTAAAGATATATTTAATACCTTTTAAGTCCATAAAAAAAAGAAAAGTCTATAGAAGGTATTTTTAGACATTATCTTAATATCAAACTCTGTGCTATAGAATTCTATTTTTAATGATGCACAGTCTAGAATGAAACCAGGAAACCAAAAACATAAAAGAAACTAAGAAAAATAAATTTAAAAAGCAGCTACTTTAATATTAGAATATTCAAAGAACACTATAGATCCATAACTTACATGACTGTACATCCACGATTACAAGCAATTTGGGGATTTTAAACTCTTCATAATGTAGTTATACATTAAATAAAACTTTCGTTATTTTATCTTGAGTTTAAACATTTCCTTGTAAAAAGATCAGCATATGTTGCCTCATTAACTTTGGAAATGAACAGAGGTTATAAGAACAAAGGCAAAATGAATTGCAAATACCTACTGTACTCTAGTTGGTAAAGTTGTTTCCGATTGTGGTAAACATTAACAATTCAGAAACCCCTATACAGGTATACTGGAACTGAATAAGCAAATGGATGGTGGATATTGGGAGCCAGATTTCTAACTGTTGGTGTGGGGGATTCTAGACAAGCAAGGGGGAAAATTAGAATGATCAATGTTGTAAAGAATTACAGTTAAAAACATCAGTATGAATTCACACTTAGCATAATATAGATACAGATGGATACATCTAGAATTATCTACAGATAGGTGTATACACATGGATTAGTATACACACATATATTTATTTTTCCTCCTCCAAGAGGAGGAAGCAACCACACTCCAATAGCAACAAGCACACCCTGCACCCAGATCTCGGTTTCTCCAACAAAAGGAACCATAACTCCTTGGAGAAATGGTTGATTCTAGGGCTTGGTGGACAGGGAATATATAAGATTATCCTGGAATGTCCTGTAGTGCCAGAAAGAAAAAACAAACAGAAAAAAACTCTAAACCAAATTTGCTAAAAATAAAAACAAACCCAAACAAATAAAACAACAGTATGGGGATATGTCAAAGGGACACAGGAGTCAAATGAAAGAGCTCCTAACAGCCACAACTAGAACAATATGAGCAACAAAATTTGAAAATGCAGTATAGATTATAACTTCACATTTAAAATAAATATCTGAGTCCATAGTTATACAAATCAATGATTGAATAAATAAATAAATGGAAGGGAATAGGCAATCTGTACAAAAGAATCCCAAATAATTTATATAGATACTGACCCACTTAAAGAGGTAGAGCATAACTTCCCACTCCTTAAGGTTTATATAATGACTTTCTTCTAAAGAATGCACTAATGGGAAGTGGAGAAAAGAATAACTTTACAGTGGAGAAACCTGAAAAACACTATGTCAGTGAGGTGATAAAAGTCAGTGTCAACAGTGATAAGTCATGTTGATAGCATGTGCTCTTGATGTGATGTGAGAATGGCACTTTAACTCTGTATTCTTTCTCCTAAAAACCCATAACCCCAATCTAATCATGAGAAAAACATCAGACAAATCCCACTTGAGGAACAGTCGACAAAATATCTGACCAATAGTCCTCAAAACTGTCAAGATCATCAAAACCAAGGAAAGAAATGTCTAAGAAACTGACATAGTCTAAAGGAGCCTGAAGGAGACATGATGACTAAATATAATGTGGATCCTGGATGGGATGCTGGAGCAGAAAACGATGATAAATGCCCAGAGTAACTCAAGAGGCTAACAATAGGGGAAACTGAGTGTGGGCTATCTGAGAACTCTCTGTACTACAATCACAACTTTTCTGTAAATATTAAAGTATTCTAAATTAAAAGTTTATTTAACAAATATACTGACAACACTCTTTCAGGTGGCAAAAATGTTCTCTGTTTGACCTTAATGGTGTTATACAACCGTGTCAGAACTGTATGCATGAAAAAGGTGAAATTTACCGTGCGCTGTGAATTGTGTAAGACTGTTGAATCACAGACCTGTTACCTCTGAAACAAATAATACATTATATGTTAAAAAAAAAAAAAAGAAGAAGAAGAAGAAGATAGCAGCAGGAAGGGAGGAATGAAGAGGGGGAAATCGGAGGGGGAAACGAACCATGAGAGACTACGGACTCTGAGAAACAAACTGAGGGTTCTAGAGGGGAGGGGTGTGGGGGGATGGGTTAGCCTGGTGATGAGTATTAAAGAGGGCACATACTGCACGGAGCACTGGGTGTTATACGCAAACAATGAATCATGGAACACTACATCAAAAACTAATGATGTATGGTGATTAACATAACATAATAATTTAAAAAAAGAAATTTACTGTATGTACGTATATCTTACTTAATAAACCTAACTTTGAAAAATGTTCCCTGGCTTATGGCTGCCAGAAAATCTGTGAAAATGGTAAACCTCAGAGCATGTCTTTCTTTAAATAGCAAAGATGAACAAGAAAAAGATGTAACTCTGTTGCATTATCTGGAGGCACAATGTCAGTGATTAGATTTAAGAACTTTTAACTGATTTAAAATACATTGCATATAGATTTAGATGTCAGGGACTAATTTCAGGTGCTATCAACTTGTATTAAATGCACTGCAATACAGAGTAATACTTTAGTATAGGATGTTGGAGTTAATCCACCTGAGATTTGAATTCCAATTCTGCCACTTACTAGCTGTGCAAATCTGAGCAACTCATCTCACTTACCACTCAATTTTAACATCAGCATAATGAGAATAATAACAGTCATATGTTATGATTATTATAAGTATTTTAAGGATTCAATAAGATAAATCAAATTTAGAGCTAACTATCATGCATAAATTGGAGGAGGTACTCTGTTAGTAGTAGAGCACCATTATGTTTATTACAATGTAATTTTATGTTTATAGTAGTATGAGTGTGTATAACGGAGATCAATAAAGAGCAGGCCAAACACTTCCAATAGTTCTCAAAATACAGTCTATTTTTTACCCTGGCTTCTGATATAATATTAAGCTAAGAACTAATGCTAAACGCATGTTGATTAAGTTGTAACAATCCTGTTTCAATTTGAGGGAATAAAGAGCCTAATTAGTGAACTTTTGCAATGACCAATTTGCTTCTCTTGGACATCTAGGGTAAAGGGCTCACTTAGCAGTTTTTATCCACACAAAAGAAACTATTTTTTCCTTTCTGATAAATTGGGTAACTCAAAGGTCAATAATGGTATCATGCATCACAAGTCCTTTCTCGTGCCTCACAGTGCCGCAGGGCACCCATTCTAATGTGACCTGTCAGCCCCTACCTAACAGATTTAGTACTTATTTGTAATATATTAATGGCTTCATTTTTAGATTTTGCTTTCTTCCCAGAGAGCACTAAGAAATTGATTGCCAGCTCACTGAGTTGAGAATGGAAACAGATTGTTGAGTATGAATTACGATCACGAAAATAGCATCAAGATTGCAGATTTGAATATGATAAATAAGAGATAAGTAACACAGGAGTTATGGAGCCAGCCAGGGTAGTTTTACCATTAGAAATGGAAGAGATGGGACTTTTTAATATGTTTTAAGCTTCAGAAAGGGTTGCCAAGGCATGCAATAAGACATTTCCATCAACCTCAAAAGATGTGAACATTTATTTTGCTTTTGTTCTAAAGCATGGTAGTTTGCACAGGTCTTTAAAAATGCACAGCAGACAAATGGTCCTTATTTAATCTACATTAAGTGAAAGAGTAGAACATATATCAGATTTGGAGTTAAAAGGCACATATTCTTACACTGCCTTCATTACTCTACCGATATAACATCAGGGAGGGTAAAGTCATTTCATCTGTCTAAACTATTAGATTTTCTACAGTCTGCATCATGAAGTTTCTGTGAGATTCAAATCAATTCATGAAAGAAAGAATTGATAAGTGGAACTCCATTAAAATTAAAATATTCGGCTCTGCAAAAGACACTGTCGAGAGAATGAGAAGACAAGCGTCAGACTGGGAGGAAATATTTGCAAAAGACCTATCTGATAAAGGACTGTTATCCAAAATAAAATCAAGAGGCAAAAACAAAAACAAAAGAAAAACCGTCTCTATACTCAACAATAAGAAAATGAACCTAATTAAAAAATGGGCAAAAACCCTGAATAGACATCTGACCAAAGCAAATATATGGATGACCATAAATATATGAAAAGATGTTCCACAAATAAACCAAAAAGTACAAATAGGCCTATAAATACAGAGAACAACCTCTGATGTTTGCCAGATGAGAGGGGGGTAGTGGTAGGGGGATGGGCAAAATGGATGAAGGAGAGTGGGAGATACAGGCCTTTAGTTATGGAATGAGTAAGTCATGATAATAAAAGGTACAGCAAAGGGAATATAATCGATGGTTTAGTAACAGCGTGGTATGGTGACAGTAAACAGAGCATAACATATAAACTTGTCCAAACACTATGTTGTACACCTGAAACTAATAAAACAATATGTGTCAAGTATACTTCAATTTAAAAGAAAATACAGAAAAATATATTCTACATCCATATGTCATTAGAAATTTGCAAATTAAAACAACTATGAGATACTACTACACTTCTATTAGAATAGAAAATCTCTGAAACACCAAGAACACTAAATGCCCAGTCATAGCAAGGGCTCCTGAAAACTCTTGGACTCTCTGTAAATCAGAATATACTTTTATTTTTTGTTGTTGTTATTTTATTTATTTTTTATTTTTTTAAATTTTTTTATTATTAACATATAATGTATTATTTGTTTCAGGGGTACAGGTCTATGATTCATCAGTCTTACACAATACACGGTGCTCATCACAACACATACCCTCTCCAATGTCCATCACCCAGGCACTCCCTCCCTCTCACCCCCCTCCACTCCAGCAACCCTCAGTTTGTTTCCTGAGATTAAGAATCTCTTATGGTTTGTTTCCCATTCTGGTTTCATCTTGTTCCATTTTTTTCTTCTCTTCCCCTATGATCCTCTGCCTTGTTTCTCAAATTCCACATATCAGTGAGATCATATGATAATTGTCTTTCTCTGACTGACTTATTTCGCTTAGCATAATACCCTCTAGTTCCATCCACGTCATTGCAAATGGTAAGATTTCTTTTTTTGATGGCTGCATAATATTCCATCGTATATATATATACCACATCTTCTCTATCCATTCATCTGTAGATGGACATCTTGGCTCTTTCCATAGTTTGGCTATTGTGGACATTGCTGCTATAAACATCAGGGTGCATGTGCCCCTTTGAATCACTACATTTGTATCTTTGGGGTAAATACCCAGTAGTGCAATTGCTGGGTTGAAGGGTAGCTCTATTTTCAACTTTTTGAGGAACCTCCATACTGTTTTCCAGAGTGGCTGCACCAGCTTGCATTCCCACCAAAGTGTTGGAGGGTTCCCCTTTCTCTGCATCCTTGCCAACATCTGTCATTTCCTGACTTGTTAATTTTAGCCATTCTGACTGGTGTGAGGTCGTATCTCATTGAGGTTTTGATTTGGATTTCCCTGATGCCGAGTGATGGTGAGCACTTTTTCATGTGTCTGTTGCCCATCTGGATGTCTTCTTTGCAGATATGTCTGTTGATGTCTTCTGCCCATTTCTTGATTGGATTATTTGTTCTTTGGGTGTTGAGTTTGGTAAGTTCTTTATAGATTTTTGGATACTAGCCCTTTATCTGATATGTCATTTGCAAATATCTTCTCCCATTCTGTTGGTTGTCTTTTGGTTTTGTTGACTGTTTCCTTTGCTGTGCAAAAGCTTTTTATATTGATGAAGTCCCAATAGTTCATTTTTGCCCTTGCTTCCCTTGCCTTTGGCGATGTGTCTAGGAAGAAGTTGCTGTGGCTGAGGTCGAAGAGGTTGTTGCCTGTGTTCTCCTCAAGGATTTTGATGGATTCCTGTCTCACATTTAGGTCTTTCATCCACTTTGAGTCTATTTTTATGTGTGGTGTAAGGAAATGGTCCAGTTTCATTCTTCTGCATGTGGCTGTCCAATTTTCTCAACACCATTTGTTGAAGAGACTGTCTTTTTTCCATTGGACATTCTTTCCTGCTTTGTCAAAGATTAGTTGACCATAGAGTTGAGGGTCCATTTCTGGGCTTTCTATCCTGTTGCATTGATCTATGTGTCTGTTTTTGTGCCAGTACCATACTGTCTTGATGATTACAGCTTCGTAATAGATCTTGAAGTCCGGAATTGTGATGCCACCAGTTTTGGTTTCTGAATCGGCAAAGAAGTCAAACTCTCACTCTTTGCAGATGATATGATACTTTATGTGGAAAACCCAAAAGACCCCACCCCAAAACTGCTAGAACTCATATAGGAATTTAATAAAGTGTCAGAATACGAAATCAATACACAGAAATCCGTTGCATTTCTATACACAAACAACGAGACAGAAGAAAAAGAAATTAAGGAGTCAATCCCATTTACAATTGCACCAAAAACCGTAAGATAACTAGGAATAAATCTAACCAAAGAGGAAAAGGATCTGTACTCAGAAAACTGTAGAATACTCATGAAGGAAACTGAGTAAGACACAAAGAAATGGAAAAACATTCCATGCTCATGGATTGAAAGAAAAATATTGTTAAAATGTCTATGCTACCTAGAGCAATCTACACATTCAATGCAATCCCTCTCAAAATACCATCAACTTTTTCCACAGAAATGGAACAAATAACCCTAAAATTTGTATGGAACCAGAAAAGATGCCAAATAGCCAGAGGAATGTTGAAAAGAATATACTTTTAATACAGCACAACCAAAAGGTGACCAGTTACCTCAGTTTCTTGGGTTGAAGTAGTAACATGAAGCATCCTTCTGGGATCAGAAAAGAACATCAGGGAGCAATGGCACAGAACAAAAAAGCCTTTCTTTACTAAAAAAGAAATGCACTTTTTTGGACCTCTGGAAAGATCAGTGGCAAGAGATGAAGAAAGGCTGTTGATTGAAGGCACGCACTTAAAATCGAGGCAAGAAATTACTCACAGGTGAGAGTCCAGGTTCCTCCTGGAAGGGGCAGGCTTCCCGGAGGGGTAACTGGGAAAAAGGAAGCAGTAGAGGTGAGTGCCTCCAAGGGAAATGCATGCCCATTTTGCAAGGCCTAAATATGGGTTCTGGAAGCAAGAGGTACCCTGAGGCATGAGTGAATTCAGAGGCTGTCAGCTCTGATATTGGGTTTGGTGATGACCCTCAGAAGTTGTCCTCAGGTTTCTAGTCCTTGACCTCTATTCTAAGTAATATCCTCTTCATCTCCCATCTCCTTAGGGTCAGGTCAATTCACGGAAATCTGGCTAAAGTCTTAGATAGTTATGAGGGTTTCATGAGGGCGAACAGAGAGGGAAAGAAAACTGGTCACGAGACAACAGTATAAAGATACAAGTTTTGGAGACAAGCAAACCTAGGTTCAAATCTTGCCTCTACCAAGAACCAGCTGTGGAGTCTTTGTTCCTTTGTTTTCTCATCTGCAAAATAAAAGATGAGCACCTGCCACAAAGTTGTTGTGACTACTGAGATAAGACACTGAAGATAAAAGACACTAAGATAAGACACTAAGATAAAACTGAAAGGCATCTTAGGTGCTTAGCAAATTATTGGTATAGTTAGTACTAAAATAAGAAAAAAAAAAAAACTGTAGGAGTTTTGATAGTTGTTTAAGAAAACAGCCAAAGGGTGATCAAGCATGTAGAAAATAACTTGGCAAATGAGTGATTGAGAATATGGAGTAAACAGGAGCTCTTAATGCCCAAAGATCTGTGCACAAACAATGCAGTGCATTAAAACAGGTGACTGATGTCAGCATTCTGTGACCATCTCAAGTGAACTCAAGGAGTCAAAACCAGGAAATTAATACAGGGGCATGCAAGCAATAATCTTAAACAATCAGATTTGGCAGAAACATAATGTATTAAGATGACATAAGGGTCTTTCTGGTGTCTATGTGGAAATCAGTAAACCTTAATTTTAACAAATATACCTCAAAAACCTAAAAAAACCTTAATTTTAACAAATGTTTGTGACACACAAACATTCCGAGAACTGCTTGCAAGCCCATAAACCCCTTTCCCCTCTTTGTATATATAAAATCCCTGTAGCTAACAAGCTTTGGAGCAATTCTTCAGAGCAATCTGAAAGACATTCCCAGGCTGTATTTCTCAGGAAGACAAATAAAGCATTTACTAACAAATAAAGCATTCAGTAATCTACTCTGAGGATGATTTTCTTTCAGTTGACGGAGCCAACAACGCACAGAGGACTTTCTCAAATAGAAAATAATTAAATGTTGATAACTAAATAATCAGGTGGTGAATTCAGTAGGAAATAGATGGATTTAATAGTGCAATATAACCCAAAAACTCTACTGAAAGTGGGGGTTTAAAAAAATAAGTCAAAATTATTATTTTTAGTTTTCATTTTTGTTTTAGGATTCTGATTTCACTATGGATAATAGTATACTGGTATTTGTGATTTGGGAGATACATGTGGTATTTGAGCAAATACTGATATTTACATACTGGTATTATGTGATTCTCAGGGGAATATATTTTCAGTTATCAAAAAAAATTACCTGGGAAAATGCTACATTTAGAATATTTCTTAGAGATTCATGTGTTAAGGGTTTGTGAAGTCATAAAGCAAAGTTTAATGAGATATTTACCAAACATTTGGTTACAGGATATTTTTTACAAGAAATGCTTGCATCTCCAGCACTAGAATTCCTGGTACAATATTTTAGACAGAAACTGGTAGGTCATCTGGTCTAAATCATTCATTTATATTTAATTAACATTCAATCACTCAATGAGTTCATTTATTGAGATTTAAAAAGGTTTATTTTAAAACTGCATTATTAGCATTAAACTTAATTTTGGTAAAATCAGTATAAAGATTTGAGGGTTTCTTTCAACATTTTTGTGTTTTTATATGGAAGTACTTTTGCATAAAAATGATCCTCTTAATTCAGCATTGTCCATAACAGCATTTGTCTGGCATAGTTACCTTTTCTTCTTAAATGCTCCTAGACTTTCTAATACAAACTTCTGTGAAAAGCCACATTGACTTTCCATATACACTGATTCTGTTGACAATTTCCCAGTCTTCTATTTTGCTCTGCATATGCTTTGATTTAGCAAATTTTTCTTTGTTTTCTCTATAAATGCACTTAACATGTCAACATTATATTTTTTTCTTTTTAATATGTAAAATTGACATTTTTATGAAGTTGCCAGAATTTTTTAAGTGTCTATTTTCATCTCACTCATAATTGGCAGTATTTCATATAATTTAGAGATTTTTTAAATACTCTTTATAGTAAATGAAACAGCTTTCTGTGAGTTTCTAGATCTCACTTATTGCATCCATTAGTTTAGAAGATTTTCATTTGTTTGCTTTGACAATAATGCTCATATGATCTTCTTAAGAAATGTTCTGACTACTTGCAAAGAAAGAACTAAATATAATAGAGCATTTTCTCAAGCAATACTATTCCTATTCAATTAGATCCATTTGAATTTTTCTCCAATTAACAATTTCTCAGACCTTGTCATCTTACTTCTCTTCTTTATTCCACTGCCTAATTTGCTGAAAATATGTGCTACACGTGTACTGCTGCTTCTATTTCTCATTTGTAACACTCTATAATAGATTGCTGTATTTTTTACTAAAACTCTATATCCATGTAAATAATAGTCATCTGTATTAGTTTCCAATTGCTACTATGACAAACTGGTACAAACCTAGTGACTTAAAACATCTCCAATTTGTTATCTGGAGATGAGAATGCCAAAATGGGTCTCATTAAGCTAAAATCAAGGTGTGAGAAGGGCCCTGTTACTTTCTGGAGAATTCATTTCTTCTTCCAGCCTCTAGAGGATAACTGCATTCCTTGGCTTATGGTCTCTTTTCAACCTCAAAGCCAGGAATAGTCAGATGAGTCTTTTTCACATTATACCACTCTGATACTAACTCTTCTGCTTCCCTAATCCATATATAAGAGAGCCTTGTGATTACATTGGTCTTACTTGAATAATTCAGAAAAATCTCCTTATTTTAAGGTCAGCTGAGTAGCAACCCTATTTCTATCTCCAACCTTGATTCCCCCTTGCCATGTAACATATCACATTCACAGGTTCCAAAGATTAGGACAGGGCATCTCTGGGGCCCCGTTATTCTGCATACTACAATTTCCTATTACTAAGTTTAATGACCTTTCTTCTTTTCCTCTTATACTTTTGTGACCTCAATTGACTTCCTTTCCCTTAAAAATCTCTACTGGAGGGACGCCTGGGTGGCTCAGTTGGTTAAGCGACTGCCTTCGGCTCAGGTCATGATCCTGGAGTCTCAGGATCGAGTCCCGCATCGGACTCCCTGCTCAGCAGGGAGTCTGCTTCTCCCTCTGATCCTCCCCCTCTCATATTCTCTCTCTGTCTCATTCTCTCTCTCAAATAAATAAATAAAATCTTTAAAAAAAAAAAATCTCTACTGGATATATCCTACTTTATTCTTACATTGTTCTATCTCAGTCTCCATTGCTGATAATTATTTTTTGGAACTCCATTGTGGTGTGTTGCGTGAAGTTTTCTATAGCTTATATTCCCACTTTTTGAGAAATTCTCTATTTTTCATGTAAAGATATAATTTTTACTCTATGCTGATGATTCCAAAATGTACATTTTTAGCACTGGTAACTCTCTTCTCCCTCTCTCCCTCCCTCCCTTCTTCTCTCTCTCTCTCTCAACTCAGCCCTATATCTTCTAAATTTTAGTGGATAATTTCACTTAGTTATTCTGCAGTCCTGTTAAATTTACCATATTTGTTGCCAAGACCTCAGTTTCATAGCTGCAGCTCTTTGGAACTGGGGTTATGGTAACTTAAAAAAAGACAAGACACTGAAGTTTAGACTCCTAGAAAAGATTATTGATAGAATTCAGTCTAGAGCAACATGAATGTCTAACTCAAAGATTTATTTAGTACAAAAACTTTAATATTCCCTTCTTCCCTTCCAGAATTCCTTTCAAGAATCATAACATCCCAAAGTATAACACAGGGAGTGAATGGGGACATTTCGATAAGGTTGAGAAAAATTGTCTTGCCTTAGATTATTTTTGCCCATCATGCAGGAATGTTTGTCCTTGGAAGAACCCTAATTTCTTTCATTGTGCCCTCACAGTATGTCATGTTATATCAAAAAGCACTAAAGGATCCACTGATGATCTTGTTGAATCATTCTTCTATGCCAATCATCAATGGATCAGACACATACTAAGGCATACTTCTACATAACAAGGAGGTAAAAGATGACACAATCTGTGTCAAAAGAAGTGTTTATCATCTTTTAGTTCTCTTTACCAGATTAGAAAATGAAGACAGAGAGCTTGCAAATTCTGACTCCAGACAACTTAAGTGGAGAGAAAATTTCTTTTCCCATCCATATCCATTAGTCACCGTATCCTGTGATTTAATCTCTTCTACTGATGGCTTCCATTCTACATTCAGTGCCTTCATTCTAATTCTTAATTAATTTCTCAAAATTTTGATATCACAATAGTTGTGATATCAACAATAGCTGCCTCCATCTCTGTCCCCTTTTTTAAATAAAATGTACGTATTGTCAATTAATCTTTCTAACTCACCAATTCCTTTTTGTTCTACCTCAAAAATATTTAATAGCTCTCCAGTGCCTACAGGGTAAAACTTCAAATATTTAGACTGTTTTTCATGAGTTTTCACAATTGGTCAGGCCTACCTTTTCAGTTTAATTTGGCATTACTGAATCATATCAACTGTATTCCTTGGATCATCTCAAAATGGTTAAAAACAAATCAAAACAAACTAAAGAAATGTTCCAGTAGGTTGGGAAAAATAAAGGTTTTATAAAATGAGACCAGTTTATTTACTCTGGTAAATTTAGTTTTCAGAATCTCTACTATACTAATTTTGCATGGTAAAAACTCAAGAGGCGGTCCTGATAAGTAAGGATTCTGACATACAATATTACCAAGCCCTTTTAGTTCAAAAAATACTGTTGATATTTTGAATGGTACTAATGTCCCAAGAAACAAAATTTGAGAAATCTGCCCTATATCACACTTGGCTGGGTTCACCTATTTGTGCCCCCACATGACCTTCTGATTCATGAGGTGCTGGCAGTTTGGAGCAGCTAGTTTTTCTTCGAAGTAACTTGTTCCCTCTTATTAGTTGCCTACAGACTACAATCTTAAGAACATAAAATCCTACTTACATGAACAGCATAAAATGTTATTTGTTTATTTAACCATAAAACTCTTAGAACTTGACTTAGTACCATCCTAACACACTCTGGCAGTTTTTAAAGATCCATATTCTCTCACAATTTTAATCACTAGATGTTAAGGCCTGGGTGAATATCATTTTAAAGGTGAGAACTAAGTAAACAGGCATACTTTTGAGAAAATAAAAGCAAGAAAAATTAAAAGTCAAGCTGAAATGTGACTGTAGAGATTGGTATCTCACATAGTGAATACAAATAATACTTGTAAGATCATAGGCAATACTAGACTATATAATTACTAATGATTACTACACACTGTACTAAATATCTACTGTGAACAGGGTGAATATTATGTTATGGTCTTTGCTAACATTACCTTATTTAATTCTTATAACAATCCCATAAAATTAGTAATAATGTCCCCAATTTACAGATTTACTATGGAAAATAATGGTTCACTGATTTACTAAAAGTCACTCTACTACTAAATAGTAGAGGTAGGCTTTAAATTTGTATCTTTATCTGATTTTAAACCACCAGGATTTACCAAGTACTGAGTGTTTTCCCTCCACTATTGAAGAGACACAAAGAAGTTCCGGTGATGATTCAGAAGAGACTTAGAATTATGACATAAAGGGAAAAGATATATATGAAAGGCTAAACAAACATTTCTTAACTAGTTAGAAAAGGGAAGAAAAAGATAAGAAGCAAATATACCACACACCCACTAATTGTGCCAAAGAAGTGTTGCTGCACTAGTGAGAGCTCTCAGTCATAAGCCACTTACTCTGTTGCCCCTGACAGTCACATATTTATGCTGCCTCTGCACTAAACTCTCAGCCAGTCTCAATGTATTTATTTGTTTATTTTTATTTTTGCATCATTACCTTCCAATTTTAAGAATTGTTTGGAAGCATTTCATTGATTGGTGGTGGATGAAAGAGTTGATACATGGTGTTTTCAACTTTTATTTATTTATTTATTTAATTTTCTTTTTCTTTTTTGAGATTTTATTTATTTATTTGACAGAGAGAGAGACAGAGAGAGGGGGAACACAAGCAGGGGGAGAGGGAGAGGGAGAAGCAGGCTTCACGCTGAGCAGGGAGCCCGATGCGGGGCTCGATCCCAGGACCCTGAGATCATGACCTGAGCCAAAGGCGGACGTTTAACGACTGAGCCACCCAGGCGCCCCTGTTTTCAACTTTTAAAGAAAGAAAGAATCTCTACCTTCTACTGAGACTCTTAAAGTAGTAACTATCCAAACATAGGAGATAGTACAGATGGTAAGCCTTAAAAAAATAGCAATTATCCTCCACAGTCTACAACGTCATATGACTTCTACTTACTTAAAATGTAGAATAGAGTCCATGGCTCTGAGCTGCGACAACCACTTGAAGGACATGGGTAGTTGATCCTACGCAGTTAATATTGGTAGTCTCCTACTTTTTATTTAGCAAATCAATCATTTTGAACTGAGGATCATTTAATAAGTAGTTAAGAATAGAGTACACTTATCATGATGAGCATTGAGTAATGTATAGAATTATTGAATCACTATATAGTACCTGAAACTAATATAACACTGTATGTTAACTATACTGGAATTAAAATGTAAAAACTTAATTAAAAAAGAAAAAAAAAGAATGCATTTAAGGTAACAGTAAGGATTGTACACGGCATTGTTGAGGGACTGTTGTAAAGGGGTTGTTGGGGCAATCATTTAAATAAGTACAAATATAGTTTAAACAAATTAACATAAATGTGACAGACTCCAATAAAATACTTAGGCAAATTTATGGAAAATGTGTATATGGCCAACCATATATAGTACTACAAAAATTATTTCTATAGATGCTAAGAAAACCTTTCACAAAAACAACACTAATTCATGATAAAAGCACTCAAGGAAATCAGAATTAAGAAATTCTTTCTTGGGCGCCTGGGTGGCTCAGTTGGTTAAGTGACTGCCTTTGGCTCAGGTCATGATCCCAGGGTCCTGGGATCGAGTCCCGCATCAGGCTCCCTACTCAGCGGGGAGTCTGCTTCTCCCTCTGACCCTCCCCCCTCTCGTGCTTTCTCTCTCTCAAATAAATAAATAAAATCTTAAAAAAAAAAAAAATTCTTTCTTAACCTGATAAAAATATACTTACCTTAGTCTTCAAGTTAGTATCTTATTTGATGAGGAAATACTAGAGGCATTTCCAGTAAGATTAGGACAAAGTAAGAATACCCATTGTCACACTACTACTTCACATTATTCCACAGTGTTGCCCAACTCAGATAAGAGAAATCAATAGGAAATATAAAACATAGATAAAGTAAAGTAAAACTATCTCTATTTGCTGTTGTTAAAGTATTATACCTGGAAAATCCTAGAGGCTCTATATACTCTCTAACAATGAACAGTTAGAGAACTTAAGAGTAGAGAAACCTCATTTACAATAGCAACACCAATACTAAAGATTTAGGAATAAATTTAATTTAAAGGTTGTATAAGTGTATAAGGAAAATTTTAACACTCCTGAAAGACACTAAGGAAGACCTGAACAAATGTAAAGACACCCCCTGTTCTTGAAAAGAAGCAATTAAACGTTGTAAGAATGTCAAGTTATCCATAAGTTGATTTATATGTAAACCTAATTACACCAAAAAATCATAAAGTTAGATAAAAATGATATTAAAGTCCAGATGGAACAAAAAACATGGAAGAGTACCCAGGAAAACTCTGTAAAAGAAGAAATACGTGGAACTACTAGCCTTAGTAGACATTAAAGGATACTTCAAAGTCTCTCTATTTAAAACAGTATGGTATCTATATCTAAAACTAATGTGACATTGTATGTCAGCTATACTTCAATAACAAACAAACAAACAAATGTGGTACTAGCATATGAATAGACAAATAGACCAACAAAATAAAATGTCCAGAATTAAACTTAAATACATATGGGAATTTCATATATGACAATAGCAGCACCTCAAATCACTGAGATAAAAATACACATGTTAATAACAGGTATTGAAACAGCTGCAAAGCCATTGGAAAAAGATAAACTTAGATCCACATCTCACACCACGTGCAAGAATAATCACCAAATAAAATTGGAAGTCTAATGAATGAAACCAAACAAGTACTTGAAAACATGAGTAAACTTCTCTTTTACCTTGGTATAGGGGAAGACTTTCTATTACTCAAATTCATAGGAAATAAAAGGAAAAATTTAATAAAATTTGACTGTATATATTTTTTATTTCTGCAGAAAAAAATCCAATATAAACAAAGTAAAAAAAAACGACTGACAAAATGGCAGAAAATATTTACAACACATACCATAGACAAAGGACTAGTGATATATATGGTTGACCCTTGAACAACACAGGTTTGAACTGTGTGGGTCCATTTACATGTGAATTTTTTACAGTATAGTACTGTACATGTATTTTCTCTCTTTTCTTTGTGTATATTCTCTTTGTTATGATTTTCTTAATACCATTTTCTTTTCTCTAGCTTATTTTATTGTAAGAATACAGTATATAATACATATACAAAATATGCATTAATTGGCTGTGTTATCAGTAAGGCTGCTTGTCAATTGCAGGCTACGAGTTAAGTTTTGGGAGAGTCAATAATACATGCAGATATATTACTACCTGGGGGGTCAGGACACCAACACCTGTATTGTAATATTTATTATATTAAATATTAACTTTATGTATATATAACATTAAATTAAAAACTGATGGGCAAAATAATAAATAAAAATGGGAAAACATATGAATGACAATTCACATGAAAAGATATAAAAATGGCTCTCAGCATATGAAAAATCCCATCAAAAAATGTAAAACTGACATATGATTAAATAACTATAAATTAAAGCCACACTGAAATACCAATTCTCATCTACCATACAGGCAAATTATACACAACAACATATTCTGTAGGTAAAACTGTGAATACAATTTGTATACCCCTTCTGGAGGAAAGTTTGACAATACCCAACAAAATTACATATGCATTTACCTAGCAATACCCCTCCTAGGACTCTACCCTGTGGGTTCCCCCCCCTTACAAAACCTAAGTACATATACATAAGGTAATAATTTGAATTGTTTTTTTATAATTGAAAACATTATAAACGCCTAAATACCCATACACAAGAGAATAGTTAAATAAACTATGGTGCATACACACAATAGAGTACTATATAGCTTTAAAAAATGTAATAAGGAAGATGGCTTTGAACCACTATTGAAAGACTTTCAGGAAATATTGTTAGGTGAAAAAATTAAAGCCTCCAAAGCAACTATAGCATACTATCCTTCAGGTAAGAAAAAAAAGAGGATTTTAAAAAATACACAAGTATCTTCTCATTTGTATGGAGAGATTGCTTATGTACAGAAGAGGTGGAAAAGGGAGAGAAGGGTGTCCAAGAAGGAAGGAATAAGAGTAAATAAGCAAGGATGTGAGACAGTCACACTTCTTTAAGCATATCTTCTTGCATGACTCTTAAAACTATAGTGATGTTTCACATACCTTTTACACACATCCCAAATAAATAATTAAAACCAACCAGAATGTGAGGGGACAAGGAACTCTAATGGAAAACAAACACTAGCAAGTAAACTGTATTACACTGAACACTGTGACCACATGCTGTAAGGCTAAGGGTCAAAGGAACTTGACATAAATGTTGCAGTCTGGTTAGTAGAAGTGTTTGCCACAGGGATATGGGTTAACAATTCTGAAACTACTCTGTATGTATACTAGATTTCAAAAAATATGCAAATAGATTGTTGGAAATGAGAGCTGGATTTCTCATTTATAAATAAACAGGAAAGGCTAGAATAAACCCTGTGTTGTTATGTTGGAATCAAAGGCATCAGTATAAACTCATAGTTTTATATACAAGTACAGAAATACAGATTCAGAAATAGAGATACATGTGTATGCATGGGCTACTACACATACATCCCTAAAAACAATGAAGACATCCAACACCCATACCTATTTTCTAAATACTATGCTCCAGTAAAAGAAACCCTAGCTCCTAAGAGAAGGGGTTGATTCCAGTGCTGCAATAAGGAATATTCAGAATGAGCCTAGAATATGCTGTGGTGTCAAAAAGTAAATAAATACTCAAAAAAAAAAAAAAAAAGACGGCAGCTTGTTGAATAAATATCAGCAGCCAAGCTGAAGCAGCTCTTAATGGCCAGAGCTGAGTATTTGGAGGAACAAAATAAATGATGATAATACTGAATATTAATATATAGAATAAAATAAGTACCCATGAATCCATACTAAAATAAAGAGAATAAATAATTCTTCCTCACAAGAGAACTCTATTAATAAATGTAGAAAGAAAAAGATAATTAGAAATTAATCATTAGCAAAACACAGCAATAATAAATACAGATATGATCCACAAAAGGATGATAAAATTGGTAAACAATATTTGAAGAAAAAAAATTGATTTTCTCATGTTATCTCTCCCAAGATACTTAACAACTACAAAGGAAAATATAATAACTTTATAGTGGAGACACCCTGCAGATCCCATCATAAGTACTCAAGGTAAACATAACAAGTAAAAGACATATCAACATCATGAACCTTTGATATGTTGCATTGAAAAGGACACAAAATCATTTCTCTTCTATTCTTGAAAACAAAACAAAACAAAACACATAACCTCCTTTCAATCATGAGAAAACATCACACCAACCCAGAGGGACAGTCTATAAGAAATTAAAAAAATATATAACAACTGATCAGTAATCTTCAAAAGTGTCAAGGTCATAAAGGTAAGGGAAAACAGGAATTATCATATACCAAAAGAGACCAAATAAGTGTGACAACTAAATACAAGGTAGGATGTCAGGTAGAATTCTGGAATAGAAAAAATATATTAAAAAAAAAAAAAAGAAAACTGCATGGGAAAAATATATGTGCTTTTAGTTAATAATATTGTACCAATGTTAATTTCCTGTTCTTGATAATCATATGGTTATGTGAGTTGATATTAAGGAAAGCATTACAAGGTATATGAGGAAACTCTTTGTATTATTCTTCTATTTTTTGCAACTCTTTTGTCTGTCTAACACCAGTTCAAAATAAAATATATATAAAATTCTTTTAGTTTCTAAATAGCCACAATGTCTAGCAGCTGCCATATTGAACAGTGCAGTAAAATAATAAAGGATAACATTTGAATATTTATCTTTTTTACCAGACACTATACTAAGTGCTTTATGTGTACTATCACTTTAATCCACACAATAAGCTTTGAGGTAGGTACTAGTAGTAGACCAGATTTATATAAACAGAAACTAAGGCACTGAAATTTTAATTAACTTGCCCAATATAACATGGACAAGGTAACTAATAGAAAGCAACTAATCTTCAAATCAGAGAATTTAAGTAATCTGACCAAGTCATAGATATAACAAGTGATGAAGTCAAGTTTGTACCCAGTTCAGTCTGACATAAAAATATTTGTTTTACTCTATCTTACCCAGCTATCGATCCAAGAAAAGTAATAAGAGATGAGGAAACAGAGTATTCATCAAAATTCCTGCCTACCTCTTCCTAATTTCTGCACCACAATTAGTAATAAATAACACCATCCCCATATATTACATACTATTAATATGATAGGCTTGACTTTTCATAAATCAGCAAAGTCCTTAAAAAGCCCTATCACTTTAATTGAGCAAAATGGAATTTAATGGAATCTAAACACATTACTGTAATCTTTGTGTGTCACACAAAATGGACCTTTGTTGCGTCCACTCTAATAACTCTTCATTATGGGGTAGTTCAGTGTATATATTATTCTGCATATATACAGCTCCACGGTAGCCTACCCTTAATGATGGAGGTCTCTTACCATTTCTCTATTTCTTCTCGAACTGTCAGGGAATTTGAAAATTATTTTACCTTCTATATAAAATCATTTCACGACAACTTTGCTTATAAAGTATCTAAGCCCAAGGTGCCTAATAAAGAACTGCCAGTAAACTGGCAGGGGAAGGAGACAGGCATTGAGGTCTAATCAAGTCAGCCCTCGACCAGAAGATAAAATCCCTGGTTTCTGGTTTCTGCTGCCTTCTCACAATATCATCTTTTGTGTTTGCCATTGACCTCTAGCCTTCAGGGTCTTTCAAATAAAAGGGGGTGAACATGAGATGACTTAAAATTCCTGACAGTTTTAATATCTAGAGCATTTTTTGTTCTTAATATCTACCAATAGGATTTATTATGAATTTTTAAAAAAAATACAAAAAACACAAAGTAATAAATCAAGGATTATATCATTGTTATCATTTCTGTTTCCTTCAACTCTTTTTTCTTTCTCTTCCTCCCTTGCTCCACCTTTTTACCTATCTGCTTGTTTATATATCTACTCATATTTTCAACTATTTTTTTAATTAGGATCTTAAATTTTAACAGACTCCATTCTCACCTAAAATACATTATGAACATTTTCCATGTGATTCTATATTTTTCTATGAATATTTTTCTATGTGATTTCATATTATTCTATTATAGCAAACTCTTCATGGTTACATGGTATTTTATTGATTAGATATGCCATGGCTATTTAATTGATGCCTGTTTTTTAAACAATTAGGTATATAAAATTTTCACTTTTCATTTGTTTTACTAAGGGTGAAATTTAGAAGTCAAATTCAGTCAATTTTATAATCACGGCCTCAACTCTTTAAATTTGGTAGTTTGGGATCAGATTTTGAATGTGAAATCTGACAGCTATGGTATCATAATCTTTAGAAACATAAATTCACTAAAAGGATAACATGCCTGACATAGTATATATAAAACCAAACTGAAGCTAATTCAATCTCAAATGATGGTTTCGACAGCAAAGAAAAACAATGTGAGAGAATTTGCAACACAAAAGTCATACACTTCATGAACTAAATGTTGGTGTCATATTAAGGGAAACAGCTATCTTATTTTGTATTTCAGGGGGATTGTGTTATACATTACAGATGCCATTTATTTCTCTTTTTAACAGTCATATTAGAGAAATATTAGGTCCTAAGCTTAAAAAAACCTCGACAAACCACTGTTGAGATCCATATTGGTCAACTCAGTTGAAAAGATACATGTTAAATACCTTGACTTTTAACCTGTTATCTAACACTGATCTTTTTAAACAATAAAATAATGTGATCATAACATAGCTGAAAACAAGTTATTTAAAGCCATTTAAATTTCTCCAGAATTTTTGGGCTTAAAATATGTATGTCAAAGTAGGCAGTCCAATGAATTTATCTCAGTTTTATTTTAGAGCAACGGAAATTGCAAGACTGAAGTAAATGAGAACCACTCTTAACATGAAATTTAGCCAAAGGGCACTATTCTTATAAAAAATGAAATAATGGCAGAATGGCCCTTAATTTATTTTCTATATGCAACACCTATCAAATGCATCATTACAGTTTCCACTAAAGTGGAATCATACAAGTCCTTCTGTTTGCTGTCTCTGAGGCAAGGGTATTTTTAATTAGTGTCACTGTGTTTAGAAACTTGTACAAATGACTGGTGTCTTGTTAATTCTTCAACTGCCAGTTATAAGTACATTTAATTCAGAGTAAAAATTTTATGGCTGTTAAAATCATATAGACAAAAGTGCTTCCAGGATGCTATGCCTGTCATATTATTGTAAAATTTTCCAGTTGCTTGTGAATTTTGATATGCAATTATATCCTAGTAAATTAGCACAATGAAAATAGGAAACACATATATTCCAACAGATCACAAATGGAAAGCTTTTAATCATATATGAAATTCTGTTCACATTCCATCAACAACAACAACAAAAAACAAAATTAAAAAACCTTACCTACCTTTTATCATCCTCAATTATGAATTGCTAAAATCCTCTTAGAGGGGCGCCTGGGTGGCTCAGTTGGTTGGGCGACTGCCTTCGGCTCAGGTCATGATCCTGGAGTCCCGGGATCGAGTCCCACATCGGGCTCCCTGCTCAGCAGGGGGTCTGCTTCTCCCTCTGCCCTCTTCCCTCTCGTGCTCTCTGTCTCTCATTCTCTCTCTCGCAAAATAAATAAATAAAAAATCTTAAAAAAAAAAAAAAAAAAAAAATCCTCTTAGAGGATATACTGAGGAGACAAACTCTTTTTTTTCACAGAGGCCTTGACTCGGCCAAAATATTTGGAATTTTCTATATTCTCAGATGACCAATGATATGTGAGTGGCTCAGCATTTGAACTTTGAATGGTCTGGGATGATCACATTGAACCATACAACTGTTATTATATAAAACCTGAAATAAAAATCCTTCACAGCTGAAATTTTCAGATGATAGGTGTTCTAAGTTTCACTGAATAAACTGCTTGATACTTAACATAACATTTGAATACATAATATCAATCGTATAGTTATCAGAAAATCTTACTTGAATGAAGATGGACTAAATTTCCTGACTCATTACTTAATAATCTTGAAAAGTTGGGAAAATTATTTAATTCTCCAAGGCCCAGTGGTAGATTAATAATAATATGCGCATACTTAGAATACAATGAGTTTAATATCATTTAAATAATACACAGAAACCACTTAACTAAACTAAATAAAACTAATTGAGATCCTGGAACAGAAAAAGGGCGTTAAGTAAAAATGAAGGTAGCTGAAAAAACTATGGAATAATAGTTAATAATAATGTATCAGTAGTGAATCATTAATTATCAAATATACCAGCCTAATGCAAAATATTAATAATAGGGAAAACTGGGTGTGAGGTATATGGAAACTCTCTGTACTATCCTTGTAATTTTTCTGTAAATCTAAAAATATTCTAAAAAATAGTGTTAAAAATAGTATCTGCTCAAATCAAAACTGGAAGTTGGGAGTCTGTAAATAAAAGTATTCTCTATGCACAGTAACGTGCTAGGGCTATGTCTTAAAACTCTAGGGGATCCTGTTGTAGAAAGATAAGTCCCTCAGTTAAATACTGTTTGTTTTGCCAAGTATAAAACTGTATAATCAGAAAAAAATGCAATTATGTGGGATTTAAGATATAAAACCAAAATTAACATTCAAAATCAGAAAGATAAATAATTGTTTAATTATGCTGTATGCTCTAGGGCTTGTTTTATGACTTTCTTTTCTGGTAATATTTTGTTTTACCTGCTGGAAAGAGTGACATACCCTTAATTCAAAAGCTACTAAACAGTGTGAATTTGGAAGTTGTCAAAGAGATAAAAATGGTCATTGACTTGAATTAATCATTGGGTTACATTGAGATGATTCAGCTATCAAAAAAGTCATGATGGGAGTTTATAAATACAATTGACTATATCTTATTTTGTGTTGTTACACATATGGCTTAAATAAAATCGTGAACACTGTGAATTGTGTAAGATTGATGAATCACAGACCTGTACCCCTGAAACAAATAATACATTATATGTTAATTAAAAAAAAGTATCCATGACCAAGGAAAGGTTAAAGGTTGGTTACTACATCATCTGTCCTGATTATTCAATGTAAATTTGAAAAATAAATAAATCTAAAACACTTAAAAAATAATAAATTAATAAATAAAATCGTGAAAATGCAGTCAACTTTTGGATATTAGGCATACAACTGCAGTTATAATAAAAAGACAACAGAGGTAGCTTTAAAAAGATTCTTATCTTTTTTTTTTCCTCACAGAGCAGTTCATAGTTTAGCAGTTCAAAGTTGTTTTACTCATCCCTAATATATGGCTTCCTTTTTTGGTTCCAATTTAGATGCTCAAATTATCACCAACTGCCAGGAAGAGTCATGTGGAAAAGGACCAGGGTTCACTTGCACTCACTTTCCAGGCATAATCTAGAAATCGCAGACAACATTCTAAGCACATTCCATTGGCCAGAACTTTGTCCCATAGCGATACTATGGTGCAAGGAAAGCTGAGAAATGCATTCTTTTATTAATTTGGTAACCAGCTAAAACTAAGAAATTCTACTACTAAAGAAAAAGATATTGGTAGATATGTAGCCATCCTTGCTACAATAATGTCCATGTTCCATATGACCAAAACTTGCATATAAAGCACTTAAGGAACTTGGTAAGAAGTGGATTGTGATTTATTAGGTCTGGGATAGTCTGGGGTTATGCTACTAACAAGCCCCCAGTAGGTACCAGTGTTAATTGTCAAAGAACCAAACTTTGACTTTCAAGATTCTAGCCTATTTCTTACCTTAAAAAACAAACAAACAAACAAAAAAACTGCTGTTGAGCCATTTCCAGAATGGGTTGGTGTTTGGCTTAGTTAATACTTTTAGGGTTGCCTTTCTTCCCCCTTGCATGTGGGATAGTGATGGTGATGGAAGGAGGAATCACAAAAAATTAACTAGCTTTGTGAATAAAATTAGAAATAAGCATACCTGATACAAGAAAAATTTACAATATATTTTCTCATTATTAAAGTAGGGCATTTAATTTATCACTGCAATGCTTAATCTTAATAATGAACTGAGAAACAGGATGAGATTGTGGCAAGGTAATAGTGGGTGAATGCATGCTAGAAAGGGTGAGAAAGAAAATTTAAATCTCTATATGAATTGAGAAAATATAGTCTATTTCAAAGGGCAAAAGAGGAACTGTTAAAAGTGAGTTTCTACTCATTAATAACCTATTAGATTTTATATTATACTTTTCTCTGTATGGCTAAACACTCTTATTTTTGCACTCAACATATATATGATAGCAGAAAAATTAGATATTTTCCTCTCTGTTCTGCAAATATATACCCCAGGCCCAATCAGTAAAAACTGGGATGGATAGAAACACATAATGCAAACACATCCACAGGATCTAGCCCTTGGAGTGGGGGATAACTATCAGATAATGACCATGCATGAGGACTGCAAAAACTCTGTTAAAATTCCCATAATGTGAATGTAGCCATTTCCAGCTCACCTGCATAATTAACCCAAAGAAAATGTACATTAGTACTTATTCATCAACACTGAAACTTCTAACATATGATTTCTAGAAATAAGATAATCAAGTGGGTTTCTATATGTATTTTCTGAGGGAAATATTCACTCTGAAAGTAGAGCTATGCAATGCCATACTGCCTATGTTTAGGGTCAATGGAGCTAGGTTCATCACATACTCAGTACATGCTAGTTGGCGGCTAGGATAAAGAAAGGAAAATGGCACTTCATGAAGGTCACTGAAAAATGTATTGACTTGTTTTAGATACTTTTAGTTCTAAATACTGGCACTCTAAGATATAGATTGAATTATGTTACATCTCTTCCCTCTGAGAATTTATCATCTAGCAGATGAGATGAGAAACAAATGTATAAAATTGCCATAGAATATATAAATGCATGTGATTAAATCAGAGAAACACAATTATCATATGGAACATAAGGAATAGTGCAGAGGACAATAGGGGAAGGGAGGGAAAACTGAATGGGAAGAAATCAGAGAGGGAGACAAACCATAGAGATTCTTGACTCTAGGAAACAAACTGAGGGTTGCAGAAAGAGAGGTGAGTGGGGGGATGGGGTAACTGAGTGACAGGAATTAGAGAGGGCACATGATATGATGAGCACTGGGTGTTATAGTCAACTAATGAATCATTGAACATTATATCAAAAACTAATGATGCACTATACCTTGGCTAATAGAATTTAAATAAAAAAATTTTAAAAAATGTATGTGATTCGTTCTAAAATCCTAGTTAAAACTTTGTACATCACAGGCATTTCATAATATGATCAATACTAGCTGAACTAATTACAAAGGAGTTTATAGAATCACAGACAAGAAGTCATTGGGAAATCTTGATACCTAATACATTACTCATCCAGTCTCCCCTGGATAACCGCACTACATTTTTTACAAACTTTCACTTAAATCATACAGGAATGGGGGGGGGGCGGTGCTTGAGTGGCTCAGTCAGTTAAACATCTGCCTTCAGCTCAGGTCATGACCTCAGGGTCCTGGGATCAAGCCTCTGCTTCTCACTCTGCCTCTGCCCCTCCCCCTGCTCATGCTCACTTTCTCTCTCTCTCTCTCTCTCAAATAAATAAGTAAAATTAAAAAAAAAAAAAAACATACAGGAATGGCAAACTAATCACCTCCTAAGGTAGTCCATTTGGACAGCTCTGAGATTAAATGTTCTAATAATGAAGCTTACATTTGAATGCTGTATTACATGAACAGACATTTCTGCAAAGAAGACATCCAAATGGCCCACAGACACATGAAAAAGTGCTCAACATCACTCGGCATCAGGGAAATCCAAATCAAAACCTCAATGAGATACCACCTCACACCAGTCAGATTGGCTAAAATTAACAAGTCAGGAAACGACAGATGTTGGCGAGGAGATGTGGAGAAAGGGGAACCCTCCTACACTGTTGCTGGGAATGCAAGCTGTTGCAGCCACTCTGGAAAACAGTATGGAGGTTCCTCAAAAAGTTGAAAATAGAGCTTCCATACAACCCAGTGATTGCACTACTGGGTATTTACCCCAAAGATACAAATGTACTGATCCGAAGGGGCACCTGCACCCCAATGTTTATAGCAGCAATGTCCACAATAGCCAAACTATGGAAAGAGCTAGATGTCCATTGACAGATGAATGGATAAAGAAGATGTGGTGTATATATACAATGGAATATTATGCAGCCGTCAAAAAAAATGAAATCTTGCCATTTGCAATGACGTGGATGGAACTAGAGGGTATTATGCTAAGCAAAATAAGTCAATCAGAGAAAGACAAGTATCATATGATCTCACTGATATGAGGGATTTGAGAAACAAGACAGAGGATCATAGGGGAAAGGAAGGAAAAATGAAACAAGACGAAACCAGAGAGGGAGACAAACCATAAGAGACTCTTCATCTCAGGAAACAAACTGAGGGTTGCTGGAGTGGTGGGGGTTGGGAGGGAACAGGTGGCTGGGTGATGGACATTGGGGAAGGTATGTGCTATGGTGAGAGCTGTGAATTGTGTAAGACTGATGAATCACAGATCTGTACCCCTGAAACAAACAATATGTTAATAAAAAAAATTTAAAAAAAAGAAAACCCCAAAGACTCCACCAAAAAACTGCTAGAACTAATAAACGAATTCAGTAAAGTATCAGGATAAAAAAAATCAACATACAGAAATCTGTGGCATTTCTATACACCAATAATGAAGCAACAGAAGGAGAAATTAAGAAATCAATCCCACTGACAATTGCACCAAAAATTGTAAGATACCTAGAAATAAACCTAACCAAAAATGTGAAAGACCTGTACTCTGAAAACTATAAAACACTGATGAAAGAAATTGAAGATGACATAAAGAAATGGAAAGACATTCCATGCTAATGGATTAGAAGAACAAATATTGTTAAAATGTCTATGCTACCCAAAGCAATCTACACACTAAATGCAATACCTATCAAAATACCAACAGCATTTTTTACAGAGCTAGAACAAACAATCCTAAAATTTGTATGAAACCACAAAAGACCCTGAATAGCCAAAGCAATCCTGGAAAAAAAAAAACAAAAACAAAGCTGGAGGCAGCACAGTTCTGGACTTCAAGTTATATTAGAAAGCTGTAGTAATTAAAGCAGTATGGTACTGGCACAAAAATAGATACACAGATCAACAGAACAGAGTAGAAAATCTAGAAATGAATCCCCAACTATGTGGTCAATTAATCTTTGACAAAACAGGAAAGAATATCCAACGGGAAAAAGAGAGTACCCAAGAAATGATATTGGGAAAACTGGACAGCAGCATGCAAAGGAATGACACTGGACCACCTTCTTATAGCAAACACAAAAATAAATCCAAAATAGATCAAAGACCTAAGTGTTTGACATGAACCATAAAAATCTTAGAAGAGTACACAAGCACTAACTTCTTTGACATCAGCCATAGCAACTTCTTTCTAGATATGTCTCCTAAGGCAAGGGAAACAAAAATAAAAATAAACTATTGGGACTAAAATCAAAATAAAAAAGCTTCTGAGGATGCCTGGGTGGCTCAGTCAGTTAAATGTCTGACGCTTGATCTCAGCTCAGGTCTACATCTCAGAGTCATGAATTCAAGCGCCTTGTGGTTCACACCCAGGATGGAGCCAAATTAAAAACAAAACAAAACAAAAAAAATCAAAAGCTTCTGCACAGCAAAGGAAATAATCAACAAAACTTAAAGGCAACCTATGAAATGGGAGAAGATATTTGAAAATGAGATATCTGACAAAGGGTTAGTATCCAAAATATATAAAGAATTCTTAAAACTCAACACCCAAAAAGTGAAAAAAATCCAATTAAAACATGGGCAGAAGACATGAATAGAAATTTTTCCAAAGAAGACATACAGATGGCCAACAGATACCTAAAAAGATGCTCAACATCACTGATCATCAGGTAAATGCAAATCAAAAATACAATGAGATACCACCTCACACCTGTCAGGACAGCTAAAATCAACAACACAAGAAACAACAGGTGTTGGCCAGGATGTGAAAAAGGGGAACCTTCTTACACTGTTGGTGAGAATGCAAACTGGTGCAGCCACTCTGGAAAAAAGTTGAAAATAGAAGTACCGTATGATCCAGCAATCACACTACTATGTATTTACCCAAAGAATACAAAAATACTAATTCAAAGGGATACATGCTCCTTGATGTTTATAGCATCATTAATTACAATAGCTAAATTTTGGAAATAGCCCAAGTGTCCATCAACTGATGAATGGATAAAGAAGAAGTGGTATATATATATATATATATATACAATGGAATATTACTCAACCATAAAAAGAATAAAATCTTGCCATTTGCAATGATGTGGATGGAGCTAGAGAGTACTGTGCTAAACAAAATAAGTCAGTCAGAGAAAGACAAATACCATATGATTAAGAAGCAAAGCAAAGAAGCAAAGTGAAAAAAGAGAGAGAGAGAGAAGCAAACTAACAACAGACTCTTAACTATAGAGAACCAACTGGTGTTACCATAAAGGAGTCAGGTAATGGGAATTAAGGAGTGCACTTGTGATTAACAATGGATGATGTATGGAATTACTGAAACACTGTATTGTACACTTGAAACTAATATTACACTGTATGTTAACTAACTGGAATTTAAATAAAAACAGAAAAAAGAGAATACTCATTGAGGACTGTTGAGAATGTACATAACATGAGGGAGACGTGCCTTAAGAATACTCATCTGTCACGGGGCGCCTGGGTGGCTCAGTCGGTTAGGCATCTGACTCAATTTTGGCTCAGGTCATGATCTCAGGGTTGTGAGATCAAGCCCTGAGTCTTGCTCCATGCTCAGGAGGGAGTCTGCTGGAGATTCTCTCTTTCCCACTGCTCTTCTCTTTCCTCCCTCCCTCCCTCTCTCTCTCTCAAAATAAATAAATAAATAAATCTTTTTTTTTATTGTTATGTTAATCCCCATACATTACATCATTAGTTTTAGATATAGTGTTCCATGATTCATTGTTTGTGCATAACACCCAGTGCTCCATGCAGAACGTGCCCTCCTCAATACCCATCACCAGGCTAACCCATCCTCCCAACCCCCTCCCCTCTAGAACCCCCAGTTTGTTTTTCAGAGTCCATCATCTCTCAATAAATAAATAAATCTTAAAAAAAAAAAAAAGAATACTCATCTGTCAGTGGTATTCTAGAAGGACTGGGGAAGAGCATAGACTGATGGCCAGTAAAACAACTACTAGTCAAAGGTGAGAGGCAAAAAAAAAAGACACTTGAGCTACATGATTACAGTAGTACTAGCCTCAGGTAAACTGTAGCAGATGGTATAAATGTCTTGCCTTTATCCCTTATATTTATTATTTTTACATGCACCAGAGGACCTCCAGCTGCCAATATCTGCATGTCTTTGTCCATAGTCTTTTCTCAGAAAGACACTCTGCTTGATGTCTCTCTGCTAGAAAACCACTTCCACATTAATCTTAAACTAATGATGAGGAGAAGTATATAAATACTCCAAGTCCACTGACAATCAAGTGGGGATATTTCTCATTTTTTTTACGTTGTTTTCCAATCTTCCTAATGGGATTAAGCTTTAGCCACCAACTGTGGTTTAGTAACAAATTATTGGCTACCTACCCTTCCCTGTATCACTTTCCCCATATCTAGTAATAAACTACTTTCACTTGGATATTCAAATTAGGGTCTGCTTCTGAAGGAACCAGGTTAAGCACTGACTTATCAAAATGGAGGAAAACACTTTTGATGAACGTTTTAATTTAGGACATCATGAAAGAAGTTTAAAAAGGTTTTGAAAAGTACTAGGCTGAGGTTATTAATTAATTAATTAACTCATTTAGTACTTATTGAATTTCTACCAAATGCTAAGCACTGCATTAGAGGCTAGAAATAAAAGAATGAATGAAACCAAACACAATATCCACCCTTGTGAAGCTTATGTTCTAAGTAAGTATTTTACTTAATAAGACAACCAAATGTAAAAATAATAATAGACACAAATGCTACAGAGTAGAGGTCCACGGTAAGGTATAACTATGAGAATACGTAACAAAAGAAATGGACTCAGAGAGGCTGGGTCAGAATTTGACAAACAAATAACATTTATGTTAAGATCCAAAAGCAAAAAAGAAAAAAAAATGTACAAAAACTTCATATTAAAAGGAAACATGTGGCTTTATAGAGATAGAAGGAACACCAGTGGAGCCAAAGGAGAGCAAGGTGCTTGCTTAAGAAGGCCACAGATGCAGATCTTACATGACATCTTAAGGAATGGGTTTGTAGCTGTCCATTTAAAACTGTGTCTAACCATTTATAATGGAAAACTGTTGCTGGAAGTGGCTTTGCATTGAAGGAACATATCCCCAGACAAAATTCAGTAAGATATCAGATTATTTCTGGCCAATGGACTATATTCAAATTGATGTGCATATCTGGGATAACATGTTTAAGAAGCAATGTGACTTCTTTACCCTTCCTTTACTTTTCCATCAGAATGCAGAGAAGTATGAGTCCTGAAGGGATGGAACCTGGGTTCTTATATCATAATTAGGCTGAATCTTGCCTACCAGAAACATGTGTTTTGTTCTGGTGTGTTAATGAAAAATTGTGTTAAGCCAATAAAATTTGGGATCTATGTGTTACAGTAGCTACTCTTTTACTACCTACTACAATATTTATTCTAAGAGAAATTCTAAGCCATTAAAGGATTTTAAACTATGGAATAGATGTCATTATGGTTGGTTTTGGAAAAACATTCCTCTGGCTACAGACTGCAGATGAAATATGAGACTAGGCAGAGTTGGTGCAGGTATTTTAACTAGGAGCCTTTTAGAGTATCTATGATAAGAGTTGATTATAACCTGGAACTTGTGCAAGATCAACTACTGGTTAGCAGCATCTATACTTAAGTTTTGCTTGCAATGAGAAGAGAACAATTCATGACTTACAATTTGTTCTTTCTTGATGAAAAAACTTTCATTATTTGTTTTGCCATGATATGTGTACAATATAACTAACGAGAATACCATTAACTAATGAAAGTTGTTGGCACAAAAGACTCATGAACCTGTATTTCACAATTTGTAAAACATAAAATGTACATGCACTTATTCATCCCTTTTCTTCATGGTATTGCAAACTGTCAACTAAATCAATGTTTCTAAAAACCATTTATTTAATGAAATAGCATATGTGCTAGAAGTGATAAAATGTTTATTAAGATAAGCAGAGAATCATATTCTTTAATTAAATTATTAATTAATTAATGTTAATTATTAATTAATAAATTAAAGTATACTTCAATTAGTCACTGATGTGGCAGTTAGTAAAAATGACATCAGCATGATATGGAATTCATGTGGATGATACTAAATTCAGGAAATGAATGCATATGGATAATTCCAAATTTGCAATGGTTGTTTAGAAAAAATTTTTCAGAGACCTATACTCCATAATGATAAGAATGAGAATGTTGCTTCATATCATTTGATAGTATCACTATAAACAGTAATAATGTGGATCTGACAACAGAATTCCTACTGCCTGCTGACTATACATCTAAATGTCATTGCTTTTTAACAACTAGGGACAACATGGAATGTTAAACGGTATACACCATACGAACTAGTGGGTACAGTGATGTACCACTTGTAAGATGAGTTAGTTATTTTGCCCTTCATTCCTTTATTTATGCATGCATTCATTCCACCAATAGGTAGAGTTATCATCTCACTCTGTCTTTTTCCAACTGTGTGATCTTGATTAAGTTCTTTAACCTCCCTGGAGTTAGTAACTGGTCTGCCTAATTACAGGCTTTTACTAGCATCAACTAAATCAAATAAAAAAAATATGTGAAAGTATTCTGTAACTGTAAAGATCTGTACTAACATGTTTGGATATTGCATTATGTGAAGCACCAAAACTTAACTTGCATGCTCTCTGATCTACAACACAATGATGCAAGAGAGATCTCAGAGGGAATGCGTTTATGAATCTTGAAAAGATCTAACTGTATATGAACTCGCCATGAAGCTGTGAATGTAAACTCTGTATTTTCTGAGTCATTCCCACCATACTAGTCCCTAATCTTGTAGAATTATTATCTCCTGTGTTAGTAATCACAAAGCAATTCTTCTTAGTCTTTAAAGTGAATTAATTCCTGAGAGTCATAATGAATCCTGGACAACTGCTACATCATACTATGTTGTAATACATTAACACATCAATGCATTTAATGTGATCATGCATCTTCTGTTGCAGAACATCTATTTCAGTTCCATTATCTAGAAAGAACAAATGAATTTGAAGGTGAGATTAACAAGATTTGACAAGGTAAATTAGCTGCCAGATCCACCCTGCATATGGGAGGTACCCATGGAGAGACATTATAACATATAACAAAGGGAGTTGTTCCTTCTATCATCTCTTTCTCATTTTGCCAACACACAGAAAAAGATATCATTCCTCCAGTTAAACATAAATTGATTTTTTGGCTTAGAAAGAGGACCTCCTAGTAAAAGCTGTGCATTCAAGAGTGTAATGAGATTGATTCCATGCTTTGTGAATAAAAGCACATGGCATTTAAATTTGGCTACTTCAAGGATGAATGAATAATTAAGATGAGTGCATATGTTGAAGAAGCAAGTTAAATGAGAAATTGTTAAGGAGGAATGCCATGACATGTCAAACAACTAAAATGTCCTTTAGAACTGTGACTTAACATGCAAGTTTTAATCTACTGCCCAGTCTCTACCGTGAGCCAAGCAAGACCAACTTCAAAACTACCAGAAGAGCACCAGTGTTTTCTTTATATATAATAATCCTCATTGTCTGGCATCATATATAACAGGAGGATATGTAGGATTATTTATTTTAAATAAAATTAATGATAAAGAGGTCAGGTTGTATTTCTCATATACTTTGGGTAATTAGGTCACCATGAGTTAGTTTGAGAGTTGTTGTTGTTGTTGTTGTTGTTGTTGTTGTTACTGTTACTGTTTCCCATAACAGGAGTTTTGATTTTTTGAAGAGACAAAATTTGCAAAACAATGAAACCACCCACAGTGGGGATTAAAAGAAATATTTCTTTATACTCTATTGAGTATCCTTAGTCTTCTTTCTTTCATACATGTGTGTTATGCATAGTCTTCATTTATTAATATTAATTTACTCCTTTCTCTTCAGAAGGTACTAGGAATTAAAAATTTAAGAATTAATACAGAGTAAGGCCTAAATGCCAAAAGGGCTAATATCTACTGCACAGACCACACTCTACGAGCAAGTATGTACAAATATGTGTATTTAGTTTCATACAATTTTATCACACATGTAGGTTTGTGTATTCACCACCACAGTCAGGATACAGAACAGTTACATCTCTACAAGGATCCCTCATGTTGTTTTATTCATACCCATATCCATATCCACCCCTCTCCTTGTCACCTCTTCTGCCCTAAAGCCCTGGCAACCACTAATCTGTTCTCCAGTTCTAAAATTTTGTCTTTTCAAAATATAACATAAATAGATTTATACAGTATGAAACCTTCTTTTGGATTGTCCTTTTTTTCACTCAGCATAATTCTTTGGAGATACATACAAATCACTGCATATATCAACAGTTTATTTCTATTGTTGAATACTATTTTATGACATGGGTGTATACCTATTCATTCCCCAATTAAAAGATAACTATATTATCTCCAGTTTAGGGCTATTATTAATAAAGCTAATATGATCATTTGTGTGCAGATGTTTGTGTTAATGTACATTTCAGTTTCAGGGTACAAATGCTGTGTTGTATTATTATTGCATGTATGCTTTTACAGCAAATTGCCAATCTCTTCTCCAGTCTCGCTATAACATTTTACATTCCCAAAATGTACAGATGACCCAATTTCTTTACAACCTCAATTTTGTATGGTATTGTTACTATTTTTTATTTTAGCCATTTTGGTATATGTGTAGCAATATCTCACCATGTTTTTAATCTGCATCTATCTAATGGCTAAATGATGTTGAACATCTTTTCATGTGTGTATTAATCATCTGTACATTATATTTGGTGAAATATCTCTTTATATCTCCTGCCCATTTTCTAATTGGATTATTCATTTGTCTGTTGAATTTGGAAAGTTCTTTATATATTTTAGATACCAGTCTTCTTTCTAATATGTGGTTTACAAACATTTTCTCTCAGTCTGTATCTTGTCTTTTTATCTTTTAACAGGATCATTCACAGAACACCACTTTTTAATTTTGATGTGATCCAGCTTCTCAATCTTTTCTTTTATGGACTATGTTTTGATATCAGTCGAAGAATTTTTGCCTATCTCTAGATCCTGAAGATTTTTACCTATGTGTGTATGTTTAAGTTTTATAATTTTTCTTCTTATATTTAAGTCTATGATACATTTTGAGTTAATTTTTATATAAGGCTTAGGTCAAGACTCAATTTTTATTCCTGATTTTCAATCACTATTTGTTGAAAAGGCATCTTTCCATTGAGTTGCTTTAGCACATTTGCCAAAAACCAGTTGAACTTCTGAATCTAATTCTGGGTTCTATTTATCCATGTGTCTACACCTTTGTCAATACCACATTATCTGGATTACTGCAGCTATAGAGTAGGTGTGTTTTCAGGTAGAGTAATTCATCTCACTTCTTTTTTTTTCAGGATTGTTTTAGATGTTCTAGTCTTGTCCCTTGCCATATAAATTTTAGAATCAGTATTTCTATGTCTATTAAAAAAAAAAAAAGCTTGCTGGGATTTTGATAGGAATTATATAAAATATCAGTGATACACACAGCCTTTCTAAACACAGATAAATGCCTAAAAAGCTAATTTGGCAAAATTGACATTTTTGCATGTTTAGTCATCCAAACCATGAACATAGTATATCTCTCCATTTACTCAGGTGTTCATTGATTTCTTTCATCACCAATTTATAATTTTCAGCATATAGATCTTGAAAATGTTTTGGTTGAGTTATATCTAAGTATTTCAGTTCTCTTGGATCAATTGTAAAACAATGATATCATATTTTTCATTTTTATTTTCTGTTTTACAAATGGTTTTGTTTTTAATTTCGATCTCTGCATGCTAATTATTGTTGTATAGAAATGTAATTAATTTTTCCGCATCGATCTTGTGTTTCCTAATCTTTCTAAATTCACAAAGTAATTTTAGGAGCTTATTTTATAAAGTTTCATTAGGATCTACATGGATGATCATGTCAACTATGAATTGGAATAGGTGTATTTCTTCTTTGCAATCTGTATACCTTTTCTTTTTTATCATTATTATTTTTTTCCTTATTGCCATAGCTATAGCTTCCATCACTATGTTGAATAAAAATGCTAAGAGTGGACAATCCTTGCCTTGTTCCCAATCTTGGGCTGAAAGCATTCAGTGTTTTACCATTAAATGTATTTTTTAAAGTTTATTTGCAGTTTATTATTTTGGAATATTTTCCTTCCATTACTAGTTTGCTGGATGTTTTTATCATGGATGGGTTGGATCTTGTCAAATATTTTTTTGCATCAATTGATACAATTACATGATTCTTCTCACTCAACTTGTTGATATGATGGATTATATTGATTGATTATCAATGTTAAACCAGGCTTGTCTACCTGGAATAAATCTCACTTGGTCACTGTATATAGTTCTTTCTATGTATTGCTAGATTTATATGCTAACAAGTTCTACCACAATATATATGCATTCCTCATTATTGCACTTTGCAGGTACTGTGCTTTTTATAAATTGAAGGTTTGTGGCAATCTTGCGTCAAGCAAGTCTACCTGTGCCATTTTTCCAAAAGCAGTTTCTCACTTCATGTCTCTGTGTCACATTTTGGTAATTCTCACAATATTTCAAATTTTTTTATTATAATTATATCTTTACGGTGTCAACTGATGCAGCAAACTGCATTGTTGTCTAACTTTAAAAAACTGCCACATCCTTCAGCAATTACCACTCTGATCAGTCAGCAGCCATCAACATCCAAGACCCTCCACCAGCAAAATGATTATGACACACTGAAAGCTCAGATGATGGTTAGCATTTTTTAACAGTAAAGTATTTTTAATTAAGGTATGTACGTTCTTCTTTTAGACACAGTACTATTGCACATGTAATAGACTACAGTATAGTGTAAATATAACTTTTATATGCACTGGGAAACAAAAAAATTCATTTGACTCGCTTTATTGAAATATTAGCTTTATTGCAGGGGTCTGGAAACAAACTGACAATATCTCCAAGGTATGTTTATACTTTGTGTGAGTAGGAGTAGATAATTAGTTTTTTATTTCAGAGATCTCAGAATAAGGAGGAGCATATCCAGCACGTTCTAGAACTCCAGCCCCTCATTCAGGTATCCTAAACATTAATTTGATGCTATGACTGTGTGACTTGAGAGTTATTTCCTTCAGAGACCAGGTGAATGTTGTTGTTGATGTTGTTTATGTAGAAGGGAAAGGGGAGTATATCCAACGTGTGGTGACCAAAAGGGCAGACTTTGGTAGTCATCAGGGATAATCAGAAATATTCCAGTTTTTCTCCTTCCAAGCACATGGTGGGATTGTGCTTAATTGGCCTCCTTGAAATTAGGCATGGCTTTGGCCATTGCAATAGAAGCAAAAGTTAGATGTGTCATTTTTTCAGGTACAAGACATAAAGTCAGTATTGGTTAACCGTGTTTTCTTTTTCCTGCCATAGTGATTGTGGAAAAAGAGTTTTCAGCACTTGGATCCTTGAATGTGTGCAGTAAGAATAGACTAACTTGCCAACCTTTCTCAGATGTGGAGTTCAAAAAAGGAAAAAATATTGGGGTTTCAAACTACTGAGATCTTGGGGGCCTGGGTGGCTCAGTCATTAAGCGTCTGCCTTCGGCTCAGGTCATGATCCCAGGGTCCTGGGATCGAGCCCCACATCGGGCTCTCTGCTCTGCGGGAAGCCTGCTTCTCCCTCTCCTACTCCCCCTGCTTGTGTTCCCTCTCTCGCTTTGTCTCTCTCCGTCAAATAAATAAAAAATCTTAAAAAAAAAAAAAACTACTGAGATCGTGGGAATTATTTTTTTTTCCTGCAACATAAACCAGGCTATGCTGACTGACACATCATATTTTAACCCAATTTATTCTTAAATTGAATAAAAAAGGAAAGAATAAAGTATTGAGTTAAGTTCTATATGGACAATAGAAATCTAATAAATACCAACTAGGAATTGTTATAGATGCCAAGTTTTACTTTTAAATTATTGTTAAAGCTGAAAATATCTACCAAGCCTAGCTAACAGAGCCAGATTTTCACTGAAAATGAACAAAACAGCAATTCTTTGCACTGAACTATCTAGTTAATGAAGTGTGGTAGAAGTTGCATGTAAACCAAGAGAACAGAGATAAGCAACCTCATTTTAATCTCACTAACTTGCACTCATTGTAAAGAAGGTCAGACTGAAATAATTAATAGTCTTAATTACTGAACTCAGACAGCAAAGGTATCTTCAGGAATACACAATAATTTGGATGCCTGGGTGGCTCAGTCAGTTAAGCATCTGCTTTTGGCTCAGGTCATGATCCCAGGGTCCTGGGATCAAATCCTGCATCAGGCTCCTTGCTCAGTGGAGAGCCTGCTTCTCCCTTTGCCTGCCACTCCCCCTGCTTATGCTTTCTCTTTCTCTCTCTCTCTGACAAATAAATAAATAAAATCTTAAAAAAAAACCCCAAAAAACAGTAACTGTAAGTAAGAAAAAAAGCATGGTCCAGTTGAAACTCCATTTTGGTAAACCTATAAAAATGTTACATAGAAACAGAAAATACCAGACTAAACTGAATTATTAACTGCATTGATGGTAAAATATGCTTCAAAATTCCACACAAAGTGTGTTAAGAAGATTAAATTTGCACTTGAATCTTGGTACTAATTATTACCAAGCAATGTTTTGCTGCTAAAAACACCTTATTTCCAATTTCTGATCAAATTAGCACATATTTAAAATTAGTGCAACAATTTATATCAGTAGAGCAGAAGTTAAGGTGTACTCAAAGTATAATAAAGAAATTTTTTAAAAAGTAATAAGAAGGCCGAAACAGTAAAGAGTATGTACTACATTTAAAATATTTAGGGGTTTGAATTATCTCACTAATTGTCCAACTAGAGATATTAGGAATCTGGTTAACAGATTTGAATATGTTCTAGCAAATGAATAAAAATCAATTAAATTCATAATGGTCTGTTTGTATTTTTATACTTAATATACATTTTACTGAATCACCATTATTTATATGAACTTCCACTAATTAAGTGGTGGGATCATTTTGCACATTTGCACCCCTTCATTAAATACCTTTTACAATTAAGCCTAAACTCACTTAGAAGTTTTTGGAAAGAAGCATGGGCAATTAGAATTAGAATTATGGGCAATTATGGGTAATTCTTTCTTACTGTTTGTGATTTTATTTTTAGGTTGTGTTATTATTACTTTTCCAAATTATGAAGTCAAGCAAGAATTATGCCCAATCATAGTGCTTTACTATACTGTCCTTGAATTTTCTAGCATATTCAAAACTTGTTAATGAGCAGTAGGGCCAATTGAACACATTTCCAGAAAATATAGAATGTTTTGTCCAACTAGACTACAGGTGGCATATTGAATGGGCTACTCCAAAACCCAATGACCACCTGCCAAGTGAAGAATATAACTCGGAGCGCCTGGTGGCTCCGTCGTTAAGCGTCTGCCTTCGGTTCAAGTCATGATCCCAGGGTCCTGGGATCGAGCCCTGCATCGGGCTCCCTGCTTGGCAGGAAGCCTGCTTCTCCCTCTCTCACTCCCCCTCCTTGTGTTCCTGCTCTCGCTATCTCTCTGTGAAATAAATAAATAAAATCTTAAAAAAAAAAAAAAGAATATAACTCTTTGCACCATTTGGAATCCATAATCCAGCATCAAAAAACCAACTGTAGGTGGAATTCAATGACTGACTATAGCACATCACCTTTTCTGAGGAAGATATCAAGCTTTTGTATGGGTATAATATTTTATTTTAAAACTGAAAGCACATCACTAAATACGAAAGATGCCCATATATTTCTTACATATATACATTTCTGCATGTGCCCCTTACTAAACTCTTGGAAATTCTCAAATTTCGATTAATGACATAGTCTTCAATGCACATAATGAAGGGAAAATGATAGAGATCAAATGTGGTCAAAAGTCAGAAAGGTTTTCTCAATTTTCACATGAGATCAAGAATTTGGCTTTGATTTTAAGATTTTTTTTTCACATCTGGCATGTGACAATATCTACTTAAAGTGCTAAATTTGTATTAGCAATTGGATATATAGAAATACAAATAGTGTATAAATGCTGCTTAGTGAAAGATATATAAATATTTTTATATGTTAAAATCAGGCAGGAAGTAAAGCATAGTAGATTGTTATTAATATATATTAAGTATCAATTTTATTCTTCCATAATAATACCTAACAGTAACGGATCATTGACTATATGCAAGGCGCTACAATTGCATGTGTTTAAAATTTGTCAATAGATACCCTTATTATCCTCTTTGTCTACATCAGAACTGAGGCATTGCTACGGCCTGAATGTTTGTATCCCCAACATTTATATGTTAAAATTCTAACCCCCAAGGGTGATTATATTAATGGGTGGTACCTTTTGTAGGTGATTAGGTCGTAGGGGTGGAGCCCTCATGAATGGGATTAGTGTTCTTATAAAAGAAATCCCATAGAGCTCCATAACCCTTTCCACCAAGCAAGAACACAGGAAAAAATCTCGAGCTATGAACTAAGAAGAGGGCCTTATTCAGCTCTGCTGGTGCCTTGATCTTGGACTCCTCAACCTCCAGAATTGTGAGAAATAAATGCTTGTTATTTATAAGTTACCTAGCCTGTTATTTTGTTAGAGCAGTCCCAAAGGGTTAATAGAGTAGTTCTTTATTAGTAACCTACTCTAAATCACACAACTAGTAAAGAGTGCATTTGGTATTTAGACCCAGACAGTACGGCTCTACCCCCAGCATACTGACCAGTACATTTCACTGGAATTCAGGGATGAAGAAAGATTATCAGGAGCACCAGGCCACCACTCCCACCCTCCAAAAAAAATATCTACTCACATGAAGTGAGAGGAAATCAGACTGCCAAATAATAAGGGCATTTAATGCATTGTATTTGAAATGATGAGAAGAACTATAAAATTGGGTATTTTGGAGAGGACTGGGCAAAGGAACAAAGAAGAAAAGAATAAAGGTCTGGCTGGGGGTGTGGATTGTAAGGTGTATTTGGAGAATAGGGCTGGAAAGGGTTGCAAAGTTAGTGTGATGCTTTTCTCAAGAACTTTAAACATGAAGATGAGCTATGCTACTTGTACTGCACTCAGCAGACTGTCAGAAGAGACACTGAACATTTTACTATGAATTGGGAATATTTGAAGAGAAGTACTTAAGATTAATTTGGCTGTTTGGGTGATAACACTAGCAGGAGGTGATCAAATTGTTTAACCAACACTTGATTTTGAAAACAGAGATAATAACCGTGCAACTTATATGGTTAAGAGTTAGGATAAAACATGATTTAAAAAAACCTTTTTTTTTTTTTTTTCTATTTTTGTGAAATGCTCTGGGAGTCTTTTTTTTTTTTTTTTTTTAAGAGTTGGGAGAGGGAGGGAGGATAGAGGAAGAGAAAGAGAGAGTATCTTAAGCAGGCTCGATGCCCAGTGCAGAGCCTGGAGCCCAATTCAGGGCTTGATCTCAAGACCCTGAGATCATGACCTGAGCTAAAATCAAGAGTCAGACTCAACCCACTGAGCTACCCAGGTACCCCTGGGAAACATCTTTTAAAGTAAATCTCTGATAGCTTTCTTCTTGCCATTTGTCATAAAAATAAAACACCCCCAAAGTATTATGATTTTTTCTGTTGATGTGGATTGTGTGTATAGTATATAAAGCATATCTGTCTAATTAACTGTGGAAATACACGGACCAAAATTAATTATGAATATACATTTATCATCTATATCTAAATAATCATGCTAATTCTATCAAATAAAATAAGTTGAGCTGCAAAAGGCAGCATATAAGTAAGTGTCTAAATAATAAAATGGTATAGAAATAATTCCAAAATACTAACTATCACAATGGATGGTTGCATTATTCATGTAGTAGAACAATACTTAACACATATCAATACAATTCTCCTTTAATAGTGAATCCCCCAAGCAAAGTAACCATTCCATTTTGCTGTGAGGAGAAATTCCATTTTACAAACTTGGCTACAGAGCCTCATACATATTTTATAGCTAGTAATAGGTATTTTCCCAATATAAATTTCATGTTCTAGTGTAAGAAGCAGTTTGTAGCAGCTGTTGTATAATTTTTAAATTACAAAGACCTTAATCTTCATGATGTGTAAAAAAGTAAGTGATAAAACATAACAAAAATAAAAACAGTTCGGAAATAGCTGTGTCTTCAAAAATTAATAATCTGAATGCTCTACTATTTTGGCAATTGTAATAGAAAGCCTACATTCTATAACATTTTCAAATTGTGTCAGTGCACATTCACTGCAGAGTAATGAAAAAGAAAAAAAAAATGTTCTGACCTTCCAAATTATGACCATTGTAAATGCCCAATGAGAATGGAATTTGTTTATACCATTTCATGATTTTGTCATTTTAAAATCAATTCCATTGAGTAAATGGGAAGGACAGTGAAATTATATAATCTTAGAGTCTGAATTTCAGCTTTGTCCCTACCACTGAACTAAAGGCTTAGGAGGCATCACTATACCTCTTGGGGTCTCTGTTTCCTTATTTGGAAAAGAGAAGATCAAATTAGTCTACAATAATCTGTTGCAGCTCTAAATTTCTCTAATTTTATGAATTAGGTCCTGATTCTAATATGTGATATATTTCTGTTTTCCTTTTACCATGCTTTATCCTATTAGTAAAAGGCTGGCCAGAGAATTAATGAGGTTAAGACCACAGTTAGAATTCCACAACCAAAAACAATCCCAGTCATTGTGAACATTCAAGATCCTCGTTATGTAGAATCCAGAAAAGATACTATTAACTGGAAAACTCAAAGCATGTTTATTAATGTTTAGTAATCACTATATTTTTATATGTAAGACATCTATATCTTAGAACACATTATTTTCCACATTTCCCACTCTATGTGGTGAAAGCCTACAATTCTGTCACCATCTTCTACCAAATGCCCAATTCTCAATAATTTCCATAAAAATAAATAGATGATTGACATTCTATTTAAATATGAAGACAAAGATAAAAGGAAAGGGGGAAAGAAACACTACAAAGAAAGCTTTCTATCACATATTTCTGAATAACTCTTGTATGTGTACATTGACTCTGTAAGGTGTATAGAGTTCAGTTTTTATTGTGTAGTCAAAAGACAAAGACTTTAAAGATGGCACGAAGGTAAAAGCAAAACTATGATATTTAAATTCACCTTTGCTACACAAGGACATTCTCTGTCCTTCACCACTCGCCTCCCTTACCAAATATAATAACATGCCCGATTTCCATCTTGGTTTGCTCTACAAATTGGAATGACCTTTCTCCTTTTATTCAAGCTATAGGTCTGTGAAGACTTGCAGATTTAAATGCATTGTATGAAAAACTGTTCGGGTTTCAAGAGGAACTTCTCAACAGTCCTAATTGTGATGAGTGAATACTAATGATGTGTAATTGAATGTCTTGTTTAAGATTTTAAATGGCAAAGAGGGTAATGACTACTGTTTCAGGGGGGAGAAAATCAGCAAAGACTATTCTAAAAAATGACTTAGCGATACAAACACCTGGTTCAAATTCCAGCTCACTCCTTAACTAGTTGTATAACTTTGAACAAAGTACTCAACTTCTGTGAATCACAACAACCTATCTCCAAAGTGCACAGTTGAATTAAATCAAGAATGGCAAGTAGGAGACCCATACGCTGTCAAAACTACAATTCCTAAAAAATATGATCTTTTGCTAATTGCTCACGTTACACTTTACCACTGAGATTTGAATCTTCCACATAGTGCTCAGAAAGCCAGTGCAAGTCAATTGAAGTTGGTACGTGGTATAGACTGAATGTTCACCCCACCCCAAGTTGAAATTCCTCACCCCCAATGTGATGATATGTGGGGGTGAGGCCTTTGTAGATGATTAGGTCATGAGGGTGGAGCTCTTATGAATGGAATTAGTGCCCTTATAAAAGAGGCCCAAGAGAGCTTCCTCTCCCTGTCCTCTGCCATGTGAGGACACAGCAACCAGATAGCCATCAGCCATTTGTGAGGGAAGCAGGCCCTCGCTGGACATCAAATCAGTCAACACCTTGATCTTGGGACTTCCTGGTATCCAGAACTGTAAGAAATAAATCTCTGTTGTTTATACGCCACCCAATCTATAGGTACTCTGTTGTAGCAGGCCAAAGGGACTAAGACAGCACAGGAACTGAAATCTACCTATTGTTTCTCTAAGTTCTCCTCCAAGTGGGACATTTTCTAAGTCCATGGATAGGGCTGAATGCCCTTGAGTCATATAATCATGGCACATAATTTACTCAGTACTTCTTTTACCATGTTGCTCTTCTGTAATAGCACATTTTCCCTCGTATCAATCCAAAAGCTGGCTTCAAATACCTACTCACTGATCCTCATCTGATTTCTAATGGGAAGTGTCCACTTTGTTTTCACTACTACTCAGGAGGTACGCTAGCCATGGCTTGGCATTAGCCTGGGGAAAACAGCTGGAGGTTCACTAGTGCCAGTGGCAGTCCTAGCTGATCTTGCTAATAGCTTTTCTTTATAAATATGCTCAATACTATCAATTTCTACATTGGTGACAGAAATAGTAAATTTCAAAGCTGTACTTTCACTTCCCAGGGTAGGAATGAGCTAAGTGGTATATATTTGTTTCTCACTGTTATTCACAACTGCACTGCTGTACTTAACCCTCCACTATCTACAAATATGAAGAAGGATTAACTGATAAAAGAATTTTCGAGTGCTTATAAACAAATTATTATTTAGTCTCAGTCTTCAGAAATAAGAAATGTACCAAGAAGCCAGTCCCAAACACTGTATCCCAGAACACTAGTTTTGAGAAATAGTCTAAGTCAAAAAAAGAAGTGGTGAAAATATTAGGAAGATACAGCATACTGAATCTCTCTCTTGAAGACTGAGCATGCATATTAATATGGTTTGAGAAGTCCTACAGTAAAGAAACCCATTTCTCTTGATTTAATAATAAATTTGGCTGCAAAATTTTTTTCTCACAACACTTCTGAACATTACACAAAACTAGTAGTATTCTAGCAGACACAATGTGTGAAATACAAACTATTGTAAAAGTTAATGCATACCTTAGTATGTAAATAGAACAATAATAAAATGGGACATCTAAAATTTTGCAGGCAGAGCTGCCCAATGAAATCTATTTGCATTATTTCCATTACTTTAACTAGGATGAAGTCTAAGGGGAGCTAATCAGACAATCTGAGGTCAATGAGAAGAAGATACCCAGTAGCCTAACCTATTAAATAATAAATTGTCTTTGCATTCTAACAATGAGTACAACTCTTATGGGAATACTATTCCTGTTTAATATAAGATAATTAAAGGGAACAAAGACAGATGAAAATCATGTTTGTATAACATAAACTCTGTCTGCAAGTGGAAACAAGTCTCAGGTTACCTAGGCAATGTAAAGAACTATTTCAATCCTCCATTTCAAATGCACAGAAGAACAGACAGAGTATAGGACTTTTAATTGGATCCTACTGGGTATGGAACATCTGTAGAAGTTTACTGTAAATTCCTTTCATGCCTCAGAGTCAAAGACAGTGCTCCTTATTGATGTCCAATGAAATTCAGTAAGTGAAGATGGTGAATTTGGATTGGATCAGTGACCAGTAAGGCTGGACTGTCATTGGCATCACTTTTAAACTTTGTAAATATTTTCATTCCTGCGGCCTTCCACAAAAACTTCTCGGTAGGAGAATGTGAGCCAGAAGCTTTCTATAGCGTTGGCTTTATTAAAATTTTTTTTTTTAAAGATTTTATTTATTTATTTGACAGAGAGAGACACAGCGAGAGAGGGAGCACAAGCAGGGGGAGTGGGAGAGGGAGAAGCAGGCCTCCCGCCGAGCGGGGAGCCCGATGCGGGGCTCGATCCCAGGACCCTGGGATCATGACCTGAGCTGAAGGCAGACGCTTAACGACTGAGCCACCCAGGCACCCTGGCTTTATTAAAATTTTTAAACCTTGCTTGGTGAAATCCACCCAATTCTACTTGTTCCCAGCAAAGAACAGAGTTTGATCATTTTGGGAGGGGGCGGAATGGGGGGAGAGTGTGGAAGGTAGGGCTTGAGCTAGTTTTATGTTTCATTGAATTAACCAACTAGTTGGGAATTTCATATACAGTAATTCATTATAATAAAGTCTTTGAGAGAGTCACAGCAAGCAGCAAAAAGATTTATTCATGGTGAGGCAAGAGAAGCGGTAATTAACAAAAATATGTGGATAGTCCACCTCATTTTCAAAGACTTACAAAATCTTCCAGCATGTGATGTGACTACTGATATAAACATATTTTCATGTCTTTTAATTTAACAAACACTTATGTGACATTTAATATTTGGCGGGTAGAATTACAAGTGCTTTATAAATATGAAAATGGTTTTCCCTCAAAGCACTCCTTGGTACTATTTATTAATTAGCCTGCTTTACAGTTGAGGAAACTGAGGACCAAAGGTTAAGTCACTTTCCAAAGACTCTAAGCCAGTAAATCCTTGAGATAGGATTCGAACCCAGAAATTCACTCCGAAGTCTGTACTCTTACTATGTTATGTTATTCAGAGCATTGAATTCTTATGTTACACAGTTTCTTAAAGCAAAACAGTGTATGTGTGTGGCTAGAATTCAGATCAGAAGAATGACTGCAAAATTCTTAAAATTGGAGGGAGTAGGGACAGCAGGCACTTCAGCTAAAGGACCAACTCTAGTTTTGTGGTTATAAACCAGCAGCTTACAAAAACAATTTGCTTGATATGTTGAAGTACTACTATTAGAACAGCTTGTTCTAGAACATACAAACTTATTTTTATGACATGTTTAAGTAAATTATTTCAAATGTAACTCAAAATTACACATGAGTTATTTGGAAAGACCGGCTGGTAGATTGGGCACATAAAAATTTGGACTCTAACTTAGTATCAGTCAAAGCAAGATTTCATATTGTACATTTCTGTTGAAGAAAATGCAAAATAATCATTGCTTTTGATAGTTTTTTTTAATGTACAAATTACAAGGCACATAAAGGGGTAATAAAAATTCAATTTTAAAATGCTGATAATAAAACAAATACTGTGTTAGATGGAAAACCAAACATACCAATTCTGTTACCTTTAGTTACCCAACTGATCGGTGGGAATGAGCCTAGCAGATGTTTGCCTTATCATCTGCATTGAATTAGGCAGAAATCAACAAATAACACTGCAGAACCCCATAAAATACTATAATTTTAAATTATCTTTTCTAAGGAAAAAATTTGCCTTCGCTGATATGTTTTGAGATTTATTACCCTGTTTTTCTATTGCTAATAAATGGCAAACATTAGAAATATAGTTGTAGCATATCTAGAAAACTCAGTCGGGGTAATGGATTTATTCATTACATATGAAGTCAAATAATTTGAAAACTGTAAAAATCAGAGTGGAATATTTCAGGTCAGCTCATGTCAATAAATATTTTTTGAGTTCCTATTTTGTAAAAGACAATACAGTGCATGTTGGAGAATATCAAGGTGAATAATATCCAAGTGCTCCTCCTTAGGTATTTATAAACTGGAAGTTTTATAGAATATATATGTATATCCCAAATTCACATGTTTAATTATGTAAGTGTACACATATACACACACACACACACACAGGCAAAGACACACAGATACATATTTGTATATTTACTAGCATCACATTTAAATAAAATGTATCATTGGCTTTGAAGAAAACCTCAGGTACAGCAAACTGCCACGTGCTTAAGAAATGCTTTATTACCGTTAGTTTTGAAGCACTGGTAGATGTTGATTAGTAGTGGTATATGGAAAAAACTATGCAACTCTAGGTCTAAAAGTTATCTGGAAAAATTGGATACTGAATGTCAAAAAATTTAGAAAAAACTTACATAAATTTATTTTTCTTTTATTTTTCTTTTTATGATAGATGATAAAAATGTTTCTAAATAAGTTTTAAAAAGCATTTCTAATAAATATAAAATAAAATAATAACTGGTAATAAAGCATTGTATCAATTTAAGTTGTGACTTTTTATTCTTGCTCAATGGCATATAAAATAATGGTTATCTTTTAAATAATAGCATCTCAGATTTACTTACATTATATGCCTCAATAAATTTTCTTGATTGAAAGAATGATGAATTATTTTACTACCATACTATGAACCACAGTCATAAATTTATAATCTCATCTTAAAGATTTGGAAACTGAAGCCAGACAAAGGTGAAAAAAAAAAAAAAAAAGTAGCATCCCCACGGTCCCATTGTATTTTAAGGGCAATATGGTATGAGAAATAAATATTCTGTTGTCCTTACCTATACTTTTTCCATCAACCATGTGCCATTCCAGAAAGGTCATAGTTTCTACCTATGACTTGTGCAATCAACTAGATTTCCAGATATCCACTGAAAAGGTCAATCTTATTTTGAGAGGCAATGTCCTTTAATAGAAAACCCAAAACAGGAACATTGGAGTTAGAAATAAAATTGAGTCTTGGATCTGCATGAGCTCTGCATGACCCTAGGAAAGACAATTAACTTCTCTGAGCTTCATCTATAAATGGGAATGATAATAACATATGACAAGGATTAAAATCTTTAATTTTTAAAAAGACTTCTAGAGCTGGACATATAATAACACTCAGGAGACGGTAGTATCCTTATTTCCTTTCTCACCCATTATTCTTGCACAACTTTTATCATACACACACACGCTCCCCTTCCAGCAGGGATATGTCTGAATCTTTCCAGTAATGTCATATTGGTCCTACATTATGCTTGTTATGGGATTTGGTTGTACTCATTCTTTGTTGTTTTTATTTTTATATTGATGTTTCAATAATGCAGGGAAAACTAAAGTCTTATCTTACTATCTTATTATGGGAAATTACCTAAATTTTTATCAGATTATGTAACTTACAATTGGTTTTCAGCTGCTTTAGGTGATTCCAGAGTTTATTTAAAATTCTTACACTTCTGTGTCCAGATTTAGTTTTACCCAAAGATGAGATCTTCAGTGAAAGTTATCTTAGACTTTAAGAGATACTTAATAGTCATTAGTCAATATTTTTGAGTAAATAGACTTTCCAAAATTATATATTTATGCATGTATACACATAATATATGTACATATGCATGTTATATATGTAAATTATAAATTATGTGTCTGTGTATATATGTAGGAAATTCCTTTTTTTCCATCTTAAAAAAGATACTCATTCTTTTCTCTCAGCACACTCAAATCCTTTCATATTTGTCGTTTAATGTCAACATTCTAACTTCTGCCTTATGGATGTAGTCACAAATAGTCATTCAGCTAATCTGTAACTATTAGTATTCTCAAATAACTTTTCTGTGCATATCAAAGTATAATTGTAAAAAGGTAAAAATATGATTTTAATACACATAGAGTAAAACTGCTTTTCCTCCTGAGGTAATCAGCAGGAAGGCAAAGTTGATTTGAACAAGAATTATTAAAACAAGGGTGATACAGGCACTGAAGAAAACAATGTGTACATAAGATTGCTAGATTAGATATAAGACTGGTTAATGTTCTACAAGGCAAGAAAATCATAAACTTTGAGGAAAGTAATGATTTGCCTCTCTGCCAGACAAAACCTAGAAGTTAATTAACACGTAAATTCACAGAATCCTGGGCTTTTAATTCACAGTAAATATTAAGTCAAACAATGATACATTCCTCAAGTGTAGATAATTAAACAGTCCTTGGGTGGATCTGTTATACAATGCTTTAATCTAATATTTCTGTAAGAGTACATGCTGTTCTCCCTTAGCCTACCTTCCAAGTTTGGTTTATCTTTCTTACACTTTGTGCCTGACCAGCTTCCAATAACAACTGACACCTAGAATGACAGTAAGAAATGTTTGCTCGTTAGGACAGTATGATGCAAGCAACAGAATTCCACTTAGGGTACCTTAAGTTTAAAGGGAATTTATTAGAAAGATTGTGGGATAACTCAAACAATAAAGGAGAAACTGGTGAGTTAAGCTTGGAAAGGAACCAGAAACAGCTGATCAAAGCAGAAGAAGCAAAAAGACGGTATATTATTTTCCTAGGCTAATGCAACAAATGACCACAAACTGGGTGGCTTAAAGCAACAGAAACTTACTTTCTCACAGTCCTGCCATCTAAGAGTCTGAAATCAAGGTACTGACAAGGGCCATACTCCTCCCAAAGTCTCTAGGGGAAAAATCCTTTCTTACCTCTTCCAGCCTCTGGTTGCCCAGGCATTCCTTGGTTTGTGGTGGCATAACAACAATGTCTGTGTCTCTCTCCACATAGCTGTCTTACCTCTGTGCCAGTGTTCACTTATACTGGATTAGAGCCCACTCTAATTCAGTATGACCTCGCCTTGACTATCTCTGCAAGGATCCTATTTCCAAATAAGGTCGTATTTCACAGCTACTGTGAGTTAGGACTTTAATATATTTTTGAGTGGTAAATAATTCAATACACAACAGAAAGTCTCCTCATTGCAAGAGTGAATCAGCTCCAACCATTTTTCTCTCTTACAGGACTGTATTTGAGGTTCAAAATCCTGGAAGAAAAATTCAGGAGAGCCAAGTTTGGATCACATGTTTCAAAAACGTCCATGCAGTTGGGTTGTTGGTGTTTTCTAAAGTGTAATTCCCTTATCAAAATGAAGGCTATGGCTGCAAAAACAAAAAAAATGCACTACATATGTTGCAATAAATCCATACTTTCCTCCAGTCCCCCAAGATCTATTCATCTCATTTCAGTAAATTATCTCAACATGATAAATTTGTTAAATGAAAACAGAATCTGTCTTTTACTCCAGATTTTTCTAATATCTTTTATGAAAAAGTTCCTCGCCATAAAATTGCTCTAGTAACACAACCACCTGCTATATATTTAGAAGGAAAGCAGGCAGGTAACTGAACCACATTGTCTGACTTTATTTTTGTCACTGCAGGCTGGCAAGGAAGTTTAAAAATAAAAGTTAAAAGCACCTTCAATTTGTGTGCAACTTGGAGATATACAGCTGAACTGTACCATGCTGAGCACCTTTAATTTTATTTATTTGAAAAAGAAATAGAGATCCTGCTGTGATGGTGGCAGCCATGCTACCAGCAAAAATAAGTGTCATTCTACCAACATGGGATAGAGAGATGGGTAATCTGAGAAATGCAGATGTTGTGCTTCTTATCTTGTAGAGCTGGATAACAATAATATGAAGAAGTAGGAAGAAAAAGAAATTCCCACACATACTTATTCTGGCTGGAGTTACGTTTTCATAAAGATACCCGGTTAGCATTTTGTTTGGAGTGGATTCAGGATATTGAATTGCTTATTTGCAACTCCTAATAAGGAGTAGAACTAATTCCCTGAATGGAAAGCACTCTCACTATAGTACATTAAGCACCTTCTTAATTAGCTACTTACAGTGTAATTATAGAAGCACTTGACTGAAGGCTGGGTTAAGGTGTGAGGTGGTAACATTCTTAATAGAGTCACTTAGAATGGGTTAAAACCCCCAAATCACTAATCCTAAGATGTCATTTAAATAGAAGAGATGTGGTATCTTCAAAAGGGCATTATGCATTCAAAAAGTTTCAAAATACAAACAGAAAAAAAAAAATACAACATGCCTGAATTCAGTTGTCATTGCTATGCAATATTCAAGGGCAGGAGAAACATTCCTAAGAACGTGGCTTCTAAGATAATTATTCAGAATTGATACTTCAAGAATCGACTTGAAAGTATCTGGATGACTCTACTACATATATGATTTACTTGATGTAAATTGGAAACGTTGGATTAATGCCTCAGAAATAGATTTCAGATAGGGTGGGATTCTCTTACACAGTCATCCTCTGTCTTAGGAGAACTTGGCTTTGAGAAAGAATGCATAGCATCATATGACTGTGGATTTCTAGTTTCTGGTTCTGCATGTAAGGGACTTGAAAGTCACCACTCTTTTTTTTTTTTTTCTTTAAGATTTTATTTATTTATTTATTTATTTGACAGAGAGAGAGACAGCGAGAGAGGGAACACAAGCAGGGGGCAGTGGGAGAGGGAGAAGCAGGCTTCCCTCGAGCAGGGAGCCCAATGTGGGGCTCGATCCCAGGACCCTGAGATCATGACCGGAACCTAAGGCAGACGCTTAACGACTGAGACACCCAGGCGCCCCAAGTCACCACTCTGTCTTAACAACAAGTAAAAGCCTAACAGACTGAAAAATCAACAACTCTTCTTGGATCTGTAAGAGTAGAGAAGGCACAAGGTAAACCACTGCCCCAAAGACTGGGGAGACAGACCGGGGAATACAGGGAGTCATAGCTTACAGGAGTAGGAATTCACCAGCAGAAAATGCCCAAGGAACCAGAGCCAGCACAGGAAACCCTGGACTGTAACTGACAAATTGCTGGAGGCTCATTGTGGACAACTCTGAGAGTTAAAACCTCTAAGGGGACACAGCCATCAGGAGGCCTCCACAATTTTGCGAGATTTACCTCTAGGTCCCCACAGTAAATATCAGAGAGAAAAAGTCCCCTTTAGCTTCTGGGAGAGGAGAAAGGGAAAAGGAACCACTGTGGAAAACACCGGAGTACTCTGTTCTTCTTATAAGGCCTGCCCTCAGTGGGAACTAGTTATCACGCACTAAGGTGATGAAGTATTATCAGCATCTAACTGACCTGAGGGAGAGAAACAGAAACTCTTATGAAGCTCACATTCCAGAGGTATAAGCTCATGAAAAGTCACAAACCTAATTTTAGGACTACAGAATGCTTCCCCTCCCCCTACACCTCAACACCACATTACTAAGGCCTATTTACAGCAACTCTGTGTACCCACGACATCATGGCTGGCTAACAAGAAAAAATTACAAGGCACACCGAAAGGCAAAAAACGAAATTTGAAGAGATAGAACAGGCATCAAATCCAGACATGCCAGGGATGTTGGAATTATACTGGGAATATAAAACAACTGTGATGAATATGCTAAGGGCTCTAATGAATAAAGGAGACATCAAGTAAGAACAGATGGGAAATGAAAGCATAAAAATGGAAATCCTAAGAAAGAACCAAAAAGAAATGCTGGAGATAAAAATGCTGTAATAGAAACGAAAAATGCCTTTGATGGGTTTTTTTTTTTTTTTGGTAGACTGGACATGGCTGAGAACAGATTTACTGAACTAAAGGATGTATCAGTAGAATCTTTGAAAACTGACAAGCAAAGAGAACAAAGAGTGGGGGAAAAAAAACACAGAACGAATTATCCAAGCTATGTGCCATGGAAGGAAGGACGTTGTAGGTATAAAAGTCTAGGAGAGAGAGCCAACCTAGTGCATATGAGAAATGATGTGCTTGTGGCTACTAGGAAGACAGTGGAAGCTGGATGATAGAGCTGCATGAGGTGAGGACAAACTTGGGAATTTGCTGTTTATCTTTCGTTAATGAGGAGCTACTAAAGAAATTTAAGGAAGGGAGTGAAATGAAAAGAGCTGCCTTTGAAAACATCAGGTTATGATGTAAGGAGAAAGTAAAGAGAGAAATTCAGTGGGTGGGGGAGGTTGGGTAGGGGTGGATGAGGCAGGCAGCTGTCACAACATCATCTCTTGAGAGATGAGGAAGACATGCAAGGCTGAGACAGTGGGGATAAAGTTTGGACACTGTGGATACACAGCAAGTGCTAAGCATTTTATGAGTGTTACTTCGTTTAATCCTTTCAATACATTGTTAAAATTGAGGAAACCAAGGCTTAAGAGGTTAAACAATTTGCACTTAGCTTCTGAGTTATAAGCTGGTATTTGAATTTTTAAGTCTTTTTTTTTCTCCCAAAGCCCAAATTTTAACTACAAGAAGTATTAAGGAGGATGGGGGTTAATGGGGGGTGGAAGTGGGAGGGGAAAATGGAGAAGGGGAGGTAGATGAAAAGGAGTTGTTTGTTTTACCACATGCACAAAAAGTAAAATGAAATAAAAGTGTGTTGGGCCAAGTCTGAACTCTTGTTTGTGATAGTTCAAAGACTAAAATTTTAATATAAGATACTCTTTTCTTCATGCTCATATTATTTTGTGGTCAGCTGTCTTTCAGCTACAAACACTTCAGTGACTAAGTTTAAATCATAGTGGCTTTAAAATATTCTCAATTAAACATACTTTGATCCCTCCTCAAATTCATGCTATCCTCTTAATTTTACATTATTTTTATTTTAAGCTCTTTGAATATTGGGATATGTCTCTCACAGATAAACAGTAATGACCATATATACACTGCCTGACTCCAACCAGGCAGTGCATAGAAGCAGAAAATTCATGGGGCACCTGGGCGGCTCCGTCGGTTAAGCGTCCAACTTTTAGTTTGGGCTCAGGTCATGATCTCAGGGTCCTGGGATGGAGCCCCACAGGATCCCCACTCAGCGGGGAGCCTGCTTCAGGATATTCTCTCTCTCTCTGTCCCTTCACCCCCGCCATGCCACTCACTCATTCTGTCTCTCTAAAATAAATAAACCTTAAAAAAAAAAGAAGAAAATTCATTTATGTTTTTTCTCATGTAATCATCACAACTGATCTCTAAGTTGGTAAATATTTACTGGACCTGGTTTACGTGCCACTCCAGGTTTGCTCAGTCTACCTACCCCTAGACCTTAGCTACTTCCCAGTAAAAATCTCACTATCCAGCCTCATATGCCTTATCCCCTTAAACAGCCTCTAGGGTAAAGCCTGAGTTTGGACACAGCTTCCACTTTACCTGCCGTTATCTATCCCAGTCCTACCTACCAGCAGGTTCATCTCCTCTACCCACTTCTAAGTTCAGGTGAAACACTTCTGGCTGTCCCAAACTATCTAGGCTGACTAGGTAACAAAACTCAGAATGGACTGTGGGGGGGCCGGAGAGTTAAGGCCTCTCGGGATTAAAGAGGACCAAGGAGAAAGAGCACATGGGAAGGAGTTGGCAGATAAGTATTTCTTCTCTTCATCTTTCTGTAGTATGTTGAGTCATGTGATGCCATATAACCTGTCTGGAAGATGCCATATAACCTGTCTGGAAGATACCCTACATGAGGTGACATTGTATTCTTGTGAAACTGTAGCCACCTTGGTAATACTGGACCATGGTGGATTTGCTTCTGGGGATTCCCTGCTTCTTCCCCCTTTTCTCCCTCAGTCTTACTACCACAGAATTGTACCTCTCAATAAAGATTGGCACACAAACTCTACCTTAGGCTCTCTGATAGAGAACTTGCCTACAACAAACTATTATTGTTGTTGTGTTATTATTATCAGCCAAACAGCTGTTGTTGTTGCTACACTGTTATTGTTATTATGATTCAAGAAATTAAACCTGAGGTCACACAACTAATAAAGGGCTTACTTGAGATTTGAACTCTGGTCAGCTTGACATCAGATATCTGCCTGGTACATCACAGCTATTTCCAGGTTCATAGATGGCATTAGTGATTGTTGTGAGTTGAACAGTGTCCCTCCAAAAGCTATACTGAAATCCTAATCCTAGTTCCTCAAATATGACATGTTTGGAAATAAGATCATTGCAGATATAATTAGTTATATAATTATAGTTATTATATGGTTAGAAGATGATGTCATACTGGAGTAGGATGCACCCTTAATCCAATATGACTGGTCTCCTTATAAGAGGAAATGAGACACAAATAGATATGCACGATAATAGCAAGTGACAACAGGAGAGACTGAAGTGACATGGCTGTAAGCCAAGGACTGACAGCCATCACCAGAAGCTAGAAAGAGGCAAGAAAGGATTCTCCCATACAGGTTTCGGAGAAAACATGGCCCAACTGACACCACGATTTGGAACTTCTAGCTGCCAGAACTGTGGGAGGAGAAATTTCTGTTGTAAGCCGCCTGGTTTGCGGAACTTCACTACCGCAGCCCCTGGAAACTCATACAGCGATTCTTGACAAGTGTCAGGGGATTTGTTCCAGGATACATCACCCCATATTTGGTCGTGAGTTCACTTAAAATTTATCTACCTTTGTTTATGATCCTGAAAATCATACATCTTTACAAAAAAAATGTTTATAATAAAGTAAAACAATAAAAGTTTCATAAATTCTATAACCCAGAGCTAACTGTGTTATTACCATTTTAAAATATTACTTTTGGGGCACCTGGGTGGCTCAGTCGTTAAGCGTCTGCCTTCGGCTCGGGTCATGATCCCAGGGTCCTGGGATCGAGTCCCACATCGGGCTCCCTGCTCGGCAGGAGGCCTGCTTCTCCCTCTCCCACTCCCCCTGCTTGTGTTCCTGCTCTCGCTATATCTCTCTCTGTCAAATAAATAAATAAATAAATAAATAAATAAATAAATAAAATATTACTTTTAATTTTTTATTATGAAAATTTTCAAGTATACATAAAACAAGAGAGATTATTATATTAAAACATACTCTTCTGGGGCACCTGGGTGGCTCAGTTGTTAAGCATCTGCCTTCGGCTCAGGTCATGATCCCAGGGTCCTGGGATCGAGCCCCGCATTGGGCTCCCTGCTTAGCCAGGAGCCTGCTTCTCCCTCTCCCACTCCCGCTGCTTGTGTTCCCTCTCTAGCTATCTCTCTCTCTGTGTCAAATAAATAAATAAAATCTTAAAAAAGAAAAAAAAGAAAAAGCCTTTAAAAAAATAAATAAAACATACTCTTCACCTAACTTAGACAGTTACCAGTATCTGGGCAATCTTGATTCATCTACTACCACCCATTATTCTCTCACTCCACTGGCATATTTTAAATCAAACCCAAGATATCACATAATTTTCTCCATATATAATTCAATGTCTCTAAAAGATTATGAGTCTATTTTCTAACCTAATCATAATACCATTATCACACTTCATGTGCTTTAAAATGTTTTCCATATCACCTAGTCAATGTTCCATCTTCCTCAATTATTTTTACTATTTTGTTTATATAGATGGGATTTTTTTAAACAATGTCCAATACATATCATTTGGCTGACATTTCTTAAGTCTCAATCTATTGGTCCCTTTCCTTTCTTTATTTGTTGTTCATGTCATTAATTCGTTGAAGAAGTCAGTCATTGTCCTGAAGAGGCTTTCACATTCTGAATTTTGCTGTTTCTCTGTGGTGTTTTTCAACATACTGTTCTCTCCTGTATGTGTGTCCTAAAAACTTGTAAGTAGATCTCGAAGCTTTGGCAGGGATAATTTATCAGTATAGGTGATGCTGAATAATTTCTATTGTATCTTATCAGTAAACACATCTCTTTCTGGTGTGTGTATGTTTGTCTGCATGCTGCTAAACTTGAAAGGTGTTTACAATCTGATCTATCCATTATAGAGCTTCTTACCAGTTTTTTTATATTTGATTTTGGTCTTAATAGCTCTTAATTATCTTTTTTTATTTATTAGTAGATACAAAGTGGTAATCTAATTTTATCATTTCTTCTACATTTATTATTAGAAACTCTTCTATATGAAGCACTCTGCCTATATTAAGGTTCAGTTTGCACAGAAAGGTAAGAAACGTGTGTGATTCCTTTCTTTATTTACCATTTTTTATATCATTATGTGCTCACATATTTTACATTTTGGTACATTTCAATCCAATGCCCTTATCACTACTTTTAATGTTCGCATGCCCATCTTCTCTGGGATAGGATTGTGCCTTAAAAATAACCATAATTTCTTTTTAATGTAAGCACAGGCTTCCCTGTTTGGGGGTTCAAGATGTTCCAGGCTCATACATTTTCTGCCACAAACCTGGACTCAGCCATCTCTTCAAAGTGTCCTGATTCCTTTTATTAGGAAAAGGCAACTAGAGACCACCATCTGTATGTGGGGATTATTCACTAATACTGGGATGGTCATTGTCTCCAGACCTTTTCATGGACAGACCCAAAAATATGGTGTTAAGATAAAATACATTTTCAGTTCATTCTGATAAATTCAATTCAAATGTTGGATGAAATGCTTTTGCTTAACTTCTTTGAATTTATATTTGTATTTCTTTTCTTTTAACAAATAAAATCCTATTTTCTAATGATATAAAAAATATTTGCTTTATCCCCAAATAGTATCCCAAAATATGTGGGTAAAAACTCAAAAATAACAATATCAATATGAAACATTTTAAGACTTTTTTGGCATATCTTTGTCATTAAGATATATTCCACAAAGCTTGTACAAATTATTAGAATTCAAAGTTTCTTGAAATAATTCTTCTTCATATCGTTAAGCCACCAACTTTACACACAGGTTCTTTTGTTCCATTTTCCTTTGGACTTCAGGATTTTTTTTTCCAATTTTATATTATTATATAAAACTGTCGCCTGCTTCTAAATTCAAAACTAAAATAATCAAAACTGTTTCTTTTATCTTATTTCTTTCTTCCTTCCTCCTGTAGCTCGCCATTACTATCATTTTTTATTTTACCTTTCCTTAGTTGTTTTTGTTGCTGAAAGATGACTTACTATCCATTCTGTTCTGCATCTTTCCCGGAGTGTAATTGTTTAGTATTCCATCATACAGATTTAACTATAATTTTGTTTCATTGGTCCTATATTAATAAGCATTAAGGCTTTTTTCCCCACTATTAGGAAGAATGCTGTAATAAAGTATTTTGTACATAAATCTTTGACTCTCCTCTCATTATTTCTTCAGGATAGAGTCCCAGAAGTATAATTTCTAATTTGAGTGTAAATTTTTTAAGCTTGGTCATTTAAGTGCCAAGTTGCTTTGCCCAGATTTGGTATTCAAGAGCGCTTTCTCTCCCATACCAGTTGAAGTCCCAATTGTCTGCACTGACAATCTCACATGAATATGAAAGTCATTATGGTATAGCCCATTTCTGTAACATTTCTTTCTTCAGTGAATTTCATCAAGTTAAAAGGTAATGAAATTTTCTATGAAATTTCAAATCATTCAAATCAATACTATAATGCAGAACCTTTAAAATATAAACCCATAAAATTTCTGCATTATGCCTTGGCATTTCCAGAATGATGTGAAAGTTTTATTTCTGATTTCCTTGTTCTTTCTAGTCTCTTAGCACAAAGTTTTATGGAAAAGAGGTCACAACATTCCTAAAAGCTTCCTTTCCAAGTTAGAATCCCACTCAGATCTGACTCTGTTCTTTTGTTCTCATAATTCCTCCCCAACAAAATTTACCTATTTCATGTCAGCTACCACAGGAGCTTCATAAATGAAAAGTAGCTAATCTGATAAATTGATGCAAAACACAAAATCATCTGTCAAACAAAATCAAACACAAAGTCAACTGTGTTGGATGGCTACAGCAAAACTAATATGATATAACTGTAATACTAGGCATCTGTACTATGGAGCGATCCTACCACATTTGGAATACTTATCCGTGAAATAATTATTAAGTACTAAATACCAGATGCTGTTCTAGGATACCAAGGTTACCTACCCTGATAGACCATACAGTCTAGAGGGTGATACAGGTACATAGTCCCTGGCAACCCTGGCAAAATGTCCTTTATATTCAGTTTTGAGTCCCAGGCATTAAGTGCAATATTGGCAAACGAGTATGTACAAAGGAGTTACCAGGGGGGGTATAGCTCAGTGGTAGAGCATTTGACTGCAAAGGAGTTACCAGGGTAGTAAGAGTAATTCAGCTGAATCTTATGAAAAAAAACATCTAGAGAATGGAATATTTCACTTAGGAAGTATAGATGGATTAGGATAGTTCTTTGGAGGTATAAATTCTTGTAAGGATTCTTGAACTGGAAAATCACATTCTAGACAAGAACTTAGCTAATGGTTGCCAATTATTTCCTTTTAGCAGTATACATTTTGTCAAGTGTACATAAAAGGACATACAGTCAATCCTCACTTTGCACAAATAAACTGAAATCAATGCATATCAGAAGTATGTGGGGGAACCTGGCTGGCTCAGTCGGTAGACCAGTGGCATTTGATCTCAGGATTGTGAGGTCAAGTCCCACATTGAGTATAGAGATTGCTTAAATAAATAAACTTTAAAAAAAAAAGTATGTGGGAACTGTGCAAAGCAAGGACTCAGTTCCTATATACACATATTCACACATCTGTGTTAATAGGGTGCTGTCCAAGTGAGGACTGCCTGTACTCTAATTGAACTCAGTGTAGCAGCTGGGTGGACTCAGTGCCTGCTCTCTCCCTAGCACGGTCTGGTGACACCTGAAAACATTTGTGACACCCTTAGAATTTCTTAGAGCAGGATTTTAAAACTAAAACTAGAACACCATGAGGGAAAAGACTTGTTTGCTTTTTCTCCTGTTGTACGCCTATTCCTTAGCAATGAATTTAGAAAATAATCCAATTAGAGCTTCATACAAAAGCTATGTATGAGTTTGTGAGTCTACCTTCTTTTGGATAGATGCCAGGTTACAGTCTGTTAATGTCTCTTTTGCTGTCTCTCGCACTGAACATACAACAGTTGGCATTAATCATTTGTGAAAATTTGGGTTAAATATCTGCCTGTGTCCTCCAAAATAATAAATTCCATGTTTCAATGATTGTGTTTAGCTTGATCTTTATATTATCCAAAATGTCTATAAATAGGTACTCACTAAATATTACTGATTGGATGAACTGAATAATATAAGGAATCAAAGAAAAAAAGAAGAAAGGTAGAAGTGAGAAAATAGTCTACTAACTTTCAGACTTCATACATTAAACTCCATAGATACGGCAACAGGTGCAAATAGGTTAGAGGGTGAAACTAATGTCTCTGACAACTACCATCCGATCAGTATGGCCTGTTATCTACCGAGTTTGCCCTGTGCTAGGCCCTATGTTAAGATCTTTATGAGTTTCATCTTATTTAATCTTCAAAATACATGGACGAGGTAGTAACTTTTTATTATCCACAGTTACCATTTCAGAGAACACCTGGGTAAAGTGCTGCTAATACTTTTTAGTAAGTGCCTCCATGTTTTGAAAACACCATTAGAACCTCATAATTCTCTAAAATAGACAGCTTTTAGCATGGTAGTCCTCGACCTTTTTTGAATCATAGATTTCAGACTCTGTTTTGGACTGGAAGGGTAGATTTGGAAAAGGCATAATTCTCATTTCAAAATCGCACCACTTTCCATCCTCTGGGAATGTACAGACCACTCCTACTTATTTCCATAAAAGGAATGCATAGGAAATGGTCCCTGCTAAGCATGACAAGGCCAAAAAGACATGCTGTGTCTCCTTTTCCTCCAAGAGTGGCTTGAGAAAGCCAACAGTGCAAGATATTTTCTTTTTGTCAGTCTTTCTTGCCCAAAGGGAATGTCAATGAAATATGAAAAAGTACTTTGAGATCTGAGGAGCAAATTATACCAATTCAAAGCATTTCATGTAAGTTAAAGGTGGTTTCATGTCCTTCAAAAAGAGTATCAATTTCCCCTTTCATAGGTTTGTACTTCGAAACAGTAGAGAAATCAGAACCTTATAATTTAATCTTTTCTGCTTTGGGGGACACTTGCAAAGATTTGGGGAATAATAACATGATGCCTTCTACTCTGAACTTTTATGTTCTGTATCCCCTGTGGATTTCCTAAAATAAGACTGAGGCTACTGAGAAGAATATTGCTTTCTAAATGAAGGCAATAACTTCTTGACAATTCTTCATTAACAAAATTCACAATTTAGGGGCACCTACTGAGCAGTGAGTGCAATGTATTGACAACTTGAGCAGTTACTGAAAACCTGGAGCAGTCATCCTTGCCAGGGTTAAGTGCATTTTTAAAAAACGGTTTTTGCTGATACTCCCCAAGAGGGAAAGTAATAAATAGACCCATCTTCTGTGCTTCTATTTCTGTTACATTAATCTTGGAGTTTAGTATTATTGTAATCATTCTTTTATATGTCGCAAATGCGGTCCCAAAATCTTTGGGGACCCTTTTTGAAATGCTTTCTTGGAGTGCGGGGTACCAACCATAGCATCCGCGTTTCAGTATAAAGTGTGTTTTACGGAAGTGTAAAATATGTTTCATCTCCAAAGTAACTCGAGAGTCTATTAAATATAAGAGCCTTCGTCATCGCAATCACGTTTAAGGAGATTAGAAAGAAACAAAAGACTTCCACCACAAAGACTAACTGCTGAGTGCTTGCTTTTCCTCTTTTCTTTTAATCCCTTTGTGTTGCATTATTGAACAGGCCTCTTGGCTCCAGACTATTCATCCTAATCACCGGTGCTCCCATCACCTGCCACATGCCTTCTTCTTGCAAACCAGATCCCAAATGCCAGGTTTCCGAGTGCCTGAAGGGCAACAGCCCTAAGAGGATTGCTCAGATTTAAGCAGGCTTCTTGCCTTTTGGTAACTGCCTCTATGATTTGAGAATTACACAAGCTCAAAATCCCCTAAATTAAAGGCACCTTTTCATCTAGTAGTCCTTAACCCTCTTTGGACACTAGACCTTTTGGAGTCTCCAACATAGGTTATTTATCCTTTCTCCAGGGGAAAGAAAAGCATATACACATAGAGTATTATATACAATTTCCAGGATATAAGAGTGGATATTTCTTAAATTCTGTTTTTATTGACCTCACCAGAGGTCTGAGATGAAAAAGGCAAAATGGATTCCGGCTTGTCTATGGCATTTTTATTACAAAAGATGTCCTCCCCCAATTTGTCTGGATAGTGAATACTAGCTTCTGAAACAGACATACCCTGAAATCTTAGAGGTATAACATAGTTATTTGGTGTGTGTGTGTGTGTGTGTGTATGTGTGTGTGTGTGTGTGTGTGTGTGTTTTGTTTCCCCTCTCCAGGTCTGATGTGGGGTCAGGCATTGGGTGGAAGGTGTGGCTCCAAGATCACAACAGGAAAGAAAGATGGTGATGGCAGACCATACAGGAAATTGATCCCCTCAGTCCCTGAGTGTTGATGTCAGTTTTGTTTATAGAACTAGTCACATGTTCCAAACCCATCTGCAAGAAAAACTAGACAATGACAAGACAACTGAATATTTGGTGCACATTATCAGATATATTGGCATCTATTATGTCTCTGTCTTCTAACTTTTCTTGGAGAGAGAGACAGAGAAAGAGAGAGAGATAGAGAGAGAATCCAAGGCCATACTACTACTCAGAGTTTAGAAAGGGAGCTAATTGTTCCTCAAAAGAAAGAAATCAAAATGTAACTTTACGCTGGTTAAGAGCATTCTCTCAGAAGAATGTTTTGATTCCTTGGAATGCTCACCTAAATAAGAGAAAATACCCCAGCTTGTTATAATTAGAATCTCCCTTCTTTTGACTGGATCTTACAATAAAACAGTATATTGAGAGATAAGCTCTTCCTCCATAACACACACACACACACACACACACACACACACACACACACGCATGCATAAGTTGGCCTTGAGACTGTTGACGTGGTACCTCAAACCCCAGCTTTAACCTCTGGCTTTCTCATAGAGGGACAGATGGGAACCTGCATGGCTGAGCTATGCTTTAAGAGGAACAATTGATACTCCAACTGAAACTCACTGAACACCTATATTCAGGAGAAGTGTGTCAGGTTGCATGACTCTTTGACAACTGTGGCAAAGAGGAGAAAAAAGGAGAAATTGTGGTAGCTTCATCAAGGTTCTACTGAGTTATTTCTGATAAAAGCGCTCTTTTTGGCTTGAGGACAGTTTCCTCTGAGCATGCATGGGGAGAGACAGAAAGATGTCTCTCTTCCTCTTCTTATAAGGCCACTAATCCTACCAGTTTGGACCCCATTCTTATGACCTCATTTAACCTTAATTACCTCCTGAAGACCCTGTCTCCTAATACATCCACAATTGAGGGTTAGGGCTCAACACATGAATTTTGGGGGGGACACAATTCAGTCCATAGCAAGTTGATACTCAGATGGCTTCTAATTTTAGGGGGGTAGAAAATTCTCTTTTCTACAGTCCCATATTCCTAAAGCTGGCCTAAAGTGAACCTTTTATTTATTCATATCATCAATAACTACTTATGGAACTCTTTCTACGTGGCAACCACTAGGCACTAATGATACAATGGTAGGCAAAATAGACAAGGGCCCTTCTCTTATCATGTTTACAGCATAATGGAGGAGGCAGACTTGACCGAATTATGACATAAACATTCCGTTAATAAGGCTATAATAAATACTATGAGAAAAAAGTAGAGAGATACCAGTGTTTGAAGAAAACATGATTAAAGGGTGTTGAATGCTGCCAAGAGGCCAAATCATGTGGTCCTTACCTTCTAGCAATCATCTGAGATTTTAGAGACAGAGCTGCTCCAGGGGTGCACCAGCACTGGAGCCAGATTATGAAAGGCTGAAGAGTGAATAAAAAAGTGAAGAAATCAAGACAGTAAGTAGATGCATTTTGTTTTCTTTTGTTTGTTTGTTTTCGAAGGGGGAGAAGTTTGGCCATTAAATGGGAAAAGTTATAATCTTTTCTGGAAGTTCTGCCATTTCATACGAGAAGTGCTATGGGCCACTGGTTTCCATAGGAACACAGCCCCCATAAAACTGACCAGCAGAAAATGCCCACCAAATATCCCATGCCATCCTCAAGAAACTGAGCTGAAACGTGTTTCTCAACATTCCTCAACTCCATAAAAATGAATCTTGTTACAACTGAGAATCTGTACTTGTAGATTTTTTAAAAAGAAGAAGTTAAAGAAAAATGAACATTGCTCTTTTTCCACTTAAATTAGTGTAGCTACTCCTCCCTAACCTAAATAAAATGTTTAAGAAAAATTAAAACTTTCATCACCTATTTCACCTATTTAGAGACCAGCCATTTTGATGGAATGCTTTAGAAAACATCTTATGCGCCCTTCTCCTTCTAAAGTGAAATCTAGCATACCTCATTCTATTCTTAAAGACTTGTTGTCACCAAGAACATTGCTGGTTGACTGTGTGGGTTTTAAAATACGGGAATTAGGATAAACAATGCTAAATGACTCCAATTGTGATGCTCTTTTGAGATTTTGCACCTGTGTTATATGGTTTTTCTCTTCCTTCTTTGCCAACTGAATCCCCAACTCCTGATTCCCCAGATAGCAGATACCCCAGTGCCAGGCACCTAAAAAGTGCTGAACAAAGACTCCATGAAAGAATAAATACCAGCCCCCATTTCTTCTTGTGCCTGCTGTCAGTGTGCCTGCTTCTCACCATCCTACTCACTTATGGTGCCTCTAATTTCCTTCAAGCTGGAAACCCAGCTAAGTAATTATGTTATAACCGTCTAAGATAGAAGCCAACAGAACTACTAAGTAAGCAGAAATAACCATCTCCCCAAGTGAAGTGCAAGAAACAAAGTTCAACCCTTTAGAAAATTCCAAGTTATTTTTTGTTTGCCTGTCATTTATCGAGCATGTTCATAATTTTTGAAGTTGTTGAAGAAGTGATCCTCAGATAAGAGAAATAGAAATAAATTGATATAATTTCAATTAGTAGTGTAACACTTCTAGAATTCCCAGATTTCTTACCAGCATCTTTAGGTAGCCACATTAATTTTTCTTTGAACTTGTGCATACGAAACTATTAGTCTGTCATAAATAATCAAATATTAGATTTCAAAGAAATCCTATTGTATACCTCCCTTACCCCCATGTATCAATCACTAACCCAGCTAAGATTATTTCTGGAGTATCTCTTGATACCATCCAACTTTGTCATCCCACTGTTGTTACCTCAGGGAGTATGTTACTATCTCTGCCCCAAACTACCAACATCCCACCACCTGATTTCCTTGACTCCTCTCTTTCTTCTTATCCATTCCTCCTCCACACAACATCTGCAGTAATCTTTCTAAAGTTCAAAGGCCTTTTATTTAAACTCTTTAATGTCTTCTGAACACTCACAGGACAAAGCCTGCACTTCTCACGGCAAAAGAAGGCTTTTTAGGATTTGGCCCCAGCTTACCTTTCCAGCCTTATCTCTTACCATCTCTCCCTCCTCCCTCTGAACTCCAACCCTGTAAAGCTAATCCTCAACCCCTGGACAATCTCTACCCTCTTACCTCTCATTGTTTCCCCTTGCCCAGTTAACTTACACTTCCTATTGACCTTGACTTATAAATCACCTCTTCCTGGTATCTTCCTTCACAAACACTTTTAGAAAAAAAAGTTGGGGCCTCTCATATATTTCCATGGCTATCCATGCTCAACCCTAACATAATGTATTTCACACATGTTAGTCTTTCCTGATTTCCTACCTGTCTTGTCCATTAAATCCAATGTTCCTGGACATCACTGGTTTGTCCATTTTGGTGTCCTCTGTACCTAGCAAAGTGTCTTTTAGAACATAGCCAATACTCAATAAATATATCTTAAATAAATGAATAATGTCATTTAGAAGAGAAAGTTCCTTTCTCCTCCAACAGTATTTCTGTATGGACTACCTTACACAATATTATACTAGACACCAATAAAACTCATGTTTTCAAAATGTTCATTAAAATAAATACCTCTCTTTATTTTATATATTTAAATATTAAACCCTTAGGTGGGAGGGACAATGTTTATTTCATTCTTACTTTTATAGCACCTTAAACAGGTGTGAAATTACTTTGTTGACGACAATAGTGCTGGTGTTGGGTAGTGGTGATGATAGGACAGATCAGAGAAGGGGTAGAATTTTCAAAGACCTGAGTTGCACTTCTGTGTTGTATGACCCTTAGACAATTCAGAGGAGTTGACCCAATCTGACACCAGCACACACAGTCATGGACTACACTATTTCATATGTCTTTGTTCAGAAAAGCAATGCATCTCCAGTGTGACTTCAGCCCAAGCTTTTTGCTTTTTCTTGACAATCTTCCTGTTTCTCCTAGAGGTGGTACACAAGGAACCCATTCTCTAAGAATACATCTTAATTAGGATGCCTTCAAATTATAGGAACAAACCACATTTTGCTTCCTAACACCTCCAGAACACTTTACAATTTACATTAATTAGACAACCTGGGTGGTGTTCTAACAGGTACATTAATCTGACTCCTCCTTGGAGTGAATCAAGTAATTAAGATTAAGGTTATTGTCAGAATGGGGAAGGAACTCTTCCCCATGCTGAATTACATCTCTGTTTGTGATTAACCTCTTTCCCAACAGGTTTTTACAAAACAAAGAAAATGGGCCTCTGAATAAGAGTGTGTATTTTCCATCCTCTGCTGATTTGGAGCCTCGACTGGGACAATTATTATACAGTGTTATCTGTTGTTCAGAGTTGGAGAGAAAAAAAAGTGACAATCCTATTAACAAGAAAGGCTAAGTCAGAGATTCTTCTATTGGGAGGTTCATATTAAGCAATTCCAGGCATGCAACCATTTTTAAATTAATTCACAAAGGCAGCCCAAGTGTATTATACTTACCATTATAGTCTTTCTGTGCCTATTACTGCATGTACTTGTCCATTACTTTTTGTCACTTCTTTTACCAGGAGGGAAATTCAAGACAACTTCAATGTTACCTAAAACTTTAAAAATTCCCCTAAATTTTAAATACCAGTTGTTTGAAACTGAAACCAATCTCTGGACTTTAGCCAATAATAAAGGTGCTGATCTCAGAGGCAGATGACACATTGGTTAATCATTAAGTCTTTGGAGTAGATAGCTGGATTACAATATTAGCCCTGTGACTAACCAATTATGTAACCCTGATTCACCTCTCAGAGTTTCCACTTCCTCTCTACAAAAGTAGTAACAATAGTACCTACCTCATAAGACTGTTGTGAGGATTGAGATAATTAACATGAGATAGTGTGAGAATTGAGATAATGAAATGTGTTATTGAACTCTGTGCCTTACGGTGGAGTACTCAATAATATTTTGATATTGATATTATCACTGTGATTTGATAACATTTGTCCCCTTTATGCGTGTGTAGTGTGGTCTGGTTCACTAAACAGGCTGAATCCTGTAATTGGGACCAGTGCGTTATTTTTAATATGTTTTAAGAAGTTTAATGTTACCCTTCTGGAGATGAATAGCTAATGTTATGCTTCCTTTGGACATCAATAGATCCTGACTTGACCGAGTGGCAGGTGAAGAAAGAAAGTACTTAAGCGCCACCTGGTGGCATGTTCTTGACTTTGGCTCCTGCTCTCTCCACTACCAATATTTTCAGGAATCCCATAAAGATCATGCAAAATGAAGTCTTGGCCCATTAAGTTAATTAAGCACTACTCGGCACCATGGTGTGTATGACCCAGTCTAAGAATTTTCATGATCCAAAAATGAGACTAAATTTAGAGTAATGTCTCTCTTTTAACTGAATTTAGTCAAGGCCAAACTCTTACTAGAATGATTTTAGATTATGTGATTTCTGGGGTAGGCATACCAAAATTAACTTATAAATTGAATGTTCACATAATCTAAAACACTTATCCACCGTTCATTAAAATTTAAATAAAATTTTTTTTCTCTGGTGCCAGTACTCTCTGCCAAACTATGAATTCAACTTTCTCACCAGCATCTGTCCCAAACCAAAACACAGCAGGGTATTGAGTGGTTAGTATCGGGGGTTTTTCTCACTTTTCCCCTTAGCTTTCAAGATTCTGCATATGCAATAGTTCTTCCCTAGTCCTGCAAGCCAGGTGTGACACAGTGACAAGATGCAGCCGAGTGGATCAATAATAATAATAATCCAGCTACCAAGTAGGCAGGGGCCATAAATTTCATTGACTTTAGTGGGCAATTTGTGCACTTCGTGCAATGTGGCCACATACGTCTGGGACTAGAAGGGAAAAGATGGCAGTATATCCATTAATGCAGGTGGTGGCAGCCAATCAGTGAAATTAGAATAACCTTGTCCAAAGATTCATATTTCCAAAGGTATTACAAGCATCGCCATTGGACATGCTTTCCTTTAAATGGGAAGTTCCGACCGTAAATGGATAGCTCTCTGGTGGCCCAATTAAGTTGCCTCTTTAACCTTTACTTTTTTTTACAAGTTGGATTAGTTTAATTATAGTCTTTCAGGAGCTACAGAAGAACCTGGTTAGTTATACTGAGAAGGTGCATGAGTGCTTAAGAATAATGTTCTGAGGTTTCACTAAAGTAAGTCTGATTTGGAAACTGTCCAAAGAAGTTGATTACATGAACTACCATTATGGCTCCTAATGTCTCCCATCCATTCCCTCCTCTCCATTCCCAAGGCTAGTACCCTGGTTTAGACTCTTGTTATTTCTTGGCCTGAGCTATTTCAAGAGTCCTTTGGGGCGCCTGGGTGGCTCAGTCGTTAAGTGTCTGCCTTCGGCTCAGGTCGTGATCCCGGGGTCCTGGGATCGAGTCCCACATTGGGCTCCCTGCTCCGTGGGAAGCCTGCTTCTCCCTCTCTCACTTCCCCTGCTTGTGTTCCCTCTCTCACTGTGTCTCTCTCTGTGAAATAAATAAATAAAATCTTTAAAAAAAAAAAGAGTCCTTTAACAGGTACCCCAGTCTCAAATCTTTATCCCTCAAATCTGTATCATATAGTGTAGCCAGAACAATCTTCATGTAATGAGCTTCTTATATTGTCATCTTCCCACCCAAATGCCATTGTCTAAAAACAAAAGTCAATGTATATATATATGCATACAGAAATATGTGCATATGTGTATACACATAAGTATATGTATATGTATTTCTTTGAATTCATTTCAAGTGGTTTTTTTTCTTTCTTTTTTTATTTAAATTCAAGTTAGTTAACATATAGTATAATATTGGTTTCAGGAGTAGAATTTAGTGATTCATCACTTACATATAACACCCAGTGCTCATCCCAACAAGTGCCCTCTTTAATGCCCATCACCCATTTAGCCCATCTCCTTACCCATGCCCCCCCACAAGCAACCCTCAGTTCATTCTCTATAGTTAAAAGTCTCTTATGGTTTGCCTCCCTCTCTGTTTTTATATTGTTTTGTTTTTGCTTCCCTTCCCCTATGTTCATCTGTTTTGTTTCTTAAATTCCACATATGAGTGAAATAATATGGTATCTGTCTTTCTCTGACTTATTTCACTTAGCATAATACATTCTACTTCCATCCACGTTGTTGCAAATGGCAAGATTTCACTCTTTTTGATAGCTGAGTAATATTCCAGGGTGTGTGTGTGTGTGTGTGTGTGTGTGTGTGTGTGTGTGTGTATACATCTCCTTATCTATTCATAGTTTGGCTATTGTAGATGGTGGCTGCTATAAATATTGGGGTGCGTGTGCCCCTTGAATCATCATTTTTGTATCCTTTGGGTAAATACCTAGTAGTGCAATTGCTGGGTCATACGGTAGCACAATTTTTAACTTTTTAGGGAACCTCCATGCTGTTTTCCTCCATACCAGTTTGCACTCCCACCAAGAGTATAAGAGGGTTCCCCTTTCTCCGCATCTTTATGAACTTCTGTTGTTTCCTGAGTTAATTTTGGCCATTCTGACTGGTGTGAGGTGGTATCTCATTGTGGTTTTGATTTGTACTTCCCTGAAGATGAGTGATGTTGAGCATTTTTTCATGTGTCTGTTAGTCATTTGTATGTCTTCTTTGGAGAAATGTTTATTTGTGTTTATTCGTGTCTTAACTGGATTATTTATTTTTTTGAGTGTTGAGTTTGATCAGTTTATAGATTTTGGATACTAGCCCTTTATCTGATATGCCATTTGCAAATATCTTGTCCCATTCTGTCAATTGCCTTTTAGTTTTGTTGATTGTTTCCTTCACTGTGCAGAAGCTTTTTATCTTGATGAGATCCCAATAGCTCATTTTTGCTTTTGTTACCCTTGCCTCCAGAGATGTGTCTAGCTAGAAGTTGCTGTGGCTGAGGTCACAGAGGTTGCTGCCTGTTTTCTGTGAATTCATTTCAAATATTTTTATTAAAACAGGTTGACCTTTTCTCATCAATATTTTCTACTACTAATAGGGTATGTATTCACAAATACATACACACAAAGGCATAAAATTTAAAAAAATCTAAATTCTTATTCTGGCATTCAGAGTCTACCATTGCTCAGTCTTATCCATCTTACCAACCTTGCTATTATCATATTACTACTCCCTTACATACCTTCAAATCCTCAGTCAAACTCACTTAATAATTGTTCCCAGACTGATACATATTACTGGAAAAAATGTAGACTTTGAGTCAGACAGACTTAGATTTAAAGAAAAATTCACCAACTATTACAATAAGTTATTTTAAGGAAGCTATTCACTATCTTTGAAATTTTACCTCCTCATTAGTAAATAAGAATAACAATACATTTCTCACAGGCTGGTTTTGAAGACTGAATTAAAGTATTTAGATTGGGCTCAGAGTATTCATGTTAGGCCTTCCTCTCTCCATTTTATCTGTATCTAAAGGCATTTTATCTATTTCTCTTTAAGAACATTTAACATTTTCTATACAGTAGTAAGATTTGTTTGTACTATACAATTGACAAACTCCAGGTCAGATATGGAAAAAAAGTTGGCGTCCCTATTGCTTCATGCTATTTCCATGTTCATAATTTGACTCCTTTCCCCAGAGCTCAATGAGACCTCAGTATGCCTCAAAAAAAAGCTCAGTATTAGTGTGCTCTAACCTTCTCTGTTAAAAAAAAAAAAAAAATGGGGAAATGCAGACTTAGCCTAAGAATGGCTACTCGGTATCAGAATCAGAGTTGAAACAGAAGGTACTCAGCTCCCTAGACAAGGATTCCTTCCACTCTACCACATTGCACTGATGCTCTGATGCACACATGTTCCTAGAAGCCCCAAAGGCTGCAATGAAGGAATTAAATAGCAGTGAAGTGCACCAATCAATAGACTTAATATAGGGACATATGTGACAGGGAAAGGGGAGGGCTGAGAAAAAAAAAATCACCTCAGGTTTCTAAGTGATATACCTTCAGATCAGAAAATATCCTTCTACATATAAGGAAGTCTTTACCTTCAAATCTTACATTGATTCTTTAAGACTTTGATTAATTTTTTGACCATCTAAAACACAAGCACTATTATTAGCAACCAGAGGATTTGAGTCTGGGTGATGCCAAAAGATTCTCAATATGGTCTCAGAAGAACATTCAGAACAGAAGCCCACTCTCCACACTGTTGGTCTAAAAGTCTACAGATGTGAAAGATGTGTATAGGTGGGCATTAAACCAGTGAGAACGTTAAGCATATAAAGAATTAAATTGTGAGATAGTAAAAAAAAAATCTATAGAGTATGCACAGCAGGGGAATGGGGGACGCTAAATCTGATTTTAAAAGTAGGGGAGAGACCAAGAAAATGTTTTCTTTTTAAAGGTGAAAGAATTTCAGGACAGAGTCATTTGCTCTAGTGAGACAAAACAACATAAGGATAGAAAAGTATCCATTTGATCTGAGAAATAAAAGGTCATTATTAACTCAATGAGGCCAGGTTTAGTGGATTGGTAGGGAAATAAATGAATTGCAATAAAGGCAGAGAACATGATTATTTCTTAAAGAATGTAGCATATAAAGGAAGTAGAAAAGGATGTAGCTAGATAGGTACTCAAAGAAGAAAGATTTTTATTCATGTATTTTTAGTGATAGGACAGATAAGAATGTTATAAGTTAAAAAGAATGAGTGTGTATAATGGAAGAAGCTGAAAAATTGGGTTTTGGGATTCTTGGGACAACACTAACTTTATTGTTTTAAATCTTATTATACAAAGTGATTGTAACCAGACAGGGAAGCGTGATGTCTGGGTTACAGTGCTGATTTTACTATGAACTGACAGCATGACAGGTGTCCTTATTTAAAGACTTCATTTTTGAACATATGAAAAATGAAGCATTTAGAAAATAAAGGAACATTAAGAAGTTAAGGTCAAGAGAAAATGTCAAATCTGTGAAAGGAAAGGACAATGCCTAGAGACAGCAAGATTGGATGCTATGGGCAAGGAGTAATATTAAATCAAAGCTTGATCAGCCCAATTACAGCCCAACACAGTTACTTCTTAATGGATCTTTTTGGAAGACATTTGGATTTTTTTTTGCCTTGAGAACTATAACCTGTGCAATAACCACATCTTTTTTGGGGAAATTAAAAGAGATTTTTAAAAAAGATACCGAGATCTGTGAAATGCTGTTATTCTTTCACAGCAATGATCAATTTTAGACTATTGATGTTGGCCCATGGTTCATTATTCTTCCAACCTCAAACATAATTTGGGAACATTTTATTTTTTGCAAAAAAGAAGAAGGAGAAGGAGGAGGAAAAAAAGGAGGAGGGGGGGTGGGAGGAGAGGAAGAAGAAAAGAAATAATTACTCCTCAGTTTATGTATATTTTTGGAGTTCTGAGGGTTATATCCTTCCAAAATACTAGAGTATCAAATAGTCACATAAATCCTCTGACTCCATTTTCTCTTCTTTAACATGAAGGAAGTTGATACCATGGTCTCTGGAGTCTCTCTAGTGTAGAAAACTAAATTATTATCACTCTAACATGTCCTGGGAAGCCCAGAAACTTTTGTTATCACAGTAAAATTTAGTGGCTGAAGTTATGGTAAGGCTATGTTTCTGTGTGTGTGTGTGTGCATGTGTGTGTGTGTGAGTAATTAGGCATTTTAGTTAAGTCAGGTGATTTAAGTATATTAACTTTTTAAACCATAATATCATCATCTAGTGCCCTGAGGCAGTAATTTACTAAATGGTATTCTAAGTAGCCTGGAAAATTTAATGGAGTCTCTGAAAAATGACCAAAGGCTTTGGACTGGAAACTGTCCTTAAATTGTCCAGCATAACACCATGTTGGTGCAAAGATGGCAGCCATTAACAATGTTTCATATAAAATGTATATGTAGCCATAAACATTTTGGTGATTTATTCCCAAGAAAATGTGCATTTGCTGACATGAAAGAGCAATCTTCAGAGGAAATGGCTCTGTAATGTATGATTTGGTATGTCTTCCAAATCAGGCTGCCATTAAATATAAAGATTTGGCCAGGGGCTAGCTGACTTAGTTGGTGGAGCATGCAACTCTTGATCTTGGGGTTGTGGATTCAAGGCCCACGTTAGGTGTAGAGCTTACTTAAAAAAAAAAAAAAATTGTCCACATGAGTCAATCAAATAAATGCCCATTCACTGTAATGAAGGATTTTATCAGAAAAAAAAAAAAGACAAACAATAATATCAGAGTATATGATAATATTGAAATACAGTATCTCAGAAGTAGCCAAGCTTTTGCCTTAACTTGGATTTGATAGGAAATCTCAACAAATGGTCAAGAAATAAAAATATTACCAGAGTTATCACCTTATTATAATAATAAATGTGTTCCACCTTCCAGTCACACAATAGATAAAAGAAATAAAGATTTATAAGACAAACCATTGCAAAATGTGTGTTAATCAATAAAAGATACATTATTTTAGAATGAAAAGATCACTGAAGAAGGTGTCTGAAGGACAGATTTTAATCTTATATCTGCTATTCATTAGCTTTAAACCTCTTCCTTTACCCTCCCCATATTTCTTTTGCATATACTATTCATTCAATTGTGGGTGAGTATCTTCTTCTCAAGCACAAGAGATAAATCTCAATTAAAACAAGCTCCATGAGCTTGGTATAACCTCCAATTTATGGCCACAGGGTTCGGTCCGTGTAATCCAGGCACTGGCCAATCACTACATAGTATTCCAGGGCCTTCAAGATTGATTCAGGGATGGTTCAGTGAGCAGAAAGCTCAGTACTCTTGGTAAATTTAAATCAGAAAACACATGGCCTCAGTTCTGCTGGCAACCATCTCATGAAGAGCGTCAAAATATAAAACCAGTATATGGAGAAAGACCCACAGCAATCACAGAAAAGTCAAGCTCTTACTAAACCAGGGGTTATCTCAATCTACCTCTGGGCTTCAGTTTACATGCACCAGTTAATCCATTTTATTGTTCAAACCATTTTGCATGGATTATCTTTATTTGCTCTCAAATGCATCCTTAACTACTACAATGACTAAAATGAGGTCTTAATTTCATTGACTTGAACTTTAATTTCTTCATATGGCAATGAAGATACAAATCTCTTGTCTGTATTAATAATATTATATGAATATACAACCAGACATGTGAAAATACTTTGTGAAATATTTTAATGCATGTAAGGTGCTATTATGCAAGAAGAACACAATTTTATTTATCTTTTAGGAATCAAAATTCACTCCCAGATGACATTAAAAAAAATTTTTTTAGGTCCTTTACATTCCTAAGTCATACTGGCTGCTCTTGCAAGATACATAGTTCACAAAGTGAGGTGTAAAATCAAGTTATTGCACATAAAAAGTGAATTTTCTCTAGTACAGTCCACTAAGGAGTATGAGAAGAGTCTGTCTCAATCTGCATTTACTCTGAAAAGTTTCACATCAAGGAAAATCCTAACACATATTAGGAGGGGCATAAGAACAATTTTATCACTCTCCACACAGCTCTGAATTATAGCAGCCTGCAAAAGTTGTCCCACCTTTTATAGACTACTATGTACTGCTTTGCATTTTCATTAAAATATGCTAAATGGTTCTTATATTGGGAGATATTTTTGAATCTCTGCATATCAGCATACTCAATGTAATAATAAGACCAAAACTTTTACTTTTTTTTTTTTTAACTTTTACTTTTTATTCTTAAGAATGCATAGACATAGGGCGCCTGGGTGGCTCAGTCGTTAAGCATCTGCCTTTGGCTCAGATCCTGATCCTGGGGTCCTGGGATCGAGCCCCATGTCGGGCTCCCTGTTCCGCGGGAAGCCTGCTTCTCCCTCTCCCACTCCCCCTGCTTGTGTTCCCTCTCTCGCTGTGTCTCTCTCTGTCAAATAAATAAATAAAATCTAAAAAAAAAAAAAAAAGAATGCATAGACATATATACAGTTTGGAGACACACGCATACACTTAGTTGTGTTTGTCCTTAATTGTGTTTGTGGTAGATTCTTTCAAATTTTCACCTCTCCCTCCCCCAGTAATGGAATTATATATCCAAACCTTGTCCTGTAACTTTGCAACATTGTTCATCCCCTTTGAGCCTGGATATAACTTTGTGAGTTGCTTTGACCTATGTGAAGCTGATAGATGTGACACAGTAAGTGACTTGAAATACTTGTATGATTGGGATTGTCCTACTCTACCTCTTCTCTTGATGCGAGCATTCCAAGCTATCCTTTTGCGAGTAAGAAAAGCATATAAATGAGAACCAACCACCCAGCCAAGCCCAGCATAGATCAGCAGAGCTAGCCAGCAGAGCCCACAGACCAACCAACCCGCAGGCAACTCAGAGACACATGAGAAATAATAAATGATTTTTGTTTTAAGCTATTGAATTTGAGGAGACTTGCTATGCATTATTTTGTGGCAAGAGCAAATTCAAACAACTATGTGTTTGTGTGTATATATATGTGTGACTGACATTGTGAGTTGTATGAATATGTATAACCCATTGTCCCTAGACTGCAGTGAGCTAATACTACAAAAAAGGGAATGGATGCAAATGACAATTAATAGAAGATGTCACAAGTCTGTAAGGACCTTGAAAGCCAACACTGATTTCGTCACCATTGTGCCCCCAGTATCTAGCACGTATTTTGGGTTGCATGATTCCAACTGGGCATCACTTGTCACGAAAGGGGTAAGTGATAGCATCTACAACCAATGGCCTTGTTTTTTAGTTGGTCATGACTAACTGGAATCTAGGGGGTGATTTTTACATAATTTCTTTATTTTAAGTTTAATCTTAATACTCCAAACTCTGTCTCCAGAATGATAGAAATCCAGTAAGGATTAGCTTATTTGGTTTATACTCCCTTCCAATGGCTATCCCTGTAGACCAACAAAAAACTTTTTTTTTTTTTGGTGGGGTAAACTATTTTATGCTCTCATAATCTCTCTTCCCCCACAGAATTCTTTGAGACCCCTTAGCTGCCCTCATGTTGAAGATTCTAAAAGATGATTAGAATTTTAATATTGAGATTGAATTTTTGCTAGCATAAAAGAGTATCTGTTTTTACCTGATTGCAAGAAATATTAAAAACTACATTTTATTATGTTATCAGATGTCAACTATAGGAAAATGATGTGGAGGGGAAGGAGGAAAAAATTAATCCGGTAATTTCAGGTAAAATCAGAAACATTAGAATAAATTATGATAGATAACATAGCTCTATTTGCTAATCTGATAAATATATTATTTTTTTTACATCCAGCCTTCCAAACATACCTGAACTGTGTCTGGGATAGCCCTAGCAAAAACAGTTTCCAGTCAATTGTCCAAAATGAAAGCCTAGGCAGAAATTTCGGTTTCAAGAGTGACTCATGCATACAAAGTAAATTATTCAAGGTTCTCCAGAAAGAAAGAAACAACAATATGTATGTATATATGTTTGGTTGGGGGAGACAAGGAGGGAGGAAGAGAGCCTTATTTTAAGGAATTGATGCATGTGATTGTGGAGGCTGACAAGTCCAAAATCTGCAGCATCAGCAGGCAGGATGGGCACCCAGGGAAGAGTTGATGTTGCTGCTCAAGTCCAAGACAGTCTGCTATCAGAACTTCCTCTTCCTCAGGAGCTGAGATGTCCTTCAACAGATGAATGGATAAAGAAGATGTGGTTCATATATACAATGGAATATTACTCAGCCATCAGAAAGGATAAATACCCACCATTTGCATCGACATGGATGGAACTGGAGGGGATTATGCTAAGTGAAATAACTCAAGCAGAGAAAGACAATTATCATATGGTTTCACTCATATGTGGAATATAAGGAATAGCGGCAGAGAACCACAGGGGAAGGGAGGGAGAACTGAATGGGAAGAAATCAGAGAGGGAGACAAACCATGAGAGACTCAACTCCGGGAAACAAACTGAGGGTTACAGAAAGGAGGGGGTTGGGGGTATGGAGTAACTGGGTGATGGGCATTAAGGAGGGAATGTGTTGTGATGAGCACTGGGTGTTATATGCAACTAATGAATCGTTGAACACTACATCAAAAACTAATGATGTACTGTATGTTTGCTAACTGAACATAATAATAATAATGAAAGAATTTGCTCTTCCTCTAGGGAGATCTGTCTCTTTTTCTATTTAGGGTTTCAACTGATTGAATGAGGCCCACCTACATTATGGAAAGTAATATGTTTTACTCAAAGTTTACTGATTTCAGTGTTACTGTCATCTAAAAAATACTTTCACAGTAACATTCAGCCTAGTGTTTGACCAAGTATCTGGGTACCGTGGCCTAGACAAGTTGACATAAAATTAACTATCACAGAAAGATAGACTATGGATAACAAAAAGCAAACACAATTTCCTTCACAAAGAATTAGGTTTGTGAATTTTAGGTAATCCATAGTTAGTCTAAAATATTTTTAATTCAAATCAAAATAGAAGGAAATACAAAGTAAAATCATTTTTTTTAAAGATTTTATTTATTTATTTGACAGAGAGAGAGAGACAGCTAGACAGGGAACACAAGCAGGGCAAGTGGGAGAGGGAGAAGCAGGCTCCTGGCTGAGCAGGGAGCCCAATGCGGGCTCGATCCCAGGACCCTGGGATCATGACCTAAGCTGAAAGCAGGCGCTTAATGACTGAGCCACCCAGGCACCCCCAAAGTAAGATAACCTTGTAAACAGTGCCAAAATTATGTAAAACTGAAAAGACTCAGGGGGAAAAAAATCACTGGTTAATAATTACCAATTTCTTTGACAAAGCTGGAAAGAATATCCAATGGGAAAAAGACTGTCTCTTCAACAAAAGGTGTTGGGAAAACTGGACAGCAACATGAAAAAGAATGAAACTTTCTTACACCATACACAAAAATAAATTCAAAATGGATTAAAGACCTAAATATGAGACCTGAAACCACAAAAATCCTAAAAGAGAACACAGGCAGTAATTTCTCTAATAGTAACATTTTTCTAGATATTTCTCCTGAGGCAAGGGAAATAAAAGTAAAAATAAACTATTGGGATTACATCAAAATCAAAAACTTTGCACAGCAAAGGAAATAATCAACAAAACTGACAGGCCATCATCCCTTTGGAGTGGTAGAAGATATCTGCAAGTGACATATCCAGTGAAGAGTTAGTACTCAAAATATATAAAGAAATTCTAAAACTCAACACCCAAAAAGTGAATAATCCAATTAAAAATGGGCAGAAGACATGAATAGACATTTTGTACAAGTAAGACATACAGATCTCTCATTCTTACGAATAAGACACATGAAAGATGCTCAATATCACACATCATCAGGGAAATGCAAATCAAAACTACAATGAGATTATCACTTCACATCTGTCAGAATGGCTAAAGTCAACGCAAGAAATGAGGTGTTGGTGAGAATGTGGAGACAGAGGAACCCTCTTGCCCTGTTGGTGGGAATGCAAGCTGATGCAACCATTCTGGAAAACAGTATGGAGGCTCCTCAAAAAGTTAAAAATAGAACTACTCTACAATCTAGCAATCTCCCTACTAGGTATTTACCCAAAGAATACAAAAATACTGATTCAAAGGGATACATGCACCCTGATGTGACAGCAGCATTATCTACAATAGCCAAATTATGGAAACAGCCCAAGTGTCCTTTGATTGATGAACTGATAAAGAAGAAATGGTGTATATATACAACAGAATATTAGTCATAACAAAATAAAATCTTGCCATTTGCAAGGACATGGATGGAGCTAAAGTGTATAATGCTAAGCAAAATATGTCAGTCAGAGAAAGATAAATACCACATGATTTCACCCATAGGGGGAATTTAAAAAACAAAACAGATGAACGTGGGGCAAAAAAGAGAGAGAGAAAGAGAGAGACAAACCAAGAAACAATCTCAACCATAGAGAACTGACGGTTAGCAGAAGCAAGGTGAGTGGGGAGATGGGTGAAATAGGTGATGGGGATTAAGGAGTGCACTTGTATGATGAGCACTGGGTGTTGTCTGGAAGTGTTGAAGCACTATATTGTACCCCTGAAACTAATATTACACTGTATATTAACTTACTGGAATTTAAATAAAAACTTAAAAAATAATAACCAGTTACTTTCTGGATCATAGGCCTAATTTTTTTCTTATTTGTGTAAATATTGTTTAAATGCCAGTTGTCTCTTTGCCTTAGCATTCATAGACAGTATCACTGTCATATAGAACAAAACAGTTAAAGTTTTTTTGCAGAAAACATGAATCTTAAATATCAGCAGAATATCATCTTTATTGTGATGTGTTATAGTCAAAAGAAAAATACAAACTTTCTATCCTCAGTGGGATTTTCTTCCTGAAAAACACTGGTAAAGCTTGTCATAAAAATCTCTCCCTCAGCCCTAGATTATCCTATAACTACCTAGTGATCCAATGCGAGGTATGATGTTATTATAGAAAACTCACATCCTCTTGCAAAAAATAAATCTCAGTAAGACCTAAAGAAATAATATTGGTCTTATTTCATATTTGTCCTTCTCTAGAAGAAGATGAAGGCTATCTTAGACTCATTCAAGTTCTCAAATATAAACCAATTTGTCAAAGAATTTCCAACACTTCTAAGTGGAATGTAGCTTCTCTGGGTCACCCAAACACTTCAGTATTGTGTTTTTGTTTTTCAGAACCTCTCAATAAAGGGACTTACCCTGATGCCCTTTTACCCTCTTATTGTTCAATATTGTCACTCAGCAGTGTCTGCTGTTACACAAAGTTCTACCCTGGTTAAAAAGGCAATTATCGACATTTATATGTTTTTTAACATTCTGACTTGCATACTGTATTTAAGGACTGGATAAAATGCTTGAAATTTTTAAACATGTGGGTGGATATGATAAAGCAGGCTTATCTTTCTTTAACTAGGGCTCAAATACTGGGGGAAAATAATAACAACTAACATTTATTGAGCATTTACTATCTTCAAGGTACTGTGAACTCCCTGAAGGCATGGGCTTTTTCTGTATTATTCACCATATAGCTACCCAATACCTAAAGTATTGTCTGGCTTATAATAAGCATTTGAAAGTATTTATGGATAGAAGTATTGCCTCACTTAATTCTCAAACCAACTTTTGAGCTAGATCCATTTTGTTCCTCATCTTTAATAGAAGGTAACTGAGTCTAACCAGTTGGTGGATTTGTTGGGGTTAGAACTAATGCATGCCTGAATCCAAAGACTGCTCTCAACCTCCACGCCATACTGCTTTTGAACTCTCAAAATTTACAAGAGACAAAGGGAGTGTACTAAAAACTTATGAACTAAATTACGTTGACCGACAAGAATCATTCTTGTCATCCTGGACCCTAAGGAATGTAATGAAAATGATTATGGGTTAGCCAGATGTAAAAGGACAAATATTGTATGGTTTCACTTATATGAGCGAGCTAGGACAGTCAAATTCTGGAGACAGTAAGTAGCACAGAGGTCAACAGGACTCGGGTTAAGGGAGGTATGGGGAGTTAGTGCTGAATGGGTACAGAGCTTCAATTTGGGATAACAAAAAAGTTGGATGGTCGAGATGGTTGCACAGCAATGCAAATGTGCTTAATGCCACTGAACTGTAGACTTAAAATGGCTAAAGTGGTCAATTTTATGCCATATATATTTTATAGCAATAATTTTTTTTTATTTTAAAGATTTATTTATTTTATTTTAGAGAGAGAGAGCACATGCGCAGGAGGTAGGGGCAGAGGGAGGGAGAGAGAGTCTTAAGCAGAGTCTACACTGAGCACAGAGCCCAACGCAGGGTTTGATCTCATGACCCTAGGATCACCACCAAAACCAAGAGTCGGACGCTTAACCTGCTGCACCACCAGGTGCCCCCACAATAATTTTCTTTAAATTTTAATGTTTTAGAAGACAGTGGACAAAAGCTGTGTTTAACAAACATGTGCTTGTAAGATAATGGTTTTGGTTAAGAGAAAGTTTAGTGAGGTTAAAAAAAATGTCAGAATTATCAATACAAACTTAATATTAACCTAAAATCCATTTTATTTTTCAGATTATATATTTTACATCTTCTTTTTTTTTAAGATTTTATTTATTTATTTGCCAGAGAGAGAGATTGAGAGAGCACACAAGCAGGGGGAGTGGCAGGCAGAGGGAGAAGCAGGCTCCCCACCGAGTAGGAAGCCTGATGTGGGACTCCATCCCAATTCCCTGGGATCATGACCTGAGCCGAAGGCAGATGCTTAACTGACTGAGCCACCCAGGAGTCCCTCTCTACATCTTCTGTTTCACAAGTTTTCCATGCTTTCCAGTAGTTCTTGACCTTTTGGTGATCAGGAAAATCTTTAGAACCTACTGTCATTTATAGACCCCTTTCCACAAAACTCACAAATACACATATGTAAACAGTTCTGTATAGGAATTCACTGGATTCAAAGACACCATGAGGCCCTAGCTAGTGCCCCTGATCTAAATGACAAAAGATCATATTTTAGCTCCTGCAATCTGATACAGGATTATTTTTCCCCCTAATGAGTCATGTCTAAAGGGAGGGGATGGGAAAATATACGCTCCTATTTTGGGGGGATGGTAGAGTGCACTGCAAGTCATTCCAAATCCAGGTATCCCTCACTTTTGGAAAGTTTGAATTACATGACTTTGATTTACAAAAGGCCGACATTGGTACCTATTTTCACTACCCAGAAGAAATCCAAAGAGGATTTTCGCTTTTACCAAAAAAGGCAAAAAGCAAAAATAGCATTCAGTGTCTGTTTTACAGCAAGCCAGTACAGAGGCAGCATGCACCCTGAGCAGTGAGAGAGGCCCCACTAAGCTCCTTCCCCAGGACCTGCACAGAATCTCAGCATCAAGCAACCATAGCTTTGAACTGTGTCTGTGAGCACCTGGCTTTATCTCGAGTTATTCTGTGCATCTATTAGCAAGGGGTGTCCTATGGTAGCAGAAAAGCCTGAGAGAAGTTATTTTTTGATTTTGGAAGTGCTCAAAATTTTTTCCATATAAGTTAATGGTAACTGCTTCTTTGCTTTCCGCCCTCACAGCTGATAAATGATTTCATAAGAACCCTTGACTTTTGGAGAGCGGGGAAACCTATAACTTACTAGGCCAAGTATCCATGACATAAGCAGACCGCCAAGCCTTTGCCAACCTTGCAACACTTGATACTTACAACATTTCTACACTTACCTTTGGCCTCTATATTGGGCCCACTTATCATTCCAACACTTCATGCTTTTTTAAAAAAATCTTCTTTGTCATGTTTACAGATTTTATCAATAGTACATTACCACACCTCAGGATTTGGATATCTAAATAAAAAAATAGTCTTAAATTAAGAATTTCCAATGACAGAACTGTAGGCATCAGCAGCAGATCCACTTGGAACATTCTCAGGTTTTTAATGTGTATGTGGTATGTGGGAAAGCTTTACCAGAACTGAACTAAAACAATATGTATAACTTTCTAAAATAGACCAAAGTGTACTTTCTCTAAAATAGGAGCTTGGGTTACAACAGTTAGGATTCATGATTTCAAGATGCAGAAACCGGCTCTGGCTCTCCCATGTAGAGTGGAGGGACTAAATTAGAAGTTTTTAGACTCAGTGACAGGAGCAACAGGGTCAGCTCACAAAACAGGCAGTGATGAAAAGCCCTTCAGAGGCCAGTGATGGGAACAACCTAGCCAGGAACGGGATCATGGCACTATGCAACTTCTGAGAGGCCATCAGCGGGAATTTACTCTAATCATCTGCTGGACGTTACCACGTCTGGATAGCACTGTCTCGTGGCAGTCCAAGTAAATTCTCACTATACTGCAGTCAGCTTCATTTACTCAAGATTCAAAAACAGATCCTAATTCTTTAGGAGAGAGGTGGCTATAGACAAGAAGAACTGAGGGGACCAGAGGTGTTCCCTAACATTTTATCCATCAATTTTTACCTTTCATGTATTTGCCATATTCAACCTGTAATTAGTGTTTTAAAAATCAAATTGAAATATAAATTCCAACTTTTCCTTCTCTAAAGCAATCGTAAATATGAAATTGCATATTTGGTGTGCTAGCTGTATATATATTTTATCTAACGGGTATTAACATAAACATAAAACTATAGTAATCAAAAGGGAACAATCTGCCACTTAAGACCATTTCATACACCACCAGTCGTACAGTAGTACATTTTGAAACACCAAGATAGATAGCACTCAAAATAAATAAATAAATGATAGAAAAATGAGTATTTAAATCCTTCTGTCTTAAAATGTTTGAACTCTAAATGCTTCCCCTTTCTTTTGCAAAGTTTACAACATTCTATTTGAATATGAAGTCTGTATGTCTTAGGTTGGCCTCACTAGAACCACAGCCTGAGTGGAAGATTCCGGTTCAAGAGATTTTTTTTTTTTTTTTTTTTTTTTCGGTTTTGGGGTGGGGAGGGAAGTCACTCTCCAGAGACTGAGAATGAAGGAAACAGGATAAATGCAGGATTGACTAACCTCAGTCTAGTCACAGGGACAAGCGGAAGAAAGCTTAGCACCACATTAGCGTCAACTAGGGGCAAAGCCATGCAGGTGAGTCACTGCCCTAGAGCATATGGGTGGGAAGCAAGTGGGGAGCAAAGCCTACCAGCCAGACTGCTGTGAATTATTACCACCCACTTTAAGTAAAGGTGATTTGTGTGTGTGATACCAGCTGTGCCCACCACACAGAAAAAGCTTAATAAATGCTAGCGACGTTTGCTACCTTAAAGCTCTATTACGTCTATATATGAGAAAATCAGTACAATTCTATTGCACATGCTACAACCCAATTTTTCAAAATGGATATAGATTCACTGCTATATAATCTTGACCATTAGCCAAAGAAATAGATATCACACTTAAAAAATAAGTTCCAATTTATATATACAATAAAACAATAAAAATTTTGCTTGGGGATTTGAGTTTGGGATTATGCTCTCTGTAACTCTGAAGTATGTTTTTATTTTCCTCTTCCACTGAGGGTTACTATAAAGGATGATGTGAGCTGACAATTATTTATTGAAGGTTGAGTATAGCCCAGGTACTGTGCTATTTATATACACATCACCTCTTATTCAACCGTTCCCCACCCCTAATCCTTTGAATCCAATGTTCTCATGCCCATTTAGAGAAAAGCCACAGATGTGTGACCATCTGTGGCCACTTGCCACAGCTCTGGTAAAGGACACAACTAGAATTCAAACCCAGGAAGAGTCCCAAGACAAAGGCCACATTTAAAACCATTACAATCTTCCATCCCCTACTCCTACGCAATGTGGACAGACAGAGAAAGGGTCCTTTATAAGTCAAGTCTGGAGCCAGAGGAACTTTACAGATTGCCCGGGTTTTATCTTATTTAGTATCTAGCAGAACTGTGTTGAGGTTAAAAATGTGGGCTCTAGAGCCAGCTTGCCTGGATTTAAATCTCAGTCCCTCAACTTATTAGAAATAAACTGGGGGCATTATTTAACCTATGTGGGCTTCATTTTTCGCCTCCATAAAATGTAAACAATAGAAATCTCCACTGAATCATTTTGAGGACTTTATTTATTGATCTATGAAAAGGGCTTAGGATAGTGTATGTTATGTACAGTGATCTATAAATTTTAGCTATTATCTGTTTTACATGTTGGCTCTCATTTACAACTATAATTTGGTATCTTCCCTGCTTGGTTATTTCTATCATCTGTACAAAACCAGTAAATCCTTTTTCATTAGTTTTAGTATCCACTACCACTTTACTACCAATTAACTATGTCCACAAAAGAGAAAATGCCAAACATGATTAAAAACCTTCAAGTTATTCCAGGACTCCATTGCGTGCTGCTAACCCTGGATAAGATATTTGACCTCTATACCCAGTATGATTCTTGTTTTCTTACAGAGGTACCATTCAAAAAATGTTTAAGTTGAAGCATGCTTTGTAAAAGTTTAGTTTAGGTAATTGTCTTCCTTAATTCAAAGGGAAATCAAGATTTCTTCTCTTTTTTTTTTTTAAGATTTTATTTATTTACTTGACAGAGACCCACAGCGAGAGAGGGAACACAAGCAGGGGGAGTGGGAGAGGGAGAAGCAGACTTCCTGTGAAGCAGGGAGCCCGAAGCGGGGCTCGATCCCAGGACCGTGGGATCATGACCTGAGCCGAAGGCAGACGCTTAACGACTGAGCCACCCAGTGCCCCTCAAGATTTCTTCTCTTTTCATGAAGGACAAGAAGCTCTTTCAGAAATTGATATGACAGTGGCTATGGCAATGCTATAGACTGAATGTTTGTGTCCCCCCAAAATTCCTATGTTGAAACCTAACTCCCAGTTTGATGGTCTTAGGAGGTGGGGCCTTTGAGAAGTGATTAGATCATGAAGGTGGAGCCCTCATGAGCAGAATTTGTGTCCTTATAAAAGAGACCTAGAGATCTCTTTCTCCCCTTTCGCCATGTGAGGACACAATGTAAATCTGCCATCGCTGAGCTGGGAGCAGGCCCTCCCAACATGGAATCTACTGGTGACTTGATCTTGGATTTCCCAGACTCCTGAACTGTAAAAAATAAAGTTCTGTTGTTTATAAGCCACCCAGCCTATGACTTTTTTTTTTAAAGGAAGATAGAGTAGGGTATGGGTATTTATGTGGAAAAGAAACATGAGGTTGAGACCAGAAAACATCTTGAAGAAGAAATATTCTCCTCACCTTTGACAGCCAAAATGCAAATAAATGTTTAGCCTAATTTGATTTCTAAGACAGTTCTTTTTGAACAAAGGGGGAAAAATCTTGTTCTTCATCCTCATTCTCTTGAATGCATAGTAAATTAAGAGCAAAGTAATGATGAATATGGAAATTAATCAAAATCAAAACTATAGTTTTCACACACATATTTCTAAGTGAATTAATCATTTCTCTTTATTACAGTAAATGTGTCAAGACAGTAAAATGTGAGGAATAATTAAAAATGTAAGATTAAATGCTGTTGAAACTTTGCCCAGCCTTATTAATGCAATGTTAAGCTTAAGCAAAAACCTGGGATAGAAATAGAAATTATAAGAAAGTGTTACAGCCAGAAATTTTCAAATAAGTGTCTAAGAAAAAATGAACCAAATGAAATAGCTTTAAAAGAGAAGTCAAGGTAAGATACACAAGCAATTTAATTTTAAACGTGGCCAAGGGCAGGGAATGTACACATAAAGAATCAAGTGTAAGTAACTAAGAAAAATAATATTGGCAATAAGTCAAAGGGTGGCTTTGAAAAAGAAGATTCAATGGTCTTGTAGCCAGCTTTTGACATTGTTCCATAGAGGAGGACATGTACTAAGCTTTCTGCATGGGCAAAAGTATGTTTCTTAAGGAAGAGAAGGCAGTCCAAATGTTTCGACTAAATTAACTGCTTATCTTGGTCAAATAGGATCATTTTGGAAAACTGTACCAACCTCTCCAAAATAAGAGATTAGGGCTATTCAGGGAACCGATGACTTGAAATTTCCTGTGGAAATAGGTGTGCTTACATCCATTTTTGGAAAATATCTGTTTAATCCCATTTGCATAGGATTTGTATGCTAGATCCTAGAGAATATAAAAATAAAAACACATAGGCCTTCCCATGAGGAGTTCACTGTCTAGTACAGGTATGAAGGGGCCCCGAGGAGGGAGGGCCCAGCATTCCCCGGATGTTAGAAAAATCTTCATAGCTGAGGGTATAGGATAAGAAGACAGGTGTTAGGTAGAAGCGTTTCCAGGCAGAGAGGCTAGCATAGGCAGAGACAGAGAGATATGTTGTTAGGCAGGAACTATAAACTTATACATATTCCTGATTAACCCAAAATATAAGGTGGCAACTGGGAAAGTGGTTGAAAATAGAATAGGCCAGAAATGCAGGAGAGAATCAGATAATTAAGGACATTGATATCGTGCTAAGAGATTTTTACTTAACCCTACATATGTTGGGATCCACTAAAGAGTTGTGAGCAGGATAATGGAAAATGTTCAACATCATGATTTTTAAAAAAAGGTTACTGTGACAATGCAGAGGGCAGGGGCATATAGTAAATGTTCAAGAACTCATGCTCTAAAGACAGACAGAACTGGATCCAGACTACAGCCTTACTTTAAAACTGTAAACCCTAAGCAACCTTCAGTGTGGTTATGTGAAAAATCAGACAATTATAGCCATGCCCATGGTTGCTTGCTGTAAGGTTTAAATGCAAGAGTGTAAAGTCTTTGTACAGGGCCTAGCTGAGAATACATGTAAATTAAAGGGAGATATTGTTATTATTGCTAGGAGAGAGATGAGACAAAAGAATGGAGAAAAGTTAGGAGGCCACTGGAATAACTTCAAGGGGTGGGGTGGGGGTGATAAGAACAAGAACTAAGGGGGTGGCACTGGGGACGGAGAGGTTGTGAACCTATTCAGAAAGTTTTAAGTAGAATCAAGGACTTTCTGAGTGCTATGAGGTGGAAAAGGGAGGAAGAGAAGGTGAAAGTGAGATTTCTGGGGTCCGCAGATGAAGGACGATCTGGATGGCTCTCTTAACCATTGAGATTCAAAGCAATTGGAGTCAAAAAGGCTAACGGGAGAGAAATTAGAATCTGCAAGTCATTCCTACACCATAAAATGTGATTTTTGTCTACGGGAGGGGAGACAGGTATTTCTGAAAGGTCCTTTATCATTCCACATTCTTCCCCAAACAGACATGTACAGGAGAAAAATGAGAGATGTGGAAAAATCACATACAGAGATAATGAACGTGCATTTTAAAATACAGTAAATTGACGCTTGAAGGATTATGTTGACTAAAAATGATTTATAAAGACATTCAAGATCTTATTTACTTTTAAATATACTATTAATAATGCAATATTTTCTCCATGCTTGATTTCACTGATACTTTTTGACTATTTTAAAATACCAGGAAACAGCACAGTTATGGGTAATTATGACTCTTCAATTTCCTTATCTCAACACACAAATGACAGTCCTTTCAAGCATCTATAAACAATTCAGTCTCAAGTATGAATGGGTTTAAATGTAATATATTTAATTTGCTAAAATTTTACAACATTTCCCAAGAAAATAACAGTTTTAGCATTTTTACTAGACAACTTTCTTCCCCCATGGCACTTTAGAAGTCAGCCCTGTGCAATTTAATCTTTCAAAGAATCCCTCTGCTGATAAACTACAGAGAGTACATGTGGCTGATGTGACCCAAACCTTTCAGTTAATAAATATGAGAGGGAGTCTTATAAAAGGAAATGCAATCAGGATTTTCACGGAAGGTTTTTCCTGAAGGGTAAAAATAATAATGGTGATTGACTCACTTGGATACCTGGGAGCAGAAGATGTCCTTGCAAAACATCTTCTTGGCAGAGCTCTAGTTGGACAGACACTTCTAAAAGATAAGCTAAGCATGAAAGATACAAACACCACCAGACGAAATGAAATGAAATAAAAGCAATTTCCAAAGCATTTAAAGTGAAAGCATAAAAAAAGTTTATTTACATTTATCAAACATAAGTGACATTTTACAAATAGAAAGATGGACTTCAAGATGTGCCAAGATGATAGAGACAGCTTTTCAAAATTTAGTTAATTAGTTTTTTACCAGGAAGTCTAATTTTACCACTTAGGATGAACCTAAAATTAAGATAAATCTCCATTATATATTTAAGTAAATGTGCTCAAATTTACTGTATGCATTATTTGACCTATGTAGCCAAGAGTCAGATAATAAGCTGCTTTATGTAAGTAGGTGTGATGGCACATGCCTTAACAAGAAATTCCATGTGTAATTAACATTAGAATTAACTTTTTTCAATTACATTTCCTTTATTCCTCATATACTTGTTACTGAATGTCCAGAGAGCTCATTGGCAGTTAGAGAGAGAGAAAAAAAAAAAAAAAAATAGAAGCACAAAGGCACCAACTTTCTCAGGATTGTTGCCCTGGAGACTCAGGTACTGAAATAAAATGGTTATTATTTTTAAGTTTACTTAAATGACATCCTGTTTGCTTTTCATACATTCATTTTGTAAGGGAATTCTGGAATGGGCCAAATAACATGTTTGAGCACATAATAAAAGCAATCTTCTAGATAACTGAAGTCATAGACATTTTTGGTCTTCAAATGCTTAGCAACATTTCAGAGAAAAGTATTTTGGAGAGTATTATCCAATTATCTCAACTTCTCACCTTCCTAAACTGCATGTATTATTGAGATAGATAGATGATAATTTGGTAAAATCACCTATGCCAGATATTTTTTTTTTTAAGATTTTATTTATTTATTTGACAGAGAGAGACATAGTGAGAGAGGGAACACAAGCATGGGGAGGAGGAGAGGGAGAAGGAGGCTTCCCGCCAAGAGGGAGCCCAATGTGGGGCTTGATCCCAGGACCCCAGGACCATGACCTGAACCGAAGGCAGACGCTTAACGACTGAGCCACCCAGGCACCCCAAGTATGCCAGATATTTTTTTAAGACTTATTTATTTATTTATTTGAGAGAGATATAATGAGAGCAGGGGGAGGGGCAGAGGCAGAGGGAGAGAGAATCCTTAAGCAGACAACCCGCTGAGCGATACCACCATAAGGCTTGATCCCAGGACCCTGAGATCATGACCTGAGCCGAAACCAAGAGTTGGATGATCAACCAACTGAGCCACCCAGGTGCCCCTCTGCCAGATATTTTAAGAGAAACTTACTCGGGCGTCCATGCAGAGATACTCTAGTACTAACTTTTATAAATCTGGAGAAATAGGACAAGAAGGGAAATTTAGTAAACTGTGACTCTCACTCATGAATCCCTGTGGTTCCCTACAACAATTTTTCTCCTTACTAAGTGTCTACTTCATATGTTTTCAAGGATCCCATATTAGAGTAAAAAGTTTCTTTATTGAAGCTGAGAAATGAAAATATTTGACATATATGAGATATAAAAATGGCAATTTTCTTATAATTTCAAATAATGCATGCTCCTTTAGTAAACTGAAAAAAAGGAATCAGCAAACATTACAAGAAAAAGAAATGAAAATTGCCAATTAGAATTAATATCTTGGCATTTTTTTTACATTTTTTTTATTATTATGTTATGTTAATAACCATACATTACATCATTAGTTTTTGATGTAGTGTTCCATGATTCATTGTTTGTGTATAACACCCAGTGTTGCATGCAGAACATGCCCTCTTTAATACCCATCACCAGGATAACCCATCCTCCCACCCCCCTCCCCTCTAGAACCCTCAGTGTGTTTTTCAGAATCCATCGTCTGTCATGGTTCGTCTCCCCCTCCGATTTCCCCCCCTTCATTCTTCCCTTCCTGCTATCTTCTTTTTTTTTTTTAACATATAATGAATTATTTGTTTCAGAGGTACAGATCTGTGATTCAACAGTCTTACACAATTCATAGCGCTCACCATAGCACATAACCTCCCCAATGTCTATCACCCAGTCACCCCATCCCTCCCACCCCCCACCACTCTAGCACCCCTCAGTTTGTTTCCTGAGATTAAGAATTCCTCATATCAGTGAGGAATATGATATGATATATGTAAGACATATGAAAGACATATGTAAGACATATGAAAGACATATGATACATGTCTTTCTCTGATTGACTTATTTCGCTCAGCATAATACCCTCCAGTTCCATTCACGTTGTTGCAAATGGCAAGATTTCATTCATTTTGATGGCTGCATAATATTCCATTGTATATATATATATATACCACCTCTTCTTTATCCATTCATCTGTCGATGGACATCTTGGCTCTTTCCACAGTTTGGCTATTGTGGACATTGCTGCTATAAACATCAGGGTGCACGTACCCTTTCGGATCCCTACATTTGTATCTTTGGTGTAAATTCCCAGTAGTGCAATTGCTGGGTTGTAGGGTAGCTCTATTTTCAACTTTTTGAGGAACCTCCATACTGTTTCTCAGAGTGGCTGCACCAGCTTGCATTCCCACCAACAGTGTAGGAGGGTTCCCCTTTCTCCACATCCTCACCAATATCTGTCATTTCCTGACTTGTTAATTTTAGCCATTCTGATTGGTGTGAGGTGGTATCTCATTGAGGTTTTGATTTGGATTTCCCTGATGCCGAGCGATGTTGAGCACTTTTTCATGTGTCTGTTGCCCATTTGGATGTCTTCTTTGGAAAAACGTCTGTTCATGTCTTCTGCCCATTTCTTGATTGGATTATTTGTTCTTTGGGTGCGGAGTTTGGCAAGTTCTTTATAGATTTTGGATACTAGCTCTTTATCTGATATGTCATTTGCAAATATCTTCTCCCATTCTGTTGGTTGTCTTTTGGTTTTGTTGACTGTTTCTTTTGCTGTGCACAAGCTTTTCATCTTGATGAGGTCCCAATAGTTCATTTTTGCCCTTGCTTCCCTTGCCTTTGGTGATGTTTCTAGGAGGAAGTTGCTGTGGCTGAGGTCGAAGAGGTTGCTGCCTGTGTTCTCCTCAAGGATTTTGATGGACTCCTGTCTTACCTTTAGGTCTTTCAACCATTTTGAGTCTATTTTTGTGTGTGGTGTAAGGAAATGGTCCAGTTTCATTCTTCTGCATGTGGCTGTCCAATTTTCCCAACACCATTTGTTGAAGAGACTGTCTTTTTTCCATTGGACGTTCTTACCTGCTTTGTCAAAGATTAGTTGACCATAGAGTTGAGGGTCCATTTCTGGGCTCTCTATTCTGTTCCATTGATCTATGTGTCTGTTTTTGTGCCAGTACCATACTGTCTTGATAATTACTGCTTTGTAATAGAGCTTGAAGTCCGGAATTGTGATGCCGCCAGCTTTGCTTTTCTTTTTCAGCATTCCTCTGGCTATTTGGGGTCTTTTCTGGTTCCATACAAATTTTAGGATTATTTGTTCCATTTCTTTGAAAAACGTGGATGGTATTTTGATAGAGATTGCATTGAATGTGTAGATTGCTCTAGGTAGCATTGACATCTTCACAATATTTGTTCTTCCAATCCATGAGCATGGAACGTTTTTCCATTTCTTTGTGTCTTCCTTAATTTCTTTCACGAGTATTTTATAGTTTTCTGAGTACAGATTCTTTGCCTCTTTGGTTAGATTTATTCCTAGGTATCTTACGGTTTTGGGTGCAATTGTAAATGGGATCAACTCCTTAATTTCTCTTTCTTCTGTCTTGTTGTTGGTGTATAGGAATGCCACTGATTTCTGTGCATTGATTTTATATCCTGCCACTTTACTAAATTCCTGTAGGAGTTCTAGCAGTTTTGGGGTGGAGTCTTTGGGGTTTACACATAAAGTATCATATCATCTGCAAAGAGTGAGAGTTTGACTTCTTCTTTGCCGATTTGGATGCCTTTTATTTTTCTTTTTGTTGTCTGATTGCTGTGGCTAGGACTTCTAGTACCATGTTGAATAGCAGTGGTGATAGTGGACATCCCTGCCGCGTTCCTGACCTTAGGGGGAAAGCTCTCAGTTTTTCCCCATCTAGAATGATATTTGCTGTGGGTTTTCCATAGATGGCTTTTATGATATTGAGGTATGTACCCTCTATCCCTATACTCTGAAGAGTTTTGATCAAGAAAGGATGCTGCACTTTGTCAAATGCTTTTTCTGCATCTACTGTGAGGATCATATGGTTCTTGATCGCTTCTCGGCCTTTTGGCTAAGATCAAGTGTAGTATCTGTTCTTATCAGTTTAGTATCTTGATATTTTTTAAGTGCATGTACATATGAAGACAGAAACTTAGATCACTGAATCAATAGATGATTTATGATTTTTAGGGGCTTGTTTGCTTCTGTTTTGTTTTTAAATCAGAGATGCTGATTTTTACTTATCTTTTAAGTGCTAACTTTTGTCCTCTGTGATATGTGAATTTAAGACTGTTGGCCATTCATTATCCTGAAATTAGACATAACTGATTAGAAAGCAAAATGTGGGCAATACAGGGAGAAAGCAGGCTATTAGAAACAGAAGAGAAAAGGGACTTAGATTCCAGTCACTACACCCTGGATGTGAAATTAGAGATACATACTGATATAATCCATGATGGTTTAACCCAGTGACTTGGGACCAGTTCAGAAGAACAAGAATTTGTGGTGGCTGAGCCAGCAGAGTTCTCTTGCTAAAACTCCTCCAAACCCAGTCTTACTAACTCCATCATTGTGTGTTGTAGAGTAAGGATAGAACACGGGACTCTATTACTGATGCTTTATGGGCACCACTCTGCCTGGGGCTTCAACCAGCAAGATTAACCCAGTAGCAGTAGACAAGTGTGAAGCTTTACATGACCAGCCTTTGACAGTAACACTGGGTGCATTGAAAAAGAATGGCACTGGTGCACTGTTCAGACACAGATCTTTCTGTGTTTGGCAAAACGGCAGAGAAGCAATACCAGATTCTTTTCTAGCACAGCAGATAGGGCAATCTAATGATTACCTGGAAAAAAAAAAACCCACTAAATAAAAGATAAGTGACTATATATATACATCCTGCATTAGTGGAACATATCAAAATGGTTCTGTGTATCTAAATTTCACCAAAATAGATATATAGAATGGAATATTACCCAGTCATAAAAAGGAATGAGGGGTTGCCATTTGCAACAACATGGATGGACCTAGAGGGTATTATGCTAAGTGAAGTAAGTCAGACAAAGATAAATACCAAATAGTTCCACTTACATGTGGAATCTAAAAACAAAACAAATGATTATAAATCAACTAACCAACAACAACAAGAAGCGGAAACAGACCCGTAAATACAGAAAACAAACTGATGGTTGCCAGAGAAGAGAGGGGTTGGGGAATGGGCAACTGGGTGAAGGGGAGTGGGAGATACAAAGTTCCAGTTATGGAATAAGCCATAGGGATGAAAGGTACAGCACAGGGAATATAGTCAATGTTATTGTAATAACATTGTATGGTGACAGGGTGGTGAGCATAGCATAATATATAAAGTTGCTGAATCACTTTGTTGTACACCTGAAACTAATGTAATGGTGTATGTCAACTATACTTCAATTTAAAAAGATTCACTAATATGGAAACACACAGATTATACTATTTTCTACCTTCTCTTTTTCCACTTAATACATCATCAGCATTTTCTATGTCTCTATCTTTTCATACATACTCATTAATAATGACAAGGAACTTTTTTTTTTAGTCCAGGCTTCTTTTTCCTCTAAACCTTAATATCATGCTGCCATACCATCCAGGCTTTATGAAAAATAATTTCCATTAACTTGACAGGTCATTGTCTTGTCAATTTCTGGTAATTAAGGACTAGCCACTGGTCCCTGTACCTATTGTGTAATCTCTTGTCTCATCAGATTCATGAATTTTACAGTGTTTGCCAGGCTATGGTAGGCTTAATTAAAATCAATGGAGTTGAAAGTCTGTGCTTTCTCTTTCTCTCTCTCTAAAGGATTCCATTTTCCAAAACACCATAAGCAAATAAACTGGCATGTGGATCTTTCTGTAGCTGTGTAATAGTCACACACACTTAACTGTATATATTTAGCTCCCAGCAAAATTGCTTAATTTTGCATTTGCTAGCTAGCCAGCAAACTCCAGGTTTTTTCCATCAGAGGGGGAAGCTAACCCACGGATTCTGCACATAGAAGTAGTCCAATTACTAGTAACTACCCTCAACAAAAGGCTCAGAAGATGAATCAGTCCAATGTTATCACCTTCCCCCAAGCTGAGTTACAGTGTTCAGTTCTCCAAATGTGAAGTAGCTGACAAAGATGCTGTTACTGTGGTTGTTTTCTAGATTTAAACTGGGAAGGTGGAAGCTGGAAACAAGGGGAAAAATTTCCAACTAATGAAGTGTCAAATTAACATAAGACTTTCAAAGGCATCAACTATAACATTTCTGTAATTGGCACTGGCATCAGCTGATATCCCTCTGATTTTCTCCACAAAGAGGATAAAGTCTGAACTGGCAAAATTAGCAGCTCAGATATATCCTGCCCTTTTAGGCTGGAAGCCTTGCCTAAGACAACGTCATGAGCATTTTTCCATTTCCAACAGAAAAACAGTATGCTTGCAATCTGCCAGATTGTATGACTAAAATACAGAAACTTAAAAACAATAATTGCTAACTCTGATTTTGCCACACTCCAGGGAAGAAACCCCAGTTTCCTTGAGGGTTATAACACTAAAATATCTATTTGAACTTATAAATATTTAAGTTATGCATATGTATTTTAAAACATATATTACAATAAAGCAAGTACATATTGAAATAGATTATTTGTAGTAAAGAGGAAATCCCAAGATGTTAACGACATAATGAGATGTAAAAAAATGATCACTATTAGTTTTTTTTTATTTTTTTTATTGTTATGTTAATCCCCATACATTACATCATTAGTTTTAGATATAGTGTTCCCTGATTCATTGTTTGTGCATAACACCCAGTGCTCCATGCAGAACGTGCCCTCCTCAATACCCATCACCAGGATAACCCATCCTCCCACCCCCCTCCCCTCTAGAACCCTCAGCGAAATAAGTCAAACAGAGAAAGACATGTATCATATGACCTCACTGATATGAGGAATTCTTAATCTCAAGAAACAAACTGAGGGTTGCTGGAGTGGGGGGTGGGGTGGGAGGGATGGGGTGACTGGGTGATGGACACTGGGGAGGGTATGTGTTCTGGTAAGCGCTGTGAATTGTGCAAGACTGTTGAATCTCAGATCTGTACCTCTGAAACAAATAATGCAATATATGTTAAGAAAGAAAAAAAGAAGAATGTAGCAGGAGGGGAAGAATGAAGGGGGGGAAATCGGAGGGGGAGAAGAACCATGAGAGACGATGGACTCTGATCACTATTAGTTTTTATGCATTTTGAGCAACTCATACACCTGTTTATCTTCACCTTAATCCTTTCAGAAAAAAGTAACATATATTCAGTACAAAGAACTCATGTAAATTTTCCAGAACATACGGATCAAGTCTACCTAGAAGCATACCAGACATCCTACCAACACAGACAGCATTATATTTGGCTAATCCTGTTCTAAATATTAATCTAAAATAGTTCTAAATATGTCTAATATCATTCTACTTTGGAACTATTAGGGATTTTTTAATTTTGAAATAATAAAACTTTTTAAAAGTTTAAATAGCAAATACATGGCTGCCATTTTGAAGCAGTATCTCCTTTACTATATGTTAATTTATTATACAATTAAAAATATGCTGAGGTCAAAGGTCAGATGTTACAACCAAAGTGATATTACTACCTGGGAAGTAATGCACCTGCAGTTAAAAATTTTTGACTGATGTGGCTATTGTCTTGTCCTCCCAAACAGAGATATATTGTTACCAGCAATGCCTGTCACACAGAATGTTGAGAACATTGTCAAATGGATACTGAAATAACTCTTGTTGTAAGTAGTTAGTAAAATTTCAAGATGGTTCTGAAAACGTTATATTTATCCAACCTGAATGTTTGAGAAAGTGCATCCAGGAAAATAAACAGTTCTACTCAAATGGTATCCCAATGATGAAGAGTCAAAAAACGAGGCCAGTTGTAACTGGATACTTTCCAAACACTGTGTCATTCTCTAGTGGTGATTCCACTATTGTTTATCAATAGATAATACAGTTAATGCAATTTTGAGTCCTTCCATCTCTGCCAATAATCCTAATGTGAAAAATTTACTCTTTAACATAAAAATAAGAATGACTGCTCCAGAATATACTCTCATTCAATGCTCAGATCCATTTGACAGTATCTTCACTGAGTGGTTTACCAGACGGCTTGAGTAGCACAAAAAGTAAACGTTAAATACTTCCCAAGATTATCCATTCATTCTGATAATATCTGGGAGCTATAGATTTTGGATATTAACCCTTTATCTGATATGTCATTTGCAAATATCTTCTCCCATTCTGTCGGTTGTCTTTTGGTTTTGTTGACTGTTTCCTTTCCTGTGCAAAAGCTTTTTATCTTGATGAAGTCCCAATAGTTCATTTTTGCCCTTGCTTCCCTTGCCTTTGGCGATGTTTCTAGGAAGAGGTTGCTGCGGCTGAGGTCGAAGAGGTTGCTGCCTGTGTTCTCCTCAAGGATTTTGATGGATTCCTGTCTCACATTGAGGTCTTTCATCCATTTTGAGTCTATTTTAATTTAATTCTACTTTATTATGTTTTGTTAATCACCATACATTACATCATTAGTTTTTGATGTAGTGTTCCATGATTCATTGTTTGCATATACGTGCCCTCTTTAATACCCATCACCAGGCTAACCTACCCCCCCCAAACTCCTCCCCTCTAGAATCCTCAGTTTGTTTCTCAGAGTCCATAGTCTCTCATGGTTCGTCTCCCCCTCCAATTTCCCTCCCTTCATTTTTCCCTTCCTATTATCTTCTTCTTTTTTTTTTTTTTAACATATAATGTATTATTTGTTTCAGAGGAACAGGTCTGTGATTCATCAGTCTTGCACAATTCACAGCACTCACCGTAGCACATACCCTCCTCAATGTCTATCACCCAGCCACCCCATCCCTCCCACCCTCCACCACTCCAGCAACCCTCAGTTTGTTTCCTGAGATTAAGAATTCCCCATATCAGTGAGATCATATGATACATGTCTTTCTCTGATTGTCTTCTTTTGCTTAGCATAATACCCTCTAGTTCCATCCACATCATTGCAAATGGCAAGATTTCATTTTTTTGATGGCTGCATAATATTCCATTGTATATATATACCACATCTTCTTTATCCATTCATCTGCCGATGGACATCTTGGCTCTTTCCATAGTTTGGCTATTGTGGACATTGCTGCTATAAATATCGGGGTGCATGTTCCCCTTCAGATCACATTTGTATCTTTGGGGTAAATACCCAATAGTGCAGTTGCTGGGTTGTAGGGTAGCTCTATTTTCAACTTTTTGAGGAACCTCCATACTGTTTCTCAGAGTGGCTGCACCAGCTTGCATTCCCACCAACAGTGTAGGAGGGTTCCCCTTTCTCCGCATCCTCACCAATATCTGTCATTTCCTGACTTGTTAATTTTAGCCATTCTGATTGGTGTGAGATGGTATCTCATTGAGGTTTTGATTTGGATTTTCCTGATGCCGAGTGATGTTGAGCACTTTTTCATGTGTCTGTTGCCCATTTGGATGTCTTCTTTGGAAAAATGTCTGTTCATGTCTTCTGCCCATTTCTTGATTGGATCATTTGTTCTTTGGGTGTTGAGTTTGGCAAGTTCTTTATAGATTTTGGATACTAGCCCTTTATCTGATATGTCATTTGCAAATATCTTCCCCCATTCTGTCGGTTGTCTTTTGGTTTTGTTGACTGTTTCCTTTCCTGTGCAAAAGCTTTTTATCTTGATGAAGTCCCAATAGTTCATTTTTGCCCTTGCTTCCCTTGCCTTTGGTGATGTTTCTAGGAGGAAGTTGCTGTGGCTGAGGTCGAAGAGGTTGCTGCCTGTGTTCTCCTCAAGGATTTTGATGGACTCCTGTCTTACCTTTAGGTCTTTCAACCATTTGGAGTCTATTTTTGTGTGTGGTGTAAGGAAATGGTCCAGTTTCATTCTTCTGCATGTGGCTGTCCAATTTTCCCAACACCATTTGTTGAAGAGACTGTCTTTTTTCCATTGGACATTCTTTCCTGCTTTGTCAAAGATTAGTTGACCATAGAGTTGAGGGTCCATTTCTGGGCTCTCTATTCTGTTCCATTGATCTATGTGTCTGTTTTTGTGCCAGTACCGTACTGTCTTGATGATTACAGCTTTGTAATAGAGCTTGAAGTCCGGAATTGTGATGCCACCAGCTTTGCTTTTCTTTCTCAACATTCCTCTGGCTATTTGGGGTCCTTTCTGGTCCCATACAAATTTTAGGATTATTTGTTCCATTTCTGTGAAAAAATTGATAAGGATTGAATTAAATGTGTAGATTGCTCTAGGCAGCATAGACATTTTCACAGTATTTGTTCTTCCAATCCATGAGCATGGAATGTTTTTCTATTTCTTTGTGTCTTCCTCGATTTCTTTCATGAGTATTTTATAGTTTTCTGAGTACAGATTCTTTGCCTTTTTGGTTAGATTTATTCCTAGGTATCTTATGGTTTTGGGTGTAATTGTAAAGGGGATCAACTCCTTAATTTCTCTTTCTTCTGTCTTGTTGTTTTTGTATAAAAATGCAACTGATTTCTGTGCATTGATTTTATATCCTGCCATTTTACTGAATTCCTGTATGAGTTCTAGCAGTTTTGGGGTGGAGTCTTTGGGTTTTACACATAAAGTATCATATCATCTATAAAGAACTTATCAAACTCAACACCCAAAGAACAAAGAATCCAATCAAGAAATGGGCAGAAGACATGAACAGACATTTTTCCAAATAAGACATCCAAATGGCCAACAGACACAAGAAAAAGTGCTCAACATCACTCGACATCAGGGAAATCTAAATCAAAACCTCAATGAGATACCACCTCACACCAGTCAGAATGGCTAAAATTAACAAGTCAGGAAATGACAGATATTGATGAGGATGCGGAGAAAGGGGAACCCTCCTACACTGTTGGTGGGAATGGAAGCTGGTGCAGCCACTCTGGAAAACAGTAGGGAGGTTCCTCAAAAAGTTGAAAATAGAGCTGCCCTATGACCCAGCAATTGCACTACTGGGTATTTACCCCAAAGATACAAATGTAGTGATCCGAAGGGGAACATGCACCCCAATGTTTATAGCAGCAATGTCCACAATAGCCAAACTATGGAAAGAGCCAAGATGTCCATCAACAGATGAATGGATAAAGAAGATGTGGTGTGTGTACACACACACACACACACACACACACACACACACACACAAACACACAATGGAGTATTATGCAGCCATCAAAAAAAAAAAAAATGACATCTTGCCATTTGCAATGACCTGAATGGAACTAGAGGTTATTATGCTAAGCGAAATAAGTCAATCAGAGAAAGACATGTATGATATGATCTCACTGATATGAGGAACTTGAGAAACAAGACAGAGGATCATAGAGAAAGGGAGGGAAAAATGAAACAAGACAAAACCAGAGAGGGAGACAAACCATAAGAGACTCTTAACCATAGAAAACAAACTGAGGGTTGCTGGAGTGGAGGGCAATGGGAGGGATGGAGTGGCTGGGTGATGGACTTTGGGGAGGGTATATGCTATGGTGAGCACTGTGAATTGTGTAAGACTGACAAATCACAGACCCGTACCTCTGAAACAAATAATACATTATATGTTAATAAAAAAAATAAAAATAAAAAAATATCTGGGAGTTAGAAAAAAAAATTCCCTGACTTGACTTGAATTTTATAACCTTAGATTTTTCTTTCATGGCCCATGGGGCCACATAGAAAAAATATAAATCTATTTCCATAGGTACTTTAGGTATTTGACACTATCATTTCTGCCCTCACTCCCACTTAGATTTTCTATTTTCCATACTAAACATAACCATTTCTGTCAACAAAACTTAATGCAGCATAATTTTTTAGTAACTATTATTTAGTAACTATAACTATTTAGTAATAGTTTAGCAGAACAGGAAAGCCTAAACTATAATCAATGAATTGCTGGAGGCTCAGGATGTTTAACTCTCAGAGTTAACAACCCCAACGGGCCCAGTCAATGGGCGGCCCACCTACTTCTGTGAATTTTACCTATGAGACCTGGACTAGAGTCTCACAGTTAATATAGAGAAAAATCCCCTGGTACTTCTGGCAGAGTGAGAGGAGAAGGAACTATTGTGAAGTATGCCAGAACATTCTTTTCTTTGTAACATTATCTGCCCTCAAGAGAAACTATTTTACCAGAATCTAAACTATTATTTGTTTGTTTGTTTGTTTTCAGAGCCTAATCAACCTGGGGAAAGAAAAATACCCAATTTCAACCGCTCTAGCCTTGCATATGGAGGAAGGGAAATGCTCAATTCCAACCTCTTATAACCTTTCTCATAGAAGAAAGGAAATACACAGCTCCAGGCCACTCTTAGCCCTCCTGCCCCATGTGGGGGATGGGAGAAGACAATAACTGAGAAGTACATGTTAAGATCATAGTCCAGGAGCACAGGCTCACTTAAAGACTGAAAGACTGAATCACAGGAATATAGAATGCTTCCCTCCTCACACTTCACCACCTATTTACATCAGTTCCTTTTACCCGGTACATCATGACTGTCTTTGAAGAAAATATTACAAGACATCCTGAAAGGCAGAAAATGAAGAGACAGAGCAAGCATTAGAACCAGACTCAGATATGTCAGGGGTGTTAGAATGGTCAGACTGAGAATTTACCACAATTGCAAATAATATGCTAAGGGATCTAAATGATAAAGTAGACAGTATGCAAGAACAAATAGACGATATAAAGGAGAGGTGGAAATCCTAATGAAGAACTAAAAGGAAATGATAGATATCAAAACACCAAAACAGAAATGAAAATGCCTTTGATGGGCTCATTAGAAAATTGGACATGGCTGAAGAAAGAATCTCTGAGCATAAGGATACCTTTGTAGAAACTGCCAAGACTGAAAAAAAGAAAGAAAAATAGATTTTTAAAGAAGAAGAACAGAACAAGAAGAGCAGAATATTGCAAAATGTTTAACACATATGCAACAGGAATACCAGAAGAAGAAAGACAGGAAGCAACAGAAGTATTTGATGTAATAATATATAAGAATCTCCCCAAATTAATGTCACATACCAAACTCCAGATTCAGGAAGCTCAGGAACACCAAGCAGGATAAATGATAAACATCTACACCTAGTCAAAATGCAGAAAATAAAGCTAAAGGAAAGAAAGAAGCCAGAGGGTGGGGGATGGGAGTTGTGGGGAAACCTTACCTATACAGGAGCAAAAATAAGAACTACATCTAACTTCTCCTCAGAAACTATGCAAGCAGGAAGAGAGTTAAGTGGAATATTTAAAACCCACTAACCTAGGATTCTTAACCTTGCAAAATTATCCTTTAAAAATGAAGGGCATAAACAGGCAGAGCACAGAGGATTTTTAGGGCAGTGAAAATACTCTGTATAATACCATAATGAAGGATACATGTCATTATACATTTGTCCAAATGCAGAGAATGTGGAATGCCAAGAGTGAGCCTTAAGGTGAGCCATGGATTGTAGGTGATGATGATGTGTCAGTGAAGGTTCAGTAATTATAACAAATGTACCACCTGGGAGGGGATGTTGATAATGGAGGAGGTAATGCATGCATGGGGTCAGGAGCTATATAATAAATGTATACACCTTCATCTCAATTTGCTGTGAACCTAAAACTGCTCTTAGATAATTGGCTTTCACATGTGTTGTGTACATTATCAATTCTTAATAACGAGTAAAACATGGAATCTAAATTTTAAATTTATCTTTTATACATTGGGAGAGAAAAGGATGGTTTTAATTCCCAAAGTCTCTTCTTAATGAAGCAAGTTTTACATTCTAACCATGAGGCATATTAATTAGCTGTTCATTTGAAAAGAGAATATTTAATAGCAAATACAACCCTTAGGGAGCGTCTTTCAAAACCGGTTTTATGTGTGTATTATTGTGTGTTATTTTTTCAGATTTTACATTATATTTAACACCAACACCCTTTAGGGGTAAAATAACAGGACTGTGACAACCCATGCTGATTAAAATAAACACATGAGGCAACACAGCAGAGAAAAATAGGCAAAGTGAAGTGTAATTGTTCCACTTATAAAGTAAAGCCCACTTTATAGGATGGTTGAACTAATTTATTTCTGCAGCTTATATACTGAAATGTATGACCACATTAGCATGTGAGACAAATATAGTATCCCTAATGATCATGTGAGCTGTCAATACAAACAGTAAAGATTGATACAACCTCAGTGCCCTACATAAAAGTCCCCACTTAAAAGAGAATAGATATTATGGTAGCGGATGCCCCCCAACACTCAACCAACAGAGGAGAATGCAAAACATCCTTTCCTAACCTTCCTCTTATTTATTTATCATCCCTAGCAAAATGTTCCAAGTTCCTGCCAAGCCTCCACCAATTTCTGAAATTACAGTTATAATTGAGAATATCTGTTATTCTGGCACCTACACATAGAATGGACTCAAGATGCCGGTATTGGTTGTCACCATTCTTGAATGAAGACAAAATCAATTTTATTTTTTATTTTTTTTAAGATTTTATTTATTTATTTATTTGAGAGAGCGAGAATGAGAGAGAGAGAGAGAGAGAGTACATGAGAAGGGGGAGGGTTAGAGGGAGAAGCAGGCTCCTCGCTGAGCAGGGAGCCTGATGCGGGACTCGATCCAGGGACTCCAGGATCATGACCTGAGCTGAAGGCAGTCGCTTAACCAACTGAGCCACCCAGGTGCCCAACAAAATCAATTCTAAATCTTCACATTGTTTTCTGGGTATTCAGTGTCATAATGACTGCTAGTCTTGGTTCATGCATCACTACTACTTCTACTTGGTTTCCTTGAACATCATTCTCTCTTAGTTCTTCTCTGACCTCTTGGGTCCTTTTCTTTTAAACACCCTTGCTGGACCGACCCAGCTCATCTTGCTGTCTTTTTAAAATTGAAGTGCCTGAGTTCTTGGTCTTCCTTTTCTACCTTTTTGCTTTCATCAAGTTTCCTGGCTCAATGTTTTCTATACACTGGCAACTTCCACATTTATATCTACAGATAGGACCTCTCCTAGGAATGTTAGGCTCATACATGTATCTCTTTCCTTGTTTCTTCCACTTTGATGTTGAACAGACATGTAAAACTTAACAAGTCCAAAACTCAGGTCCTGATTTTTCACCTTTAAACCAGCCAATCCCATATTCTTCCCACAACTCAGTAAATGAGAGCCACATTGTGTCAGATGCTCAAAATTCTTGGAGACAGCTTTTATTCAACCGTTTATCTTATACCCTACATCCAATCTATGAGGTAAAGCTTTTGCATGTACCTTCAAATTACATTCCTTCTGAAAACTGTTGCTGCTACATTATGATCCAAGCCACTAACATCTTTTGCCTGGATAATTAAAGTAATCCCCTGGTTCCCTCTTGCCCCTCACAAAGCCAGAGAAATCTTGTTAAAACACAAATAATGTTTTATCGTCTTTTGCTCAAAATACTCAAAAGCTACTCATTTCAGTTATTATGTAACAATTCCAAAACAGTGAGACTTAAAAAAATAATAATCATTTTAACTGCTTCTCAAAGTCCTGGGAACAGGTTGTTTGGGTTTGAGATTTCCCACATGATTGCAGCCAGATGGAGGCTGGGGCTGATGTCATCTTGAAGCCTTCCTCACTCACAGATTTGATGCCTGAGCTGGGATAACAAGAATATCTGGAGACTGGAACCACTGGGGCTCATCAGGTATCTCTCTGTCTCACTTATCAGATCTTTCCATGTGGTTTCTCCAATACAGCAGCTTCTGGGCGGTCAGATTTCTTACATGGCAGTTGGCTTTCTCTATCATGAGGTTCCCAAGAGAATGGGGGAGGTTGTATGACTTTTGTGATCTAGTTTCATAAGTGACACAGCATCATTTCCACCAGATTTCATTGATCAAAGAAGACAGAAGCTCAGCCAAGTCCAAAGTTAGATGGAGAGCTACCTCTTACACACTGTGTCTGTGATGGCTTTTGCACTGCAATTATGATGGCTTTTCCATCTCTCTAGTACTCTTTTCCTCATGATAATGCTTTTAACCCAGTTGCCACCTTGCTGTTCCCTCCACCTGGAATGTTCTTCCTTCAGATATCCAACTGGCTCATTTCTTCACCTCTTTCATGTATTTGTTCAATTGTCACCTTTCCAGCAAGTTCTTATCTGAATATTCAATGTAAAATTCACCCTTATTCTCCAAAATTCCTTATCTGCCTTCTCTGAGTTATCTTCTCCCATAAAACTTGCCATATTTTCATGTGCTATAAAATTAGCAGATTCATTTTATTTATGGTGTGTCTGTACTCCAATAAAACTTGAATTCCATTAGGTCATGGATTTTTGTCCTTTCTCTTCACTGATGCATCTCAGAGTGCCAGCACATGATAGGTCCTCAATAAATATTTGGTGAATGAATGGAGGCATGAATGTAATGACTGATGGAACAATAAAAGATGGATATGTAAAATTCATAGGCAATATTATTAAATGAAATTTATTAGCTGTTTGGGCTATGTAAGTTGTACAGAGAAGTGAATTAAAGCTTTAAGTAAGAGGGAAGATCCTAAAGTTAGTATTGATTCCCTTTTCCCCACAATGAATGATGTTTTGAACATCTTCATGCTAACATTAGTTTAAGCTCATTCAATACTGTCATAGGAGGGAGAAAATCATTTGAGACCTTAGATATTAATATTCCAATCCCTCACCTTCTGTCTGTTTGAACTCATCTATCACTTTGGAGGTAAAACTGGAATAGTGTACAAATTCATGATGAGGTGAGGGGTTTTAATATAGAAGGCATTTTCTTCTTTCCAGTGATGTCTCAGAGTAATGAAGTCCTGACGAAGCCAGGAGGGGAGAGGAATTTTGATTTCTGTATTTCAAATTTCTACTTATTTATTATTTAAGGGTGTGTGATTTTTGAGTCAGTATAAAAGTAAATCTACATCTCAACTCTATAAATCTCTAGCTATGCATCTTTGGAAAATTTCCTTAATGTTTCTGATCTTCAAATTTTATCCTCATCAAGAAAATAAAGACAGTAAAATCTATCTCTTGCAATATTGGGAGAATAAAATAAAATTAGATATTATGATAAATGTACTATATTTAGAATAGCACCTGGTACATAAGTGTCAATAACAGTAAACAGAATTTTTTCCTATATTAACTTTTAATCGTAATGAACTTACAGAGAAAAAAATGTAATTTACTCGGAATAAGCTTAAAAATGAAATTCAACATAACATCCTTTCCAGAATGAAGTCCATTAAAAATGGACGAGTGTATTTTAAGCATAACTTACATAGAAAGTAGTAAGAAATAAGAAAACAGATGGGGTGAGACACTGACAGTTAAACATATTTTTCTTCCTAAATGGGACACAACTTGCCCACTTGAGCATGAAACTCTTCTCTAGATCTTAGAATACAAGGAAAGTTCAGATCAAAATTTTCAGAAAATCAATTGCCTACAACCTCAGGTTTTTATTTGTTTATTTCATGCTTGCTTTGATTTTGTCTTTTTTTAAAGTCTCTTATATAACAGAAATAGTACCAGAGAAAAGAGGTTAGTGAAAAAGCTACTTAGTTGTGCCAAAGGGATTAAAACTCAGATATTATTTCAATTTAATCAACTCTTATGTATTGAGTATCAATTAAGTGGCAGATATTATAGGAGGCACTGAGGATAAAATGATGAATAGAACACATTTCCATCTTTCCCCAAGTTCAGTGGTTTGCTGGCTAACTTTGGAGAATACCACAAATCTTTAACCAAAGTAATACAATGTACATCAATATCCAAGGCTCTGAGAAGTCCTGCAATAAAGAAACCTATTTGACTTCCTAATCACTGAGTATCTCTCAAACTTACTTGGAAATGAGGCTCTTCCTTTGTGTAACATCTACAACTGATACGCTATCTAACACATTCATGTTCATCTGTTCATTTTATCCTACATCCACATGCTTCTCCTTTCAATGGGATGGTTTTTAAATTTAAAATTTTTAATTAGACATCTATTTAAGAGAGAATTTTGAAATCCTTTCCATATGTAGGAATTGAAGTTAGCCAGTATTGTGGGAAGAAAAGATGAAAAGCAAGTATAGCCAAACTCAAAGTTTCTTCTTTGTTATGTACCAAGAAAAAAGTAATTTTTATATTGTTGCAAAGTCTCTTATTATACATTAAAATATAAAACTGTACTGATTAGAACTCCTTCAAGTATCCCTAAGGTTATATGCTTTACATTTCTGGCTTCTGAGTAAACAGTGATTTAAAGAATGAGTGTCTTTGCCAAAATGGCTTTGAAAACCAAAAGCATGTACTATATCCTTTGATCTGCAATGAGGTGCATGCAAGAAAGGCAAGTGACTGGCATAAGATCACATTCCTCGAAAGTGGTGGATCTGGAACTCAACCCTATGAAAGAAACAAATTAATTTAAGCAAGACACACTGAATTCAGACTTTTTATTCCAACTTTGAAATAACTGCCCAAAGTGCTAAAGATTTATATTTATATTATCTACGAGAAAGTAAAAAAAGCAAATTTGAAGTGAAATCTCAAAAACTAAAACATTCAAATTATTTTCAAGTATTTTAAAAGTTACATTTCCAGTACTCTCATCTTCACACAATTAAATTGATTTTACAAATTATCCCCTTCAGTAAGGCTATTCAGAAGAGAGACTTTATTCAGAGACATTGTTAGCATTTGCTATATGTTATTATAAGAGCTGCCTTAATGAGACAAGTTCATTCAATACAAATTTCTATCAGTAAGAAGAATAATAGGGATTTTTGTTGGAAGACAATGTTGTCCTTTCTGATGTTAGCATCTAGAGGTCAACGATGAAACTTAAATATTTCTATCTAACTATATAACAATCTAGGAAACTATCATCAATAAGTTTGCTTTTTGAAGAGCTATCCCATTTTATAATCTAGTTATTTCCTTTCCCTGAGAAATTGAACTATTTAAGTGTCATACTACTTTGAGATAATCAGTTTGGGATGAAAATTTTTAGAAGTATATCATTCATAATTCCTTATTCCTTTCTCAGGTAGAAGCAGTGTAGTATGCCACTTACATAATATCTGGCATCAGAATTGTGCTCATTATATGGGAGTTGCTTTTCTTATTAATAACAATACACATAAAATATAATAATAATAGTAATAATATGCAAAGAGTATGCTAGATACCATACCTCTGGATAGAATTAGCATTTCTTGCTTAGTGTTCCAACTTGTACACTGTACATTTTTCTGTTATATTACCTATAATATTACTTTTGTGTGCTCACTTCTGTCTCCCAGATTGTAATCATAACAGGGATTTCTTCTACCTTTGATCTCTATATCCTTAACTGCACTCAATAAATGTTTGTTATAAAAATTAATGAAAAGAAATGTTAATTTGTTCTTTGTTTAAGGTAACATCTGAATGAATAACCTACTCAATTTAAAATGCATAATGTTTAAGTGCTATAAGGATGTGGCTAGACTGGGCTTGCTCACAGCCTGGTGCTTTAGGGTATTCACTTCTTACATGGCAGTTGACTCACCCTAGAGCAAACATTCCAAGCAAGATGAAATGGGACCTGATAGTCCTTTCAGAACTGGCACAGTGTCACTTCTACTATATTATACTAGTTACAAAGCCACAAGGCCAACTCAAATTCAAGGAGAGAGGAAATAAATTACATCTTTCCACAGAAAGAGTGAGAAAGAAGTTGCTGCCATCATTAGTTTCCCACAATTTAATCTGTACCCCCATTAATGCCATTTCCCTCATTTGACGTAATGTTTGATCTGACAATTAATAGAAGAAGAGAAAATTGCATAATACACCACAGAGTAGTAACAATTACATTTTCATTTGTGTCCTTGTTCTTGATTACTATACATATAAGAAACAATTTATCAAGGAAACAAACCAACTCTATAATTGTTTTCTGAGATGAGAATCAATGAGTTTACCTTTAGCTACAAAATACATCACCTTTTTTTTAATAGACAATTAAACACAAATTTTTGGAGACAAAATTGCTGACAAAGGATTCTGAGCTGCATCCATGACTCAATATTAATAAATGAAGTTGGAATAAGACCTGTGATTGGTCTATGATGACAGAAAGCAGATAGCTACTCCTCCTAGTACAACTGAAGAATACCTGGCTAAGCATTTATTTCAAGGGCTGGGAAAGGATTTTGTTATAACATAGGTCTGTATGCATAATGAAATAAATGCCTTGAATACTCTTGAAACAAGGAAGGATAAATGGAGAAAAATGTACATAGAAGGAATATATTTTTAAGTATAAAAACATGGTATAATCTTTTTAACTTTTTATTAAAATAGAAATTAAAATAAAGCATTACGTTCTGTAAATAAAAGTGGTGGGTAATAAATCATTTCTCAGAAAGACCCTAAGAGACCACAAGGCAATTCAAGTTGTTTTGACTATTTGAGGGATAAGGTTGAAAAGAGAGACATGAGAAATGAGATGAGTACCTTTATAGACCCTTACTGGTAGTGGGTGAGTGAACTAGGAGACCCTCTACCTGAAAGACGGGTTTTATTCTTTTTTTATTATTATTATGTTATGTTAATCACCACACATTACATCATTAGTTTTTGATGTAGTGTTCCATGATTCATTGTTTGCGTATAACACCCAGTGCTCCATTCAGTATGTGACCTCTTTAATACCCACGACCAGGTTAACCCACCCCCACCGCCCTCCCCTCTAGAACCCAAAAAGGGCTTTTATTCTTAAGTAAAGGAATTTTAAACTAATATTATGCTTTATGTTAGCTAACTGGAATTTAAATAAAAACTTTAAAAAAAGAAATTTTATAGAACTTATGGTACCATTGTAGTTAAGAAAAGTAAATATTCTAAAATATACACCAGGGGCACCTGGGTGGCTCAGGTGATAAGTGTCCGACTCTTGATTTCAGCTCAGGTCATGATCTCAGGGTCGTGAAATGAAGCCCCATGTCAGGCTCCCCACTCAGCTTGGAATCTGCTTGAGATTCTCTCTTTCCCTCTTCCTCTGCCCCATCCCCCAGCTCATGCACCGGCAAATTTTCTCACTCTCTCTTAAATAAATAAATAAAATCTTTACAATATGTACCAGATAATATGTTCGCACCTATATCTATAATATGAAGCACAAAACACAATCAGTGAATCATAATGAACCAAGCAATGAAAGCGGAGGAGGCACTGGACAAAACCAGATATTTACTTATTCTTCTATCCCTTAGCCTGTGAGGGCGGGACTGAAATAACAGAAAACAAACACTATTTATATGCAAAGTTACTAATAGTTTCAAGTATGTATGCATATTTATGTATTCACACACTATGTACTTGTACGTATTGACATTCAGTAAAATTTATATACTTTATTCTATGGATTGGGAGTATATGGCCTATCAAATCCAATCCACCTCCTGTTTTCACAAATGAAGTTTTATTAGATCACAACCACACTCATTCATTTCTGTACTGTCTATGGTTGCTTGTGTGCTACAACCGCAGAATTAACTGGCTGTGACAGAGAACATAACATAATCAACACCAAAATACAGACTATGTGCCCCTTTATAGAAACGGTTTGTTGAACCCTGGTTTATTATTCCAAAGACTAAATATGGGACTCTCAATATATCCTAGTAAGTAACTGTAACCACAACAATAGTAATAATTTCTATCATTTATTGAACACATAGTTTGTGCCAAAAATCATACTAAGCTGGAAGGGCAGGGTCTTATTGATGTAGGAAAGCTGTCAGGTTTTGAAGCCGACGGCCAAGAAAGAATTCTTGAGACGTCTTTGGTGCAAAAAAGGTGGTTTTATTAAAGCGCAGGGACAGGACCCGTGGGCAGAAAGAGATGCATCGGGGTCATGAGGAGTGGCCCATTACATGCTTTCAAGTTGGGAGGGGCTTAGGGATAGCGTAAGTCTCTAAGGAATTCGGAAGCAAGGTTTCCCCAAAGGCTAGCTATTGTTGGTAAAGGTCATTTATTACCATCTAATAAAAACCTTAGTCATGAGACCCTTCAGATGTATATCGGTGGGTCATATGCTTGGGGTGCGATAAAGTTTCCAAAGGAATTTTTATAAGTTAAAGTAGACTTACAGGATCCTGGGGGTTGGGCAATCTTAGTCTTTGCCTTTAGCAAAGTACTAACATGGAGGCAGCTGAGCTCCTAGAGGAATGTCCCTCTGCCTGTCTCAAGGACTTGTCAGTGGTCTCTAGGTAGTAAGGAAATTTAATGATTATTTTCTGCCTTTGTTTCCCACATCACTATGATTGACAGCCTCATCAGAATCACACAGAATGGAAATGGAATAGTTAGCCAGAGGACAGAATGATAATTATTCAAAGAAAAAAAATGGCAAACATCTACTACACTATCAATAATTAAAAATGCTAGCCCGCAATGACTTATTATAATGGATACCTAACCTCACTCATACAAAATGAAACTGGGTAATATCTCATTAATACAAGAAATAATCAGCGGTTTTGCACAGATAAACATTTCTTTGAGGGTGTGCTGGAACCTATTTCCTGGCCTTTTGCGACAATCAAATGAATAAATAGGACCTATTTAAATAATGCCAGATAAAACTCAGTGTCTCCAAATAATCCACAGGGGTGGAAATTCTATATTAAAAATTCTGTTTATATCTATTTATCTTGTCAAATTTTTAGTACATATTTTTTTAAATTGCATATTTTATTGGAAAATAGTATCCATATATATCATTATAAACAAGTACAGTATTAGAGTTCACAAGCTCAAATTTTATTACTAACAAGGGTATGTATGTGATCAAAATTTTGGAAACCATTGACAAATTACTCATCCCAAAATAGTAAATAACCTAAGGGTTATAATAATCCGTATAAGGTTGGAATTGTGTAGTCCTATAGCACAATCCACAATTTTATAGGAAAATCAGTATATCTAAGTACAAATGAATATAGATGACTCCAAAATCTGAAAACCAATGACAAGGGAAAAATATGACACTGGAGTGTACCTTCACAAACTTAAATTCAATATATCTGTGAAGAACTTCTCATCATCCACCTAAGTTTTTCATTTTGTATTTTAGCATCATTTTATTATCAGTCCTAATCTCCTAGTAATGAATCCTTAAAACTATGCTGGCCTCTTGTTCTGCTCTGGGTACCTCATCATATTTTTCAATGAAATTGAAGATTCTTGCTTCATTCCTCGATAACATCTCCCATACCCATCACTCCCTTGTCACATCCCAAACATCCTTTAATGGGCTTCCAGTCAGCAGGTTCTCTCCTTTCTGGTCCTCCGCACACAGAAGCTAGTGGTTTATTAAGGAATATATTCCATGAATACATTCCATGAAAGGTACTCACTCCTTTACTCCTAACTTTACAGTTGAAGTTAGAATCCAGGCTCACTTTGCTTTAAAACAAAGTTGTAATCTCCATTCGAAAAATGCTTCTGTCACATTTTTCTCTCTTCCGTTTTAGGAATCCCTGTTTGCAGTGTATTCATATAATTGTCCTCTAAATATTCCTTGCTGTTTTATACTTTCTACTTAACACTCATCTTCTCCTTCCTTCCTTCTTTTTTATCCATGTACATTTTAACCTCTAAGCAAGACGGTTTTTTTCCCCGTGATAAAGGACCCTCCTACTTATATTTGAATTCTCCACAACTTCTATCAGAGTACGTTATTAAACAAAGACTCAGTAAATATTTGCAGCTTTATGCTGTGGTTACTTTGCCATAAGGAACAATGGTTTCCTAGCGACATTCATTGCTCCTAGCGCCTGAGGTAAGAAATATATTTTAGCAATTGTGGACCTAAAAAGGAAAGGTAAACAACTTCATCAGAAACCTAACAACAAAATTGAATGCCACTTAGTCGTGGTCTTACTTTTTCAGCTAACCTAGGTCTTAGAAACCACAGGCGGTTTTAACACTATATTGCAGCTCTGGTTCTGTGTACACTAAATAACAGGAAATAATATCATCTGTGTTCATTTTAACGATACCATACTTTGTAGGTAGTTAACAACGTAAGAGGTGAATTAGCTGTTTAAGAGAGTAGAAGCTCAATCTAGGTTTGATTTCCAATATTTTTTTCTCTATAATTCTAAAATGATCAAATGATTTTATTATTCAAAATTTTTTAGATAAAAATGATACATTAACTCTGCCTATAATGAGAGCAGAAGACACTGGGAGGTCTTAGCAATACACTTAAAGAAAATGTTGGCCTTTGCTACATTATTTATCATGCTCACATATCCTTTCAGTAAAATTTTAAGAGAGCTATAATAAAGAATAATATTTTACAGGTTTTTAATTAATTTAAACATAAATTTTCAGAACTCATATATACCCATAACATTCCAAATGAATTTTCTGTGTAAGTCATTAATTTTAACACCAAGGCACTGATCATTTTGACAAAAAAAATGTTAATAAATTAAAAAAAAATCTAGTCAAAAAAAGAAGAAGAGAATTTGCAATTAAATTTTAGTTGATAATGGGCTATTTAATAACTATGTTATGCAGAAAAAAAGGGCAATGATTCATAGAACGTATATACAGAATCTAATGATAATCAACATGCTTTCTGGAAAATGAAGATAATATTCCCTTATTGAAAAGAGTTAGATGGGGGTGCCTGAGTGGCTCAGTTAAGCAGCTGCTTTCGGCTCAGGTCATGTTCCCGGGGTCCTGGGATCGAGCCCCAAATCGGGCTCCCTGCTCAGTGGGGAGCCTGCTTCTCCCTCTCCTTCTGTCTCCCAGCTTGTGCTCTCACTCTCTCTCTGTCAAATAAATAAATAAATAATCTTTAAAAAATAATTAAAAAAAGAAAAGAGTTAAATGAACTTCTTCACCTAATATGTTTAAAATTCTCGGGGCTCCTGGGTGGCTCAGACAGTTAAGCGTCTGCCTTCGGCTCAGGTCGTGATCCCACGGTCCTAGGATGGAGCCCCACGTCGGGCTCCCTGCTGAGCAGGGAGCCTGCTTCTCCCTCTCCCTCTGCCTGCTGCTTCCCTTGCTTGTACACTCACTCTCTCTGTCAAAAATAAATAAAATCTTTTTTAAAAATAAATAAATAAATAAAATTATCTTTCTAGTGCTCAGATTTTAATGAAATGCAGATCACTGCAATTCTTCATGTTAAATAACATCTGGGATTGTTCTTTAATCGAGTAAATTGGGTTAAAATATTGCATTTTTATTACTAGCTTAATAGCTTAAAGAGGTATTAAACATTTAATTATTAACCTTAACATGAAAGAATTGGAGAGATATCTTAGATGATTTAAGGACTTAAAAGTTCTCTCTTCTGAGTTAAGTTCATATGCAAGGATAAAGCAGATCTAACTAGCCATCCTGAAATGGGTGTTTGACTTTAATTGAAAGAAACGAATAATACAGCATGTACACATAGGATATGTACATTAGTTGAGCAAATCATTCATGGAGGAATATATGTTTTATATGAAAAATATCAAGTAACTGATGTTAATTATTAGTAAAATCACCATTACTAAACAACAGAAAAATCTAGTCTAATGATTCCTTCATTCAATAAATATTTGCTATACACCTGTCATGTGGAAAGTGCTAGTCTAGGCATTAGGAAGAGAGCAGTGAATCAGTTCTCACAACTCTTGTATTCTACCAGAAATAGACATATATAAATACAGATTTTTTTAAAAGATAAATAATTATAATAAATAGTACAAAGAGAATTAAAAGAATTATATATAGTTAGGTGGTATAGGCAATGGTATGTTGGAAAACGTTCAAAAATCAATTCTCAAAAAGAAAAAAAAAAAAACACTTGGTTGTAGTGTTTGCCATTCTCTGTTATGTAAATAATCCCAGCATGGCTGATTTCAAGCTACAATATGACATCGCTGAATACAGAGTTGGAAAGAGATGTCTACCCTCAGCTCTAGTGAGCTCTAGCATACCACGATAAGGCTATGTTAAGTTGAATAGGTCTTTCTGGGAAAATGACATTTAAACTAAGGTCTGAATAACCAGAAAAAAATCATGTGTGGAGAACTACATAAGCCATATTCTGAGCAGAGAAAACAGCTAGTATAAAGTCCCAAAGCCAATACAAACTTGGACTGTTGGAGGAACAAAAGGATGAGTGAATCTGAAGGGTAACAAGCAAGGAGGATGAATAATGGGGTTGGAAAGCCGAAGTCTTCACACAGAACTCTGTAATAGAGGGTATAGAATTTGGCTGAGATGGTACTGGAAGATCTATGAATCATTTTGTCGTGATTAAAACTCTTGTAGTAGTTACTCTGTTCTGTCCATAGTTAAGTAAAAAAGTTATTACAGAAGGACGGACAGACCTTGGCTCTCTGATGATAGGAGGAATATGAGAAAATATTTGGGAACTAGGTTAAGTAAAACTTTGGAATTAGTAAGCGTCAACATAATATTACTAATCATGGCATCCAACTTAATACGTAATTTGCTTCATGCAATATTTCTTTCATCTGCTTTTGTTTTCTACAGCCAAGTACTACTGTCATTCATGCTGTCACTACTGTCATTTCTAGAAAATGATTCTATCATATAAAAACAACATAATCTAAAATGACTTCCTGAGATCTTGACCTAAGAGCTTATATATAAAACAAATGTTTTTTAAATTTTGGCTATGATGGCACATAACAGCAGGCATTAGATGCCATGGACGTAATATCTGGCAAATAAAATGTTATGGACTCCAAGGGAACTGTAGATATTTCTAACTCTATTCAAAAATGTACTGTAACTGTAGATAGAATTTTCCTGGGCTATAGAAAAGCACAGATGGTATTAGTGTTTATTAGATCCATAAAGGTTGCTTTTAAAAATATATCTGAAAAACACTGAAGTTCTGCTAATACAGCCAGAAATCAGGAGGTCAGAAACAACAATGCAAAGTAGAAATTCATCATGGGTGGGAGTGAATAAAAATATTTCTATTAACGAAGTCTAAGGGTAACAGTTTGATTAAAAAAGAAAAAACAAAAACTAGGAAACATTCATTTATATTGGGCAAATAATGAAATCAGTTACACACTGTTTATAAATTCATTAGACTAACATTGAGTCTCCTCCGGACTAAACCTGGAGTAGCAAGTACCACCTGAGTTCACGGTCTAAGGGAGGGCCAAGGCACAAACAGAGGGAAAAAAAAAGCAGAATTGATAAGTTCTCAAGTAGAAGTATAACACAGTGTGATAGAAGCAAAGAGTAGGAACAGCACTTCAGGTTTGAAAAAGACAATAGGGAAGAGGAGTTTGGCTCCGGTACTGGTGGAATAAGGAATTCCACGCATTCTTCTGAGGATTTCAGAATAGCTAAAATATAAACTACTTGCAAGAATGAAGAGGAATGATGTTTAAGGAGGTTAAAAATAATTTGCATTTACAACGTATACTTTGGTAAGAGTTTGGAGTTTACCTATCTTTGCCTTGAGGAATCAGAAGTCTCCCTAACCCTTTTTTTTTAATAGTTTACTTTGAAATAGCTAAAGATGAACAAGTTTTGAAATAATACAGAATTGCCATGTACCTGTGTAACTGAAACACCTTGTCCAAAACAGAAAATTAACATTCGTACAATACTATTAACTAGACTGCAGACCTTATTCAGATTTCATCAGCTTTTACAGGAACTTTTTCCTCCCTCAGTGTGTAGTTCTATGAAATTCTATCACACATATGGATTCATAAAAAACAGGTAGTCACCACCATCCGTATACAGAACTGTTCCATCATCATAAAGAAACTTCCTAGTGTTACCCCTTAATAATCACACCTCTCCTTCACCAAACCATTAATACCTAGCGATCACTGATAGGTTCTCCATCACTACAGTTTTCACTTTGACTCTTATATAAATGGAATCATACAGTAAGTAAGCTTTTCAGATTGGCTTTTTTTTTTCCACTTTCCATGATGCCTTGAGATATACCCAAGTCACAGTGTGTTTCAATAGTTCCTTTTTATTGTTGAGCAATATTCTGTTGTCATGATGTACCGCAGTTTGCTTATCCATTCACCCACTGAAAGCAAATTGTGTTGTTCCAGTTTGGGGCTGCTATGAATTTTTGTGTACAGGTTTTTGTCTGAATGTAAGTCATTGAGGTAAATACCCAAGAGTATAATTGTTGTGTCACTGGTCAATGTATTATTAACTTTATAGAAGACTACCAAACTATTTTTCAGAATGGATGTGTCAATTTACATTCCCACCAGCAATGTAGGGGAGATTCCATTGTTTCACATCCTTGCCAGCACTTGGTATTGCCAGGATGTCTTCCCATTCTAATAAATGTGTAATGGTATGTTATTGTGACTTTAATTTGCATTTACCTTATAGCTAGTGAGCTTGTATTAGATGACTTTAATGTACAAATGTGATGTCATAATATAAAGGAAAAGTAACTTGGAGAACTATGCACAGAACAGAATGAAACATCCAGGGATGGAAAACTAAAGAAGAACCTAAGGATGGGGAGATAAGTCAGGATGATCAGATATAGTTCAGATAAAAGATAAAGTTAACCAAAAATAAAGCATTTACAAAAGGCAAAGGGAGAAGAGACCAGATTTGAAAAGTATTTGAAAGCAGACTCAAAAAGATTTGTGGGAATGAATAACAAAAGGAGGCGATGGTAACTTGTTTTAAGCTTGAAATAGTGAGTAGATACAGATATAGTAACCAAAATTAAAAATAAGGAGAGAAAACAGTTTGGGGAGAGAAGAGAGAGCGGTTTGGAGACACTTTTTGGCCATATTAAAACTGAGGTATCTATAGAGCATACCGAAATATTTGGCTAACTAAGCGGGGAGAAACATTATTCCAAATGGAATTTGGTATCACAAAGAGCAAAGACCTATTGTATTAAGTGGAATATTTTGCTTAAAATCATAACTTTTTTAGCAACATTGTTGACAATTAATCTCTGACCCCGAGACCAGTTCACATTGAAAGCAAGACAAAAATCAGAGGCCATTTTGGTTTAGGAGCTGATGTGAACCAATCTTAGGGAGAAAATTGTAATACACTAATAACCTAATATATTGCTACCTTGAAGGGGAATTAGAAAGCCAATAATTTTTGGAGAGTTTTCCCGAAGTTATAGAAGCCTGGCTACTCTATTAAAAGAATAGATGACATTTGCATTTCCACCCATGTGTTCTTTTCATAATTAGAGGAATCATTTAAGACCACAAACTTAGCAAATCACACCTCAAAAACTGTTGCTACCACAACATCTTTGTTTTTTCAATGTAAGATAATGGTTGTATATATATATATATATATATATATATATATATATTTATTTATATCACACCATGGCTTATCTACTATTAGTCTTATGTTGATCTTATTATTTATATTATATACTTCAGTAAAATTCAATTGCATAATAATATATATTTAAGAAGATCAGCAGAATACAAATAGTAGACTAGCCGTGAAGTAAAATGTTTTACATATTATTTCAACTGATTCTCCCAGCCACCCTATGTTGTAGCCTGGAGGAAAAAGTAATAATATCTCCATTTTAAAGATTAAAAAAAAAAAAATCCTTGAAACCAGAAAGAATGGAAAGCACATGACATTGTATATGGGAGACATTGTTTTCCTATCATTTGCCCTCCTTTCTTTTCTCTTAGATTGAGAACTGGAATCTTTCCTCAGAACCGTCTAAGTCCTGGTAAATCTACCTGAACCACAAACACGTGATCAAAGGGCAAATCTACATATACGTTGTTACAAAAAAAAAAAAAAGAAGAAGAAGATGAAAATTTATAAAATACTGTGATCACATTTAGAAATTTTTCAATCAGGGATGCCTGGGTGGCTCAGTCGGTTAAGCATCTGTCTTTGGCTCAGATCATGATCCCAGGGTCCTGGGATCGAGTCCCGCATCAGGCTCCTTGCTCAGCTTGTGTGCTCTCTCTCTCTGACAAATAAATAAAATCTTTTAAAAAAAATTTTTTTTTCAATCAAACCATTCTGCCAATTCCTAAGTATGCTGATAGTGCAAAGAAACAGATGTCTGGTTTCATTCCATTACCAGTGATATAGGAAAGGAAAACTACTGGGCACCTGGGTGGCTCAGTAGGCTAAGTGGTTAAGCGTCTGCCTTCAGCTCAGGTCATGATCCCAGGATCCTGGGATCGAGCCCCACATCAGGCACCCTGCTCAGTGGGGAGTCTGCTTCTCCCTCTCTTTTTGTCCCTCTCCCCACTCTCTCGCTCTCTCTCAAGTAAATGAATAAATAAATAAAATCTTTTAAAACAAAAAGGAAAACTATTAATAAGTATAAATTCTACTGAAGTTGAAAGACATGTAATATTCATATAAATGGAGTACATTTTGCCACTTCCTAAAAGAACTCAAGAAAATAATATGAAAAATAATTATATAGTGAGGAAAAGTAGTAAATAACAGTGAGAAAGTTCAAAAATTATTGACAAAGTAGGAAGGGAAATGTTGGATTCAAATAACAAAAACAAACAAAAAAAAGAATGAAATGATCAAAGCCTGCCAAAGATATTCACGCTGAAGGAACTATTTTTAAAAACAACCATGGGGGCACCTGGGTGGCTCAGTCGTTAAGCGTCTGCCTTCAGCTCAGGTCATGATCCCAAGGTCCTGGGATCGAGTCCCGCATCGGGCTCCCTGCTCAGCGGGAAGCCTGCTTCTCCCTCTCCCACTCCCCCTGCTTGTGTTCCCTCTCTCTCACTGTGTCTCTCTCTGTCAAATAAAAAAAAAAAAAAAAAAAAAATCAAAAAAAGAAAAAAAACCAACCATGAGGGGCGCCTGGGTGGCTCAGTGGTTAAGCGTCTGCCTTCGGCTCAGGTCATGATCCCAGGGTCCTGGGATCGAGCCCCGCATCGGGCTCTCTGCTCAGCGGGGAGCCTGCTTCTCCCTCTCCCACTCCGCCTGCTTGTGTTCCCTCCCTCACTGTCTCTCTCTGTCAAATAAATAAATAAATAAATCTTTAAAAAAATAAAAAATAAAATAAAAAAATAAAAAGAACCATGAAACAAAACAAAAACCCATGAGTAAATAAATAAAATAAAAAAATGACCACTAAAAATAGAATATGAAATAATAAATAAACCCTATGGTAAACTAAGAAATTGCAGAGAAAAATATCACTGGTACTTGCAAAAGTCAAAATTGATGTGGCAAGGAAAAAATACTCTGCAAAGTGTATATTAGGAGAGCAAACTGGGAAATGGCTTAATTAGCTATGTAGTTTATTCATGCAAAAGAAACTGATAGACCTCAAAAACAGAATGACTCAACTGGTGCTTAATGAAGGTATTAGAAGAAACAAGAAATTCTGTCAGTGTAGAAACCATAATTAAGGAAAAAACTGAGGACAAATATGCTAACTGAATGGGAGGCCCAGCTCTTTGAAAATGGCCACAGCACCATTCACCACTGGTATTAGAAAAAAAATCAACAAGTGCCTTTAGACCTATTTACCAATAAGTTTAAAATTTTTGAAATGTGTTTAAAATTACAAATAAAAAGGGGGGTGGTTAAAGTATTAAGGAAAAAAACTGTCCTCTGTCCTAAAAGTACCACTGTTCAAAATTTGTAAAAAACATACTTTAATCACAAACAAGTCTGTTGTTATATGAATAACAAATGTACATCTATGGAACTACATATATGTAAAGAGGAAAAGTATGTACCACTCTTTAACTATAATGGAAATGCAAAACATAGGGAAGTTCTTTGTTCTAAAAAATCAACTATGAAGTTCTACAAGTGCAAAAGTTTTTAAGCAAAAGATAGTTTTTCAATGAATATAAACGTATGTAGCTATTAGAATATATAAGGGTATGGTCTATATCAATGTAGATAAAGATGTATCGGAAGAAATAAAATGGTTGCTATTTAAGCACATTCATTTTTCTCTCCCTATGTACAAAGTTTTAAATCAAAATATTTATTCAAAAATAGTTGCTATAATCAAATGAATATTTCAGTAAGTGCTATCAAATTAGTGGGGCTTGAGGTGCTGAAAATAGATACATAGGCCAATTAAGGGCCATGTACACCGTGACTTAAATACCACAGAAGTCCTATATTCATTCATTTAATAAAGATTTATAAAATGTGTTGTAAACAAAGTAAACACTGAAAACAAGCCAACTTCATGGAAATATAGGATTATGTTGAGCAAAAATGGCATGCATGCCTTCTTTCCTCATTCACTGGAAAAATAAAAAGAAGTTGGAAAGCTCGGTAAAACAACTCATTTAAAAAATAATATGAACCTATGCACACCAATAACTAAGGAAGAGCTGCTGCCTCTTTTGATTACAGAGACTCCTGGACTAAGGCAATTAAAACTAAGAAATAATTTGGCACCCTGTTGGAAGCCAGAGAGAAAGAAAAACACTAAAGACCTAGCCCAGGTAACTGTGGAATAGTGGCAAGGACATCAGCATCTGCAACAAACACAATTTTCTCTTCTTTAAAAATGAAAATACTAGTATTCCACCATATTGCGGTATCACTTGAACTAATATATCTAAGTGGTTTGAAATTGGAAAACATGCACACATAAAATACTGGTATTCTTTTTTATAGATTTAGACTTAAAATAAGAGTTGTTTCTTCTTCCTCTGATATAAAACGTGGCTCTAATTTCAAAGTTTCACTTCCATGTACTTAATAAGTTTTGCTAACAAAACAACGCATAGTAAAAGTTCCTAGTACTATGCTTGACTCAAAGCAGACGCTCCTTAAAATGTCTGTTGAACCTAAATCTGCTTTAAAATATAATTGGAATCTTCTGAAATAAAAGTTTTAAAAATTGGAATCAGGTATATTTGCTGCAAAGAATTATGAATCTCATTTCCAAATAAATCAACCAAATCTATTTTTTCAAAGGTTGTGTTACTCAGGGACAAAGCACATCTAAATGAAACAAGATAAATCTATTCTTAGAACCCAGAGAAATTAATTACAGTGGATTATCATGATAAAGACCATGAAGAATATGGAGCTTAATAGAAAAAAAAATATGGGAAGGAAGTAGCAGTAGCTTGGAGGAAGCCAAAAAGGATGGGTAGGAAGAAAGTTATGTCTCCAAAGGTCAAGTAAAGTAGAATTGAAGTAAAACCTGGTGATCTTAATCAATGTGTATAACTAATACAGCGGGTTTCCAGGGGGATATATTGTAGGGGTAGATAGAGCACAGCCCTGACTATCAATCTTCTTGCCCAAATTGTACAAGTAACATGCATGAATATATAGATCAGTTCTCAAGAAAAAGAAGTGTGACTCCCTAAAATCTGTTCCATATTATTCAAATTCTTGTTATGAGTAAATATAAGACTAGAAAACATGGGTAATATGGTAGCTGCTCTTTAGGTAGGACTCTGTAAACTACTAGTTTTTTTTCCATGTGGCTAGTCTGTTTCTGAATATTACTTTTGTATGTTACACCAAAAAGCCAGAATGCATATAGAGGAGAGAGAGTGAAATGATAAAAAGCCAATCTAATTAGAAATGATTAAAGGAACTAGGTCCAGATACTTAGTCTATGGAGGACAACATTTCAGAGAGACATCGTGGTTGTCTCTAAGATGTGAGGACGTTATTATACAGACAGAGTAGAAGCATTTTCTCTGTGATTCCTAACAGTAGAACCAGGATGAACGGATCAGTGTTAAAGGACAATTTCAGCTCAGATGTGAGGGAAAAATTTTTCTAACAGTTCAAATTATAGTTAGTTCTCATTAAACAATAATTCTAACATATTTCACCAACTAATACTTGTAAAATCAGGTTAAAAATCACTATCCACTTTCGATAGGGACTTGAGTTATGGTGCTCTCATACAATCTTGAGGGAAATGTAATTTGTTAAATGCAATTTGGCACCATCTATCAAAAAAATTTTAATGGTTATGATTTTGGTATTCACCTAGCAATTCTCCTTTCATTTTTCCACACATGATTATAAATACATCTGTTCATATTTGTTCAATGAAGCATGTTTGGTAATAGATTGCTTAAAATGGAAATATGCCAAATATTCCGCAAATAGATGATAGGCAATACAATGCAGTCCTTCATCAAAATGAGCTGGATTTCTGTGTAAAGTTCTAAGACATTATTAATAGGGAAAAAAGAGTTTGTGAATAGAAACTGTGGAATAAAGGTTTAAATAAAATCCAGATATGTGCATTTGGACATATATATACATTCAAATTCACACAAAATGATAGAAGAAAATATGTACTAAAATGGTTAACAGTGGTTGCCACTAAAAATCAGAATACAGATTTAAAATAGGAGGAAGGGAACACTGGGGGTGAGAGATACTTTTAAAATCTACATAATTCTACAATATTTCAGCTATATCATTCAAGCATTGCCTGTGTAATTGTTAAAAAATGAAACAAAACAAAAACACAAGTTTGTTTGCCTCTTTGTTATGAGAATTGTCTCACATGGAAAGTGCTGCCTGAGAGAGAAAAGAGCTCATGGAATACTTATTCTCCTAAAAACTCCATATAGTCTCCACAACTAGAAATAGGTATATGTGTGAAAATGAGCTGGTATATTTTGAATATTCTTAAGATTTTATTTGTAAAGTAAATAAACAAAGCTAAGCCAATATTGAAAAGAAATTAAACTTAAGTCAGCATTAATTTAGTTGTGTACATGTTGCAATATTTGTATTTTATCTGCCCTATCATCCGCACATTTAAAATGTTCCTCCTCAACAGTTTAGTGTTGGTTATGTATTTACTGATGGCACAATGAAATGTAAATGGAGGTTTCCAGGAAGATGAAATGGAGTGTGCCACATTTTTAATAGCTTGCTTGTGTTTTCATGTAGTCTATAACGCTTTCCTCTGACAATCCAAACTTCATTTTTTTAGGAAATGTTGGAGCTCTGTCCATTCCACCCCACCAGCTTCAGGTTCCCTCATCAACCTACCCCATACATATAAACCATCTGTTTGTGATTTTTCGGCTTTATCTGAACATCTTCACAAAGAGGCCATCTGTTCCCTTCTTTTAAATATCTATTTACAGTACTTTCTCTCTTATCGACTTTACAACTATTTTTGCATATGTCAAAAATTCAATTACATAGTCACATATTAGTATGTCATCTTCTCAGGAGGGGTCTTAGACAAACTCCTGGGTGATCCAAAGAGCATGGATAATACTGAGAGGCAAAAAAAATTCACCTAAAACCAAGGGGTGGGGGACATCAAAATAAAAGGCTCACAATGCATGAAATCGATAATAGATCTGAGATGTCCTGGAGAGCCTTGTGCACATGATTTCCAAAAAGCTGTCACTTCACTATGTACAAGAACAATATGAATTTGCATTGAAATTTATTTCTGCCATTAGTAATATATGCCTATTGCAAATGTGCACTTTAAGTATACTTCCAGTTGAAATAGAAAAAAAAGAAAAAGAAAAAGAAAAAGAAGGAAAAGCAAAGCACAAATAGATATTTTAACAGCATTTGTATAATTCTGGGGCAAGTTTTTTGGACCAGCCTACCAAAGGAAATTCCTAAGGTTAAATATGAAGCAAACTTTTAATGTGTGGGGGTCTTTGCTAAAAGCAGAACACTATGATGGACATAAAAAGCTGAAACATTAAAGGCAGTCAGCTCTTTATTTTCTCAGCTTCCCTGGGAGCAAAACACCAGCAGAAGAATTCTGCAGATAAATGGTATTTCCAACTGTGTTGTGGAGCTCCAAGTTGTGAGATTATAATTGGGACAACAGATTCAGGTACCATCATCACCAGCTCTTTTCGCTCACATTTAAAAATAAAAGTAAAAAAAAAAAAATTACTGAAAGTCCCATGTGTGTGCATATAATCATATATATGATTAAAGTTTCATATATGTATATATATACTACTATATAACTGTATAATCAATATATATAAATGTGTAACTTTTACCTACATCGATCTTTTTCCAAATTGTATTTATAATAGAAGAAATGAACAAATTAAGAACAAATGACGTATATCTAAAAAACACTGTTAAATTTATTTAGACATCAACACTTCTAAAAAAGATTTTGGTTTATCAAACTGATCGAGAGAGAGAGAGAGAGAATGCGAAACAGAGATAAAAAAATAACACAAAATAGGGGCACCTGGGTGGCTCAGTCCTTAAGCGTCTGCCGTCTGCCTTCTGCTCAGGTCATGATCTCAGGGTCCTGGGGTCAAGCCCTGTGTTGGGTTCCCTGCTCACCGTGGACTGGGGGGGGGGGCTGCTTCTCCCTCCCCCTCCCCATGCTCGCACTTCTCTCTCGCTCTCACTCTCAAATAAATAAAAAATCTTTTAAAAAGATAACACAAAATATGAAGAAATTGTTGCAATTTTAAGAAGGCAAATATGCTAAGCCTAACAGTAGCTGTGAGTCAGTATAAAGTAAGCCAAGACTGACACTTCCTAACAGCTCAGGAAAAGAGAGAATTTTACTAAACATAAAAGAAATAAGTCTGTATGGTCATATGTGGACTAAAAGAAATTTCCATCTTTGTTTACAAAAAAAAAAGAATATGCAATCCTTTTATAAATCTGACAAAATATTTGTATATTCATGACTTATAAATAGCTCATAAATATTAAAAATTTAGTTAGTCAAATATTTTTTTAAATATGTATACTTTATATATAGTGTGTAAAATAGTATGGTAGACACATTTTCTGAAATACTGAAGATTAATTGAAAATGACATTAAATATAAACTATAAAAAAAAAAAGAAAGAAAGAAGTCTGTTTCTTAAGGGGTGGGCAGTTGTTTTAGCATTCATGTCTGAGTGAAATTTCTTACATTGAGTTTTACACCGATAAGCAATATTCTTTTTTCCTCCTAGAAGACCATAGACCAGCAGCTCTTAAGCGATCAACAGTACATTACACTAAGTCATTTTACAAATGGGCTCCCAAATTTTGACCTTCATTAAGGTAGCCAATTTCAAGTAGAACTATCAACGCAGATACGTGCAAAAATGTAACTTCTGCTCTCGATGATACGGTGTCATGCCGATTTTTTTAAAATTTTATCTTATTGTGGTAAGAACACTTAACATGGGATCTAACCTCTTTTTAGAAATGTACAATACATTACTGTTGACTATAGGTACTGTGTTGTACAGTGGATTTCTAGAACTTATTTATATTGCTTGAATAAAACTTTATGCTTGTTGATTAGTAACTCCTCATTCCCTCTCCCCTAGTCCTTGGCAACCACCATTCTGCTCTTTGATTCTATGAATTTGACTATTTTAGATACCTCATACAAGTGGAATCATGTAGTATTTTGTCTTTCTGAGACAGGCTTATTTCACATTCATTAACATAATGTCCTCCAGTCTCATTCATGTTGTCACATATTGCAGAACTGTATTCTGTTGTATGTATATACCTAATTTTCTTTATTCATTGATCTGGGACATTTGGTTATTCCCACATCTTGGCTATTGTGAATAGTGCTGCAATGAACATGGGAATGTTAATATCTCTTCAAGATCCTGACCTCAATTCTTTAATATCAATACCCACAAGTAGGTTTGCGAAGTCATACAGCAGTTCTATTTTTAAGGTTTTAAGGACATGTGTACAGGTTCTTCCCTTTTGAAACACTCTTTTCTCTTCATCTTTTCATCCTTTGGATCTCAATTTAGTCAAGTCCTCCTACTGCCCTCTCTTCATTCATCAATTATGTCTTCTCTGCACTCAGACTGCATCCACTCAAAATCCAGCTCCATCCAGCTTGTAGTGTAACCCCAGACAGAGTAATTTAATCTGCCTTTGCCACAATTTTCTTATTTGTAAAATAAGGATAATATTAATACTTTTTAAAATAGGGTTGTTGGAAAGACTGAATGAGTTAATACAGGAAAAACACTCAAAATACATAAATGCTTCATTGCACTTAGAGCTACGTAAATGTTAGCTATTATTAAGTTTAGTATTGGTATTGGTATTTTATTATTACTGTGGTGGTAGGAATGCAGGTTGCTTTGGGATGAGCCATGATCATGTTAATTTTTCTCTACCTTTTGTTTTTCAAGCACCTTGTACAATGCTAGACACACAAAAATATTTGCTTAATAAATATTCATTGACTAAACAGATAAATGGCATGGCTTACTGATGTTTGACTATCTAAATTGTTATCACTCTTGGATAACAGTAAAACCCATTAAGAGCAACAGGGCTGTGTGTCAACTATACTAAAAAAAAAAAAAAAAAAATTAAAAGAGCAAAAGGAAAGGTGACAGTGGTGAAACAAACTCAGATAAAATTCAGAAGTATCTGATTTTACTGCCAAGAGAATATGTCTACACAGGGAGAAGTGTCTGACTAATTATATTTAGGTAGGTCTATAAAGTGTATCAATTAACAATGTTCTAGATACTTTGATACCACAATAATTTTCCTCACTTTAAATGTAGCAATTTTTTGAAACAAGACGAAACCAGAGAGGGAGACAAACCATAAGAGACTCTTAATCTCAGGAAACAAACTGAGGGTTGCTGGAGTGGGGGGTGGGGTGGGAGGGATGGGGTGGCTGGGTGATAGACATTGGGGAGGGTATGTGCTACAGTGAGCACTGTGAATTGTGTAAGACTGATGAATCACAGACCTGTACCCCTGAAACAAAGAGTACATTATATGTTAATTTAAAAAAAGAAAAAAGAAAAAAAAGTGAAAAAAAGTAGTTTTTATTTCCATCAAAATATCATGAAGCAGCAAGGTGAAAAGGATATTATGTGTATCACTCAGGGTTCTTGCAGAAAACAGAAGACATACTCAATATGGGTAATTTGAGAAGAATCTAAAAACAGGAACTATTTTAAAAGGTGTGGGCAAGCTGTAGGAAAATCAGAAGGGGAGCCAGGACCCAAAAGGCAGTGTGTTAACTGGCTATGAATGAAAGGGTGCAGGGAGAGAAGAGTTTACAGGAACCTGGAGGGTCAGCTGTGTGGAGAGGCCCACCTGGCAGGAAGTGTGATCTTTGATGGAAGGATACAGTCAGCATGTGAGAAGGAAGCCAGAGAAATAATAACCTTGACTTCACTTGCCTTCAGATCCTTCTCCCTCCCTCCTTTCTCCAGAGAATGCTCATCATTGCTGCAAAACTAGAGGTCAGTGAAAGGAAATCCAATATTATGACCTGTACAGGGCAGCTCCATGAATACAGAAGGTGGAAAAATAAATCTGAGGGGCAGAGGAAAGATATCTGATGCATAAGGTCAACTAAGTTTGAGAAACAATTTTCTATTCCGCAGGATTTCTCAGAGCCTTGAAATGCCAATGTGAATTATGACTCAAATGTAGTTACTACAGAATCTCTGTTCTTAAAAAACACGTTGAGACTAGGAAATGTCCCTTGAGTGACACTTTGGAAAATGGTGGACCCTCATAAATATCAAGAGTTAACCAATGTTACCTCAAGTATCAAATTAATTTTGCCTGGAGAGATGCTATTTTAATTGAAACGGTTCATATAGTCCACCTCCCCAAATCCCAAATTGTAGAATTCTTTTGAGCTCCAAATGACTGTGAACATTCAACTACTCAGACAGTACAACTGGCAGACAATATAATGGAGCCTTTCAGAAATGGAGTTATCTGGCCAAATACCAGAGGTAGTACTTTCATACCAATCTCTAAACTTGGTCTTGCCACTTTCCACTTGTATTTATCAAGTGTAGAACACTGTGAAGTTTTTAAAACTAGATTCAGAAACAAATACACACATAGTTCACACAGGTAGATGGCCATCCCATTTGCTTCACTGTGAAGATTTTGACTAGGCTTATATTACTTCTATTAGAAGCAAATGAATTTGCCCTTTTCACAACTCAATGTGGAATTCAAGAATTCACTGCTCTCAAAATTGGTTCTCACAATTTGACTTTTTTTTCCCCCATAAAACTAGGTTCTAAATAAAGTTCTCAGTATATAAATGAGCACAGAGTGCTGTGCAGGTGGGTTTGCCCTTGGTAAGACACAGCTGTGCCTATCAAACACAAAAATACGGTATTTAATTTTGGAAAATTGCTAACGGCAGGCAGGATTGTACAAGGGAAAGTCACCTTCAACTGTCACTCAGGAAGAAACAAAGATATCAGGAACAGTATTATTTTTCCAAATGCTTCCAGGCTAGAATTGCATTCGATGTCCTTCCAGAAGCACTGAACAATGAAATGGGTAGCTGGTTGCCAAGCACATACAGCTGTGTGTCTATCTGCCCAGGGTATGTGTTGAGGTCCGAGGGAAAATGAGCTTAGGGAAATAAGCATTGAAAATAGTGTCAGCCCATCCGTTATATGCCAATTCTGCTGGTCAGAATGAATTCCAAGATGGAATTCATATTATAATGCAGTCTTCACTTACTTTTCACTGATATTCCTCATTTTTTATCCCTTACCTTGGCAGAGCTCAAAGAGCAGGGTCTCACCATGGTGCAATTAGTCTCCTGGCAACTCCAGGCAGTGGTTCCTTGTGGAGAATGTGTAGCGGCACAGAACACCTCCAGGCTTATAAATACAGGTGGCCTAAGTTAGCCAATTATTTAGAGGCAGTTAAGTCATGTACTTTAGCAGTTGTCTGATTCACATCTCTACTCCACATGGAGAGGATTTTTTCCCCAGTGAAATGTTAGGGAGTTTTACTAGGGGGAGCAGATGTGCTGGTACTAGCACCACGTGGTAGACTGGAATAGATTCAAAGGTGCTCTTCCAGTGTTTCAGGTAGAGAACAGCAGATATCACTGGCTGACTACACCGCAGATGAATAAAGATCGGGACATTACAGAAGCAGCCAGCCTTGCCTTGGAGTGTCCTGCATTTCTGTTGTCTTTTTATGGCCGCTTTAACTCAAAGCACACACCTTCCTTGTTTCAAACATTTTCTACTCTACAGTGCCAATAGATTCCATTTAATGGCATTTTACTTCACAAATTGTTTCTTCATGCATAGGTGTCTTTATTCCCCAACTGTATCATAATTTCAACGAAGAGTCAATTGTTCTGCTCATTAAATTCACTTCCCAACCTTCTTTGTCCCCCCAAAACATGAATAATGCAGCCAAATTTGAAATGGCCATTTATATTAGCCCAATATACATATATGTATGTATATTCGTAATATACATACGAATTACAAAGAAAAACTAGATTTCCTGGGCTTCGTATCCTGAAAATGTCCAAAAATATCTTATTCCCATGAACATAAACTTCAAAATGTCAATCGCATTTACAATTATGAATAATAGGGAACTGTTACTCCCAAGGGAAATAATAAGAGAAGAAATGTTTCATAGATGTTTTTTAGCAAAAGCAAATGATTTGCATGTTTCTGCCAAAAGGGAATAAAGCCTTTAATATGGAATATCCCTCAGGTCTCCTTTTTGGAAACAAAATTCATAACCACCTGCCATTTGATGAAATCTAATTGCTAATACAGCATACACTTCTCCAAAGTGTTCACTGGCATTTTCAAAAAAATTTAAAAAATAGAAAAGGAGGCACGGAAGCCTCATCTACACAGAGAGAATGATAAATGTAGCATGTTTTCGATATGTGTGGTTTTTTTCTATTAGAAACAAAACAAACCAGAAGTATAAGTGAGCATGATTTCTTCCCTCAGTAAGTTTTTTTTTTTTTAAGATTTTATTTATTTGTTTGACAGAGAGAGACACAGCGAGAGAAGGAACACAAGCAGGGGGAGTGGGAGAAGCAGGCCTCCCACAGAGCAGGGAGCCCAATGTGGGACTCGATTCCAGGACCCTGGGATCATGACCTGAGCCGAAGGCAGACGCTTAACGACTGAGCCACCCAGGCGTGCCCCCTCAGTAATAGTTTTAACTATACCAGACAGATTCAGACAATTTTTTAAATGGGTGTCAACTCTATTCATAGCCTTTCAGTTCTGTTTTTCACAAGGAATATGCATAAATACTGCGCTTTGTCTCATGCTGTGTTATTCTTATCATTTATACTATGCATAATTAAAATTTAGGAGACTAATAATAAAAATGGAAAGTGCATTTGAAATATATTTTGCCTAGTGAATTTTCAAAGAACACAAACTTAGGATCTAGAATCTAGAGTTAACCCAGGATCTCAATGGTGACGCTAGAATGTGATAACATTCACACAGCCCATTTATGATTGCAAATTGAAGAGTCGCATGCCTAAATTTCTTATGTGTAAGTATATATCCTTTCCTGATAATACAGACTGAATTTTGCAATAGAAGGGAGGTTACTGACTCACTTAGTCGTTAAATAAAGATCACCTAAAAAGGTGACTGGGAGAGAAAAAAAAATGCCAAACACAGAAAAGCTGAAGTAATGGTGTTTCCATAAATATTGAGTATCGGACTGAAATAACATCAGCCTTTTATGTCCAATTCTGCTACAATCCCATTACAGCAACTGCAGAAACTGGTAAATAGTTCTGTTACTATAGGAAAGTGACCGTGTTTGATATGCTTTATGCTAGACACTGTGTAAGCATTTTAAATACATTATCTCATTTCTCTTTTAACAGCCTGTCAGGTTTATAATTTATTCCCACTTCACAAATGGAGAAACTAAAACTAAGAAAAACTAAATAAACAGGATTCATATTTGAACCCTGCTTTTGATCTCCTATTCTTGCACTCATACTTTGATGGACATGTATAATAAAACTCTAAGGTGTGAAATTTGGAATTTTATCATGAGCATAATTTATTTTCTGATTCCAAGACAGACATCTATATTTTTCCATCATTATGATTCCATCCAGACAATTTTACAACCTGCTCCAAAGGTGATTTCTGGAGTTTTTCTCCTTATATTTCTCCTACGTGGGCTTAATGTAGGTGTTTCTGTGTTACTGAGAAATAAGCAAAAGTTTTTGTATATCCAAATAAAAGGAGAGATGTGACCAGCTTGGGGAGTCCACAAAAAAGTTAATTAGTTACAGAGCAAAATGGAAGTTTGCTATATTCACGAACACGTTCAAATTGTGAAACTGAGTTAGGGGCATAAAATAGTATCTATAAAAAGTCTTTAAGATAGCATAAAAATGTTTACCATACTAACAGTAAAAAAACTAGGTTTATAATGCCTAAAATCTTATAACTACTTTTGTCTACATTTTTAAAAAGCTCTTTTGTGCCATAATTTGGCTATATTTGTTATATGATAATCAAACTCTTATCTTTGTAATGAATTTTTAATGAAAAGACATGCAAAATATACCCATGGAAAATGGGCACATTAAGTGTTGTAGATGTTCTCTCTTTCTTAATTAACACGATGTGGCAGCATCCAACTCATCTAGATGGGGCTCTAAGTCTTGCCCCGGACCATTCTATTCTTAAGGGGAACCATTTTTGTTTACTTATTTAAATGAAGTGAGTGGAATTCGGGGAATGAGGGCATAATTTAACAGAGAGTGTGAGGGCCTTTTCCGAGGGCCTTTTCCGATTGACCATTTGCACGGCAAAGCCTCACTGTTTGAGGAGTGACACAGTAGAGAGTGTTGAAGTAAGACAAATGTAGAGTGGAGTCTTGATTCTACCTTGGGAAACCACTAAGCCTCAGTTTCCTCATCTATAAAATGTGGACAATGATTGGGAGCCTGGGTGGCTCAGTGGTTAAGCGTCTGCTTTCGGCTCAGGTCATGATCCCAGGGTCCTGGGATCGAGCCCAGCATCGTGCTCCTGCTCCGCGGGAGGCCTGCTTCTCCCTCTCCCACTCCCCCTGCTTGTGTTCCCTCTCTCGCTATGTCTCTGTCAATTAATAAATAAAATCTTAAAAAAAAATGTGGATAATGATGGGGGCAATGATTTCAAAGGGTTCTTTTGAGGAGTAATATTATGAGTGCACAATAAATCCTGCTTCTACTCCTCTTATTACTGCTGCTGCTACTCCTCCTCTTACCAGCCCCTCTGTTTCTTCTTAATCCCAGGCCCACAGTTCTAGTTAATAATCTCATCCATCCAGCTGCTAGACTGACATGGTCATCGCTGCATACTCTCATGGTCTCCCATCTCTACTTCCTCTAATGTATCCTGCAAACCACTGCCTGATTATATGTAAAGACTGTATTTTGAACTCTAAGCAAATTAATTCTCTTTTGGAATTATAAACAGCAACTGATGCTCTAAGCTAGTGGTTCTCAACCAGGGATGATTTAAACCCACAAAGAGACATTTGATAATGTCTGGGGGAAATTTTTGGTTGTCATAACGAGGAGAGTGGGGTTCTACTGGCATCTAGGGATAGAGGCCAGGGAAGCTGCTAAACATCCTACAATGCCCTGGATTCCCCCCACCTAGTAACGAATTATCTTGTCCAAAATATCAATAGTGCTGAGATTAAGAAACCCTTCTCTGAGTGGAAACTGATGCTGTGTATGCAATAAACTATAAAATGCTAAGAGGAGCATATGGACTCCAATCAGTGTCCTTGAGAGCATGGCCCAAGTCATCTTATCTCCCCTTCACTGTGGAAAATTCCCTCCATTTTTTTTAAACCTGGAAGTACATAATCAGCTATATAAGTAGAGCACTTAATCTTCTGAGCATAAATAATCAGCTGCTACTATCCAATACGTAAAAACCCTCATGCATTAATGTAGAGGGCTAGGCCAACTGATCGCCTAAGATCCTTCTCAGTTCCGACATTTACAATCTCTTATTCAAAGCCTCCAAATGATCTCCTTTGCCTACGAATGAACTCGCATTTCTTAGCATGGCATTCAATGCCTTCCACAACTCGTTTCCTGCTTGGCCTGTCAATTCTACTTCCCATTGTTTCCTGACATGAACATCCATTTCAGAAAACTTGACTTGCTTATTAGTGCCCATAAATAACCTTCTTATCCTCTCTTTGCCATTAGTCTGGCAAATCTCCTCAACCATCAGGGTTTATGGCCTCCTACTGCTCTTATTATAAGTTCTATTTATTTGGCCTTTAGTAGTATAAGTACTATTTTGTTTTGTTGTACTTGCTTTATCACTGGGAACTCATTTTGTCTCTTTAAGATACAAATCATGTGACAGATTGTTCATCCTGTGTGCCCATCCTCTCCCATTTCCTTTAAGACCCCACTTGCCCCACATATGGCGTGGAATACACAGCCCACTTAGAATGCTGTTCCTGGGATCAGTCCTACACCATTTGCTTTGACCTATTTCTGGTATCACATCCCACCCTAAAGACTTGCCAAAGTCATCCAATGAAAAGCATTCTAAGACTGCATCTGTATTCAATGGGAGAGAGGTTTTGATTGATGAGTAATGTCTTTCAAGGGTATAGCATAAGGTCCTGCCAGCAGTCATACCAAAGATTTGCCATGACTGTTCTTTCTCTTCCCTGGTGTTATCAGTCTATTTCTGAATTTCATAATACAAGTGGGCTCCATAATGGATTTAAAGTATGGAATCTGCAAAGGCTCATTTGTGTTCTGTAGACAAGATAGACTAGATGACCTTGTAGTCCCACAGATGATCTAAGAGTGAAAAGCAAATTGCTTGTCATCTTAATCATGGATACTTTAGTTACCAGTGAAAGAAATCTCTCATACACACTCTGTTTTCTCTTACCTCTCAATTTCACCCTGAGTGTCTTCTCTCTCTTCTAGATGGGCTTTCACATCTCTATCTCTATCCTTTTCCAGTTGTCTCTACTGAAAAACTATTACTTCTTTTGTTATAACCAAAGGCAAACATGACAGATACATAACCCCTCAAATGAATCATTATTATTTTAAAAGCTAAACCTAGACTCACAAACCACTCAGTCTCAAATCCAAATGGGCCCAAATTAATCCAAATTAATAAGTGATTACCAGAAAGCTAAAATAAGGAGAAATATCAGCTGAATGTCCTTTCCTTTAGACAGCAGTATCCATGCAAATCTCAGTAACAAAGCGTGTGACCTGCATAGGTGTCCCTAAAAACATTTACTTTATAGACATTTTCACATGGGCAAAACAATCCAGTGAGTTAGGAATTGTCCCCACCTACTACATAATGTAGCTGACTGCAACAGAGTTTTAATGACAGTCCATTTAGTAAGAGAAAGACTCAGTTATAACACAATCTGTCTGATTCCAGAGCCTGAGCCTTCTTACATCACCCAGTAGACCCAGAAACCCATTCTTACTACATAAGAGAACAAGTCAAATGCTTTTGTATTAAAGATGGCCAAAAATAAGAAAGAAAGAAGAAAGAAAGAAAGAAAGAAAGAAAGAAAGAAAGAAAGAAAGAAAGAAAGAAAGAAAGAAAAAGAAAGAAAGAAAGAAAGAAAAAGAAAGAAAGAAAATAAGAAAATAAGAAAGAAAGCCAGATTAAAAAATAGAGTATAATAAAAAAATAAATTAAGGGGCTCCTGACTGGCTCAGTTGGTTGAGTGTCTGACTTTTGGTTTTGGCTCAGGTCATGATCTCGAGCTCGTGGGATCGGGCCCTGCATCAGGCTCTGAACTCAGCATGGGGTCTGCTCCAGACTCTCTCTCCCTCTCCCTCCCACGTGCTCTCTCTCTCTCCCTCAAATAAATAAATAAAATCTTTTAAAAAATAAATAAAATTCATTAAAACAATGATGATAACTGCTAACATTTATTGAATGCTTGCTACGTATGGGCATATGTTATGTATTTGATGCATTTAATGCTCTTAGTGACCCTGTGAAACAGGGACCATTATTATCCCAGATGACAAAACAGATGCAACAAGAGACTAAGTCACTTGGTCAGATAACAAACCTAGTTAATTATGAATTTAAACTCAGTGTTTAAGTGCAAGTGGTGTGATTCCAGAGTCCCATGCTTTTAACAGCCAAAAATTTGACTGAAGGTATTTCTAGGGAGAGAAGGAAGAAAGAGATGGACTTATTGTTAAATCGTATATGCCCACTTTATTAAAATCTATACATGTGTACATATATATATGCTATGTGAACATATGTATGTGTGTATATATATGCACCCATATATTCTGTATACGTGTAAAAAAATACATTTAGTCTTTCAAATATTCAAACCTGAAAATGCATGCTGGTATGTGGGTTTTTTCCCCTTTTCTTTGCATAGGAAATCTGCCTACTGGTACCTCTGCTTTTGTCAGAGACTGATAAGGGCTGTACAATCTTGTAGTCAAAACATCTCACTAAAAAGCTTCTTTGGCGGCAAACCCTAACTTGGAGTGTGTTTGGTTTCCTGGCTGCCTTATTTGTTTACAACAATGCTCTTAAAATTGTTTCTGCCATCTGTGTTAAGGTCTAGTTCCTTGAATGAGAATGAGATATTAAAATGCCATCCAGATGTCTAGATGCATATCCGCATTAACATATTATGCAAATTGTCACAAGGCACTTTTTTTCCTTCTTAAACAAAAAATATTTTTAGATGGAGTGTAAGAAAGTGAATCTGGGGAGGCAAAAGAAAATTTTTAAAAAGGTAAAGAAAACAAGATACATTGGGTTTGCATTGCTTATCTTCTTATAATCATGTCTTACAAAACCATGACTTACAAATGATTTTTTGTCTATCACACTGCAAAGAAAAGATCAATGCCAACAGAAAGGGCAAAATTCACCTTGAAAGATCAAAAATATGAATTCAGAATATACTATTTTTATAAGAGAAATCATATATTAGAAACATTAGTGAAAATGCTAAGAACAGTCTTTGACTCAACATCCCAATTCACATCTGGCATTTATCATCTCCTAGAGTTGTGTCTCGGTTCTATATTACAATAAAGAACAAGTAAAACTTTATTTCAGATGTATTCATTTGTAATTTTAAAACTTTAAATAATGGCACATTAAAATAGTTCCATGTTTACAGGTTTATGGATTGTATGAGATGTGTGTGTTGAAAGTTTCTTTAAAATGTTATAAGAATTTCCATTAAAAATATGGCATGTTGGCACATAATAGTCATCTTAGATTTGAGAAATACATATGATTTGCTAAGTAAAGTTATCTGATCCCTTTCATAATTAACCTGCACTAAACTCGATATTTCTTCTAATCATTATGTTCCCTTTATAAATTCTGAATATATTTTCTTGAGCAGGGAGTAAATTTTTCAGCTCTCATGTAAATTTAAATTCAAAGTTTTTTTTTTTTCCTCCACATAAAAACAGCATTACTTTATAAAAACATTTTGCAACCTCAAATAAGTATTCCTAAATCAGAATTTAAATTGCAACAATATTTACTTACAATGGACTCCAGGACATGTTCCAGAGCTAATTAATTTATTATTGCTACCTTGACATAGAGTGGATAGTTTAATATATAATCAGCAAAGCAAAACAAAACTAAGCTAAAATTGTTTTAGGGTCATATTATCTCTGAGCATGCCTTCAAGGATAGATTTTCTCTTTTTCTCAATGAGTGTTGATCCAACAGACAACTACTAAGAGCCAGTGGAAGTAGTTAATAGCTCCTAAAATGTCACATCAAGCTTTTTTAGCAGAGATGTGGCATAATCAAATAAAAAAAAATTTAAAGATAACATTAATGGGGCTCCTGAGTGGCGCAGTTGGTTAAGCGTCCAACTCTTGATTTCAGCTCAGGTCCTGATCCCAGAGTCCTGAGATCAAGCCCAGTGTCAGGCTCAGTGCTCAGTGGTGAGTTGGCTTACGGCTCTCTCTCCTTCTCTCTCTGCCTCTCCACCCCCGCACTCGTGCACTCCCTCTCTCTCTCAGAAATAAATAAATGAATCTTTTAAAAAGGATAACATTAATGAGAATGTGAAATATGGATTCAAAGTAGATAAGCAATAGCAGAAAGGAAGTAGGAAGGGTTTAGAAATAACAAACTAGAATTGAAATTATTCACTAATATACAAAGGGTCAGCTTGCTGTCTGTTTCATTCCTCTACAGTTAAACTGTGTCAAGGAGTGAAAAGAGAAAATGAAGACAATTGTCTAGTAGATTCAGTTCAGCAAACACTAGCTGGAAAGAATTAGATGATTCAGACATCCTTTTCACCCAGTGAGATTTTCTGACAAATTGTCTCCATGTTCCACCTGCCACGCATCTCTGCTTGGATCTGGGAGATGCACCATCCCTCCTAACCTCTTTATATACAAATGGCCATAGCCAATTGTCACCAAATGTCCCAAAGTTCTTTCCAGTATTCACAAGCAAGACTAAATTAGACAATGTAATTCAACACAAACCTATACCCTTTCCTTGAAAACTGACACAAAACCCAGTAAGTACAACTGTGGTTACAATTCTAAGGGAAAATACAGACGTAGCACTTACTACCATTGATCTTTTTTCTCAAAATGCTGGAATTATTGACCTTCAGGAAAAGAACTACTAAAGAATTGCAGTGTAAACAATTCCTAACCAAATAACCCGAAGTATGCTGTGACTGTTGATTTTCTATACAGGATAATTAACAAGAAAGAGATACAATATTCCACGTGAGGGAAGTTTGTATTTTACCTCAAAATGCATTTTGACAAAATTAGCAGAAAGATAACGCATCTGGCCCACTCTTGTGTTCTATATACAATTTGGACCTCATGTAGTTAAGATTCAGTGATCGGAATATCACCTGAGATTGTGGGAGAGTTTACCACATGCTCCAGACCCAATTTCAAATGGCATTACTTAACAAAAAATAGATTCTGCTTTGGAAAGATAAACCACCAAAAGAGCAAACTCATTCCTCAAGAATGCCAATTGACACAGTCTAATGCAAAATCCTATTCTTCCATTTATTGCTCATGTTGGTATTCACTGAGTAAATACTGAGCACCAATTATGTGCCGGTCACTATCCCACTGCTGCCCGTCGGCCAGTGCAGATCTGTGGGAAGTCCCCTTTTAACACCACAGGAGTGGTCAGATCTTTTCCCCTTCAGTCCTTCCACCCTCCAAAGCTCAATTTCCAGACTTCAAAAGCATAATTAGGCCATTCTATAGCTCAAAAATTTCCAAAGACTCCTGAAACCTAAAGAAAAAATGATAAGCTTGTTTATAATATTTTTAATTTTTTCATTGTCTGGCCCAAACCTAACTCAGTACTTTCCCCTTTGTACTTTTCCAACTTCGCTCAAGTACTTGGAAGTTCATTTAATCTGTTGCCTCATACTCTTCCACCTCTTTGATTTGCTTGTATTATTCCTTCTTTCAGGAATGTTTTATCTCCAGACTTCCAAGCCTTCCTGATTTATCAAGAAAACTAAGGCAAAGACACCTGACAGGTATAGCCCAGGCTCTTACAAAAGACTTCTTCCACATTCTTCCAACCGTTTTCCTCTACTTAAATATACTGCTCATTTTAAAACTCAATTGAAGAATGTCTATGCAAAAAAACCACATACATCATACATGTACAGTGTATGAATTTTCATAAACTAAACACCTAGCATACAGCTCAAAGACAAATGGTACCAGCATCCCAGAGGGTCCCTTCTGGTCCTCTTCCAAGTCACTATGCCTCTCAGTGGTAACTCTCCTGACTTCTAATGGCACAGATACATGTCTGTTTATACTTTTCATAAATAGAATCATGTAGCATAAACTCTTTTGTGTCTGCCTTCTCCCATTCAAGATTATGTTTATGACATCATCCATGTTGCTACATGTAGTTGTAACTTACTCATTCTCATGGCTGTATTATATTATATCATGCAACTATGAGACAGCTTAGTAATTCACTTTACTATTGATGGACACTTGGGTAATTTCCAGGTTCTTCATGATAGTGTTGCTATGGATATTTTAATTAATATGTAAACATATATATTTAATTCATATATGAGCATATATATGCATTTCTTTGGGGTATATAGTTGTTTTTATACTGCCTCTTGCCCATATCAAGCTATAAGTATCTTTAGGGCAATGTCTCTAGTTGCTTTCTTTTCCAGTTTCTTGCCTACAGCATTCAGGCAATGAATATGGATAATTATAAGTTGAATATGTTAGTGTATAAAATCCATTGGAAAATACCACTTTCTATAAAATGAGAAATCAGGCAACAAACCATTTTCCTAACTTTCTATTTGTTATTTTCATTACTACCTTAAATAATCTAGGTCACCGTTGTCCTAATAGAATCCAAATATTTCCCTGGTTAGCACAGGCTCTCCATGCTAACCCTGGGGAGGGTCAGTCATCTTGTCCTAATTGCTATAATCTTCAACTTCAAGCAACAGAGTTAAGGTGATAAAAACTGCAAAGAAAAGCTGTACATTAAGCAATAACTATGTTAAAAGAGTCACAATTAAGATAATATAGAGTATCCTAAATACAAAAGTCCATGTAATTTTCTAAAATGAGCAAATCTCCCGGTCAATGTAGCTGATTCTGGTTCCCATAAGACTAATAAAGTCAGTGTATGGCTCTCACTAAAAAGGAAATTTGTGTATCCCCACATAGCTCAAGAGACCCAGGAGAGATACTGTAAATTTTTCCACTGGCAAAGGAAAAACGGGCAATGAATTTTGCTAGTTTTAACATCAGATTCACACATGCTCTAAAAATGTTCAAGGGCAGCCAGTCCTTATTTATAGTAAGGCACTCTTAACACCAGACCCAAACTTCCCAAGTCTTAAATTTATGCCTAGATTTGTGACCATTCATTATCACTAATGTAGTTAAATGTGTTGTGAGGAGCCAAGGTAAATCCATTATGGGGTACGTGCCTGATCTCTTTAGCATTTTCTGTGAAATAGCAAGCAGGACCACAAACATGTTCATCTGAACTGGCTTGACAGATGCTTCAGGTGATTTTAATCAAGTCCGAGTACTACTCCTAGCTAACTCTCCCTCACTACGTTCTTTTATAAAATGACTTGACAAGCTTAATTTTCCCTTACCCATCACTTTCCCCGACCACCAACACTTCTTCTGGGGACCAATCTCATTACATTTGAGATTTTTAAAAATTGAGGAAGTGTGCTCATTTTTAAGGTCATGCACAAAAGAGTCAAAATGTTTTATTTAATTAACCAAAAAGGATCTGTCAAAAAGTATACTGATAGTTTGGCTTTTGATAATATTGCAAAGCATGTGTACCACATACCAAACAGATATTCCAGAAGAATGTATAAATAACTGAAAATTTTTAAAATAAATTTAAAATATTTAAAATGTCATCTGACTGCATGAACTTTTTTGTGTGTGTGTGAGCAAGAAGGTTGGTGATCATTTGCATTTTTACATTTCTTCTCAGCGGCCCTTTCTACTTTTTAATAAAAAATACTATTTTCATTATTTTTAATAAAAAATACTATTTTCAATACAATTTCCCTATCTTTTCTAAGAAAGATTTGAAAAAGGTCTTCACTTACATATCTTGCTGAACACTCTACCTATGTGCTTCTAAATATTTTAGCATAAGAAATAAAAATTTAAATATTATGAAGAAGCATCAAAGGAAAAAAAGACAAAAGGAAGCACTTTCTCAATTATGGATTAAGAAAAAAGTTATGAATGATCTATAGCTAAGCTTGCTAACTCATTATCCACAATGATTTGGAAAAGTTCAATGTTACCAGTGAAGCAATTGGGAATTAAGAAAATAAGTAGGTCCAAATGTCAGCCCAAATTGCTTGCCTCGTTTGTGGGTTAAAACAGATCTAAAACTTTTGAGAAACAGATCATACTCATAGGTATTCTCACTTAGCTCAATTCGGTATTTGTGTGCACAAGCACTGAGGATGTGAAGATATCCTGTTTAGGCACATATACTGTTCAGGCATCTTTGGGCCTGCAGGAATCTGTTAACCTTCCCAGCCCCTGGATGCTTGCAAGTCTGGGGACTCTCTGGACATTGGTCAAGTTACAATTAATTCTTCCTGTTCCTGGGAAGAGATGGAGGTGAAGAATAGTCATGACTGTTCCTGGAACATGGTACAATGAAGTTCTGACCATATTATTCAGACACAATGTATACATGTTATAAGAAGGGAAGGAAATACAGGTATTTACCTCAAAAATACAAAGGTATTGATCTGAAGGGACACCTGCACCCGAACGTTTATAGCAGCAATGTCCACAACAGCCAAACTGTGGAAAGAGCTGAGATGTCCATCGATAGATGAATAGATTAAGAAGATGTGGTATATATATACAAGGGAATATTACTCAGCCATCAGAAAGGATGAATACTTAGCATTTACATTGACGTGGATGGAACTGGAGGGTATCATGCTAAGTGAAATAAGTCAATCGGAGAAAGACAATTATCATATGGTTTCATTCATATGGAATATAAGAAACAGTGCAGAGAATCATACGGGAAGGGAGGGAAAATTGAATGGGAAGAAATCAGAGAGGGAGACAAACCATGAGAGACTCTTAACTATGGGAAACAAACTGAGGGTTGCTGGAGGGGAAGGGGAGGGAAGATGGGGTAATTGGATGATGGGCATAAAGGAGGGTACATGATGTGATGAGCACTGGGAGCTATACGCAACTGATGAATTATTGAATACTACATCTGAATCTAATGATGTACTATATGTTGGCTAATTGAATTTAAAAGAAAATTTAAAAAATAAATAGAAATATGCTTTCTACACAAAAAAGGGGGGAAGGAAATATACAGACAATATTTTCTATAAAATTTTTATTTACTTCTGCCTAGAAAATCATATAAATCTGTTAGTTAACATGTATTGAGTGGTTACTATGAGCCGGATAATGGGCTAGACGTTTTGCACACATTCTTTCATTTAATCCCATATCAATATTTCCCTTGTCATATTTCCTAGTCCTCATGTTTTTTTTTTTATTTTTTTAAGATTTTTTTTTTTATTTATTTGACAGAGAGAGACACAGCAAGAGAGGGAACACAAGCGGGGGGAGTGGGAGAGGGAGAAACAGGCTTCCCACTGAGCAGGGAGCCCGATGTGGGACTCGACCCCAGGACCCTGGGACCATGACCTAAGCCTAAGGCAGACGCTTAACAACGGAGCCACCCAGGCACCCCCAGTCCTCATTTTTACTTCACCTGGTTGGTGCCAGCCACCAGGTATAATCTGACAGTAGCTTGCCTAGGTGTCCCAGCAAACCTCCCAATTTCTGCCCTGGGACAGATTCCTGTGGAGCTATTCTGATACATGTGTGCAAACCTGTTAAGTGTGTAATAGTTAATAACCCACAGCATAGATGTTGGCCAAGAGAGGAATGATGGTCTTAGAGAAATATTCTCTTCCTCAATCTTGTGATAGACATTTCAATGGGATAGTCAGCACAAAGGACTTGCAGCAGGGTTGCGCCTCCGTGCCCACTGGAGTGACCAGGTAAATAACCTAACTTTGGATTAGCTTTTACTTTTTCACTGTTATATTCTTCCTAGATCCACCCCTTTGGGATCACTTCACAGAACAATTCCTGCATCCAATTCCTTATTTAAGATCTGCTTTAAAGAGGAACCCAGACTATACAAAGTCCTAATTTACAATGGCCTAATATGAATTAACCTAATTTTAAGATGAAGCTACTGATGCACAGAGAGGTTAAGTAACTTGTGCAAGGTCACACAGCAAGTATAAAAACCTAGATGTGAATCTTGCATTCTTACCACAACAGTGTATGGTTTTTCTATCCCCATCAGGATCATGTGGAATACAGGGGGATATTCTCAAAGGAAAGGGGACTACGCTACCTGTAGAAGGCAGATAGGATAGCATGCTGAGTAAACCAAGTAAGTACATGCATGCATACATAAAATAGCCACACTCATCTACAAAACCTTCTCTTTATCTGCTATGTAAATCTCAAACTCTAGCATTCTATTTCAAACATCTCCCACAGGTTTACTAATACATTTATAAAAAGTCAAAAGATCCTTAGGTCTGATAAAACTATCAGGAAGGATTCTCCCCTCTCATATCTATATTCATTCTACTGACCAAGGAAATAAAGAGATGCTCCAGTTTAGATAACGGTTATTTCTTGGGATAAAAGGCCTAGAAACTCAGGCTTATTCCTCGGTGCGCTTTATGATACACACTCATCAAGGGATTTGGAGAACAAAGGTATTCTATTAGTATAGCATACAACAGCTTAGCAAATTAAATCACAAGCCAGTTTTTTAAAAGTCGGATATGGAAAGCCTAACAGTTACAATTTATTGAGCACTTACTCTATATATATATCAGTGTATCAGAAAAGCTAGAAAATATAAGATAAATTCTTTGTAAAGGGATATTAATTGCATTTTGAAGTAATATGTTCATTGTGTTTTCAGATATCTTGTTCAGGAGGGTACCTCTAAATTTAAAACAATGAGTCCAGTTACAAATAATCTGAAAAAATACAATAAATGTTCTTCAAAAAGTCTCAAACTGTAAGAAACATACTACATTTATTTTACAGTTAATAGCCATTGTGATAGAATTCAATGTGTGATTCCACATTCAGTGCTCTACCGCAGAGCCGTCTAATAGTAACCAAGTATAACTTAACAGTATTGGGTGTCTCTATTTCAATTTATTTTATTGTCTACGGGCACCTAGCATAATCCTCTTGAGGGCTAGAACCCTCTCAAGCAAATAACATGTTGAAAAGAAATTTTCTTTCTGTGGTCATCAGACTGTCCCCTAAAGTAGTTAAAACTTATAAACTTTGTCATAAAGCTGGACAATGCAAAATGATTAAATTCAGCAGTTTAAATCTAGGCACCAATGCCCTCTGAAATGTTAAGGGTGTAACCAGCACTTAGCTGTGTTTTAAAAGAGTTAGTGAGATCCCCCTGCACCCCACCTGGGCAGCTCCAGCTGCTGAATGTCAGTCTGGCCTTGGCGCCACCATGTCCTGACGTGCAGCCCTGACCACGGTCAGAACTGTACCCACCTGGCTTCATAGTGAAGAATGTGCAAGGCCATCCTCCTGACACCTTGGGAATCTGCACCCACACAGATGGTGCTATTGTTTTTACACCTGCTGAGACTCGCTGATGGAAGTGTTGGTTTTCTGGCAGGCTTATGTATCATCAGGGCATTTCCACCTACCCGTCTCATTGCACAGTGTTTTCCAAACTCCATCTGAATGGTGAGGAGCCATAACCCTAAGTCCCTTCTTTCTCCAGGGACCCTTCCAGTGGTTAAGAACATGTGTTCACAGTACACTGCCTGGGTTCCTATCTTGACTTTCCCCATTCCCAAGGTAGATTACTCAAACCTCTCACTATTTCAATTTCTTCCTTTGCAAAAGACGGCTCATAAAAGAACACCCATGCCAGGGCTGTTGCAAGAAATGAATATTTCATATAAATTGCATTATACAGTTTTTGATAAATAATAAGAATCCACAAAATTCGGGTCTTATCAGGAGACCCTCTCTGACTAGGATCTGGGATCTCTATCTCTAGTTCAGATAACAGAATACAGTAGACTAGGTGTTTCATAAACAATAGAATTTTTTTCCTCATGCTTCTGGAGGCTGGAAAGTTTAAGATTAAGGTCCCTGCAGATTTGGTATCTGGTGAGAGTCCTCTTCCTGGTTCATAGACAGCTAATTTTTCAATGTCCTCACATGAAGAGGGGGCAAGAGAGCTCTCTGAGGCCTCCTTTACAGAATCACTAATCCCACTTACAAGGTCTCCACCCTCATGACGTAATCACCTCCCAAAGGCCCACCTCTTAACACCATCACCTTGGGAGTTAGGTTTTCAACTGATGAACGGGGGGTTGGGGGGGTGCATTCAGTCTATAATAGTGACACATTGGCATATTTATTGAGCTCCTATTACTTCTCAACTTTCTTAATGCTATTCTGACAAACTGGCTCAGATTGCAATAGTTTCCATCCTAGTATAACTACCACCAAGAAAAAAAAATTAAAGTAACAGAAGAAATATGAAAACTTCACATTTTATAACCCCCTCCACACAAATACAGTCTCCCCCTTCACTATCTCTTTTTTTTTTTTAAGATTTTGTTTATTTATTTGACAGAGAAAGAGAGAGTGAGAGAGCACAAGCGAGCACAGGTGCAAGAGCGGCTGGCAGAGGGAGAGGGAGAAGCAGGCTCTTGACTGAGCAGAGAGCCTGACATGGTGCTGGATCCCAGACCCAGGGATCAAGACCTGAGCCGAAGGCAGGCACTTAACCGACTGAGCCACCCAGGTGCTCCTCCCCCTCCACTATCTTAACCACCTTTATAACCAGCATTAAGGCTGTACTTTAAGTATTAGGAAACTGACTGCCTTTAAAATACTGCCAGGTTCTTTCTGTCCCTGAGTGCATTTGTTTATCTGCAGTCAGTCTATATTCTGAATAGTTTTGCACCCTGATTCTGTTTGCAAAGCATTAGAGTTAACACTGAGCAATTAAGTGCTTCCCATGCACAAAATTACAGTTGTAAATGCATTCAGCATATTATTTAGTGATTAAAATATATCTTTGTAGATTAGGTAATAATTTTTCTTTGGAATGCATATAATGAAGACACATTTAAAGTCAAGAGGAATGAATTCACTGATTCACCTTAAATCATCTACTTTTTAAATATTGGAAGTAGAGCAAAATATTGAGTTATACAAGTAATTTGTAGGTTAGAAAAGAAATAAATGTGTGTTTTTATTCTGAGGAAAGCATTTATCATTACTTTAGATGCTACCTAGATTATAAAATAATGAATCTACATCTTCCCAGCTTGAATTGATTGGAAGGATTCTAACAACGTGAACAGTATTTTCAAAATGTAATTGATCTTCCCTTTGACTAAAATAAATTACAAAAAGGTAAAAACATGTTCAGTAATGCTAATGACTATCTCAACTGTTTACCAGAAGGCAATACAACTTTAGTCAGATATTTTTAGGACAAGACCAGTTAATGATCAAGAAAATTATCCACATAATTCAAGCAAAAACAACAAAAGCAATACTTTGACCCTAAAGAATCGAGTAGCTGAAATTCTACATTTAAGTTAACCAGTCTTCACTTCAGAAGAAACCAACTTGGTCATAAGTGTATATATATATATATATATATAGAGAGAGAGAGAGAGAGAGAGAGAAAGAAAGAGAGAGCTGCTTTTCTATAATCAATGGGAAAAAAACTGGGCCAGCTAACTTAAAGAAATTCATTTATTTTTTTTAAAGATTTAGTTATTTATTTTAGCAGGGTGAGGGGCAGAGGGGGAGAGAGAATCCCAAAGCAGACTCACTGCTGAGCACAGAGCCCGATGCAGGGTCGATCCCAGGAGCCTGAGATCATGACCTGAGCCAAAATCAAGAGTTGGATGCTTAACCAACAGCCACCCAGGTGCCCCAAGAAACCCATATTATTAAGTTCAATTTCATATTGCCTAAAATTTCTCCTGGACAAGTTGGAATTAAAAGTAGAAATCTGAGGTAGTATAAAATTTAACTTTTTTTCCTCCAATTTTATTGAGATATAACTGACATATAACATTGTGTAAGTTTAAGGTGTACAAAGTAATGATTTGATATATGTATATATTACAAAACGATTACCATGATAAGGTTCATTAACACATGCTTTGCCTTACATGGTTAAAACTTTTCACATCAGTGCTTCACTTGTGCTGCCATGACTCACTGTGGGTGAAATATATCTTCCTTGCCCTTGACTTTGGATGTGGCTATAAACTCACTTTGCTCAGTGCTATATGGGCAGAAGTAAAAGCATGCCAGTGCCACGGCTGTGCTGGAAGAGGACTGGCATGCTTACACTTCCTCTTTTGAATTTCCACTGCCACCATATAGAAAGCATGGTCCAAGAACCATGAGAGATGTGTGTCGTAGAGCAGCCCTACCCAACCTATAGACTTGCACTGAGAAAAAGAGCCAACCAGTCACTGCAGCCTAAAGCAGCACGTCCTAACTAAGCCTAGCCTTAATAAGCCACATCCCAAGCAGCCTGCAGACACATGAACAAGAATAAAGTATTATTACAGTCTTAACTCACTGAGTTTTTAAGGTTTATAACACAGCAAGAATAACTTGATATAGTGAGAGAATAAAGAGAAAACAGCTTTAGTGAACTCAACCTTGTTAACCTTTTCCTTATTTCCCATGGCACAGATAGATTTATGTCCTTTAGCCATTGAATTATTCAGTATTTTTATTAAAAACTTACTAAGTGCCAGGTATTATATTATATATTGGGGATATATAATCCCCAATCATATATTGTCCATGAATTTTAGTAAGGGATAAAGATAAGAAATAATTAGAATATAGCTTGATAAATATTGAGGAGAGAATTGAACATACTTTATGAGCACATTAGGATTTTCAATTCTTGACTTAGCTGATCAGTCAGGGAATACTTCCTGGAGGAAATGACTTACTAGCTAAGTTTAAAGAATGAATAGAGATACAGCTGCCTCTCTGTTCTACTGGCAACAGTGGTCTTGAGTTTGCATTGACAATCTAACTTATGAACACACAACACACTTCAACTAGCACCAGGTTGACTGATCTTTAAGAAATGGCAGAGGGGCACCTGGGTGGCTCAGTCAGTTAAGTGTCCAACTCTAGATTTCGGCTCAGGTCATGATCTCAGGGTCGTGAGATCAAGCCCCATGTCAGGCTCCATGCTGAGTGTGGAATTTGCTTAAGATTGTCTCTCTCCCTCTCTACCACCCCATCTTCTTTCTCTTAAATAAATAAATCTTTGAAAAAGAAAAGGCAGAAAAGTAACAACTAGGCATGTACAACAACATTGTAGAGTTGTTATGACTCCCAGGCACACTTTCTTTGACATTCCACACTCAAAAGAAACATTATCATCAGAGACAAGCTAAGTATATGCAGAACTTGAACTGTGAAATCCCAGCTCTGAGCTCAGTCCATCTTTTATACTTAGTTTTTTAGGCAGTCACTCAAGGATATGTAACTTTCCTTCACACTCTAGGGTAGCTGCATCTTACCAATACTAGTTACTCAAAAAACAGGTGCTTCAGCCAGTCTTATTATCCCCAGCTAGAATCTCACTTATTTTGACACAATATAGGTATATTCCCAGTAGCTCCTTCAGTTGATGGCATAAGAATAATTGACCATGAGCAACCCTCAGGTGTCCAGGAGGCTACAGAAAAGTTACAGAACCAGCTTTTTCACCCATAGAGCTATCCAGAAGTAAGAGTGGAAATGAAGGGAAACACAGTTTGAGAAAAAAAAAGTAACTTGGAAATAGAAGGAAAATCATGCTTAAAAACCCTAAAGGAAGACTTGGCAGAAGAACTGGGTTCAAGATGTTGGCATAGGAAGATTCTGCACTCACTCCCTCCCACAGATAAAACAAATATACAACTATATATGAAATAATTTCCTGTGAAAAAGACCAGAAAACTGGATGAAGAGAGCCTACACAATAAAGGACAAAAAGGACAGCACTGAGATGGGTAAGAGAAGCAGAGACACCATCTTGCAAGAAAAACACCACCCTGGGGCGCCTGGGTAGCTCAGTTGGTTAAGCGGCTCCCTTCGGCTCAGGTCATGATCCCAGGGGCTTGGGATCGAGCCCCGCATCAGGCTCCCTGCTCAGCGGGAAGCCTGCTTCTTCCTCTCCCACTCTCCCTACTTGTGTTCCCTCTCTCGCTGTCTCTCTGTCAAATAAATAAATAAAATCTTTAAAAAAAAAAAAAAAAGAAGAAGACCATCACCCAGGCACAGCAATCCATAACTGGGAGATATCTCAAAAATATGAAATTTTTCCCTGAGTAGTAAGGGGTTTGTACTCCACATCTGGCACCCCAACCCTTAGATCCTGCCTGAGAGAGATGAGTCAACTAAATGACAAGCTTTGAAAACCATATGGGGCTTACTTCCAGGAAAACCATACAGCTATAGAAAACAGAGAACCCCCTCACCCCCTCTTAAAGGGCTCATGCACACCCTCAGTTGCCCTGGGGAACCAGTGCAAAAACACCAATTTGAAAAGTGCCTAGACCATATGTGAAGGAGATCATTTACTAATTTTAAAGCACCTGGAGGAGAGGCAGGAAAACACTGGAAAATTCTCCATGGATGGAGACACTGGTAGGTGCCATATTTGCGACCTCATCTTACCTTGCTAACGGTGCCTGCCAGTGCCATTTTCGAACTATCCATTTAACCTGCTAAAGCCAGTGGGCACAGCCAGCTAAGAACCCTGCAGGGCAACCACACCTCAGAGCCAAGCCAAAAACCATCCTTACCCATCCCAATGCTGCAGCACAGCCAGGAGTTTCAGGCAGATTGGGCACAAGCCCTCACCCACGCTACACTATAGACATGACCTTGCCACAGCAGATGGGTACATGAAGCCTACACAGGAGTTTCATCTTGAGTGCTGTCTTTGGTGGTAGGGGGCCTTGTGCTTCTGGGCCCCGTGTGATATCTCCAACACAAGGCTGCTTCTTCAAGACTGGGAGAGGTATTTGATTTGCCTAATACACAGAGACAAACACAGAGTTGGGCAAAATCAGGAAACAGAAGAACACATTCTAAACAAACAAAAATACAACAAAACGTCAGAAAATACGTTAATAAAACAAAGATAAACAATCTACCTGATAAGGAGTTCAAAGTAGTGGTCATAAAGATGCTCACCAAAATTGTGAAAAGAATGGATGAACAGTGAGATCTTCAACAAAGAGAGAGAAAATATAGGAGAGTTTCATACATAAGCTACAGAGCTGAAGAATATAGTAAGTGAACTGAAAATACACTAAACGCAAAAAAAAAGACAAAATTCAATATCCATTTATGATGAAACTCACAAGAAAGTGGATGTAGAGTGGATAAGGAGGGAACATATCCAAACATAATAAAGGCCAGATATGACACATTTGTAGCTAACATTATTTTCAATGGTGAAAAGCTGAAAGCATATCTTCTGCAATCAGGAACAAGACAAGGATGCCAACTCTTGCAACTTTTATTCAACATATTCCTGGAAGTCCTGGCCACAGCAATCAAGCAAGAAAAATAAATAAAAGGCATCCAAATTGAAAAAGAAGAAGTAAAACCATCACTATTTGGAGATGACATGATATTATATATACAAAACCTAAAAGAATCCACCTAAAATCTCCTAGAACTAATAAATGAATTCAGTAAAGTAGCGGGATACAAAATCAACATAGAGAAATCTGTGGCATTTCTATACATGGATAATGAATCATCAGGAAAAGAAATTAGGAAAAAAATCTCATTTGTGAGGTGATACATCATCGTGGCTTTGATTTGCATTTCCCTGAAGATGAATTATGTTGAGCATCTTTTTCATGTGTCTGTTGGTCATCTGTATGTCTTCTTTGGAAAAATATCTGTTCATGTCTTCTGCCCATTTTTAATTTGGTTATTTGGGTTTTTTTTTTTGGTGTTCATTTGTATAAGTTCTGTATATTTTTCAGATATTAACCCTTTATCAGATATATCATTTGCAAATATCTTCTATTTGGTGGGTTGTCTTTTGCTTTTGTTGAAGGTTTCCTCCACTGTGCAAAAGCTTTTTATTTTGGTGTAGTCCCAAAAGTCTAATTTTGCTTTTGTTTCTCTACCAAAGGACACATATCTAGAAAAATCTTTCTATGGCTGATGTCAAAGATATTTCGCTGAGCACCTGGGTGGCTCAGTCAGTTAAGTGTCTGCCTTCAGCTCAGGTCATGATCCCAGAGTCCCAGGATCAGCCCCGCATCAGGCTCCCTGCTCAGCGGGGAGTCTGCTTCTCCCTCTGACTCTTCCCCCTCTTGTGCACTCTCTCTCCCAAATAAATAAATAAAATCTTTAAAAAAAGAGAGAGATTACTGTCAGAATGGCTATAATCAAAAACAGAAGAAACAAGCGTTGGTGAGGATGTGGAGAAAAGGGAACTATCATATATTGTTGGTGGGGATGCAAACTGGTGCAGCCATTGTGGAAAACAGTACGGAGATTTCTCAAAAAATTAAAAACAGCATTACCATACGATCCAATAATTCCACTACTGGGTATTTACCCAGTGAAAACAAAAACTAATTCAAAAAGATATATGCACCCTTATGTTTATTGCAGCATTATTTACAATAGCCGAGAAATGGAAACAACCCAAGTATCCATCCATAGATGAATGGATAAAGAAGAAGTGGTATGTATGTATATAGATGTATATTTATATATATGTATATAATGGAATCTTCTTAAGCCATAAAAAAGAATGAAATCTTCCCGTTTGCAACATGTATGGATCTACAGGGTATAACGCTAAGTGAAATAAGTCAGTCAGAGAAAGATAAAAACCATATGATTTCACTCATACATGGAATTTGAGACACAAAACAAAGAAAAAGGAGACAAACAAAAACCAGACTCTTAAATATAGAGAGCAAACTGGCAGTTGCTAGTGGGGAGGTGAAATAGGTGAAGGGGATTAAAAGTACACTTACCATGCTGAGCACTGAGTAATGTACAGAATTGCTGAATCACTATGTTGTACACCTGAAACTAATATAATGCTATATGTTAATTATACTGGAATTTTTTAATTAATAAATAAAATTTTTTAAAAAGAAAAATCCCATTTATAAAAAATTTTATTCATAAAGAATAAAATACCTGGGAATAAATTTAGCCACAGAGGAATAAATATAACCAAAGGAGCTAAGAATGTACCATGAAAAAAAAGACAGTCTCTTCAATAAATGATGCTGAGAAAACTGCATGGACACATGCAAAAGAAGGAAACTGGACTGCTATGTTACATCATACACAAAAATTAACCAGAATGGGTTAAAGACTTGAATGTAAGACTTGAAGCTATAAAATTCCTAGAAGATAAAATAGGTGGTAAATTCCTCAACATCAATCTTAGTGATATTTTTGTGGATCTGACTTCAAAGGTAAGAAAAATAAAAGCAAAAATAAACAAATGAGATTACAGAAAACTAAAAAGCTTCCACACAAAAATAAAACAAAACAAAAAACTCATCAAAATGAAAAGGCAACCTACTGAGTGGGAGATTTTTGCGAAAAGTTATATCTAACAAAGAATTAATATCCAAGGAACGCCCGGGTGGCTCAGTTGGTTAATCATCTGCCTTCAGCTCAGGTCATGATCCCAGGGTCCTGGGATGGAGTGCCGTATCGGCTCCTTGCTCAGCGGGGAGCCTGCTTCTCCCTCTGCCTGCCACCCTCCCTGCTTGTGCACGCTCTCTCTCTCTCTGACAAATAAATAAAATCTTAAAAAAAAAGAATTAATATACAAAGAATTCATACAACTGAACAACAACAAACACCCCAATTAAAAAATAGGCAAAGGTTCTGAATAGACATTTTTCCAGAGAAGACATAGAGATGACCAACAGACACATGAAAAGATACTCAACATCACTGCTAGGGAAATGAAAATCAAAACCATAATGAGATATCACCTGACACCAGTTAGAATAGCTATCATCTAAAAGAAAATAAGTGTCAGAGGGGATGTAGAGAAAAGGAAACCCTCATACACTGTTAGTGGAAATGTAAATTGGTGCAGCCACTGTGTAAAACAGTATAAAGATTCCTTTAAAAATTTAAGAATGGAACTACCATATAATCCAGGTATTTCACTTCTGAGTATTTACCCAAAGAATACAATAATGCTGATTTGAAAAGATATATCCACTCTTAATGTTCAGTGCACCAATATTTATAATAGCCAAGTTATGGAAACAAGCTAAATGTCCATCGATGATGAATGAATGAAGAAAAAGTGGTATATAAACACAATGGAATTCTACTCAGCCATAAAACAAGATGGAAATTTTGCCATTTGCAACAACTTGGATGGACCTAGAGGATACAAATGCTAAGTGAAATAAATCAGATGGAGAAAGACAAATATCATATGATTTCATTCATAAGTAGAATTTAAAACAAAACAAAACAAATGAACAAATAAAACAAAAACAAATTCACAGATACAGAGAACATATTGGGCGTTATCGGGGGGGTGCAAAATGGGTAAAAGGGGTTAATTGTATGGTGATGGATGGTAACTAGACTTCTAGTGGTGAAAATACTGTGCATAGTGTGCATAGATGGCAAATTATAATGCTGTATACCTGCAACATACACTGTTACCATGATTATTAAAAAAAAAAAAACTGAAGGAAGAAGAAAATATGTCATCATTATTCTGGAACTCAAAATAGTTCAATATGGGTAGGTTGTAAAATTCAGGGTTGAAATGGGGTTGAATAAGTAAACAGAAATAACAAGTAGAGATAGCCAAAACTGTATAGGCTTTTTATAAGCTAGAATAAGTAATTCGGAATTTTATCCTGAGAGGAACCAAGGAGTTTTAAAAGGCTGTGGAATCACACACACGCATACACACACACACACACACATACACATAGTATCATGCATATTATATACATATATATGCATACACATAATTTATACATATGTATGTGTTTGTATGATTCACTTTTAAAAAATATTGTTTTGTCTACAATGTGGAGAATAGACTTGTAAAAAGATAATACTCTTAACTAGTTTAGTCATACTGTGGGAGTCAGAGCCAGCTTTGAGGGGTTGAAGAGTGACAGGGACATGAAGAAGTAGAATGAACAAGTATTGCTATGGTTTGTATGTTTGTGTCTTCCCAAAATTCATATTTAGAAATCCCAGTGCTGAGTGTGATGATTTTAGGATGTGGGGCCTTTGGGAGGTGATAAAGTCATAAGGGTGGAGCTCTCATGCACAAGATTAGTGTCCTCATACAAGAAATTTTGAGGCAGCCCCTTCTGACATATGAGAATACAACCATGAGTCTGCAACCTGGAGAAGGGTCCTTACCTGACCATGCTGGCACCCTAATCTCAGACTTCCCAGTCTCCAGAACTGTAAGAAATAAACTTATTTTGTTTATAAGCCATCAAGTCTGTTGTATTTTATTATAGCAACCTGAATGGACTAACAAAAGTATAGAATATCTTATCATGCATTTGGCTACACTGAAAATGCAAGTGATATACATGATGGGAACTCTGTCATGGCCAGTCATTTGAGAGTGACTTTTTTTTACTATAGGTACAAAAAAAATAATTTTTTTCTGGTCAATTAAAAACAAAAGTAAAAAATTCATTCTGAATGATTTTCATCTGAGACTATGTAGTTGTGCTAAATTTCTCCACATACAATTACTTCAATCTGCTCACAATTTCCAAATTCCATCTCATTTAAACTGAGTAATAAAATGATGTAGCATACATGAAAAAAAAATGTGTTTTTCTTCATGAAAGACATCTCTCTTGCACTATAAGAACTTATGGAAACTCTAATCTTTTATTTTAATTTTTGACCCCAGTTATCCCTTCCCTGGACATGTATTAGTAAATACTTTAATTCAGACCTCTAGTCTCACAATGATCATTGTGTTTTCTATTGTTGATTATGACTCTCAATTTCATCTAAAAGAGCTTACTAGCTGCAAACTAATCAAATTTAAATTAATTATTTTCCAATAATTTTAGGAGTTGAATTACTAGACACATTTGATGTTGATGGCTTGGACAGGGGTACAACAGAATTGTCGCTCAGTTGTGTCAAATGCCATCAACTTTCTGAAAGACACTGTGTTGAATTGAAGTCCTTCCAGAAAGTTGAATCTGGTCACTTCTCCCGCCTCTCTCCATAAGTATTCTGTATTTCATTGTTGTCTCACCACCTGTTATTCCATCTGTTTCAATGGCTGTGGTTATAATTTATAAACTTTCCCTACATTATATCTCACTCCTCGTCTGCTTCTTCCAGTAACAACTCCTTTGAAGTCTGTCCCTTACATCAGACTTTTCCCTTGTGTGTTGTCACCAATGTAGTCTCCATTTTAGGAAACCAGAGAATAAATTAGTTCTCACAGCTATTTTCTTTTCTTTTTTTATATCCCATAAACCAGACTGTCTCATGAAATAAAAACACACTAAGAAAAAAAAAGTGATACAGAAGCCGCAAGTCTATGGTAATTATCCACAAATAGTTTAAAACTAAGTAATTAATTATATCTACTTCGTTTTTGGTAAAAAGCAAAAAACAAAAACATGGACAAAAAACAAAAACAAAAAACCCAACAGAACAGAATTATTTTAAACAACTAAGTGTCTCTCATCTATTCTTTCTAGTGCTGCCTCTAAGAAGGAATCATTTTTGATCATTTTAACTCCTCTCAGGTTCACCACCAATTTTCTACATTATATGCTTATACCATTTTTTCTTTATTTATCGAGTTTTGCCAAGACCGATTTTTTTCTCTGTTATGAAGACGACACAGTAACCTCACTCAAATAACGTCACACATCCTCATTCCATTCGTCTGAGTATGATACTTCTAATATTAGTCCGTTAGGGCTGCCATAACAAAGTACCACAGACTGGGTGGTTTAAATAAAGAAATGTATTTTTTTCATAATTCTAGAGGCTAGAAGTCTTAGATCAAGGTGTCATCAGGGTTGGTTCTTCTGAGGCCTATCTCCTTGGCTTGCAGGTAGCCCCCTTCTCCCTGTTGTCTTCCCATGTTCTTCCTTCTGTCCATGATTGTATCCTAATCTCCTCCTCTTAGAAGGACACCAGTCATATTGTATGCGTGCCCACCCTAATGATCTCACGTAGCATTAATTACTTCTTTAAAGGCCCAATCTCTTAATATAGCCATATTCTGAAGTACTGGAGGTTATGTGCCAATATTATTATTGTGTGAATATTATTTATTACAGAATCAAGTAGCATGCTTAGACTGATAAACAGCATAAAAGTATGACACCAAGTCTGGCAGCTCAGAGGAGAGGTTTTCAAGTGTAAAATCCCACTATATTTTTTGTTTTTGTTTTTCTAAGTTGCTAGCAATTGTACAAAATAATAAAACATTTTAGTGTGTCTCCTTCTAGCACCAAGACTTTCTTGTCGTTAGATATTCCAAACTTATAATTATAGTTTTATAAGCTAAATAGAAAGTACTTTCTTCTTGAAACTTCTTCATCCAGACCACAGACTTCCTGCTTTAATTTGAACTGATTGCTTTTCTAAGTATGTTGTACAGATATCATTCTAAGATCTCATTTTACTAAATACCTCTGTTAATTGCATTATTGTTTGGATCCTCTATCCTCATTTCTCTTGTATTATTCTTTTATTTCCTTGAAATACATCCTCAAGAGTTTCTTCCTGAAAAATTTAGACTTTTATTATCAGAAATTTGGCAACAATGTACCAAATTTGATACTAAAAAAACTCATCTTGTTGATCTTTAGTTGGCTTGGTTAGAGTTTTTGTTCCCAGTCTTTATATTTTTTCTCATATTTTATTTATTATCTTCACTGTTGTCATAATTTTTTCCTTTGACTTAAACTCCTATCTCTTAACTTTCTCTCTCTCTTTCTCTCTCTCTCTGTTTTGTTTTTGTTGTTTAGTTATGTTATGGACAATTTTGTTCATTTAATATTTGAATATTTCTACTGACTTTTTATTTTGGCAATTTATATTATGTATGTTTCCATGTATTTCTTCTTTCTGTTGCATTTTTGGTAACATGTATCATTATCTTTAAGAAATTTAATAAAAACTCGGGGTGCCTGGGTGGCTCGGTTAAGCGACTGCCTTCAGCTCAGGTCATGATCCTGGAGTCCCACGATCGAGTCCCATTCGGGCTCCCTGCTCAGCAGGGAGTCTGCTTCTCCCTCTGATCCTCTTCCCTCTCATGCTCTCTGTCTCTCATTCTTTCTCTCTCAAATAAATAAATAAAATCTTAAAAAAAAAAAAAGAAATTTAATAAAAACTTATGGTCTATTCCATAATATTCCATTCTCATATTCTCAGGTATAATAAGGACTTATTCTTTTGTAACTCCTCTTTTCATCATTTAATATGATTTAAGGACTTAATCATTTGCTCAGTCAACAATATTGAGTTTAAAGTCCAGAAGGCTTTTAGAAAGACATTCTTAAGGGTCACCTGGGTGGCTTACATTGAGCCCCATAGCGGGCTCCCTGATCAGTGGGGAGTCTGCTTCTCCCTCCCTCTGCCCCTCCCCCACACTCGTGCTTGCTCACTCTCTCTCTCTTCTCTCAAATAAATAAAATCTTAAAAAAAATTTTTTTAAAAAGACATTCTTAATACCGTTAGGCTTATATTAGACTATTTTTTTAAATTTTTTTATTGTTATGTTAATCACCATACATTACATCATTAGTTTTAGATGTAGTGTTCCATGATTCATTGTTTGTACATAACCCCCAGTGCTCCATGCAGAACATGCCCTCTTTAATACCCATCACCAGGCTAACCCATCCTCCCAACCCCCTCCCCTCTAGAACCCTCAGTTTGTTTTTCAGAGTCCATCATCTCTCATGGCTCGTCTACCCTCCGATTTCCCCCCTTCATTCTTCCCCTCCTGCTATCTTCTTTTTTTTTTTCTTAACATATATTGCATTATTTGTTTCAGAGGTACAGATCTGAGATTCAACAGTCTTGCACAACTCACAGCGCTTACCAGAGCACATACCCTCCCCAGTGTCTATCACCCAGCCACCTCATCCCTCCCACCCCACCCCCCACTCCAGCAACCCTCAGTTTGTTTCCTGAGATTAAGAATTCCTCATATCAGTGAGGTCATATGATACACGTCTTTCTCTGTTTGACTTATTTCGCTCAGCATAAAACCCTCCAATTCCATCCACGTCGTTGCAAATGGCAAGATCTCATTCCTTTTGATGGCTGCATAATATTCCACTGTATATATATACCACCTCTTCTTTATCCATTCATCTGTCGATGGACATCTTGGCTCTTTCCACAGTTTGGCTATTGTGGACGACATTGCTGCTATAAACATCGGGGTGCACGAACCCCTTCGGATCACTATATTTGTATCTTTGGGGTAAATACCCAGTAGTGCAATTGTTGGATCGTATGGTAGCTCTATTTTCAACTTTTTGAGGAACCTCCATACTGTTTTCCAGAGTGGCTGCACCAGCTCGCATTCCCACCAACAGTGTAGGAGGGTTCCCCTTTCTCCGCATCCCCGCCAACATCTGTCATTTCCTGACTTGTTAATTTTAGCCATTCTGACTGGTGTGAGGTGGTATCTCATTGAGGTTTTGATTTGGATTTCCCTGATGCCGAGTGATGTTGAGCACTTTTTCATGTGTCTGTTGGCCATTTGGATGTCTTCTTTGGAAAAATGTCTGTTCATGTCTTCTGCCCATTTCTTGATTGGATTCTTTGTTCTTTGGGTGTTGAGTTTGGTAAGTTCTTTATAGATTTTGGATACTAGCCCTTTATCTGCTATGTCATTTGCAAATACCTTCTCCCATTCTGTCGGTTGTCTTTTGGCTTTGTTGACTATTTCTTTTGCTGTGCAAAAGTTTTTTATCTTGATGAAGTCCCAATAGTTCATTTTTGCCTTTGCTTCCCTTGCCTTCTAGGAAAAAGTTGCTGCGGCTGAGGTCGAAGAGGTTGCTGCCTGTGTTCTCCTTTAGGATTTTGATGGACTCCTGTCTCACATTGAGGTCTTTCAACCATTTGGAGTCTATTTTTGTGTGTGGTGTAAGGAAATGGTCCAGTTTCATTCTTCTGCATGTGGCTGTCCAATTCTCCCAACACCATTTGTTGAAGAGACTACCTTTTTGCCATTGGACATTCTTTCCTGCTTTGTCAAAGATTAGTTGACCATAGAGTTGAGGGTCCATTTCTGGGCTCTCTATTCTGTTCCATTAATCTATGTGTCTGTTTTTGTGCCAGTACCATACTGTTTTGATGATGACAGCTTTGTAATAGAGCTGGAAGTCCGGACTTGTGATGCCGCCAGCTTTGCTTTTCTTTTTCAACATTCCTCTGGCTATTCAGGGTCTTTTCTGGTTTCATACAAATTTTAGGATTATTTGTTCCATTTCTTTGAAGAAAGTGGATGGTATTTTGATGGGGATTGCATTGAATGTGTAGATTGCTCTAGGTAGCATTGACATCTTCACAATATTTGTTCTTCCAATCCATGAGCATGGAATGTTTTTCCATTTCTTTGTGTCTTCCTTAATTTCTTTCATGAGTATTTTATAGTTTTCTGAGTACAGAGATTTAGGGTATATTTTGATCTGTTAGAAGAAACTATCTCAAAATTTTAAAGAGAGAACAACTTATATATATATGCCAAAAATACGGGTAACTACTATGAAGGGATAGAATATGACTCTAAAAATGAAAAATAAAAATGTTTTTTAAAAAAGGGATTGATAAGATGTTGGTTGAAAAAGGGAAAAAGAAAAATTCAAAAAAAAAAAAAGACAGTTAAAAAAAAAAACTTTGAAAGACTAAAGAATCATGGTAAAAAAGCCATGGATTCTATGTGCAATATTCCCCTATCGCTGGAGTTCTGCCGTTCTCATTGATCGGTAAACTTGGTCTTGGCTGGCTGTTCTCGTTGATCTTCTGGGGGAGGGGCCTGTTGCCGTGGTTCCCAAATGTCTTTGCCGGAGGCGGAATTGCCCCGCCCTTGCCTGGTCCGGGCTAAGTAATCTGCTCGGGTTTGCTCCCTGAAGCTTTTGTTCCCTGCAAGCTTTCCCATACAGCTTTGGAGGACGAATGTGGAAATGGCGGCCTCCCAATCTCCGCCCCGGAGGAGCCGAGAACTCGGGGCCCCACTCCTCAGTGAGCCCCCAGAGAAAAGCAGTCAGTCACTCCCGTCTCCCCGGTCTCCGGCCGCACTCCATGCTCACCCGGCCTGTGACCGAGCGTTTCTATCTCTGGCACCTGACCCCGAGTGGAGTCTCCAAACCCAGAAGATCCCTGCAGCGCGCTCCCGCGCCGCTCCTCCCGGGGGAGGAAGGGGAGTCTCCCCGGATCTGCCGCTTGTTGGGTCCCTGCTGGAGGAGCAGTGGCCTGACTGTGCCGTGGATCACGGTTTATGGCAACCCCGAGCTGAGAGCCCACACCTCGGCTCCGTCTCTGCAGCCGGCTTCCCCGCCTCAATCCCTGGGAGCTCTGCCGCACTCAGGCACCCCTGGTCTTCCTGTGACCCCAAGGGTCCTGAGACCACACTGTCCCGCGAGGGTTCCACCCCCAGCTTAGCCACCAGAGCGACATCCCTCAGCGGAGCAGACTTCTAAAAGTTCCGATTTTGTGCTCCGCGGCTCTATCACTTGCCAGAAGCGGCCGATGGAGGCCCCTCCCCCGCCGTCTATCCTCCTGAATATCGCCTCGGATTCACTTCTCCGCACGTCCTACCTTCCAGAAAGTGGTCGCTTTTCTGTTCAAGAGTTGTTTGATCTCCTGTTGAGTTTGTAGGTGTTCAGAATGGTTTGATCCCTATCCAGCTGAATTCCTGACACCAGACGAAATCCAGATTTCCTACTCCTCCGCCATCTTGCTCCGCCATCTATAATAGACTATTTTAATGGAAAACATACTTGTAAGTAATCTCAGCAGATTAACTGTCTTATTTGGAAAAAGTACACATATTCATATTATTTAATAATTTTAATTTAATTAAACTAAGGAAATTTTATACAAGTTTGACAAAATTTTACAGTGATTGTGCATAATTGGTTCTTAAATAAAGTATGCATTTTAATGAATTCTAAATTTATTAATCACATGAGGAGTGGGCTAAAGTAATTTTCAGTTACCGCCACCAGCTTGACTTAAGAACTGGTGAATAGGAAAATCTAAAGAGATAACACAAATTTGGAACAAATCATTTGATTTATTTATATCAAAGCATAACTTGAAAGTTGGAGCAAGAATAATTTCATATCTGGAATGATTTGCTCATGTTAATATTATGGAAATGTGAACTATTACTATTAATTGTTTGAGGAATTTTAATGATTTCTTAGCTGCTAATAAGTATAAAGACCCATCTCTTTTCTAGCCATGAAATAGCAGGATTCTATGGCATAGGTTTTTACTTTTATTCTTAGTTCTTAGTATACAGATAAATTGATCTGTATACCACCCAGTGTTCTCAGACTTTGAGCTAAAGTCAACAACTGGGTGAGACATGGAGGTTATATCCTATGTGATGAACGTGTGTACACATTAAAAGAGGGAAGAGGATTTATCTGAATACAGGATAACCTAAGAGTAAATGATGACAACTGTACCTTGTTACCTAGAAATATCCAGTTTTTCATCCCTTAGTTCCCAAAGGAATCCTGAATTTTTCCCAGAGAGCAATGAGCTGAGCCTCCCTTGCAGCTAAGAGAGGCTATCCAACATAACCATGGCCACTGTGACATAGGAAAGAGTCATGGAGAGGGTTTTTCTTCCTGACATAAATAGGCAAAACTAGTCAAAGGAAAGACTGTTGACCTCTGCCCTTGGTCCTTATTCCTCCCCCAAATATGGTTGCAATAGTTGGTGGTGCGGCAGCCATCATGTGAACATGAGTATAAAAAACATAACAGTGAACAAAATAGAAGGAGCTAGGACAGACTGTATATTCCATCAGCAAGAGAACCAGCCCTCATCTTCCTACAGCACAATGCTTTTATATGCAAGAATATGTATTTGCCTTATTATTTTTGTTTCATTTTTTTATTATTTGCAGCTGAATTTAATTCTTACTGACATATAGACATCATGAGCAATGTAGTCATTTAGTTGCTTAAACTCTCAAAGCTTCAGTTTCTCATCTAAGAAAATAAAATAAAACATGATAATAATATCTTATTGTTATGATGATAAAATAAGATAATGAACATAAACAACTTGAGCACATTAGTTATTTACTTCTGAGTAACAAATTTCTGCAAAAATTAGTGCCTTAAAAATAACAACAAACTTCTATAAATGCTCACAATGACAATGAGTCAGGAATGCAAGAGTGGCTTAGCTGGGCACGTCTGGCTTAGAGTTTCTCATGAGGTTTAGTTATGTGTCTAAGAGCTGCAGTGATCTAAAGCCTTGACTGGAGCTGAAGGTTCTGCTCTCCACTGACTCACTGGCATGGCTGGCAAGTCAGTGCTGGTTATTGGCGGGAGGCCTCGGTCCTTCTCACACAGAATACTACATAGAGCTACCTGAGTTACCTTCAAAACAGCAGCTGTCTTTCCCCAAGGCAAACGATCCAACAAAGAGCCTGAGAAAACCTGTCGTTTTTATGACCTGCTGTTGGAAATTACACAGCATCATATTCACCTCATTCCATTCATTAGTAGCAAGTCAGAAAATCTAGTCTACATTCAAAGGAAGGGGAATTAGTCTCCAACTTTGGAAGGGAAGACGAACAAGAATTTATGAGCTTATATTTTTAATTACCACAGAGAGGCTGTAAAGGATCCTTCCTTTCCTGCAAACTTCTAGCCTACCTTTCCCTCCATGACCTCCCTACCCCCACATCAACACACACACACACACACACACACACACATACACACACACACATCTTCACAATTTTCTTCTGTTCTCAGAAAGAAAGCCTAGGTTTCATGTAAAAAGATAATACGTTTTTTTGTTCCACAAAGCTCTTAAATAAGATTAAGCTTTATTTCAAATAATAATTAAAAAAAAAAAGATTCAAGCCTTCCAGAGAATTTATTATCAGGCACTGGTAAAATACATCAAAGGTCATGGCTTGTTATTATAAAAATTATAGCATGCTTTGACTCAAATCAAATTCCTCAAAATGTAGCACCTATATCATCAAGAAGTAGATACACTAGGGTTAGCATATGGCAAGTATTGCCCTGACCCCTGTTTCTAGAACTAAATGATGTGTGACTATAGCAGAAAGAGACCAATTTCCATAAGCTTGATGTGAGGAGCAATTTCTTTACAGTCTCACCATCTGCTGCTAGTTAAATTTTTTGCGCTTGCAGAATGGTATTTTTACTCCCCATCCTCCACCCCTTTAAATGCTGTAATGAACAAGAAGAATTATTGAAAATGAGGAGAACTATTTCCATACATATTTTAAAACACTTATTAATGGGAGTAGAGTACCAATTTCATTTTGAAAGCATAATTCAGCTTCCTACATACTGGAAAATTTTTACTGATCATTAATTATAGCATCATGTTAAAAATGCCTTTTGATGCTTTATGATGGAAAAAAAATCACACTTCTATGTTTTAATGATTAGTTATAGGCTTGACAAAAATCTCTGCATGTTTTAGTATAATAACTTGGGCACAAAGCTACTTAGCTTCTATTATTAGTTAAGGATGCAGTGGTCTTCAAATCACTTCAAGTGACTGTAAAGTACACACAGAGACACATGTAAGAAACAGGTTCTGCGATTAGAGGGACCTAACCTGACGTGGGATGTATCTAGTGTGTGGAAGCTGCATAACCATCACCGAATGTCTTCTGTATAGATCATCTGCTTACCATATGCTGTAGTCAACTTTTCCCACTTGAAACCATTCTCATTCTCCCTTTTCTCACTTGAGGGCTGTTGGCTGCCAGAGAAAAAACTTGACTTTCTTTTCATTAGTCCCACGTTAAATTATTGAGTAGGGTTTAAGAAGAGCTTGACTGATTTTCCTCTCCTCGGTGAAGGATAGATAAAGGGATAGGATCCCAGAGGGAATTTAAAGGAGTCTCCATTTATATATGTTGAGATTTGAATTAATGTCTTTCTGACACCAAAGCCACACTAGCCACACTTATTAGTTGTCATTATCATTACAGAGACTAGAACTTACCACCAGATAAAATGCTCTTTAAAAGGGAAGAATTAGGGGCGCCTGAGTGGCTCAGTCGTTAAGCGTCTGCCTTCGGCTCAGGTCATGATCCCAGGGTCCTGGGATCGAGCCCCGCATCGGGCTCCCTGCTTGGTGGGAAGCCTGCTTCTCCCTCTCCCACTCCCCCTGCTTGTGTTCCTGCTCTCGCTGTGTCTCTCTCTGTCAAATAAATAAAATAAAATCTTTAAAAAATAAAATAAAATAAATAAAATAAAATAAAAGGGAAGAATTATTCAGGAAAATTCTGTGGCCTCAAGTTAAAAGCAAACAAACAAGAACAGAAAGATAAGCAAACAAACAAAAACACTATTATCCCTTATTACGATAAAATATTTTACAGGATAGGAGCAGTTTTTCTACTAGGAAACAGATGTCTATACCCATTTTGAACGACTTATTTCCTTCCCAGATGTTACTTCTGCTGTGTAGTCATAAATACAGAGAATGATCTAATGTCCTCATTCAAAATACCCAAGAACCAGCTAAAGAATTTTAATTGTGAGATGCTTCTATGTTACCATATTTTAGGACACTTGGGTATCCTATACAATTGTTTCTTTCATGTAGGAGACAAATGTAGACAAAGCTTAAATCTCTTAGACTAGCTAGTTTTCCCTGAGTCCTTATGAATGTTAATTTTGAAATTTATTGATGCACCAGAAAACTGCTAGCCTAGCAGATCACAGAGTACAGATCTATGGACTCAATTACCCTATCCCAAATGCAGGCAGGTCTCACTGTGAATCTATCCTGTTTTACTATAGACAATGAGTTCTGCATACTAAATATAAAGTTTTTTTTTTTCTGCCACAAAACTTACGCTATCATGCCATAAATTAAACCAAGGAAGTCACTATTTTCTTGGCACATTATTGGAAAATTGATCACTTTTACATGATCCAATGGAGAAAATCTTATATACATATGTGATATGCACTCTTCCTTTTTAAACTCATTCCTCAAAGAGTCTAAGAGGAAGGGAATAGAAATAAATGGTAAGCATTTGGAGGGGAAGTGTCATATTTTTGACAACTAAAGTTTATGTTACTTGCAGTTGGTAGTGGAGGGGAAATCTAATGTATTTTTTTGTCTCCTCCCAAGTAATCATGGGTCATCTTCCTCTACGGTGCTCTCAATGGTTCCTTGTACATATCTCTATTAATGTTTTTATCTCTATCATTAGTTCATACCCTCTTGAAACAAGACACATGTTTCACTAATCTTGGTATCCCCAAACTTAGTGACGAGCTTTGCACACAGTAAGTCCACAATAAATATTACCGAAAGAATTGTTTTATGAAATAAAGTGCAATCTCCTTCTTGGAAGGTCTAGTTTCATGAACTATAGATTTATCTTATTTTGAAATACTTTTTGAAAATGAGAGTGTACATAATGAAATAATTATGAAAATATTTTTTAAATCGCTTCATATTTTACAGCTTACATTGATGTTTTATACCATTATCACAGCGGGGAAGAACTCTCTGGCACTAGAAAAAGCCACAAAACATAATGGATAGCAATTTCTTTTTAGTTTATGTTTGTTTCACTATTCATAATGATTGCTTTGCTACTATTCTCAATTATTATGGATGTTAAAATGCAATTGATAGCTATCACAGCACCAAATATACTCCTCAGCCATTTAACAAGTATCCAAATTTATAGTTTTTATTTGTTTTCCTGTTTCTATAGAGATATGTAACTATGTTACTTTATTCCTCTCTTGGAGAATTTAATACTTTCTCAGGCATAAGAGAAGTCAGTACTAAGTAAAAATGCTATTTTTTATATACAGGAAATGAGCATACTGTAGCATAACAGATACAAGCTAGAAGGTTCAGTCACCACTAGCTTTTGCTCTCATACAGCCATGTTAATCAAACGGCAAGTCATCTGCATCACTAAGAACAATAGCGCTGACAAGCAGGGATAATATTTGTCTTTGAAGAGGCAAGTTAGAAATGCGTAGGGACAAATAAATACTTGGTAATAATACTGATACTTCATTGAAAAAATCTTAAGCTTAAAAAGTGTTGGCTAGAAGGAATTCAAATCCCTGGGAAAAGATGTAGGATGAAAAATTGGACAGACATTCCATTTGAGGGGAGAGGGGAGTTGGTAAGGATCATGATATAATTTGGAAATCATTTGTTTAATTAGATTGTGCATTACTTCCTTAAAAATTTTAAGAATTATGTTGTTTTTCAAAATGACTAAGAATTTCTTATGAAAGCTATGCTGTTTTTTGCTGTATGCCCAGCATTAGTCATTGGAACCACTGACATGTAGACAAAAGCATATCCTGGTAGTGAAAATGGATTTGTGATAAACACCCCAGAATTATCAAATAGCTCCTGGGGTTCTGGCTGAGCTCAACAATGCAACAATGTAAGCCCCCCCCCTTTTTTTTTTGGCCGGGGGTGGGAGGGGGAGGAGGGGCCAAGGGAGAGAGAGAGAATCTCAAGCAGACTCCATGCCCAGCACAGAGGCTGACAGAGCTCAATCTCACACCCCTGAGATCATGACCTGACTGAGCCACCCAGGCGCCCTGAAACTAATTCTTTAGTATCAGAACTGACCTCCTAAGTTTCAGCTTATTTTTGCCAAGTTATCAAAGACAACACAACTAATTAATCTGCCAAACTTAGAGATAATGAATGACCCTCGAGCAACAGAAAGTTCTCACAGAAGCAACTTCCCAAGATGATTCCCCTCAAATAATTTTATAAACCAAGTTAGCCTCTTTCCTAAGGCTCATTTTCCTTTCTGATAGACATCCTGAAGGAATGTCCTCAAATTTCAAAGCTATCATTTAAGAGAGTCTATGATAATAGCATTTGTCATTCTGTGTGCATTACTTTGTATCTTCATAAAGCAAAACACTTGTCAATAAAATATGGGTAAATGTTAACACTGACATAAAGAAAACCAAGCTGAAATAAAGGGCAGAATTTCAACAGCATGTTTATAAATAGTTCCTATAAATAGATGGCCTGACTTCCACATACTGATCTTATTTCTTTTTGTTGAACATGCACCACCAATAAGAGCACCACCAAGTCTGAGATAAAGAATGTAAGGATAGTTTTGATCACAAAGAACTATCTACTAGATATGATGGTCAATGCCAAGTCTCACATTAATAGATCCATTTTGTCTTTAAATGTGGCCATAAAGACTACAGTTGTTGGCTGAGCTATTAAAAGGAAGATTATAAGCACCATGAATACACATGGTAACTAATTAAGGGAAATTCATTTGAGTATTCAAATTTAGTATTTTCCTACCAGTTCTTTTTGATATTAGAACTCAAATTCTAGAAACAGTTGAATGGATTCGCCTTCTCGTTTCTTTAAAGCATTTTCTTCACAAAAGTTATTTTGAAAATTCTCCCACCCCACCCCCTAAATGTTCCTTTATACTTTTTGCTAAAATTCCTTTATATTCTTTCTTCAACCATGTTATACTCTCTGGTAATTGAAAATAATGAAAAAAGAAAAAAGAAAGAACACCAAAAACTTAATTAAAGTATAGTTTTCAACTAGTTATAGGAACTTCCATTTCCACAGAATTTGGGGGGCAAGTCTACATTTTTAAGTGAACAGAAAAAAAAGCATGGCTATTGAATAGGGGATAAACAACCTGAACTGTTAAGGCAGTATAAACATTTCAATTGTGCAACAAATACACCAGGTCAGATGAAGTATGCTTTTGTCTGTGACACACACATATACACACACATTCCTACTTGCTTATATCCCTGCTAATCACATAGAACATGTGATTATGTCCTCCGAGACCTGCATGGAATCCCAGCAATGGATCACAAAACTGGACCACAGCAGAACAATTTTGGTTAGTGGCAAATAATTTTCATATGTCTTTGTTTTTTCTTTCTGCTTCCCTATCTGGCAGGCACACTTATTCAAGCAAACTATCACAGATGTTACAGGGTGGTAAAAAGTTCTCTGTAAATACCTGCTTGGTTCTTTAAGTTTTAATGCTGACTACTTCTCACGGTAGAGATCACGTTTCCAAAATGTATTCTGTAGCTGTTTCTCAGGAGCTTCCAGGAGATAGGGAACATATGATGAAGTGGGATTGGTCTAACTATAACAACATTCTAAAATTGCCTCTTCTTGCAGTATCAAAACATGTCAGAGCCCTCGAAGCTTCTACTGGTCATTCCAGACAGATCCCAACCCACACTTTAGTACCTGTGTGCCCTGCTGTGGGGTCATCCTGACTTCCATCAGGCAAATAGCAGTTCTCAACTCAGTCTACTGCACATAAACTCAGAAAGGCTCGGGAGTGCAAACCAGACCTTTTCTCTCTGCTTTACCCTTTTACCTTCATTTGGCAACCCCTTACAGTGTAAGGGAGGTCTGTACATAGATTACTCCAAGCGTTAATGGTGGAGAGATACCAAGTCTCTCCACTTTGGGTCTTCTCTTTGCCTACACAAACATGCCTCCTCTGGTACCCTGGATTCTGAAGCTCCAAACAAGAAGTCTGGCAAAGGAAAGTAAGGCAGCTTTTCTTTTCAACTTTCGTGTTTCCTCTCTTTAGCCTAACAAAGAAGACAGAAAAAAGTGCAAATGGGAAATGACATAATAAAATGGGAGTATAAATTGGGAGATGAAATATAATAGGATGTAGTATAATAAAATATAATAACCTTATCCATTTTTGTTTGGAGAAAGGGTCATAAAATTTTACCTGCATTTAGCTTTTCTTGCATTCTTATTCTCCTTGCCATCTGGACCTAATTTCTAAGAAACATTCACGTACGCCTTCCAGAACATGCAGATAAGCAGGTGCTCTTAAAGGTTAGTGGGCACAAAAAGCATTTAGAGGGCTTTTTCAAAATGCTGATTTCTTATATCTGCCACCCTTTCCTCCTTTCATTATTCAGTAAGTCCAGGTTGCAGTCATGAGAACCTGCATTAAAAAAATATTCCTGTGGGGGCGCCTGGGTGGCTCAGTTGGTTAAGCATCTGCCTTTCACTCAGGTCATGATCCCAGGGTCCTGGGATGGGGCCTCCCATCAGGCTCCCTGCTCAGTGGAAAGCCTGCTTCTCTCTCTCCCTTTGCTGCTCCCCTGCTTGGGCGCTCACTCAATCTCTCTCCCTGTCAAATAAATAAAAAAATATTTCTGGTGATTGTGATATACATACCCAATGATGGAATCACAATTTGAGAATCATTATATTAAGAGACAAGAAAAGTCAGAAAAGAGAAAGATTAAAGAAGACAGATTTCAAAGATTTTATAACATTTCAGTGAAAATTAGTCGTCATAAATAGTTATAGAGATTATAAGAGCAGAAACATCTTACAAAAGAAAACATTATGTGTAAGAAACAGTTGTGAGTTATTATGTATGAACTACTGAGCATTCATTTAAAAGTCACTGACTTGTGGAACTGGAAGGAACCATAGGAGAATGTATTCTGGCCAGGGATGAATCCAGGTTTTGCAAATATGGGAATGCATTCCATCTGGGAGGACTCTCCTAAGAAAAAAATATTTTAAGAATATGAATATAGAAATACTCAGGTAACCCAGAGTCTTGGCAGTGACCTGTGCAAGAGTCCCTGAAGCTTAAACTTCATAAGCCTTACACAAATTCCTCTGTGATTTCCACCATCTTTTATGAGGATGAATAATAGAGGTCAAAAAAACCTAAGAATGTTGACCATGTTCTCACTCACTAAGTCAGAGGTAGGATTGAGAATAACCTCTAGATCTCCTGACTTCTCATACCATACTCATATATTTATATATTCAATATTGAGTTTTATATATATGGTTTCTTTTTCAACTTCCATACAAGGAATGATGTGAACACCAACAGGGCATCCTTTGAAGTGGAAAGGAAATGTTTTAGAGTAGACATCTCTTACTGCTGAATATTAAAAAGTAATTGGCTTTAAAAATCCATAAGCGAAGCAACAGCTTTTGGTCAATTTTGGGTTTTTTTGTTTTGTTTTGTTTTTAAGTTTTATTTATTCATGAGAGAGAGAGGGAAAGAGAGAGAGAGCAGGAGGAGGAACAGAAGGAGAGAGACAAGCAGACTCCACACTGACTGCCGGGCCTGACATGTGGCATGATCTCAGGACCCCGAGATCATGATCTGAGCCAAAACCAAGAGTCGAATGCTTAACTGACTAAGCCACCTAGGTGCCCCTTTTGGTCCATTTTGAAGTCTTTTAATTATTTTCAGTGTCAAGTATCAGTTTTTTGCAACACCATCACACCTGGTCCTTCATATTCTAAATAATAGCAGCTAAAACTTCATTTAAATTTTGAGAGTTTAAATGTGTTAATTTAAATATGTTTAGTGAAGATAATTTAATGGATAGGTTAAGTCCTCTATTTTAACATATGGTTTTGGGCAAAATAATAGAAATGTTGCAAGGTCTCCAAAATATATACGAGTGTTTGGAAGATCAAATATTCTAGATGACAAACACCAAAATAGGCTGAAAATTAGATGCATTTTTGAATCAGCTTTCTAACATGCAATTATTTGTTTTACTATTTATGGATAATGTTTTTCAACAAATTAAAATCAAAATGGTGTATGTGAAGAATTAGTCCAATACATTACTCACTTAAGAATCGACAGAAAATGAGTATTACGAGAACAAAAATAAAAAATATGCATAGCTTTTTTAATAAATCAACTCATTTATTTTTATAACACGTTTTAGAAATAAAACATCTCCCAGAATAAAAGCCAAACATACCATAACAAATGTAATTTATGGAAAAACAAAACTTTAAAAGCCTTATTGGGACTTCAATTCCTAGGGATATAGAAATGCTTTATTTTTGAAAGTCGATTTGAAAGAATAATATCATCTCAGGGAAATACAAGTAGCCCACCACTATCGGTGTTGTTAGGGCCTCAACTGTTTCACATCTCAGACTAACTCTTTGTTGTCCTAACTTCCCAGATAATTATCAAATCTTTTGCTTTAAAGGTTTCTATAAACATGTCAGAAGAGGACTATTTTAATTTTAAGGGCACTTCATTCAAATCAATAAGAAAAAAAAACTTTTTAAAAGTGGACAAATGATATGAACAGGTAATTCACAGAAAATGAAGTACAAATAGCCAATAAATATATGAAATGGATTTGAACCTCTCAAAGAAATAAAAAAGTGGTATCACTTTTCCAATATTTTAAATGTGATAAAATACATATAACAAAATTTCACCACTGTAAATTTTTAAGCGTACAGTTCAGTAGTATTAAGTACACTTGCATTGTTATGCAACCATAACCACCATCCATCACCAGAAATCATCTTGCAAGATTGAAAATCTCTATCTCTGAAACAATAAATCCTCATTCCCCCCTTACCTCTAGCCCCTGGCCACCACTGTTCTACTTTGTCTCTATGAGTTTGACTACTATAAGCATTTCATATAAGTCAAATCATGTAGTATTTGTCTTTTTGCAACGGCCTTATTTCACTTAACGTAATGTCCTCAAAGTTTATCTATGTCATAGCAAGTGTCAGAATTTCCATTCTTTTTAAGGCTGAATAATATTCGATTTAATGTATGTATCACATCTTGCTTATCCATTCATCTGTTCATAGACTTTTGATTTGTTTCTACATTTTCGCTATTATGAATAATGTTCAGATGAAAATGGGTCTCTTTGAGACCTTGCTTTCAATTCTTTTGAGTATATACCAGGAGATGGAATTGCTGGATCTTATGGTAGTTCTATTTTTAAATTTTTAAGGAACCTTCATACTGTTTCCCAAAATGGTTGTACCAGTTAATGTTCCCACTAACATTGCACCAGCATTCCAATTTTTCTACATCCTCGCCAGCACTTGTTATTTTCTATTTTTTTTGATAGTAGCCATCCTAATGGGTGTGCAGAAATATCTCACTATAATGTTGATTTGCATTTTCCTAATGATTAGTGACATCGAGCATCTATTTATAGGTTTACTGCCATTTTATTTATTTTTTTTTAAAGACTTCAATTATTTATTTGACACAGAGAGAGAAAGAGCACAAGCAGGGGGAGTGGGAGAGGGAGAAGCAGGCTCCTTGCCAAGCAGGGAGCCCAATGTGGGGCTGGATCCTAGGACCCTGGGATCATGACCTGAGCTGAAGGCAGACGCTTAACCAACTAAGCCATCCAGGAACACTCTTACTGCCATTTTAATGTCTTTTCAGAGAAATGTTATTGAAGTCTTTGCCCTTTTTTTAATTGGGTCATTAGTTTTTTTGTTGTTGTTGAGTTTAGAAGTACTATATATGTTCTGGATATTAATCTCTTATCAGATATATGATTTACAAATATTTTCTCCCATCCTGTGGGTTGCCTTTTACTGTACTGAAATTATCTTTTGATGACAAATGTTTTTATTTCATAAAGTCCAATGTATCTACTTATTATTTTGTTGCCTGCATCTTTGATGTTATGTCCAAGACATCATTATCAAATCCAGTCAGGAAGCTTTTGCCCCATGTTTCTTCTAGGAGTTTTATGGTTTAGTTCGTACATTTAGGTCTTTGGTCCATTTTGATGTAATTTTGGTAAGTGGTGTCAGGTAAGGTCCTAGATTCATTCTTTTGCCTGTAGATATGCAGTTTTTCCAGCACTAATTATTGAAGACTGTCCTTTCCTCATTAAATGGTCTTGGTACGCTTGGTAAAAATCATTTGCCCATACAGGCACCTGGTTGGCTCTGTCAGTAGAGCATGTGACTCTTGATCTGGGGATTATGAGTTTGAGCCCCAAGTTGGGTGTAGAGAATACTTTAAAATCTTTTTAAAAAATCATTTGACCATATATGTGAGGGTTTATTTCTTGGCTCTCTATTCTATTCCATTGGTCTATATGTTTGTCTTAATAACAATATCATATTATTTAGCTTTGTAAGAGTGTCAAATTTATAAGGTGCGAGTCCTCCAGGTTTGTTGGTCATTTTTAAGATTGTTTTTGACTATTCAGGGTCCTACAGATTCCATAAGAATTTCAGAATAGGTGTTGCTATTTCTGAAAAAAAAATCATTAGTATAAAGATTGTATTGAATCTATAGATCACTTTGGATAGTACTGACATTTTAACTATATATATATTTTTAAGTAGGCTTATGAGTGTAATCCTTTTAATATGCTATGGAGGTCTGTTTTCCAGTACTGTGTTAAGGATTTTTGCATCAATATTCACAAGGAATATCAATCTGTAGTTTCATTTTTTGTAGTTTCTTTGGCTTTGGTATCAGGGTAATGCTGGCCTCATAAAGTGATTTTGGAAGTGTTCCTTCCTCTTAAATTTTTGGAAAATTTTTTGGAAAACCAATCTTGGTTTTAATTCTTTAAATGTTTGGTAGAATTCATTAGTGAGTTTATCAGGTTCACGGCTTTTCTTTGTTGGAAGATTTGGATTACAGATTCAATCTCCTAACTTGTTATAGGTCTATTTGTTCATAATTCATTTTGGTAGGTCTTTTTTTTTGTTTGTTTGTTTGTTTGTTTAAGATTTTACTTATTTATTTGACACAGAGAGAGAGATAGAAAGCACAAGCGGGGGAGTGGCAGGCAGAGGGAGAGAGAGAAGCAGGCTCTCCACTGAGCAAGGAGCCCAATGTGGGGCTCGATCCCAGGACCCTGGGATTGTGACCCAAGCTGAAGGCAGCAGCCCAACCAACTGAGCCACCCAGGTGCCCCATTTTGATAGGTGTTATATTTCTAGGATTTTCTACATTTCATATAGTTATCCAATTTGTTGACATACAATTGTTCAGAGTACTCTTATAATTCTATTTCTGTAGAATCAGTAGTAATGTCTCCGCTCTTATTTTTTATTTTAGTAAAACGAGACTTCTCTGTTCCTCTCCATCTCTCCTTAATCCACCTGCCTATGAGTTCGTCAGTTTTGTTGCTCTTTTCAAAGAACCAACTTTTGGTTTTATGGATATTTTCTATTCTTCCTCTATTCTGTATTTTATTTATCTCTGCTCTAATTTTCATTATTTCTTTCCTTCTGCTAATTTTGGGCTTACTTTCTACTTTTTCTGGTTCCTTGAAATGTAAAGCTGGTTGCTGATTTGAAATCTCCCTTCTTTTTTAATGAAAACAATTATAGCTATAAATTCCTTTCTTAGCATTTCTTTGCTGTGTCTCCTAAGTTTTGACATGTTATGTTTTTATATTTTCATTCATACCTAAGGATATTACTCCCCTTGTGGTTTCCTCTTTGAGCCGCTGGATTTTAAACTGCATTGTTCAATTTCTACAAATGTGTAAATGTTCTAGTTTTCTTTTTGTTACTGAATTCCAACTTCATTTGGTTTTTGTTAGAGAATATACCACTTTGTATTACATCTATCTTTTAAAAATCTATTGAAACTTAATTTGTGATGTAACATACGGATCTATCCTGAAAAATAACCCATGTGAACTTAGAAAAAATGTGTAGGCTGTTGGTGGGTAGAGTGTTCTACATATGTCTGTAAGATCTACTTAGATTATTGTGTTGTTCAAGTCCTTCATTTCTTTACTTATATTCTATCTGGTTGTTCTGTCCATTATACAGTGTGGGGTATTGGAGGCTCCAACTATTATTATGGAATTGTCTATTCCTTCCTTTGATTCTGTCAAGTTTTACTTCATATATTTCGGTTATCTGTTATTGGGTGCATAAATATTCATAATTATTATATCTTCTTACCCTATTGAACCTTTGCTAATATATAATGTCCTTTGTCTCTTGTAAGCTGTTTTTATTTTTTAAAGACTCCGTTAGACTCTGTTCACTTTTCTTCAATGTTTTTCCCTTCTTTTCCTCAGACTCAATGATGTTCATCACCTTAACTTCAAGTTTGCTAATTCATTCTTCTGCCTACTCAAATCTGTCTTTGACTCCCTCTAGCAAACTTTTCATTTCAATTATTGTACTTTTCAGCTCCATAATTTTGTCTTCTTTCTGTATTTCCTCCTTATTGATATTTCCATTTTGTTATATATCATTTTCTTGAATTTTTCTACATTTTCTTCAGTTCTTTGAGCATCTTTTCAACAACTATTTTAAAGTTTTGTTTAGTAGACCTGCTATCAGGTGGTTTTCAGGGATAATTCTTTGTTTATTTTTTCTTTTGAATGAGTCATACTATTTCTCATATCCTATTGCTTTACATGCCTTGTGATTTTTTTGTTGAAAACTGGACATTTGAATCTAATAATGTAACTAAGGAAGTCAGATTCTTCTTCTTCCCCAGGGTTTGTTTCGTTTTGATTTTTGTAGACTGTTCTGTGCTAAGGATCAGCCTAAGGTATAAACTTAAGACATACTCATGTCTTCTACTCTGCCTTTCCCTGTGCATGCACAACAACTTTCCAATTTCTGCTGTATGTGCAGTTGCTTTTGGATGTCCTAGCCTTTAATGTCCAATTCCCAAAAGGAAGAAAAGAGAAAAATGAAGAGGGGGTGGGAGCCACTGGCTCTTTAAATCCCCAGAAGTCACTTCATCTGGAGGGGCATGGTCTTGCAATAATGCAGAGAGGTGCAACAATGACTGTCCATCTCTTTGTCTGCACCTCTGTGATCACAAGCAGCAATCAGCATTCAGAGCACAGATCCCCGATATTTGGACCAAAGTGTCCTTTTTGCCCACCCTGACTCCCATAAGTAAGATATAAGCTTCTCTTGGAATGCATGCATAGCTACCTACCACAAAACTGTAGGATTGGGGTAGGCATCTGTTACTATGCTAAGAGCTGAAATTTAACCAAAATCTTTCTTTTTTAAACCTATCAAATTACTAAGCATAGCAAAGATGAGGAATTTTTTATAAATGCTAACTGAGATAGTATTTGTTTGTCTGTGTGTGTGGGAGCACAAATTGGGGCAAATTTCTAGGAATCAAAAGGACATTACTTAACAAAATTTTGCAGATACTTATTAACTCAGCTTTACCTGCAAATAAAGCATTACATAAGTACTCAAAGATATATTTGTAAGAGGCTTTTTTTTTTTTTTCCAAAAGAAATAACCTATAAGCTCTTCACTAAGGGAAAATAATCGATGGGGGAAAATATGCATGTACATGTTATATCAAAAATAAAATGTTTGGGCACCTGGGTGGCTCAGTCGATTAAGAATCTGCCTTCAGCTCAGGTCATGATCCTGGGTCCTCAGTCTGGCTCCCTGCTCAGGGGGAATCTGCTTCTCCTTCTGCCCGCCGCCCCCCCCCCATGCTTGCACACTCTCTCTCTCTTAAATAAAAAAATAAATAAAATAAAATAAAATATTAACAGTTATCTTTACAGAGAGGGATTTTGGTAGGGGAAGCTTTTATTCGTTAGTTTATTTTACCTTTTAATATCGGTTGATTTTTTAAAACCCCTTTTCCTCTGCTCTTGGATTTCCAAGGTGGTAAAATTATGAGCTGTATTTTCCTGTGGGAGAAAAATTTATCTCTACCTTGCTATCTATCTCTATAAGCAGATAACTGTCTCCATGGTGGCAGTGTTTATTCCAAACACCATGCTATTTGTAGCAGTGGTGTTCAGTGATATATCAAGTCCTCCTAACTGATATATAATCTTAAAAACAAGATTAAAAATTATGTTTGATAAAGAGTGGGTCAGTATCAGATAGTTTAATAAAGAATGAGTCAATATCAGACTTATAGTACAAATAAGAGGGGAGATGTTTGGATTCAGAGTAAAAGAAAATAATTTGAATCATAAAATACTAGATCCCATCCCTACACTGAACATACACAAATATTTCTATATTAGATTTCACATAGAATAGTGGGAGCCCATGCAATTTTTGGCAGTCACTGTCAATTTTATCTTTGTTCTTCTATTTACTAGCTAGTTAAATTTTATGGACCAGATCCTTAGTTTTTCAAGCCTCTATCTCATTTGTAAATTGGAGATTAATAACACACTATAATTACATTGGTGATTTTTGCCATGTAAAAACCGCAACAAAATGTTTTTGGCCTATCACAATAAGCATTTATTTCTCATATATCTAAGTCACTTAGCTGATGTAGTTCAGGCTCATCTGAGAATTTTGCTCTAGGCTGGGCCTTAGGTGACTCAGCTCTGCTCTATTTGCCTCATCCTGAGAAATAAGACATGGAGGGAAGCCTCACACATCTTGACTTCAAAATATATTACAAAGCTACAGTGATCAAAACAATGTGGTACTAGCACAAAGACAGACATAGACCAATAGAACAGAATACAGAGTCTAGAAATAAACCCACATATACATTCAAATGATCTTTGACAACAGTGTCAAAAATACACAACGGGGAAAGGAAAGTCTTGCTAAGAGTATTTGGAAAACTGGAATATTCGCATGCAAAAGAATGAAGTTGGATCCTTATCTTACACCATAAACAAAAAATCAAATCAAAGTGGATTAAAGACTTAAATGTAATACCTGAAACTAAAAAACTCCTAGAAGAAAATGTAGGGGGAAAACCATTGACATTTGGCTTGGAAATGATTTCTTTTACATAACACTAAAAGTACAAGCAATGAAAGCAAAAATAGACAAGTGGGGTTACATCAAACTAAAAAGCTTCTGCACAGCAAAGGAAATAATCAGCAGAGTGAAAAGGTAGCCTGCAGAATAAAAGAAAATATTTGCTATACAACTTATATAAAGAATTCCTACAACTCAATAGCAAAAAAATAAATGCCCCAATTTAAAAATGGGCAGAAGACTGAGATAGGTTTTCTTTTCTTTTTTTTTTTTTCCAAAGAAGTCATCCAAATGGCCAACAAACACAAGAAAAGATGATCAATATCACCAATCATCAGGGAAATGCTAATCAAAAGCACAATGAGATATCACCTCATACCCATTAAGATGGCCATTATTAAATAAATAAATAAATAAATAGCAAAATAATAAGCATTGGTAAGGATGTGGAGACACTGGAACTCTTGTGCACTGTTATTAGGAACATAAAATAGGGCAGCCAGTGTGAAGAACAATATGGAGGCTCCTCAAAAAATTAAAAACAGAACCATCAGATGATCCAGCAACCCTATTTCTGAGTGTTTATCCAAAAATATTGAAATTAGGATCTCAAAGAGATATCTGCACCCCCATGTTCATTGCAACACTGCTCACAACAGCCAAAAGGTTGAAACAACCTAAATGCCCCTCAATAGATGAACGGATTTTAAAAATGTGATATATACATACAATGGAATACTATTTGGCCACAAAAGAAGGAATTCTTATCATATGCTGCAACATGGATGAAGCTTGAAGACATGCTAAGTGAAATAAGCCAGTCACAGAAGGACAAATACTACATGATTCCACTTACACAAGGTATTTAAAGTAGTCAAAATCATCAAAGCAGAGTAGAATGATGGTTGTCAGGGACTGGAAGAGAGGAAAATAGGGAGTTCCTCCTCAATGCTTATAAAGTTTCAGTCAGGCAAAACAAAAAATTTCTAGACATCCATTGTATAACATTATGCTTATAGTTTATAATACGATACTGTACATTTAAAAATTTGTTTCGAGGGTAGATTTCAAGCTATATGTTCATTACCACAAATTTTTAAAAAGGCAAAAATCAATAGAGAAACTTCTTTTTGTGGTCTGAGTTTTACACAAAACACGTATTTCAATTTTCCACTTCTCCTGGTGTATACACATGCACATGTCCTAAGTGTGTAAGAAGCAGCCAAACATCCTTCTGAAGGAGAGAATGGACTTCATTACCAATACAGCATTCTAATTTTGGATTTGAACAATAGATAAGATGGCTTCACAAATATGAAGTTTCAGAATTAAAAGTTAATATTTGTTCAGAAACCTAACCCTACTTCACTTGGAGTGGAATCAGAAATGATAGAGACTGACATATATCAAAATGGAAAAATAAGTACTTCAAGGGCTTTCATTGTCTGTCAAAGGATTCCCTCTTGTCTGAGTCTGTGCTTAATTCCCTAGTTCTAGAACTTCATAGCTAATTAGAAGTCACACATTCCGGACAGATACTTTAGTTGCCTATTAGAAATTAAACTTGGTATAAATCTCTCCCAGTAATTGAGTTGCTATTTTACTAACCTTCTGTCCAGAGTGACACACCACAAGCAGCTCCACTTGACATTGTCACTGAGCTTTCACGCATGTGAGCTTTAGGGAGAGCAACATGGAAATTTTTTTAATTCTATTTTAAAACTTTACAAACTCTTAATAGAATTTTAGTATCAAAAAGTCTTGACCATGTCAGGACAGAAGAAACATTGGGGAACCCCTCTAAGTTCAGAAGCCACAGGACAAATGAACTAAACACTGAATAATGCATTGTTTTACTGAGTTGTAAGTGTGAGTCATCGGGAATTTTGGCAATCTATAGTCAAGCTGAGGGTACAGGGAAACATTATTATTTGTACTGGCCACTCAACGCACTCTAAACTAGAATATTTCCTTCGGAGGAACCTCAGAGTTTCTGCCGTTACCTCATCCCTCCTGGAAGATATTTCTGATGATTGAGTATTTGGTTTTTTGTTTGTTTGTTTGGGTTTTTTTTTAAAGATTTTATTTCTTTATTTGACAGAGAGAGTCACAGCGAGAGAGGGAACACAAGCAGGGGGAGTGGGAGAGGGAGAAGCAGGCTCCCCGCCAAGCAGGGAGCCCGACGCGGCGACGCGGGGCTGGATCCCAGGACCCTGGGATCATGACCTGAGCCGAAGGCAGACACTTAACGACTGAGCCACCCAGGCGCCCCTGATGATTGAGTATTTGTACTTCAGACCATGGATTCCATCAGCCTTGGCCATAACTGATTAGACCAAAATGGGCACCTGACCTCAAGGTACCTGTCCATGGATTGGTAGGCCCCAGGCTAAGCAGTGGCTGCCCTGAAACTCTGCCAAGAACAATACCCTATAAACTGAATGGTGACTAACAGACCCAGTAAGATCTTCCCTCTGTAGGAGCTTGAGCTGATGGGCAAGCAGTAAAAACCATGAGACAAGTAGCAGTTATGGAAGTCAACAACATAGTAGCAATTAGGAGATAGAATGCAGAGCATAGAAAACTTTAATGGTAGCATACAAACGTTCTGAAAGTAAAGCAGAGAAAGTAGCAGGGTTAGCATAATTGTATTAGGGAGAAATGAATGCTCGTTTCAGGAGGCAATGCTAGAAGAGGTGCTGCATCACCTCAGGTGCCAACAGAAACTTCTTTCTGAACCAGAAGAACAGCATTCTATTCCTCTATGAAACCCTACTCTAGCTGCTGAGGTTCATTCCTGTCTTTTTTACCTCAGTACGTACCTTTACAAGACACCTCCATTTGACAGGAATACAGCAAGAATTCTTCTCTAATTCCTTGTGATTAGGAAGGGCCTGAAGAATGCATTAATTACAACTATTTTGACTAATTTTAACCAGTCAATAGAAATCAAAGATAACCTGACACTTGGACTAATTAGGAATATGGGTCAAAATTATTGCCAGAATTTAATTTGTGCTATCTTCTTGTCCTTCTCCTTCCCCTCCTTCTTCTCCTTCTTCTTCTCTCTTTTCACCTATTTCTATTTCTCTCTTTTTCTCACCTATTTCTCTCTTTTCACCTATTCTTCTTCTCTTTTTTCACCTACTTCTAATTTTGAAAATGGGGTAGCAAACAGAGGAGTTGTAATGAAGAGAAAAGAGTGGTTGGCAATAGGAAGGGTGATACATAGGCAACAAGTCTCATAAAGTATTTTTATAGTTACAGTTGGAAATTGACATTTATTCATGCTAGGGTTTATATCTAGTAATAATAATTTGTGTACTGAATTTTTCACTGCCACTACATTCTAGGCAGGAAGAGCTGGTAGACCACCACTTGGTCAGCTGGCCATGAAGTCATGTCTTCAAGAGGTCTGTAGATTCTTCTATGATCTACTACTCCTTAAATCAGATGCTGTGATATGTTGGCCTACTGGGTGGAATCGATTCAAAAAATGTTTGGCTTTGTACACACAATACTGAAAGTCATATTAAAATTTAAAAAATTAATTTCCAATTAAGAAAATTATAACAAAATATTGAATTTTCATATTTATTTGAAAAATATTATCTGGCAATACTGGGCCTACATCTCACTATTAATAATTGGCACCTGGGTGGCACAATAGGTTAAGTGTCTAACTCTTGGTTTTGGCTCAGGTCATGATCTTAGGCTCCTGAGATCCAGCCCTGATAGGGCTCTGTGCTCAACAAGGAGTCTGCTTGGATTCTCTCTCCCTTTCCCTCTGCCCTTCCTCCCACCAAAATAAATACATAAATCTTTAAAAAAAGTAATTAGCTAAGGATGAAGTGTAGCTGTCCTTTTGGAGGGGGAATAAGCTCCCCCATTTGCCATAGTCCTTGCCACTTCACATTGCTCCCTGACATTGGGATAGACCATAAGGTATTATTTATCATTATATTTATGTACTTGTTTAATCTTAGGATTGAGAGGAAAATAAAATACTCCTGAATCTATGAATCTATTAAATATAGAACATCAAGGACTGAGAAGACTCTGAATTTACAAAAACAGGAAAGAATATATCTTGGTGAAATAGAAAATATTTGTTTGAGATTTACTTGCAAACAATATGTGTCTGGATGAAAAGAGCACAGCTTAATATTGCATAAGAAAATGTTCCAGGCCATCTCCTCTCGTGCGCTTTAGGCATTTCGATTTTCCATACCTGTCCTAGAGAGAATGCTTTATTGCTGAATGAAATCATGTCTTTTTCCAGCAGTCCTTTATTAAGTAGCTGTTAGCTGGTCAAAGTCGTGTTAAGGCTTTTGGAGGAAACAAAGAGATTTTTTTTTAAAGATTTTATTTATTTATTTGACAGAGAGAGACATAGCGAGAGATGGTATACAAGCAGGGGGGAGTGGGAGAGGGAGAAGCAGGCTTCCTGCAGAGCAGGGAGCCTGATGTGGGGTTCGATCCCAGGACCCCAGGATCATGACCTGAGCCAAATGCAGATGCCCAATGACTGAGCCACCCAGGAGCCCCAAAAGAGTTTTGCTATGACACTTACCCACAAAGAACTAATAATCTATTTGGGAAGATAAAATGAAAATATGAAAGTGAAATATGTTCTAAATTTAATGTTAATAAATACCAACAGTTATCACTTCTTAAGCAAGAACTAGGTTGGAAGATCACTTGTATGCATTATGCTCCATTCTTAATTCAATTTTTATAAAATGGGCATTATTAATTTTAAGAATGAAGAATTTAGGGTCAGAGAGGTGAAATGACTTGCCAAATTACAAAAATATTATTTAATGTTGTGAGCTGGAATTTGAACAAGGTCTGTTTGAATCCAAATCCTATACTATATCCAATATACTATGTTTTCTATACTTAAAATGTGTTTTCCTGGCAAAAATTTATCCACTGATATTTATATCATTTGATATCACAGGATTTTTTGGCCTCTCACCAAGATGAAATATATTAGGAAATGAGATGAAATGTTAGAATTAAATTGGTTTGAGACTTCCAAATTCCCATTGCTATGGAAATCATTTTGCACAATGCAAATATTTTAACTGGCTAAGACTCAAGGTTTTCCAAATTAAATTCTTTGCTTTCTCTCCATAGAATATTAGTTATTTACGTTTGTATTGTTCATCCATGGTAAGTCTCTTAATATCTGTGCTGATGTATCTTTAAATAACTGGTCTTGGCAAATGAAAGCACAATTATAACAAGAAAAACTTCTTCCCAAAAAACACACAAACATACACACACATAGGCACAGAAAATGACTAAAATCCTCATTTAAGCTTCTATTACAGCATTATTGAAGAAAATCTTTGTGTCATTTTACATTTGATATTATCTCATTCTTGATTTCATAACCCCTTCTTTCCTTACAAAAGGTTCTTAATTTACTTTAGAAATTCTATTTCAGATTTGCAAGGCATCATTTGTAATAACTTGAGACATTCTTCACCAAAGCTATTGGTTGTTAATAGATTCTTTGCTATTTAGAGAAATAACCTGAGTTTACTTTTCCACAATCAGAAATATTATTTAGTGAATGCTTATCATAGAGGTGCATCTAACTTATTCTGTTATAAATATTTTCCCTATTTTGCAGATGAGGGACTTAATGATTTAAGTTATTTGGCCAAACGTTCCCAACCAAGAAGTAATGTAGCCTCGATTCTCATTCAGATCTAACTTCCAAGTCTAATCTACTATAGTACACTACCTCCTACCCCAATGACTAAGCAATGAAAATGAATCACAAATGAATAAACCATCCACAGTTTTGACTGGATGCTCAGCTAGATCAGCAAGAAAAGTTACTCAGCGCCCCATTTACCACTTACCAACCTATATATGGGAGTGCTCTGGGGAACCAGGCATGCTCAGAAATCCAGGGTGAAAATCCAGAAAAATACTCTAGCCACATACGAATTGGAGTTAATACCATCTTAAAATGCATTTAATTTAATTCCTGTCGATGCTGGAATCCATCGCAGCCTGGTTAACTAGGACTTACAGTGTTCCTGAGTGAGAGTATTTGGCTCTGAGAGGGCAAATGTGGTTCAAAAATCCAGCTTTTGCTCCATTGACCAAACCATGAACCAGGGCCACGTCCATGGGCATGTAGCCTATGCAGTCACACAGGTCCAAACTTAGAAGGTTTTTTGCACTTGGTTTCATGCTCTATTATTGTTATCTTAAAATTATTAAGACTTTCTTTTTTCTTTTTTACGATTTTATTTATTTATTTGAGAGACAGAGGGAGAAAGAGGCAGAGCGTGGGAGGAGGCGCAGACGGAGAGGGAGAAGCAGACTCTGCGCTGAACATGGAGGCCCACGTGGGGCTCGATCTCAGGACTCTGAGATCATGACCTGATCCAAAACCAAGAGTCCGATGCTTAACTGACTAAGCCACCCAGGCTCCCTAAGATTTTAACAAAGAGCCTCACATTTTCATTTTACAATGGGCCCCACAAAATACATAGTCTTGCCATGAGCCCTGGTATGGTGCTGAATGTATCCAGAAATAGTGTTTTTTTTTTCTTTTTTGTACAAAGCTACAATATGGGCTAACAGCAATCTATATGTGGAGTACAAAAATGAGGAGCATCTAACAGAAATGAAACAGATATAGTCAAAAGAAATGAGCTGCTTTTGGAAAACAGACACTGACAGATGCATATTCATCATGACAGCCATTTATAGACATTCTAGGCCCCATCAAAGTTACCAAAATGTTAACTTGGGTCATTAAATTATCCACACTAATTTGCACATAATCTTTCCCCGTTCCCATTGCCTATTACTATATTACTAAATAGCTGCTCAAAATGTCCAATTTATTTTGCCTTAGAGGACGTAGGGCTAAGTGGAAAAGCAGGTTCTTATCTACCATAATTTGTAATTTGATTGTGGGAACAAAATGGACAAGGGTCTTTAAACTGCAGTATTATACTTAAAAGATAAACTGAGGCATATTTAAAACTATGAGGTTTATTTTAGCAAAAATGGATCTGAATCAGGCAGCATCCAATCCAGCAGAGAGAATGGAGCTCTGAGAAGATGTACAAAATGAAAGACTTTTATAGGCAGAGGGGAGTGGAATGAGGAACTTATATGAGGAAAAAAAGCAGGTTAGTTATTGCAAAGTTACTTTCCTTAGGGGATGGCAGGGGTCACTCAGGTAGATTACCTAACCAGTGCTGATGGTTAAAGATTTGGTGAAAGTTCATTTGATAAGGAAATGTAGTTATTTCGGTGGCATATAATAATTTAGGATAATAATTGGACAATGAGAGTAATGACATATTTCTAGAATTGTGAATTTCGGAATACTTGTATTAGTAACATACATCCATATACATATAGCCTAAAAGGGTTTATCATCACTTAATTCCCACGTAATTGAAAATACCAAATAAGCCTAATGAGTTTATCATGTCTCCTTTACAAGGTGAGAGACAAATCATTTGAGATTTTCCAGAGACCCTGTGGGAAATCTCAAGATTAGTTTGAGGCCAACAACTCCATTTAAAATTTGATTTTGAAAAAAATAAAAATTTTCTCTAGATTAAATAAAGGCATAGGACTCAGATTGAAAGGGGCTTATCCTGGGCGCCTGGGTGGCTCAGTCGGTTAAGCGTCTGTCTTCAGCTCAGGTCATGATCCCAGAGTCCTGGGATTGAGCCCCTCATCGGACTCCCTGCTCAGCAGGGAGCCTGCTTCTCCCTCTCCTGCTCCCCCTGCTTGTGCTCTCTCTTTATCAAACAAATAAATAAAATCTTAAAAAAAAAAAAAAAGAAAGAAAGAAAAGGGCTTATCCAGTACTATTGAACAGTAAAATAAATTCTAGTGATGGGGGAAAACAGTGACAATAACAAAATAACCTTGAGTACACAAAAATAAAATCCAAAAATCTACTATGCAAGATATAATAAAGTAATGTTGAAAGACATAAAAGTAGTCCTACATAGACAGGAAGCTACCTACATAGATGGGTAATGATTCTCCTAAAATTGATCTTTAATTCAATGGAAATCCAATAAAAATCTTAAGAGGAATATGTGCAAAACTTCAAATGATGTTAAAAAGTTCATATAAAATAATAAAGGACCAAGAATAACTAAGATAATTTTGAAGAAGTTGCTGATCAGCTACTAAAACTTATTATATAACTAGAATAATTAAGACTATATGAAATTGGCACAGAAGTGGAACAGAACAGAGAACCCAGAAACATGGAAACTTGGTATACTACAGAAGTGGGTAAAATCAGTGGAGAAAAGATAAAATCAGTAACTTTTTCTAAGACAAATGATTTTCCATGTTGAACAATAAATAGTGATCCCTGCCTCACATGATACAGAAAATTAATTTTAGATTGATGAAAAACCAAAATGTGCCAAGTGAATTTCACAATTCTTATTTTTTTTAATTTTTTTTTAAGATTTTATTTATTTGTTAGAGTGAGCGCACAAGCGGGGGGGCGGCAGGCAGAGGGAGAAGCAGGCTCCCCGCTGAGCAAGGTGCCCAATGATGCAGGCTGGCTCCCAGGATCCTGAGATCATGAGCTGAGCCAAAGGCAGAAGCTTAACCGACTAAGCCACCCAGGTGGCCCGTGAACTTCAAAGCTTTTAGAAGGTAACATATTGGAAGATCTTTGAGACACAGTAAAGTTGACTGGATAAAGATGAGCTTTGACCAAGCAATTTCATTTCTAGGTATGGAACCTAGAAGAATTTGCACTCATATGCACAAGCAGACATGCACAAAAATGCCCATTTTACAAGTTCTTGCAATTGTGCAAAACTGAGAAAAAAATTAAAATAAATACATTGAAATATACCTATAGTGAAAAAAGAAAAATAAATAAAAATATTATGCCATTATATTTATGGAAATGTATGCATATAGTGAAAATATAAAATCATGCATAAGAAAGAAACAAACCAACCTTAGGATAGAGGCCCCTTCTGGAAAGGGTAAGAGACAAAAGAACAGGACCAGTAAGAGCAATACAGGACCTTCAATTAAATCTGTAATATTCTATTGTATCTCTAAACATAATGGATATTAGTTATATTATTCACTGTACTTTTATATCTGTTTATAACATCCAATTAGAAATTTAGCTATTAAGATAAAAGACACTATACTTATTAAAATGAGTAATATGTTTTCTCATAAAAATTTTTTAAAAAATAAATTTGATTTTGAGAAAATGTCAAAAGGTTTGAACATGTGATTAAAGGAAATCACAGATCATGGGTGCCTGGGTGGCTCAGATGGTTAAACGTCTGCCTTAATTCAGGTCATGATCCCAGGGTCCTGGGAGTCAGCCTGCATCATCTGGCACCTTGCTCAGCGGGGAGCCTGCTTCTCCCCTTCTCTCCCCCTCTGCCCCTCCCTCCACCCCTCCCTTCACTTGTGTTCTCTCTCTCTCAAATAAATAAATAAATAATCTTAAAAAACATCACGGATCATTATGAAATAATACCCAATTACATATTTAGCCAAAATGACAGATTTTTGACAGAAGATTTTAAATACGGAAGATTACACAGTTGTGAACAAAACTTAGCTCTTTTTTTTTTTTTTAAAGATTTATTTATGAGAGAGAGAGAGAGAGCAGTGGGAGGCGCAGAAGGAGAGGGAGAGAGAGTCCCAAGCAGAATCCATGTTGAGCATAGAGCCCAACGCGGGGCTGGATCTCATGACCCCAAGATCATGACCTGAGCCAAAACCAAGATCAGACACTTTAACCAACTGAGCCACCCAAGCACCCTGAAAACTTAGCTCTTTTAATATTGAGAAGACTGGGTTTTCTTAAATAATCAAAGACCTTAAATAATCAAATAATCAAAGACAACATGAAGCACACTAAACAATTTTGATAAGACACAAAATCTTTGTTTTCCAGGTAGATTACCTAAAAGGTAAAACAAAGGCAAAACAACAACACAAACTTTCACAAGAGCAGACCACTAGGCCAAGAAAACTATCCTTTCAACAATAAGAAAATCAAATTCTAATTTTGCACCAGTGTACTTTTGATATGAAAATTAATTCTTTAAAAACTTAAATAAATCCATTCCTATCTTAGCCAGCTTGACCACACGTAAAATCCCTTTCCCAAGATTCTTTCTGCACAAAACTTCTATGACTTTTGTACATCCATTCAGATTTTGTCCTATTTTTTTTTCCTCTTTCTCATTATGGAACAACAATCATTTTACACTCCTTGCTTTCTTTTCATACACAGTTGTCTCCTTTCACCCTTATTATTTCTAAGTAGTCTTAACTACACACATTGATTAGAATTCTTAACCCTTTGAATTCTTAACTGCTAATGAAAACTAAGAAGTAAGCAATTGTGGACTGTTTCACTAGCATTCTGTGGGCTGCCAAATTTATAAATACATTTCATAATTCTCAGAAGTAAATTTTTCAATGTGGCACCAAACATGTGTACTAGTAGACCCACAGATCTTTAGTTCCTCAGTAAAAGGAAGCCAAAAGTAGGTAAATCTGCATGTAGTAATTAATGTTTCAGTATTTTATTTTATTTGGAAATGATCTAGATAGTCATTGAATATGTATCGTTTAACTTATCTCCATTTAACTTTAAGTTTTCAAGTTACCAAAAACTTTGGAAACTATTTTTTAAGTAGATAAGCCACAAAGCATAATTATTGTTGAAAAGCTCATATATACTTTTATCTTGTTTACATCTATTTAATTTACTTGATCTTAACAATTACGTTTGGATTACTCATGAAAATTTCATGAGACATTAAAGAACTAACCATCATATGAAGTTTTTTTGCTGACAAATTCTGTAGCAGAGATAACATAAGCTTATTGGAATTTTAGTAAACTTAGGTAGAATAAAAGTATTATATTTAATGCTGACAATTCTAAAGACATGCCTGTTTTAATTAAACCAACAGTTTTAAACTAGCTTTTATTTACTGAAGATTATCTTAGATCATAGAAACTAATCAAATCCACCAAGGCTGACTGTTCTCCAAGTCCAGATCTTCTAAAATATCTGCAAGCCTTCAGTAATGAATAAGGGAGGTTTTAGGATTGGGTTTAAAAAAAAAAAAAAAAAAAAAGGGTATGTGGGCTTTGAACTGTTTCCAGAGCCACATTTCTGTTCTTGTAGAGACCAAATTTTGTAGTTGCTTTTAATTCCTCAAATAATTGAATTGCAACCTGAATGATATCAAGAGGTTACCCACACATCCAACTATATTATCTTCGGTTTCCTGCTTTATGTCAGGGAGAAGATCTTCAACTAAAATGTTGACATTTTAAGAATCCTATGTTCCAGATTTAAGGCTGAGTGACTTTGTAATGTAGTATTAATAAATACTTCCACAAAGGCTTCAGGTTTTTCTTTTGTTCTGGGTACATAGTTTCCTTTTACCTTAGCAGAGAGGGCCTTTAAGAAAAGTTCCTATCAGGTTCTGAATATCAGCTTTCAATTTGACCAACTTCGGACCACAGAACTACTTTAAAAAAAAAAAAAAAAAAAACATCATTTCAAATACCTTGTCATGTTTCAGGCAGGACAAACAGTATATCTTCCTAGCGGTACTGAACAACCCCTTGAATACAACCCCAAAGAGGGTGCAAAAGATACTACCCTCCCACCATCCAGAGTCACCCCCAAAAAGAACTGACTTAGACAATTCCCTTGAGAGCTGGCAACAGTTGGTAGGACCCTAGCCACACAAAGAGTGCAACCCACATTTCTGTCCAGCCACATTTTGGGGGCCTCCAACCTAAGAAGATTGAACTGTCTGCACACACAAGAATCTGAATGCTGCAGTCAGGCAAAAAGCCAAGTCAAGTTCTTGCCACACAAGACAAACAAGAGGGCAACAGCCTGGGAGAGCAAAGTATTGACAATCAATGCGTACCCGAAAGCAAATTCACAAGTAACAATTCAAAGATCTAATTCTCACAAATGTTTCTTGCCTGCCAATCAGACAGGAAGGGACAGCATGAAATTGTACCTTTTTTCTCCTAACCAGACAACACAGAGATCTGGCACAGCTGACTGATAAGAATTCTTACCCTGTGCTGGTCGCTTCAAGTTTTCCCAGGATCTTGTTTGCAGAGTCTGGAGCAAGTGGAATGTCCTGGTGGGTCTCATATGGTCAACAAAAACTGTAAAGGATGAAAAATAATTTTCCCTCTCTGCATTATAGTGAGCGCTTGGCTGAGACCCCTTTTTCTCTAGGGCACCTCATAAATGGATAAATTAATCTGGATTAAAAATTCTCCACTGCAGCAACTTTAATTCAAAATGATCTCTGGTAGGGTTAATCTACTTGTTCAGCCTTAAAAACAAAATTTTACTCAGCTGACGCCTCACATTAGACCCAGTCCAGCTTAAATTGGGCGCAGTCTGGTCCGGTTCTGGTCATATCCAGTCCCCTCTGGACCAGTTCTGGTTTCCAAGTGAGACCAGCCTCACACTTCGTCTGGTCTCTAAGTTGGACCTAGTTCCAGCCCAGATTCAGTACGGCCAGCACAAGTCCGGTTTTTAAGTGCTACCGAACCCCACCTCTCACCCCTTCTGGTTTCTAAATTGGACCCAGTCTGAGCACAGACCAAGTCCGACCTCATCAAATCCGGTTTCTTTTCTTTCTTTCTTTTTTTTTTTTTAGGATTTTATTCATTTATTAGAGTTAGAGAGAACACAAGCTGGGGAGAGGCAGAGGGAGTGACGGAAGCCGGAGGCAGACACCCAACCGACTGAGCCACCCAGGCGCCCCCAAATCCGGTTTCTAAGCGGACTCACCTCTCACCCCGACGGGTTTCTAAACTGGACACATTCTGACACCAGTCCCGGTCCCGCCGGCACCACTTCCGGTTTCTAAGTGGGTACCCAGTCCAGTTCTAGACCCGGCCTGGTTTCTAAGTTGGTACCCAGTCCTGCTTCACACAGTTCAACCCCAAATCCAGCTCAGTTTCTAAATCAGACCCAGTCCAACTCCGGATCCCACCCAGATTCTAGTTCCTACCCGGCCCAGCGAGAGACAGCCCTGGTTTCCTTTCTTCTTTCTTTCTTTCTTTTTCTTTCTTTCTTTCTTTCTTTCTTTCTTTCTTTCTTTCTTTCTTTCTTTCTTTCTTTCTCTCTCTCTCTCTCTTTCTTTTCTTTTTCTTTCTTTCTTTCTTTCTTTCTTTCTTTCTCTCTTTCTTTTCTTTTTCTTTCTTTCTTTCTTTCTTTCTTTCTTTCTTTCTTTCTTTCTTCTTTCTTTTTTTTTTTTTAAGATTTTATTTATTTATTTGCCAGAGAGAGACATAGTGAGAGAGGGAATGCAAGCAGGGGGAGTGGGAGAGGGAGAAGCAGGCTTCCCGTGGAGCAGGGAGCCCAGGCAGGGCTGGATCCCAGGACCCTGGGATCATGACCTGGCTTATCGACTGAGCCAACCAGGTGCCGGAGCCCCGGTTTCTAAGTCGGACCCACTCTGGCCCTGGACCCGCCCCTCGTCCAGCCCAGTATCAGGTCTGCTTTCTAAATGGGACCCAGTTCAACACTGGACCTGGCCTGGTTTCTAAATCAGTCCCAGTTTGACCCCAGACCCAGTCCTGCCCACACAGTTTCGAAGTGGGACCCAGTTCAGCCCTGGATCCAGTCCAGTTTCTAAGTAAAGTCCAGTCCAGTTTCTAAGTCAGACCCAGTGCAATGCCGGATTCCGCCCAGGTTCTAGTTCTTACTCAGTCAGCTAGAGACAGGCCTGATTTCTCAGTTGGACCCATTCTGACCCTGGACCCACACCGAGTCCAACCCTGCATCCGGTCTGCTTTCTAAGTGGGGCCCAGGGCAACCCCGGATTCTCTCCAGTGTTTTAAGTCACCTAGCCCAGGCCCGCACCCATCTGTTTCCTAAGTCATACTCACTCCTGTGCTTCACCAACCAAGTTCTAAATCCGGCGCCGTCCCACTTGGACCTAGTCCAGCCTTCACCCCATCGAGTTTCTAAGTGGGACCTAGTACAGAAAAAGAAATGCTCAAAGTCTGAAAGCTCATAATGCAGAAACTGCAGAGCTAGCATCCCGGAGGAACTTAAGTACCACCTCCAGAGGCAGTAAGAAAGCAGCAAGCTCAAGGAACTTGACAGGTAACTAAACTGGGTTGCTCCTACCTCCTGGGAGTCTTAGGGGGGGGTCTCCTTTGGATCCCTCTTCTGACAACAGAATTGTTGAAAGGTAAACTGAGGCATATTAAAAATTTTAAGGGTTTATTTGAGCAAAAATCAGATCAAATCGGGTAACACCCAATCTAGCAGATAGAAAGGAGCTCTGAGGGGCTGCCTAAAATGGCTTTATAGGCAGAAGGGAACAGAACAAGGAACTTGGATGAGGCAAAAAGCAATTTGGTTATTAGAAAGTTACCTTCATTTGAGGGATGGCAGGAGTCTATCCGGCAGATTACCTCACCAGTGCCAACCAGGTGATTCCTGATGGACTGGTTTAAGATTCCATTTCTGAGAGGGATGAAACTATGGTTAAATCTCAGTATGGTGATATGGAGCTTAGCATGAACAAATCTATTCTGGGACTGTTGTCTTGTTTTTAACGTAATTTACCATCAAATTTCCCATTCAAAATAGACACAGATAAAATTTCAAGGTACTCAAAATTATATATACATATACATATATATGTGTGTGTGCATATATATATATATATATATATTTTTTTTTTTTTTTAACTTGAGTTTAGGTTGCTAAGATTTCCCAACTTTACTAGAAAGAAATGTGGTACTTAACAACATTCCTAGCTTTTAATATCACCCAGGGAGATATAAAGCCCTGCAGGAAACTGTTTTCTGTCAGACTACATTATGTAGTCTGATCAGGCGGGTCATTGACCAGTTGCTCACCCCTATCAGTTGCATTAGCATTTAACTTGTCACTTTAAATTAGAAAGGTAACAAACCTTTAAGAAGGTTACAGAAGTTTTAATCCCCTACTAAAAAGAAAAAGAATACTATTGAATTACATAGAGAAGTTATCTTCTTCCTTTGTCCAATTTTGGTGATATATCAGGGTTTTTTTCTTTCAGAAATTTTACTTTCATGATGTTCAAAAGATGTAAGCTCCAAGAACTATTAAGAACCAACATGAGTTGCCAGTGCAATATCTGTCAAAAGAGAGGAAGAGTTAGTAAATATTTGTGAGGGTTTCCAGGTTCAAGGAAAAGCAAGTGAGTGGCAGGTGTCAGAGTAACCATGGAGTCCATTTTGAAGCTGTAGTATCCCAGCTTTACAGTGACAAGACCAGTGTCGTAAGCATGCAGGAGAAAGTAAAAGAAACCCTTCGCTCATAAAGATGTCACTGTGATGGATATTCATGTATAAGTTTATTAGTAAGTAGAGTTGACAAATTAACAAATAAGACCTCAGTCAGTAAGATATACCAGACTCTTCCCTTTCTCTTAGAACTGCAGAAGAGGAGCTTCACCCAATGGACTATATTTGTCTTCCAAAATAACTTTTCATCAAGTGGTATTTTGCCCAATGTCAATGGAAAAGTCAATGAAATTTTTGAAAAGCTGCTTTTTTTTGACATTTCCTTTTTTAAAAACAAGTGCTTGTTTTGTTAAATGCATACAAAACGAGTGGATTTGTTGCCCTGTAATTATGTGGCATTTAGGAAGTTCTTGGATAAGCCCGTACCTGTATGAACACAATGCTCAGCAGAGATAAATAATACACTGTTGGATTAAGTGTTTCAAGTGTAGAGGAAGGCGTGAATAAAACACACAATGTGAAACGATGAACCCGTGCATATATAATTGAGTGGTAGATAAAGACATAAGTGCTGAAAGGAATATGTTAGCAGGAAAAAAAAAAATTGCTGTGTTCAAGACAAGAATATATTATCCTGGAGACACATTAGCTATAGCTGATTACTGAGTATCTTTTTAGTTTGCAAAGGAGAATTACCTCAAGATACCAGCTCTGCTTTATATATGCTATCTCATTGTTCCATAGTCTACAGAGCTGCCTGCCTACAAAATTACCAAAACAAAATAGCTCCTAGAAGTTGTTTGTTCCTTAGCATGTTCCCAAGCCAAGTTATGTAAAATAACCGTAAGACTCAGGCAATAAACCTCATTGTCATCTGTATAGCTACCCAATGAGAGATTTACAGTGTTACTAGCAACACATAAACACATTTTCCACTGACAAGAATTGTTGAGAGACCATGCTGATGTTACTCACAAACTTATTCTTCAAAAACGAAGAAAAATTACTCTAACATTAGAGATCCACCTTATTTAAATGCATGGAGCACTGGGTGTTATGCACAAACAATGAATCATGGAACACTATATCTAAAACTAATGATGTAATGTATGGGGATTAACATAACAATAAAAAATTAAAAAACAAAAAAACAAAAAAACAATCACCTGTGGTTTAAAAGAGCAGATTTTAAGACATCTGTCACACAGAAAAAGTACCTCATAAACTTTTCTTCTACAAGCTGTATCCAAATTCAAGTCCTTTTCAACAATTGATAGGCTTACTAGAATGTCTAACTATCATAATAAAAATCTTTAGATATTAAAAATATATATATATGGGAGGGAAACTGTGAGAATTGTCAGAGTTCTGTAGTATGAAACATCCCAGCGGCATTCAAAAGACCACATTATCTCTACATCGTGTATTTGTTGTCTTATAGACTGACTGATGCTATAGAAATGCAAAAAAAGTTATAGCAAAACAAAAAAAAAGTAAAAATAAAAAATGTTTATCCTTCTTTAGTAATTGGAAAGAGTCTTTTTAAACTAAATATGTCACAGTGAATTAAGAAAATATAATACTGAAGTCTGTGAAACATCATTCTTTTTTTTTTTTTTTTATTCATTTGAGACAGAGAGATACAGAGAGAGAGAGAGAGAGTAGGAGCAGTGGGGAGAGGCAGAGGGAGAGAGAGAAGCAGACTCCCCGTTGAGCAGGGAGCCTGATGCGGGGCTCGATCCCAGGACCTAGAGATCATGACCTGAGCCGAAGGCAGAGGCTTAACGACTGAGCCACCCAGGTGCCCCAGTGAAACATCATTCTTAAGAGAGGACCCAGAGGGCACCTGGGTGGCTCAGTTGTTAAGCGTCTGCCTTCGGCTCAGGTCATGATCCCAGGGTCCTGGGATCGAGCCCCACATCGAGCTCCTTGCTCGGCGGGAAGCCTGCTTCTCCCTCTCCCGCTCCCCCTGCTTGTGTTCCTGCTCTCGCGCTCTCTCTCTGTCAAATAAATAAATAAAATCTTAAAAAAAAAAGAGAGAGGACCCAGAAAAAAAGCAAGTTGGAAAAATATACTCTTTTTTAACAGGCATGCATACTTATAAGGAGGACTAGGAAGTATAAAAAAAATGGTTACCACCATAGAAATGTCTTCATGGCATAAAATTGGACATAGAAATTCAAATAAGCTTAATTAAAGAAACACACACACACACACACACACACACACAAATATCCCAAAGTCACTCTCTGGCACTTGGTATTGGGAGAACTAATAAGATAGTCTCTGTCCTAAAGAAAAAATCACAATCTAATATATACTCCATAATTATGTTTCAAGCAGAATGGTATTTATTTATTTAGAGCCTGTCTCATTTCCTCCAGATTTAAAGATTGCTCATAAAAAATACAAGTGAATGAAACTGAAAATAAGTGGTAATATGAGACAAATAAGTTTAGGTCATTTAAAGCCACAAGTAAGTTTAGTTTAAAATATTCATGCTTTATTTTTGTAGTGAACAGAAAATGGATATTAGATCACATTAAACAGAATATCTATTGCATAATGCTATAAGGTAATGTGTGCAGAGTACCTACATAGTGCCCAGCTCATAGTAGGTACTCAGTAAATCTTAACTCTCTCATTTCCACCATTGACTAGCCTTAAATTTCTGGTGTATAGACCCATTCAAGGTTAGTAGTTTAAAAATAAAAGTGTTAGGAATTTCTACTTGCCTAAATAAAATTTGAACTTTGTGATAATACATATAGTCAAAACTACATCACCCTTCACTTCCCTGATGGGAAAGCTCTTAAAACTTGCTAGCACAGACAGATCTCATCTGACAATCAACATCAGATGATTCACACTTTACATCACAGGCAAATTGCAAGCATGTTGTCATGTGCAGTAATTATAACAGTAAGCCAAGGTATCAATGAATTTATGAGCTATTCATGGGCTCTGGGAAAGACACATTTTCTTCTGTGAGTAGTAAAAACTAAAAATGGAGCTATAAAAATATTCTGTGCAATAGCATCATCATTTGGGTGAGTATGGAGTCTTTCATGAGGACAACTTTAAAGAGCCACATATATGTAGATATGTATCTGTGCTATTCCTTACCTATTTAATTATCAGGTGCATTCCACTCTTCAGCAAAGTACATTTCTAGGGCAGGTAAAAATTAGGATCTTTTTTCCTCCCTTGCTCTGCCTTAGGCATGTCTATGGGCAATGGCTGTACTTCTTTGTGGTTGAAGTTCTCCGCTGGGTATCTGCTGGACAGCCCTCTGGGGTCTGATCCAGTCCTTTTCTTCTTTCTCTCAAGATCCAGGCACAGTAACTGAGTCAGCTGTTGTTAATCTCTATGTTGCATCCCCATTCTCTTCTTGACTTTGTAATCTTTTATGTTGCCTGGTCATCAAATCCCTGTATTGAATTATCTATTTATTTTTTTTTTAAAGATTTTATTTATTTATTTGACAGAGGGAGACACAGCGAGAGAGGGAACATAAGCAGGGGGAGTGGAAGAGGGAGAAGCAGGCTTCCCGCTGAGCAGAGAGCCCGATGTGGGGCTCGATCCCAGGACCCTGGGATCATGACCTGAGCCGAAGGCAGACGCTTAACGACTGAGCCACCCAGGCGCCCCTTGAATTATCTATTTAATGATTTCTGTCTCCTGGCTGGATCCTGCCTGATACACGACTCTAATGTGTTTGTTTCTATAATATCAATTACGTGAATCTGTAATCAAATAGTATATTGAAATTTTAATACATTGAAAGATAGAGTACCAATGTGATTTGGAATCTGTGATTAGATTCTTATTTTTTAAATGTGGTCCTTTTAAGAGAGAATATTTGATTCTATGAAGTTGAGACAAAACTCAGTCCAAAGTGTTTTTATTTTTTTTAAAGATATATTTATTTATTTATTTGAGAGAGAGAGAGAGAGAAAGAAGGCATGTGTATGCAGGGGGAGGGGCAGAGGAAGAGGGAAAGAGAATCCTCAGAGTCCTCAATGATCATGGCGACCCAAGCGGGGCTTGATCTCGCGACCCATGAGATCATGACCTGAGCTGAAACCAAGAGTTGGACACTTAACTGACTGAGCCATCCAGGCACCCCCCCCAAAGTGTTTTTAAATCTGACCACCATGCAAGCTTAAAATTTTAATCTCAAAATTTTATAAAATTTTAATCTCAAAATTTTATAAAATTTTATTTATACAAAAAAATTTTTACAAAAAAAATTTGTAAAAAAAAATCAAAGACTGAAAACTTTGGGACAATGGTTAATAAGTGTCAGTATGTGCACTTTCAAGGCAGCTAGTACCCATCCAAGGTAAGTAGTGTATATCTGCTAATGTTGTTACATTATTAGTGTTGATATGTTATTTATAAGAAAGCAAAAAACACTTGTTTACAGTTTAGCAGAAAGAGCAGCAAATTTACCTTTAGTGCTGATAGCTAGGTCCATAAAATTTTTTAGTAAGAAAAAAGAGATCAAGAAAGGCATCTGTGAGTCAAAAATAACTATTGGGGAATTTTTATTCTCCCATAGTTAACAAAAAAAAAAAAAATGCTTATAACACATTTTCTTAAGGAATGGAATCTTTCTGATATCCAGGATACCAATGGCTTTCTTTTACTTATGCCTGTTGTATTAAAAATAGGACATGGATTATGAAGAGCATAGTAACTTTTCAGAGTACACTGGGATGCTGTATGGTATCAAGTGCAATTTGTTGTCATTGGTGACTCTGAAGCAAGCTTAGCCAATTTACATCTTTTGAGGAAGCTCTATGTTGTATAGGTGTATCATTTGCATTTGATTAAAGATGATGCTTGTTCTGATTTTATGATGTGGCCTGGGATATAGCTCTGGACTGTACCATTGCTTCATTGAGAGAATCAGTTATGACTTAATATAATTTTGACTTACAGGAACATTTCCTGGGTGACTTACCTTGAGATATAAATCTACCTAAATCACATCAATATAAATTCCAATCTTTTTCAAATGTCAAAACTCTGGGGGAAAAAAAAAATAGAACACCCAGTGTTGAGACTTTAGAATACCAGAAGACATTCAGAAGTAAACACGAATCTTTTCCAAAAATATTCTTCTCTCTCCCCTCTTGGACTCCTCTGCTTCCTCCCCGCATTCTCTCCTACTCTCCTTCTACCATTCATTCCTTTCTCTTTTCTCCCTCTCTCCTTTCTCTCCCTCTCTCTTCTCTTCTTCTTCCCTCTTTATCCTTCCTCCCTGGGTAGGAAGTTAGTGAATGGGGTGTCAATAATCATTATTGCATTTTTTCTACAAACTTCTCTGATGGCTTTTCTATATACCGATGTTTGAGAACCACTGATTTAGAATGAAATTGTTGCATAATTATTTATGTTTCTATTTTCCTAAGGAAAATAAAGTCCAGGAAGTGTCTATGTTCCAGTTCCTAGATGTTTGGGGGATTGCTTCTCTCTGGTCTTAGAAATTTACTGTTAACTTAAATCTCTTATTTAGACAAATGTAATTGCAACTTTTAGCTGGACAATTGAAAATGAATCTTATTATTTGGTAAGGAAAGTGCTTAGGCCAGATCTTCTTGAATTCTGATTCTTCTTATAGGATCCCACTCACAGAGATTTATTTTCAGTGCAGTTAAATAAGTTACCAATGTCTCCCTAACTGGAAAATCATATATGATATTTTTTATCCCAACCACATAATTTTTAGAAAAGTCAATTATCCTTAGTTGATTACAGTAAAATAACAATAATAGTAAAAAAAAATAATTATTAATGTTCTTGTTATATTGCCAATACCTATTGCCATTTTAAAGTACATATTACATGCCAGACACTTTCTATTACTAGAATCTTTACAATAAAGATTGGTTGATCTTAATGTCTGTATTTTCAAACGAGAAACTAAAGTCTATAGTATTTGAGTAACTGGTCTAAGATTCCAAAGTTAGCAAGTAGCTTTGGTGGAATTTGAATCCAATTCTATCTCTTTAATATTTTTTTTTCTCTTTTGTCATGTGAGACTTCCCCTTGATGATTATAAATTAGTATAATATGATTTCGAACAAGAGCAAGTCTACATTAAATGCACCTGTTTATGGAAAGAACTTCATAGACTTCTATTTAATTACACGTAGTGATTTATTCACTCAGAAAATATTGATTGAGGTCCTAATCTGTGTCAAAGGTAGCCAGGAAATATAATATGTGAGCTTTGGGGGCAATGTTTTCCAATTAATTTGCAGTTGATGCACTTTGATATGTGGTTAGCCTTGTAGATAATGGCATGCATTTGTAAAGGAACGACTAGTGTGATGATACAGGCCAGAAAGAATTGCATGGTCACATGGAGTGGCATGCTACCAAATGCTCAACAAGAGGTTCTCTGGGGGTGCGAAAGAAAGGATGGAAGCCCTGATTTGTACCATTTTTTGATTCCCATGGTATAAATACTCCTACAATGACCTATTCCCTATCAACAATGTGACATCACTGAACATGGATTTGGGCATAGATACAAATAATGTACAAGCTGTCTCTAGCACATCACTAGATGGTAACTGTATTCATTATACCTGTTCATTAAATTAAACCCTAAACACCTAACTGGCCTTTAGGTGCATCATTTCTATGATGTGACTGGAGAATCTGGCTATTTTCAAATGTTATACTTTATTAATTGCAGTACTGTTTTGATCAATTCATTGGCGCTCAGATGTTAAATAAACCTGTCAGATTATAAAGACTCTGTTTAAGAAAAGTGCCCATTATTCCACTTTCTTTCTTTGCTGTCATTATCTCCAACACTTAGCTCTGGGCCCAGATTTTTTTTTTTTCCTTTCTTTTTCTTTCTTTTGTCTTCTTATAATAAGGTACAACTGGGCTTAATAATAGCAGGGAAAAAGGGAAGGGAAGGGACCAAAAATGTGAAGTAGCCATTAGTATAAATCATGCCAACAAATATTAATTCAGGCAGAGTGTGATTAATTTGGCTTAAATGAACTAGTTCCTCCCAATTACAAATGTGCTAGAAGTAGGCGGTAGAGAATGACAATTGAATCTTAATATATAACATATCAAACCATGCAAAATGTAGAGACCACTCATAAAATTGCAAAACAAGCATAACTTCATTACACCACAATAAAAAAGAAAGAAAGAAAGAAAGAAAAGAAAATCAGTGGTCCTTGTATTATTTAACAACAACAACGGGTAGCAGTGAGTCTTTCATGCAGAAACCATACAGGAGAACCCATACCAAGAAGACTTCTGTTCAAGCCTCCAGCATTAATGTTCTTTCAGTTGAAAGTACCTCCAAAATGATGGTCTAGATTCCCATTCTTTATGTCTCTATGGGGAGTCCAACTCTAACCCAGTTAAATAAAAATAGTCACTCCTCTGCTTTAACAGGACCCATGTGATTGCAAAACAAAGTATACGTGAGTCACTTTAAAGGCCCTCAGAGGACATACAAGGTTGCCTGCCTTACGTTTTCTGCTTTAAAAGTTTAGCTGTGGAACAATGAAAAACATGAGTATCTTGCACCATTGACTACTGTCAGTCAGGCCTCTCCATCTTTGGCCTACAAGGGTATTATTATTTTTTCAAGGAAAATCATCAAGTCAGAAAGTAACGCTCAGAGGCATCCTGTGGAAAAAAGGTCCAGGAAGAAGGGAATGAAGTAAAGTGGAAATGGTTGCATTCTTGCAGACATTATAAGCATACTCAAACTTTCTTTTCCTTCTCTACCTTTTAGGAAAATTAATTTTTATACTGTCACAGGATAGAAACTTATACTGGGCAGGTATTGCCTATGATAAAATATCATCCTCTTCTTGAAAGGAGGCCAAAAGACGGAACCTGTGCATGTTGAAAAACACTAAGGTTCAATCTTGTCTCTTATACCTCTTTGCTAGAAGGGGTACACTACTTGGTCAAGGGTGGTGCTGCTAGAATGAGCTTTTCTATATTGTTTTTGAGGCCTTTATTTGCTGCTTGCTCACAGTTTTTTAATACACACACACACACACACACACACACACACACACCCCCTGCACATTGGCTGTGATTTCTGGATCCAGCCCTTATTATCTCTGTAATCTTGAATAAGATATCCAAAACATTTCTGAGCCTCCGTTTTTTGGTGTGCAAAATAGCATATATTATCTAATTCATAGGATTTTTAGTAAGTTCGAGAAGATAGTGAAATAGAAATGCTTAATAAAGTTACGGACATCGTATCAGTGCTTAGTAAGGCCTATTGTTACTAGTAATACTTATTTACATTATTATCTAGTGCCTGAAATATATAGACAATAGCAATTAGATGGAATGATTAGCCTTTTTTTTCAATGATGGTCACACACACAAAGATGGGCATACACATATTCTGCTTATGCTCTGAAGTTGTTTCTTTGTAATTTGCTTTCCCATTGTCCCAGTACTCAGACTATGTTCTTCACATAGGGGCTAAACAAATATTTGTTGAAAGAACTAATTCAAATTAAAATAATATATTCATGCTTAAAAAAAACAAAACAAAAAGAATATGGTAAAATTCCCCCTTAGATTTGGTTATTGGAAGAATTTTAACTTCATGTAGCCTTTGGAGAATTTAGTAGAATGAGTTAATTGGGTGCAACAGAAGGATGAAATGTGAGATCTATGTAATCAGAGCCTGGTTTGTATGGTGCTAAGACTAATATTCACCTATAATTTCCTATCAATATATTCAACTTTAATAGAGTGTAGATGATTATTTATACATTTTAATTCATTGTAATTAAATGATTGATAAACAGCTGTTCCCCCTTAAAGCTATAAATAGCCATGTGGCACAATATACAATTTTAATTCTGAAGGAAAATGATCCTTATGAGGACTCCCAGAATTGAAATAATAGCACATTCTGAGATACTCATGCACAACTGCTAATACAGTTGGTGATTTTTCTGGATTTAATTCCAATTAGTATCAAGAGATAATATGATATCATTAATATTAAAAGAATACATCTTAAAATCTTCTAAACCAACTGATATGCCCTGAAGAATGCCAGTGCTATACACAAACACCAACAAACATAATAATCAATACATCTGGTAGTTTTATAGATCTCTATAATTCATTTAGTATAAGAATCATGCTTTTCCTGCACATAAATACCATAACATAAAACTATCTGACATCCCATAGTTGAGCATTATCTCTTTAAAAATCTTTATTATGTTTTTAAATATCACTTTCATCGATGTTTCGGTTTAGAGCCTATCTCATTTGATTACCAATTTCTGTGATTTAGCATAGCAAATTAGTTATAAATATCTGTGACAAGAAATAAATGATGCAGTGTAAGTGGAAAATATTACATTTTATCAAGGCTAGGCTTATTCTATTTCATAGTGTCAAAACAACATCAAAAAAACATATCATGTAACCCAATGCTTCCTGAGCTTTAATGTGCATTAGAACACTTGGGGATTTTGTTAAAATATAGATTCTTATTCAACTGGTAAGGGTAGGGAGATTCTGTATTTCCATAAACCCCCAGATGATGCAATTGCTGCTGATTTCTGGATCAACTTTGAGTAGCAAAGATCTAAAAGATTCCAGTGTAAATGATTCTAAGTTTAAATATGGCGATTTTATGTTCTATAAATAAAAGTATAGGACTGGTACTTAAAAGCATAAGAAAAAATTTCCTATGATATCAAAGTCAAAATATGAAATTTATGGTATTTTTCAACTTGATTTGCTTTAACCATTCACTCACAACATATTGCTGATTATGTATTAGGGGCCTGGAACGTCAATAACTCTCACCCTCCTCTCCTGGTTGTTGCGACCCTTTTAGAAGAATGGAATGATGTTGAGAAGCCACAAATTCTTCTGCATAGCAAACCCAGGAGCTAAGTCTGACTTCAGGATAGAGGCAGAAAAAAAATATGTCTCACTCTGAAGGTAAGTTTTTATAAAGATTTTATAGATGAACCACAAGTTCTTACTTTAATATCACTGTCTGCTTCCTCCAAAATCCATCTCCTCTTATGATCATACCAAACCATATCTCATTATGAATATTAAAAAAAATTAAGACTTTTGCCTTATTGGGTCCTGTATTCTCTACATCATCCCAAGAAAAATAAAACCCTCAAGTCAGTAATTCATATCTAAAATTATAAGCTTTCTAGCCCTGGTAATAAATTACTTCCCATATACTTTGAACATATTTGTGTGTGTGTGTGTGTGTGTGTAGAAAAAGTGTAATTTGTAGGAAAGAAAAGGAGGTCTGTTATCTAAGCAAAGGATGTCTGTTTTCCTTAGCATTCTTTTGGTATCAAACAATGAAAACTCATCTGAGTTTAGTTTAATCAAGAAGGGAGATTTAGAATAAGGATATTGGGTTGGGCTTAGGAATGACTACAGTAAGGGACTGAAGTGCTATAAAGCATCATGGAATTTTGTGTATTTTTGTTATTTTTTGTGTACTTTCTATTTTATTTCTTTCTACACATATGATTTATTCTTTTGTCTTACTGAATAGTAGCTTTCTCTGCTACCTAGTTGAGAGAGTGGCCACTGGCTTCAGCTGCTAAATTTTTATCTGACTTCTTCACGCAAGCATCCGAGAGAGAATAGCCTCTTTATCTTCCGTCCCAATTTGAAAGGAAGGGATTTTGAGTGCTTAAGCGGGGATAAAGTAGTCCATTTCTAAATCAATTAACTGTGGCTAGGCAATTTGGTCAACACATCTACCCTCAGTTACTCAATAACGTGTGGATGAGAACAGGTTTGATACACTCAGAAAGAAAGAGGTAGACAAACACCAAAACACTGTCTACTACAAGTGGTGGATATTGTAGAGTTGACCCCCAGCATCTTTTCAACCACCTCCCATATCATTTGGGTTGGATTGACCTCAGTTCCAAGAGGACTTTGTTGTACTTAAATTAAATTATCACAATTCTATTCCCCTTGCCAATTACTGGTTAAGGAATGGAGGTTCTCAGAAAATGTGGGTCAATAAGATAAGAGGAGAAATTTTCTGGGGCTGTTTGGAAGAGATGCTACCTCACTCTTTTTTTTTTTTTTTAAGATTTTATTTATTCATGAGAGACAGAGAGAGAGGCAGAGGCAGAGGCAGAGGGAGAAGCAGGCTCCCTGAAGAGCAGGGAGCCCGATGCGGGACTCGATCCCAGGACCCTGGGATCATGACCTGAGCCGAAGGTAGACGCTTAACTGACTGAGCCACCCAGGCGTCCCAGATGCTACCTCACTCTTAAGAAAAATCAGCAGAAAGCCAGCCTACTGGCCAAAGGGTAAATAGGTAATGCAGTGGGTGGCCACTTTCCTTAAAATACTCTCACCAATATTGAGTAGAAACCATCTGGACTTTCTTTCGTTAATCTGATAGTTTTAAAATAACTCATGTCTCACGTATTTTCAAATGTTAATATATCCCTTGATGACTTGGCAATAATTCAAAGCAATCAATACATGGGACCCACAATAGCTTAAGTGGAAAAGTTAAGTCTGAGGCAAGGCTTCTCCTTCATATTTTTCAGAGGGCATAATTTAATCTCAGAGTGCCTGTTAACTAGGATTGCCCACAGAAGTAAGTAGGTACATCTGGCTAAAGAAGACAGAGGATAAGTTTCCTCACAATTTCCAATGTCTCACAGTCAAATGAGGAAGTGAAAAATTGTAGGCCACATATATGTTGTCATAGAAAAGAATCAATGGTTTGATCAAAAGTTCCACTGTCCCTCCCTTCACACTGAATTCCTTCACACATTGGCCTTAAGAGAGCAAACTCTGACTGTATTGTTGGTAAATGTAAAGGTAGTTTGAGTGTCCTTAGTCCTTAGATCAACCCATACAGGTTTTACTAATGTATTAAATAGAATGAAGAGAGGTTGGAAAAATTTCTAAATAGCCTATACTATCTCTGACAGTTTAGTTTTAAAAACTTTCTTCAAGTTGGCCATTGACAATCTAGACAGTTTTTAAATAGGATATAATGTTTTCAAAAATTAAAATGCTAAAATAAGTGTACAAGATGCTGTAAGACTTTTTAGCTTCTTATTACAATACATAAGCCCTGATAATCAGCTTTGAGACAACACTCATTTTAAACCATTTTTATTATAACAACAGATAATTAGAATACCCAGTATGCTTCATGTGCTTACTATATGCTGCATTATGAACATATTCACTTCACCTGAATTATCTCCTTCTAATTCATCAAATCACCATGCAAGAGAAGCTTTTTAATCACATGTTACAGATAAGGTCACTGAGGTTAGTTAACTTGCCCAAAATCACACAGCTAATAAAGAATATACCTCAGGAATTCTTAATCTCAGGAAACAAACTGAGGGTTGCTGGAGTGGTGGGGGGGTGGGAGGGATGGGGTGACTGGGTGATGGACACTGGGGAGGGTATGTGCTCTGGTAAGCACTGTGAATTGTGCAAGACTGTTAAATCTCAGATCTGTACCTCTGAAACAAATAATGCAATATATGTTAAGAAAGAAAAAAAGAAGAAGAAGAATGTAGCAGGAGGGGAAGAATGAAGGGGGGGAAATCGGAGGGGGAAAAGAACCATGAGAGACTATGGACTCTGAAAAACAAACTGAGGGTTCTAGAGAGGAGGGGGGTGGGAGGATGGGTTAGCCTGGTGATGGGTATTGAGGAGGGCACGTTCTGCATGGAGCACTGGGTGTTATGCACAAACAATGAATCATGGGGGCGCCTGGGTGGCTCAGTCGTTGAGCGTCTGCCTTCGGCTCGGGTCATGATCCCAGGGTCCTGGGATCGAGCCCCGCATCGGGCTCCCTGCTCCGCGGGAGGCCTGCTTCTCCCTCTCCCACTCCCCCTGCTTGTGTTCCTGCTCTCGCTCTCGCTCTCTCTGTCAAATAAATAAATAACATCTTTAAAAAATAAAAAATAAATAAATAAAAAATAAAAAAACAAAACAAAAAAAAAAACAATGAATCATGGAACACTATATCTAAAACTAATGATGTAATGTATGGGGATTAACATAACAATAAAAAAATTAAAAAAAAAAAAAGAATATACCTCAGATCCAAATCATGGATCTGTCTGTTTGACTCTAAAGCCCAAGCTTTTAACTAGTAAATATCACTACCAATTATTTTAGACACTCCAAATGTCCAATCAGAGATTTGTGGGCTTTGTTTCTCAAGAGTTTGTGACATTAATGTAGTTAATGGTAGTTGGCAACCAAACTTTACTAGAGGCTATAGCTCAAGTCTGTCAGCCTCTTTTCCTGAATAAGAAGTTGTTCTTTCAAAAATCACATGACAGGCACCTGGGTGGCTCAGTCAGTTAAGCGTCTGCCTTCAGCTCAAGTCATGATGTCAGAGTCCAGGAATTGAGCCCCGCATCACGCTCCCTGTTCAGCAGGGGGTCTGCCTCTCCTTGTCCCTTTGCCCTTCTCCCTGCTCATTCTCTCGCTCTTGCTCTTGCTCTCTCTCAAATAAATAAAAATAAAAATAAATCTTAAAAAAAAAAAATCACATGAACCTGTGAGGAAAAAGAAGCAAAAAGATTCCAATCCAATGTTAAGGTATTGCGCAATATTAACTGTGCACATTTCCTGACATTCATATTCATCATACTTGAATTTGAACTTTTAATTTTTAATCTTTATTTTCCATAGGTTTGTAAGTCATACCAGTAAGTATTTTATTGGTTGTGACAGTTATATAAATTTTAGGCAAGCTCAATTCTTTTCAGTATACACCTTCTTTCAGGAATTCTAAGTTTATAAAATAGAATTATTTTTTACATATAATATATGGCATATGTGTCTGTATTGAACAGGAAAGTCAGGTGGGAGTGATAGGAAAGGTTATATATAGTCCATTCAGATAAATTCATCTTTGAATTAATTTCTTAATGCTAGTATGATTCCAAAATGACAGAAATGTAGAGGAATTACAGATAAAACAATCTTCTACTGTTGATCCTTTGACCTACTCTTTGTTATTAGATTTCTTCTAAAAGCTTATTTTAAATCTTCATTTTCTTCATGGCAATACATAAACACAAACATAAATGTATTTCCTTCCAGTGCCTCAATTTTGAAATACTAGTGCTGATCTTTAAACAAGCATTAAAAATGCAAATGGATTTCAGAATCAGAATACCCACAAGTGAATTTTCATTTCAAAACATATTACCTTTGTGACCTTAGGCAAGTTATTTAATGGCTTAAGCCCTAGTTTTCTGAGAATCACAGTAACACTTCTTCATAAAGTTGGAAGTATTATTTGATATAATAATGCAATAGGGAAAAGCAAAAGACCCAGAATAGCTAACATTATATTGAAGGAGAAGAGCAAGGTTGGAAGACTGATGTTGTCCAACTTCAAGACTTACTATAAAGCTACAGTCATCAAGACAGTGTGATACTGGCAAAAGAATAGAAAAAGATCATTGGAACTGAAAAGAGAGCCCAAAATAGATCCTCAAAATATAGCCAACTGATCTTTGGGAAAAAAAGCAAAGACAACACAAGGGAGCAAAGATAGTCTCTTGAATAAATGGTGTCTGAATGACTGGATATCCAAATGCAGAAAATGAACCTAGACACAGATCTTATTCCCTTCACAAATATTAACGTAAAATGGATCACAGACCTAAGTGTAAAATGCAAAACAATAAAACTTCTAAAAGATAACAAAGGAGAAGACCTAGATGACCTTGGGTATGGTGATACCTTTTTAGATACAACACCAAAGACACGATTCACAAAAGAAATAATTAATAGGCTGGGCTTTGTAAAAATTAGAAATTTCTGCTCTGCAGAAGACAAAAAGAATTAGGAGACAAGCCACAGACTGGGAGAAAATATTTGCTAAAAGACACATCTGAGAAAAGACTCACCCAAAATGTACAAAGAACTTGTACAACTCAACAATAAGAACACAACCCGATTAACAAATGGACCAAAGACCTTAACAGACACCTCAACAAAAAAGATAAATAGATGGCAAGTAAGCATATGAAAAGATGCCCCACATCATAGATCATCAGGGAAATACAGATTACAACAACGAGATACCACTGCAAACATATTAGAATGGTGAAAAGCTGGAACAATGACAACACCAAATTCTGGTGAGGATGTGGACAAACAAGAACTCTCATACATTGCTATTGGGAATGCAAAATGGTACAGTCACTTTGAAAGACAATTTGGCAGTTTCTTAGAAAACTAAACACACTTTTATCATATGATTTAATAATTTTACTCTTTGGTATTTACCCAAATGAATTAAACTAACTGGAATTTAAATACAAAATTTAAAAAAAGTATGTCCATATATAAACCTGCACATCAAAGTTTACAGCAGCTTTATTCATAATTGCCCGAATTTGGAAGCAATCAACATGTCTTTCAGTAGGTAAATGGGTAAATAAACTGTGGTACATCCAGACAATATAATGTTACTCGGCACCAAAAAAAAAAAAAAAAATGAGCTGTCAATTTATGAAAAGACATGGTGAATCTTAAATTCTTATTACTAAGTGAAAGGACCAACCTGAAAAGTCTACATACTAAGTGATTTCAACTAGATGACATTCTGGCAAAGGCAAAATATGGAAATAATAGAAAGAGCAGAGGTTGCCAGGGGTAGAGGTGGAGGAGGGTTGAATAGGGAGAGCACAGGAAATTTTTAGAGCAGTAAAAATACTCTGTATGGTATTATAGTTATGGACATATGTCATTATAATTTGTCTAACCCCAAAAGACATAACAACACCAGGAGTGAACCCTTAAGGTAAATTACAGACTTTCGGTGATTAGGATATGTCAATATAAGTTCATCCTTGGTTAAAAAAAAAAGAAGAAGAAGAAGCTACCTTTTTAGTAAGTGATATTGATAATGGGGCGCTATGCATCTGTTGGGGCAAGGGATATATGGGAAATCTCTGTACATTCCTCTCAATTTTGTTGTAAAACTAAAACTACTTTAAAAAATGAATTCTTAAAAAAAATGGAAGTGAAGTTACTGATGAAGGTCTTAGAGTTTGATCATGATGGTGCCAGCATGTAAAAAAGGTTTTCTGATATCAAGGCACTAGATTTGTAACTCTGTGCTTCTCTTTGCTGAAAGTCAAAAGGTCCCCACTATGGGGGCGCCTGGGTGGCTCCGTTGGCTAAGCATCCAACTCATGGTTTCACTCAGGTTGTGATCTCAGGGTCATAGGGATCTGCGCTCAGGGCAGAATCCACTTGAGATTCTCTCTCTCCTTCTCCTTCTGCCCCTCCACCTGCTCATGTACATGCTCATGCTCTCTCTCATAAATAAATAAAAAAACAAACAAACAAACAAATAAATAAAATCTTTTTGTTTGTTTGTTTTTTAAAGGGTCCTTATGTTCGCCCTTGTTATGTAAAGGATGGTCTTTGAGGAAATACATTTTGTGTTCAATACCAACACTGGAGAGGAGAGGAAATGGCAAAGAAAATATGTTTACTAAGGTTAAGTATTTTATCTCTAATGAAGTTTGACTATTGATGTAGAAAAGATGTAAGAAATGAATTGTACAGATCCAAAGGAAGTCAGACATCACCTACTATAAGTCCCTACTTATCCCCATTTAAGAACAGAACCCACTTTTATTTTTATTACAGCAATTTCAGCCCCTTACTTTCCATGGAGAAAGGCAGAAAACATTTGTGATGAATCTCGGTTATTTTTAAACATTTTTTTCACCAAAAGATTCAGATTGTCCATCCCCTTGTCAGATCTTCCAAAGCCTTTTGACAGGATACCTCACTGGCAGAAATATTTTTCTGCAAAGCTTAATTTATCCACCTGATTTGCATATAGCTCATAGATTTCTTAAGCCATTATACCATATTATTATTGCAAAATTTTTTTTTAATTTTTGTTTATTTATTTGAGAGAGAGAGAATGCATGCGAGCAGGGGGAAGGATAGAGGGAGAGGGAGAGAATCTCCAGCAGACTCCCTAGCCCCCAAACTAGGGCTCGATCTCAGGACCCTGAGATCATGACCTGAGCCGAAATCAAGAGTCAGACTGCTTAACTGACTGAGCCACCCAGGTACCCCTTATTGCAAAATTTCTTAATGATTGAATACTTCTCTAAGACAGTTGAAAATGTATTTAGCTTTCCACATGAACCCAATAATATAATCATACACAATCGATGAATGTTATATGCATAAGCAGGAAGACCCATTGGATTATTAATTTGTTGATCTATAGCTAATACTTGAATCCAAGTCCAGAGTTTATGGAATTAAGAGTCTCAGGAATGGATATTTTTATAACACCCATAGGCATCTAACATCAAGGCAATAAACTCTAGAGCTAGAAGGTCAAAAAGATTACATTTTTGAAGTTCATTGTGACTTATATTTAAGCAATCAAATTATCACATGAATTACCATATGTCACCATTATTACAAGAAAATGTTACACAAAATAAAACTGTTGTTTACATGGGGCAGAAGAGTAAGTTTACATATGACAACAATGGGCCACAAACATGGTTTATAAATTTAAAAGGCAAATATTGGTGACTTTTTTAAAATGTTACTTAAGAACTATAATAAATGCACATTTATTGTGAAAATTTCAATAAAATTATTGGTTTGGTGTGCACAGATGTTCAATATGAAATCTGTTTTGAAACTAGACATTAAAGAATATTGAAAATATCTTAAAAAACAATCCTTTATATGAAAGGTACAGTATGAATCCAGAGTATAAGGATGAAGATACTTATAAATGCCTAAACATTAATATGGAATTAATATGGAAACCATAATGTAAAAGTCATAAGCAGTAAAAATATGGTCATTTGATTTGTGTCTTTTTATAGACATTCTTAATGCTCTCACCTCTCACATATATTTTAAACGATGCATTAAATCATTCAATCATTCATTCACCATTATGTATGGAGTATGTGTAATATGCCAGGAACTTTGACAGAATATAGAGAACAAGCAGTCAACAAGATATAGTCCTGCCTTCACACATCTCATTATATGGCGGAAAACAGACAAAGCAAGCCAGCAACTTCAACACAGCAAGTGTTTTTCTAGGGAAGATCACAGAGGAGGACAAAGTAGCAAGGCACACAGAGCAGGACCAACACCCTTGGGCTTCAGAAATGCAAAATGAGGAGATGTCCTTTAAGCTGAGACCTGAAGGTAGAACATGAAATGAGGGGTAGGGATAGGTGTGTGTGAGAGTGTGTGTGTGTGTGTGTGTGTGTGAGAGAGAGAGAGAGAGAGAGAGAGAGATTGAGAGAACATTCCAATTTCTGCAGCTTTGATGGGATTTAAGGTTAAATGAGCCTGGAGAAGAAAACAATTGTTATATTATCTCCCATTTTATGCACTGAGGCTGAAATGCCATTTTTCCTAGCAGTGATGACCTGAGAGTCCCAAGTTAACGTAGAAAAAAGTAACTTGGGAAATTTGTTTATCCATATGGAATAGGAGATTTCACAGGAAAGAGCAATATGCAGCCTTGAGATCTTCCAAAGAAGGCCATTTGGACCCCAGTTTCTGTAATTCACAGAATTACATATGCAACAAGAGAGAAAGTTTTGATGTTTGGGTTTTTCAGAGTTGTGTTATATTTGCTCCAACTTTCCATGGGAAACAATGGGAGGTATTGTTTCCTCCCCCCACCAAACACACACACATATACACACACACGCCTCCACAGATTTTCTGACTCTGCATCTCAGATTTCCTATGGCGAAGACTAACATCTAATTTCGGCAGATCCCAGCTTACCCTGTCTCTTCACACGGAGAGGGAGTAGAGCCCCCTTCATGGGTGCGTGACCTCTGCGGTTGCACTGGGCCTTGTGCTCAGAACCCCACCCTTGATTTAATGCTCTACTGGCACCCCCTTGGAATTCTATATAATTTTGATACAGGGAACCTTGGATTTCCATTTTGCACTGGGTCTCAAATTATGTGGTAAGTGGTGAGAGAGAATGGGAACAGAATCATGAAATCTAGAATGTATCAGAGACATAAAAGGCTATAGGACGAAAGAAAGATATGGAACCAGGGGTTCTCCATTCTCTGTCTTTCACTTAACAACCTCTTGACTATTTTTTTTCTACCCTTGTGAACTACCTAAACATTTTTAATGAATGCAAACTCACTGTTTTTTCTAAATTTACTTAAATATTGATTTGACCTTGTTTTAAGCAATGATTCTTGTGAAATCATGAGTTTCATGATCTGGTCATATATTTTTCTAATATATTTGAAAAACAAGTCAGTTTAAAAATAGATGTCTCTGGCATAGCACCTGAAATCATTCTTAATACTCCCAGGAGTATGCTGCGCAACAGTGAGGCATGTAAGAAAAGAATGTGCATTTGAAACTTTCTCCTTTAAGGTAACTATCAAATTGGTAAAGGTGCCATAGGACAGGCAAATGGCTCTTTGAAGTATACTCAATATTATTTTATCATCAAGTGCCTATAACTTCCTGTACTGTCCTCACATTTAACAATGCAGTCTAACCTTGCGCCAGGTCCTCCAGGTGATGGTGACAGATCTCCATTCTGACACCCTCGGTCACATTAGTCTTAGATGAAGAGTTAAACACACGTACTCTGCTCTGTTGGGCAATACACAGGTCCAGCTTTAGGTCTGCAATTTTAAATACTTTCCTATGTCATTCTGTAAAAATTCCACTCAGATAGCCCCTACCAGTTCAATGTAAGCCACTCTGACTTATTTATTCCTCTCTTTCTCAAGTCACTCAAAATTCATTTCTCAGATGAGAGGATGTCCCAGAGTTTCTCATGTCATCTATGACAGTCTCTTTCCAGACTCCTGTACTTCCACATACTGGAGTCTCCAGTCATTCAAAATGCTCCTTTAATTTTTCTATATTTTTAAATTTAAAAATATTTCCCTACAACCTCACTACATTTGTATTTAATTATAAGACTTCTGATGCTTTAAATTCCCACATTCTCTCCTCCTTTAAATAAAGAATGTATCTATCCACCATCCATCCTGCATTTCCTTTATCTCAGCTTTGCGTGATTTGTTTTGGGCATTTAAACACAGATTTTTTTTAACAATACCAGATTATTATTTTTATTACCATCACCACCACCACCATCATCATCATCCTCATCATCAATATAAATCGAGTTTAATCCATCATTGTAAGTTTTTCAGGTAACAAATCACCAGTTCTAAACTCATCAAAAAATACTAAATAATTAAAATATCCATCACATTGACATTTTTAAGAAAATGTGATATGGTATAATAAACTCTCTGGGGTCTTTCCTTCAAAAACACTTTAGAAAAATCCTAGGAATTTTAAATAAAGTAAGAGTGTATTTAAATTAAAAAGGAATTTTAGAAGTATATACCAGTTGATATATTTAAAAGTCTTCTTCTCCCAAGGCTATATTTTCTTTTGGCAAAGAAGTGGTGAAAGGCTCTATGAGCAACTGCAATTTTTTTTTGAGCAATTGCAATTTTTATTTGACAATAAAATTACTGTTTATGGGCTCATTAGTTGAAAAGTTACTCTGAGGCCTAAACTAATGTTAATACATGAACTTATCACAAAATAACTAGTGAATTTTTATGACTTTTTTTATATCCATTTTTAGATAATTAATTGGATCATTCTTTCCAACACACCTTAACCCACTCCATCCCCATACCAAGATATATTGGGGCCATGCGGGTATTAATTAAAACAGATTGTTGCAGACAAAATTTAAAAACACTTTGATTATTCTCTAATGTTGGAAAATGAAATAACATTCTATTTCTTATCTCTATTGTATTTTAAAAAGAGAAAACAAAGAATAAATATAAATATTTTGGTTTTACAATCACTGTTTGGCTCTTTTGCTTTAGTCCGACAGTGTTTTATTGAATGATTCTTAGTCTTAGTATCAGGAAGTAACATTCACCTCAGTGATCAATAGATGATCTTTTCTTCTCTTCTATCTTCTAGACAAGTAAAAAAAGTTTAACTGTTACCAAATTCAGATCCTAACTCTAAAACTTTAGAACTTCCTAACAACCTGCTTTTTTTTTTACCTAAAAGAAATAGTTCTTCCATTTGGTTCCCTCAGGGGTTTTATTTTGTTTTATTTGTTTGTGGTTTTTGTTTTATTTTTTTAGGTACTTATTTTCTCTGAAACCTTATTATTGAAGTTTCACATTGTCATGAAAATATTAAGCTCAGGTAGAAGTTAAAAGTAGGTGGGTTTCAAAGCTGAATTTAGTGATAAGTATAAATTAAGTCCCAAGATTAGTCAGCACATCTGAAAGCAAGTAAAATGTTGAAAGACAGTTTTTTTTTTTTTTAATTTCAGATGACACACACATATTTAAGAACAGATTTTGAAATATCAGTATTAAAGATCATTTTAGAATATATTATCACCCTCTGTAAAACAACAGTTGTTAAAGCATCCATAAATAGGGATATGCTAAATAATAAGGCTTCTCTAGCCCATGTACAAATCCCTAATTCCAGATGTTTATTATGAAAACTTAGTCTCTGGAAATACCTACATAAGTAGTGTTTCCAGCCTATTCTGTCTCAAGGACAGAGCAGTGGGAAGTTAAAAAAAAGTCCCCCATGTTGCACCATTCCACAATTGTACATGACTGGCTCCCACAAAAGGAAGTCTCTGGCTTCATTGATTTGGCCCTTACCTTTCCCCTGAGTTGTCTGTATTGAAAGATGTGTTTTCCATCAGGGTGCACAAGGCCCTCAAGCCTTTTGACTCTAGCCATGTCATCTCTCCCTCCACTTAAATGAAAAATGTATTTTTTTACAGCCTGAAATGAATTTTTCTCCCCCAGCCAAACTTTCAGTTCCCTGGAATGAGTTTTTGAAAGCTAACCTTATTTTACCAAGTAATACATCATCAGAGCAACACAGACCTGATAGTATATCACACTGGCCCAGATGAAGTATTACATCTGTAGATCCTAAGAACCACGTCACTAGGTGATGCATTCACTGAACTGTCACCAGGCCTGTGAAAACCGACACAAGTGACTTAGACCTTTTGAGGTTTATTTGAAGGAGTATCACTTACTTAGCAAATCTTGTCCAGTTCCGAACAAGAGTATCCATTTCCACTGTCCCTGGGGAGAGAGGCAGTTAGGGTCTTTCTGGGCTTTAAGAAAATCTGAGTGGGGAAATGGAACCAGATCAAAGGAAATGACTCCCCTTCCCTGCTTAAAAATAGGAGTCCAGCTGTTATTTTTCAATCTCCTTCTAAAACTCTGCTGTGAGAGAAAATTACAACCCTCCACCAGAGCCAGGGGTGCAAGAGATGAAGTTCGTCTTTGGCGTTTGCTCACTCTTACTTTCTGCCTAACTTTCTCTTCAGGTTCCAGCTCCCCCATTGGAATTTGCAAGCTATTCATGGCCCCTCACTGTGAGAGCCTTTGATACTAGGCTACCCATACTCTCAGATTTCTGCAATACAATAAGACATTAAATTCCTGGTTCTGCCACTCACTAGCTGTGTAATCTTGGAGAATTCTTTATTTCTCAGCTTGCGTAAAATGGGAATATGATTACTTATAACCTAGGATCTTTGTGAGGGTTAAATGAGGTAATGCATGCAAAGTCTGGAAACGGTGTCTGGCACAGGGAAAGCACATAATTAAGACTAGCCCTTATTATTTTTACCCTCATTTCTTTTGCCTAATTATTCTACCTGCTTTCTAATTACTACCTCTTTGCATTTTATGTGGCACTGAGACATGGAGTCTGTCTCATCTTTAATATTACTTCCTTAGGGGGTCCTTTCCTAATTACCTCCCTCTGTTTTATGTTCTCACAGCACCAGATACTTTTTCTTAGTGGTACTTATTACAAGTGTATTTAGTTCATTGTTAAATATCTGTCTCACCCTGTGGTAAATTAAAGATGGCTGAAAATTCTTTGCTACTCTGCCCACTGAGAGTTGGAGGAGAAGTCCCCACCTTATGAATCTGGGACAGCCTCTGTGATTTGATTGACCGATAGAATTTTTTTTTTTTTAAAGATTTTATTTATTTATTTGAGAGAGAAGGAGAGAGAGAGAGAGAGAGCGCGCATGAGAGGGGGGAGGGTCAGAGGGAGAAGCAGACTCCCTGCTGAGCAGGGAGCCCGATGCGGTCCTTGATCCTGGGACTCCAGGATCATGACCTGAGCCGAAGGCAGTCGCTTAACCAACTGAGCCACCCAGGCACCCCTGACCGATAGAATTTAATGGAAGTGGTATTCTGTGACTTCAGAGGCTAACTCAGAGCATGCTAGCCCACGCCTTGTCCTGCTGAACACTGTTTTTGAGGAAAGCCGGCGCCGATGTAAAAAGTCCACTACCCTGGTACTTCCACGCTGAGTGGAACCCAAGCAGCCACACAGGGAGGGACCAGGCCCTCAGCTGAAAGCCCGACTGAGCTCCCAGTGGACAGCACCAAGCACCAACCAGCCTCTTGACACTGGATTTCCCAGCGACAGTTAGTTACCCAAGATGATGCCATATGTTGAAACAGAGACAAATTGGGGCGCCTGGGTGGCTCAGTCGTTAAGTGTCTGCCTTCGGCTCAGGTCATGATCCCAGGGTCCTGGGATCGAGCCCCGCGTCGGGCTCCCTGCTCCGCGGGAAGCCTGCTTCTCCCTCTCCCACTCCCCCTGCTTCTGTTCCCTCTCTTGCTGTGTCTCTCTCTGTCAAATAAATAAAATCTTTAAAAAAAAAAAAAAAAGAAACAGAGACAAATTGCCCTACTGCCCCTATTCAAAGTATAAATTTGTGAGCAGAATAAGTGACTGTTGGGTTTTAGCCCAGGAGTTTTGGAATGGTTCATTACCTATTAATAGATAACCAGAAAACCCACCTAGGCCATGGCTTCCAGCAGGATAGGAAACATGTCTGTTTTTTCACTGCTGTATGACCAGTTCCTTACAGAGGGCCTGGCCTATAGTAGGAGCTCAAGAAGTATTTGTGGAGTAAGTGAATAAATGAATGGGAACATCAAAGTACTGAAGAGACTGAGATAGTATTGGCATAAATTAACCTTTGTTATTTTATTAGTAAATCAGTTCATTTACTATACCCAAATAAACAATGCCTTTATCTAGATTTAAAAAATAATTACAACACACATCCTAGGACACTTTCATTGGATTCAGCATAGTTACTGAGCTCCCATTCTGTTCTGGTTGCTGGAATTCTAGCCATCAACTCGACAACCTCTAAACTCACATAATTCATGACTGAGATCTGTAGCTCTCAAATTTTGGTCTGTATACCTGCATCAGAATTACCTGGAAATGCTCATTAAAATTTCGGATTCCTGGGCCAGACCTCAGATCTGCTGAATCAGAAGCATTAGAGGTGAGACCCTACAATTTGAATTTTTTAACAAGCCTCCCAGTGATTGTTATACACTTTGAAGTGTGAAGGTAGATCTAAATCAGAGAGAATTTCTCAAACTTTCCTTATAATCACCAGGACCTTTTATAAAAACAAAACACTATAGGTTTATAGACCTTTCTCTAAACCCACTGAACCGTAATCCCTAGGATCTGACCTGAAAACCTTTTTTTGTGTGTGATTCTTATTAGGAGAGTTTGGAAAACAATGCTATATTTCTTACTCCTTTTTTTTTTCTTTTTGAACTAAGGGAAAAATAAGCACAAAATGTCTTTGTGTTCCTGGTACCTCGGTATTTAAAAAAAAATTAAATGAGAAAGTAATATTTCCCAAATCTTGATTTTTGGTTTCCTTATGGTATTATGGTAGCATTTCCTATGTAAGATATATTTTATTATTGCTTAGAAAAATTAGTGTTTCTGATACTATAACAGGGTAGTAGTAAGATAGATGATTTTACAATAGCTCCTCAAAGGATCTACTGATCTGCCTTCCCAATTTATGGTTATATATGGCCTACAAAATGTGTTTAATAATTTTCCATTATGTATATCCACTGCCTAGCAATGTCTGGCGTGAATTATATGTGTTGAAAATGAGTGAATGAACGGACAGATGGATGGACGGATGCAGAGGAGACTTCTTCCAAGTCAATCTGATGTTAGTACGGATGCTGGTTCCCGGATGCTGTTACCAAATTAGACATAGAGTGGTTTAGTAGGAGCCATGCAGATGTTTTGATTCTGCACTAACTCCCTAAAGCAATAGTCATACGTTTCTTCCTCTCCCTCTCCCGAGCATGCACAGATTTAGACTGTGTGTGTGTGTGTGTGTGTGTGTGTGTGTGTGTGTGTGTATTCTACACAGGCAAACTAAAGCATGAATGTGAGGCACCCAGACAACTAAAGGCATTGAAGTGAAGACAGAGCCGGATTTAAAATCATCAGATCCCAGTATCTCTCTCAGCCTAACCTATGCAGAATGTTTTGTTTTGTTTTTTCATTACTAAATGATTACATTTTTTCATTATAGAAGAATATTCATCCATCAGATTTTTTTGCAAACTTGCCATGTGAAACGGACTGTTTTATTCTTTATTTTTTTAAGATTTTATTTATTTATTTGTCAGAGAGAGAGAGAGAGAACAAGCAGGGGGAGCCACAGGCAGAGGGAGAAGCAGGCTCCCTGTTGAGCAAGGAGCCCGGTGTGGGGCTTGATCGCCAGGACCCGGGGATCATGACCTGAGCCACCCAGGCATCCTGAAATGGACTGTTTTAAATGAATTATAAAGTCAGAGCAGGGCCCTTCCTTTCCAGGAGCTGGCCAAGTACGGGGTAAAGAGGGCACATGTCCAAATGAGTGTAACACAAAGTGGAAAGTGTGTCCATCATTTGCCCAGTGAAGATCAAGATCAAGTGTTCTGGGATATTTGTTTAATGCTTGCTTAACTATAGCAGGTAAAATCTGGAAAGCCTTTAGAAGAAGCTGTGATATTTGAACTCAGCTTTGAAGGATTTCAAAAGAAGGAGTGGGACAGACATTCTAGGGAGAGGGGATTATTTGTGCAAATAATTATTTGTATACGTGCAAATCAAAGCAATGGCAAGAACAGGTCCTATTCTGAGAACATTTTTGCATAATTATAACATATATGATGAAGAATATAATAAGAGATATTACTGGGAATGACAGAGTCAGACCTAGGTGGATTTTTTTTTTTTAAAGACTTTATTTATTTATTTGACAGAGAGATAGACAGAAGAGCACAAGCAGAGGGAGTGGCAGAGGGAGAGGGAGAAGCAGGCTCTCTGCCGTGCAGTGAGCCCAATGCGGGGCTCGATCCCAGGACCCTGGGATCATGACCTGAGCCGAAGGCAGACGCTTAACCGACTGAGCCACTCAGGCGCCCCACCTAGGTGGATTTTAATGTTAGGTCAAGAAATATGAACTTTGTTCTACTATGAGCTTGTAAAAACTGTTTTTTGTAATTAGCAAAGGTATAAAAACATTAAAGAATCATATTAATAAGAATGGAACATCCCACACTTAACTGGACTGAGTCACCTTGTCCCAAAGAAGCAGCCTCAATTTCCAACCTGGTTGCAGAATTTCAGTGAAGGTTTTTGTTTTTTTTTAATACATTCTGCATTTATCATGACTTCATAGTTTGCAAAGCTAATATAAACGTCTGCTTTAACCTCAGCCTTGAGGTTAAATCCTTTGCAAACAGCCCTTCTTTGCCCTGAGCCAATCAAAACACTACATCACTTAAATTTTACTTATTCAGTTGGTTAAGCGACTGCCTTCGGCTCAGGTCGTGATCCCAGGGTCCTGGGATCGAGCCCTACACTGGGCTCCCTGCTCAGCAGGAAGCCTGCTTCTCCCTCTGCCTCTGCCTGCCACTCCCCCTGCTTGTGCTCTCTCTCTCTCTCTCTCTGTCAAATAAATAAATAAAATCTTAAAAAAATAAAAATAAAAGCATTTGGATGCTTGAAATGTGGCTGAATGTATTTAAATTGAATAATCACATGTGGCTAGTGGCTATAGTTTTATAGTTTTGAATACCCCAGTTCTGAATAACAAGAAGCTACTCAAGTGCTTTGCACAGGGAAGTGTCCCTTGGAGACCTGAAGTTTAGGACTATTAGTAGAAGGGGGAAATATGATTTTAAATGGGGCATCCCCACAGTACCTTAGGCTGGTGTTCTCTTATGTTAAGGGGTGATTAAAGTTGTTATGTTTTCTGACCCAATCTGATCTGTATGACATCTATAACAGCAATGCCATTTGCCTCAATTACCCAGTCAAATCTCATGCTATATCAAGCGATAACTCAGAAAATAGCTTGTGTCACTCCATGTAATTTTAACATCCTCACTTTTCTACAGTTGGTTCACATCCTACAGGGTCTGATGACCTTTAAATATTTTACCCCCATATAATTACATCAGGGGTAAAACTGATGAAAACTGATGATGCTTTAAAAACACACAATTACAGTGGCTTCATTAGAGAGCGTTTCAAGCAACTTATTCTTTGTATCAGTACGATATACAAGTATTCAAGTTAATGGTCAAACTTTTTTCCCCTCTTATAATGAACCGTAAAATTACAGTTGGCAATCAAGAGTACTGTAGCAGATAAGTAAGGCAATTTTCCTCATCATTTTTCCTTTTGTTGTCAGTCTTGTTGCAAAGCCCATTGCCTTTTCAATGAACCATAATGTGAATATTCAGGATTGTACAATACTCAAGCATATACTCTTAGGTCAAGCAAGGCTGGTTTTGAGCTGTTCATTTTAAATAGGTTACACAAAAAAAAGGTATAGTCTGGAAAGTTTTTATTAGGTGATATACCCCTGTATCTTAGACGTATTTTAACAGGAGAGAACCTTTCCCTTTTTTATTATTTTCAAAGAGATTCTACCGTTTGACCTTTCTTATACATGTTAGAACATCTAATTTTTTAGGTAATCAAAATGCTATTATGAATTATAATACTGTGAATTATTATATATTAGATATACCTGCTTCAGTTCGTTTATACATACATTTAGAAAGGAATTAAGAACTTACTTTTGCATTGAAGTTGAAATCACAGAGAAGAGGCAAACCTTTCTGGACTTTGTTTCATAATAGTGTCTTAGGTGAAGACACTACAGTTTCCAAATGGCCTTTGGAGAGTTGTTGTAGAATGTTAGGACCCAGTTTGGTAATCACTCTGAAACCTAGCCTCCCCCATTGGCAAAATGGGCATAATATCTACTTCATGGAGTTGATAAGAGAATCAAATAATAACATAGTTATATTGTGAGTGCTATTCAATAAATCAATATATAACACATGTTAGTACCATGATAAATGTACATTTGTTATGATGAATAATATATTTGTTACTCTTTTGGCTAATTGTTTTATAGATAACCTTAAAATTTCAGAGACCTAAAACAATAGAAATTTATTTCTTACTGATAAAAATTTCGGATTGTCAGATGGTGAATCAGGGACACACATTCCTATCCTGTGACACCATTATCTTCAACAAGTAACTTCCAAGTCTGCCATACAGGCATTGTATCCATTCCAGCCAGCTGAAAGGAAAAAGAATATGGGAAAACATTTAAAGGTTTTAAGTCAGATGTACCATTTCGGCCCACATTCTGTATTCCACATGACCTCACCTTACAGCAGGAGAGGCTGGGGGATGTAGTCCAGCTTAAGTACTTAGGAAGAAAGGAAACAGATGTTGTGAACACATAGCCAATGTACCACAAATATAGTCAGTTTTCCAAGTCAGATACACAATTCTACCCATGAGCTATTTGACTCCTTATTTGTAGAAAAGGGCCCTATCTTCAACACGAGCCAGCGAAACAAAAACTAAAATGGTTTCTGTGAGAGTAGGAAATAAACAGAAGGCCCCTTGAGAAGGAAGGCTGCACTCTAGAGATTTCTCTTTCCTCCTGGAGCATCTTTGGTCAAAGGGGAAGGCAGGTAGCAAGCAGCAGCCTCGGGGGGATGTCTGCTATGGAAGAGGTGACTAGGAGCATTATAATCCCAGTGGGGTTGCACTCTCATTTTCCAAATCAAAAATGGTCCCGTTGGGTTTCTGAGTGACAGTGCTACCTCTGGGGTTAAATTCTCGTAGTTTTTTTTTTTTTTTTTAAAGATTTTTTATTTATTTATTTGAGAGAGAGAGAATGAGAGAGAGCAAGCACATGAGAGGGGGGAGGGTCAGAGGGAGAAGCAGACTCCCTGCCGAGCAGGGAGCCCGATGCGGGACTCCATCCAGGGACTCCAGGATCATGACCTGAGCCGAAGGCAGTCGCTTAACCAACTGAGCCACCCAGGCGCCCAATTCTCGTAGTTTTTGACCATCTTTTTTTTTGTATTGTCTGCAATGGCACCAAATGAGTCTAAGAAAAGGAAAATAACAAAAGTTGTGTTTGTTGTAGTGTATGATCTGTAGTATAGGATCTGAAAAATAATCACTGTTCAGGTTGGATCCATGAAACTTGCTCAGCTCTCTCCTGTTCAAAAAAAATGTTTTTTCTCCTCAACCTTACATTTCCATTTTCCTCCAGTTAATTCCTTTCTTTTCTATCTCTTCAAGATTTACGTACCGTCACTCTCTGAGAATTCACTACTACTTCCTCTTCAGTCCACAATCATTAGGCTTCCCCCATGTTGACCATATTCACCAATGTGTTCTATACCTTTCTCCCTCTTTGAATGTTATTTCCTTGAAGTATTTGGGCTAGTTTGCCAATCCCAGCAAACAGTCCCTCTGTCTTTTGTGTGGTATTCTTAAATCGGAAATTCACATGCTTTTCTCATTGTAACTACTGATTCTCTGCATGTCTATATCCAACACAAACCCCTGTCTGTTCATATATACTTTCTTTAATTGTCTTCCAGCATCGTCACTTCTTACCAGCCCCACGTTTAGGTTACCATTATTTCTGCCTAAATTATGACAAGTGAGTGGTCACTTCCCCCCAAGCTCCGCCATCTTATTTATGCTGTAGTCAGAATGGTTTCTTTAAAATGTACGTCTCATTTGGTCCCTCCATGAATAAGATGCTGCAGTTGCACCTTATTGCTTCTATGACAGAGGGCTAACTCCAGGTTGGCCTCATGTGGTCTTACTCTTACTTTTCATTTCTACTGGGTCACTTTACTGTCTGCTTTTCACTCTCTTGGATCCGGATGGCTTGAACTTTCAGTTCTTTTACAACGATTTCAGTTCCTTTGCAGAACTTGAAATAGCAAATGTATACAAAATAAGGGATTCCTAAGTAACATCGAACAGAGTACAAAATGTCTAAGTCAGTAGGACTGATGAACAGTAATCTAAAAATTCTTCTTTTCATTGTTCTTATTCTCACTTGGTCACACCAAATGTAATCAGTGAAACCTTACCGGGTGTCTTTTATGAGAAGGATACGTTCTGGATGTTGTTAGGCTCCCTGAAAACTGAGAGAATTAGAATTAGTGGGTTTTTTTAATGAACATAGTTGTTTTTCATTGTTCCTATTTTTCCTGAAATCAAAATGGCTTCTTTCAAGATGCTATTGTTTCAATATAGTAAGTAAAGCCTCTACTTTATGACCATTATTTCCTGGATTCTTGAGATAGTATATGTCAGTTAGGATGCATTCATCTCCAAGTAACCACACCAATAACCAAATGAAGAGTGGCTTTAATCATAGAATTTTTACTGTTCACTTAAGAAGTCTGTAGGTAGACCATGCAAGGGTTATTGAGAGCCTCAATTATATCAGGATTCTATTAGATAAGAGCATATTTCAAATTTATTAGCCTATTTCTCATGGCTGCAAATATGAGGAAGTCATCAATGCCTCACACAGGAAGGAATGGAAAGGAATGTAGCAGTGGGATTGCCTCTTATACATGGTTCTTATCAGAAAGCACCTCTTCCCTAGAAGCCCTGGTATGGACTTCCACTTATACTTTATTGACTATAATTTTATTACATGGTCAGTTTTAGCTAAACATGAACTGGGAAAAGCAGACATCTAGCAAAAAATAATAATAATAATAATAATAATAATAATAACAACAACAAAGATACCATGGGCTAAAATCCATTATGAATTTCCCCCTGAGGCTGGTCACATTGCCACTCCAAACAAAATCAAACACCTGTTAGTAAGGAAGCAATTGGAGAGTGATACTTGGGAAACAAAGGATTCATCACAGGGCAGGCCCTATTTCTACCTGGTAACAATAATCAAGGATTTGGAATGCATCAATTACAACATTTGTGGGTAATGTCCAAACACAGAAACAATTTTCTATATAATATGAAGAAAAATCTGTGTTCCATAATAAACCTCATGATTTCATTTTTTTTTTGGTAATTTAAAAATACATGTTTTTAGTAATCTCTAAAAGAACCAACAGGTACACAAAAAGATACTCTACATCACTAATCATTGGAGAAAGGCAAGTCAAAACTATGAGATATCACCTTACACCTGTTAAAATGGCTATCAAGAAGACAAAAGGTAACAAGTGTTGGTGAGGATGTAAAGAACCCTTGTGCACTGTTAGTTAGAATGTAAATTCATTCTGCCACTGTGGAAAATAGTGTGGAGATCCCTTTAAAAAATTAATAGAACTAACACATGATCCAACAATCCCACTTCAGGGTATTTATTCAAAGGAAATGAAAACAGGACATCAAAGAGATAGCTGCACCCCTATGTTTATTGCAGCATGATTCACAATAGCCAGGACAGGGAAACAACCCAAATATCCATCAATGAATGAAGGGATAAAGTAGTTATGGCATATATACACAATGGAATATTATTTAGCCACAAGAAAGAAGGGAATTTTGCCATGTGTAACAATATGGATGGACCTTGAGGGCATTACGCTAAGTGAGATAAGTCAGACAGAGAAAAATATATACTGTATGATATCACTTATCTGTGAAATCTAAAAAAATTTGGACTCATAAAACAGAGAGTAGATTGGCAGTTATCAGAGTCTTGGGGGGTGGGTGGGAGAGTTGGGGTGATGTGGTTTAAGTGTACCTACTTGCAACCTATAGGTAAATAAGTTGTGGAGTTCTGATGCACAGCCTAGTGATTATAATAAGTAATACCATATTATAAATTTCAAAGGTGCTGAGACTAGATCTTAACTGTTCTCACAAAAAAAAAGTGATAATTATGTGACTTGATAGAGATGTTAGCTAACACTATAGTAGTAATCACATTGCAGTATATAAATTTATCACACAGTGTTGTACACCTGAAACTTACACAATACATATCAATTAAGGCTCAATAAAACATAAACAAAAGGATATTTAGGACTTTGATTTTTTAAGAATCAGCAATATATACCACTCATTCTAAGATGAGTAGAAATTAGTTTATACTTAGAAGGAGTAGACAATGACTCCTTTTAATATATATTACAAAGCACTTCTATTTACATTATACCATTTAATCAACTCCATGAGGTTAATATTATGATCTTCATTTTATAGAGGAGGGAGTGGAAGCTTAAAACAGAGACATTTAGGAATTTGCCCACTCTACTAAGAGGTACATCAGAATTTTGAACCACTCTTTCTGTCTTTCCACTTTCATGGTTCTATGCAAAATAAGCCAAGTGGTCATTATATGACAATTACCCTATCTATTTCTGAAAGAATTTGAGGCATTTGAGTGCCAAATAAATATAAAGAATGTACATATTTTAAGATTATTCTTTACATCAGGATTTTTGGACCCCACTCATTAATTTCAAAAGTTTATCAAACTCTTAGGCTGTCTAAAGCACTATGGGATAGACAAATATGGTCAGTCATGTCCTGGGAACAAAAATTTATAAATTAGTATAAAATATGCACATAAATATCTATTGCTATGATCCAGACACATATGAAGATACTAAGAATTATATGCTATTCCGTTAGCAGTAAACTTTTGGCAAGCCACTCTCACAGATAGCTCATTTGAAGCTTACAGTACCCCTCTCAGATAGGTATTATCACCCCCCTTTTACTAATGGGGAAAATTAGGCTCAAAGAACTAAAATAGAGGAATCAGGAGAAGGCACTGTGTTCTCTCAATCCAAAACCGTCTTCTTGCCACTTCGCCGACATAAATGATTAAAATACACAATAGAGGAAGATTGAGAGCTGCTTGTGCTTTGGAATCAGGCAGGATTAGTTTTAAATTCCAGTTCTGCCACTAAGAAGCTGTGTAAAATAAGGACATAATAACAATATCATCTGGTATATTTCTTGGGAGATTAAATGATACTCCATATGAAGTATTTGGTGTGTATTAAGCACACCATCAATGTGAGCTATTATTCGGAATGACATCTAGTATTGACTAAGCATAAACCATGTGGGCTGCACAACTCTAAGCAGATTTCATATATTAAATCAATTAATTAATAATAGCATTAAATGGAATTCAACTGAGTTCTGCAGAGAAAATAGGTTTATTCAATAAACAAATCAACAAGTACTTGTAAATGCTTACTCTGTCCAGCAGTTTTTGTGTCCCTGGCGTTGCAGCAGTAAAGAAGACCAAGTCTAGAAGGGACAAAGAGTGTGACTTCGTACAGTAAGTAGTGTTAGGAAGAAAAATTAGGCAGGATACTGGGTGAATAGTTGGAAGATGTGATTTTTTTCACAAAATATTTGCAAAATCTTTGACATTCTTCCTCCAAAAGGGGGAAGTTTAACTCCCCCACCCCTTGAATATGGGCCGTCCTTTGTGACTTATTTCCAGTAAATAGAATTTGACAGACATGAATAAAGCAGAAACCACAGTGCATGAGTAAATTCCAAAGCTAGGTCACAAATAGCCATTTGGCTTCCACCTGGCTTTCCCCCTCCCCTGTGCTTTTGGAGTCTGGCTAACCTGAAGCAACTGTGATAAAGAGACCACGTGGTAGTATCACAAGAGACAAAGACAGATGCCTGAGCCCAGCTGTTGAGTCTTCTCAGTCCAGGTGTCAGGCATGTATATGAATGAGCCCTCAGATGATACCAGTGCCCATCCTTTTGGCCACCTCAGCCAAACTGAGTAGAACAGAAGTAAACTGTTTTCACCAAGCCCTGTTCAGACTGTAGATGTGAGAACAATACAAATGTTTTTTTTAAGCCATTAAACTTTTTGGTGATTAGTTATACAGCCATAATAATTGGAACAGAAGGCATATTACACAGGGATGGGGAAGGTTTTTTGAGGAGCAGATACTGAAACAGAGACCTGAATGATGTAAATTAACGAGTCATTCAAAGATATGGAAGACAACCTTTCAATGAAGCGAGAACAGCAAGTGCAAAGGCCCTGAGATGAGGAAGCACTTGGTGCTTTAAAGGAATAACAAGACGATTTGTATGGCTGGAGTGGAGTAAAAGGCAGAGAAAAATAATAGATAATGTGGAAAAGGAAATAGGGCCAGTTAATGGAGGGTCTTACAGTTGGAAAAGAGTTTAGATTTTGTTATTAATAGGTTATTTTGTTATTAGTTGGAGGATAATTAAGAGTAAGTTTGCTATGATTTTATACATGTTTTAAAAAGATTTCTCTGCCATCTGTATGAAGAACATACTGAAGCAAGAGCTAGAATCACAGAGAGATGTTGTTTGCAGCCTTATTTATGATAGCCAAGGCATGGAAGCGATCTAAGTGTCCAAGTGTCCATCAATGGATGAAATAAAGAAATGTGATTATATTATATTATATTATATTATATTATATTATATTATATTATATATTATACTACACACACATACACACACATATACATGAAACACACAAACACACACACACATACATGATGGAATATTATTCAGCCATTAAAAAGAAGGAAATCCTGCCACTTGCAACAATGTGGATGGACCTTGAGAGCATTATGCTGAGTGAAGTAAATCAGAGAAAGACAAATACCAAATTGCAGATGGACTGAATGAGACCATAGACACAGTAAAGCTGGATGTGGCAGGGCTCCCCACCTTCCTACACAAAGGGCAGTTTCCTGGCCAGCAGCATGGACGTCATGGGAGCTTGTTAGAAATGCTGAATCCCAAGTTCACTTCCAGTCCAGTTAAATCAGAATCTGCATTTTGACAATATGCTCAGGTGATACATGTACAGGTTAAAGTTTGGAAAGCACTGTTTTAGACACAAGGATATGTCAAGTAACAAGTCGGTTCTTCAGGTCAGGACTGGACAATTAAAAAAAAAAAAAGAAAGAAAACAGACTTTTTTTTCAAACTCTTGAGATAGATAATACAAATCCACAGAATTATTGTTTGATACCTAGTAATAGAAGTACCACTATTACTAGAAGAATCTACTATAATTCCTTCTGGGGATTATCTGTCACTCCTGTTTTTAAGGACTTTAAGTTTTCCTGAAAAAGTATATTCAGAATTGCTATCTTGAATTGCATTTTCTGTTTTAGGTCATTTCTTACAATGGAGCCAGTATAATTTCATAAGGCCCCAGATAACTCTGTTAAATTTCTAGTTAGGAATTTTCACTAGGAAGCAATAGGCTACCCGGAAAATACCTTATGACCCTTCCTTGTTTCGACTCTCAGACTCTTACTTAACAGCCTCTTTGCTGATCCAACAGAGTTGAAAGCTCTTAATTCCACAGCTGTGACCTACTCAATAGTTTTCCTTAAAATGCAAGCTCCAAGCTGTTAATAACAAAATAATAATATTAATAGTTCCCCCAAACCTTAACATTTCATCTAATCCCATCTGCATGACATTTCAGGCCTTAAACAAAGATTTTTAAAGACTGTATACTAAAAGAAATGACAAAATCTTTACACAACACAAAGGACACCAAAGTGCTTCAGTAATGATTTTGGAGACCAAATTATCCTTCAGGTTCCTGCAGTTTATAGATAAGAGCATTTTTAGAAGTTTTATGCAAAGTTCACGATTACTAAAAATGTAAATTTCAGATGGGTATGTTCGCTGTGAAGGTTGGAAGACAAGATTAGAAAGATCTTCTTAAATTAGCCTTTTTTTCCCCCTAGCGGGTGACAAGCAAGTTGAAAGTATTGAATATAATGCATTCTTAGATAAAATTTAAGACCTTTAAGGTTACGGAAAATAGATTCTATAAAACTAAGCCCAAAATGTATATTATTTCTTCTACGATACAATTGTACCAAGCCATACCTGATGGCAAAAATCCAATTACGGCAGTAAAGGTTGCTCTCAGTTATTCCTTTCTTCCAGTAAAAGCAAACAGCAAAATGAGGTGAGCAGGAAGGAACTGCCTTCATAAATACATGGACTTACATTTGGTATCAATTTTTTGTTAGTAAGAGAATGAAAATAGATAAAAGCATCCAGTGCATTGCAAATGCCTTCAATATAGATTTTTGCATTATTTTCAAGAAATGGGACAGAGAAAGAAAATGTAACTTTTTTCATGCTAGTAAGACATTCTCTAAGAAACACAGGAGAGTGTAATGGTGACGCAGTGATTGAAATCCTATAGAGAGCTCTGTAAGTTTGAACAGCCATAAACTTTCTCAGCCTGTGTTATTTTCAGTAAAACAGGGCTAATTATATGCTGCTCACTTTCTCTCTCTTTTTTTTTTTAGTTGAGGTAAAAATTGGTAAATAACATTATATTAGTTTCAGGTATGCAACATAATAATTCAGTGTTTTCATACACTATAAAGTGATCACCACAATAATTCTAATTCCCATTCATCACCATATAATTGCCCCTCCTTCTCCCTTTTCCCCCCAATCCCCAAACCCTTCCCCTCTGATAACCACTCATCTGTTCTCTGTATCTGTTTTGTTGTTTGCTCATTTGTTTGTGGTCTTTGTTTTTTTTTTTTTTTTTTTTAGATTCCACAAGACTGAAATCATACAGTATAATTTGTTTTTCTCTGTCTTATTTCACTTAGCATAATACTCTCTAGGTTTCCCCCTATTGTCACAAATGGCAGGATTTCCTTTTTTTAAATGGCTGAGTAGTACTCTACTGTGTGTGTGTGTGTGTGTGTGTGCACGCATACACATACATCTTTATCCATTCATCCACTGATAGACACTTAGGTTGTTTACATATCTTGGGTAAATAATGCTGCCATGAAGATAAGGGTGCATGTGTCTCTTCAAATTAGTGTTTGCATTTTCTTTGAATAAATACCCAGAAATCAAATAGCTGGATCATATGGTAGTTTTTTGAACTTTTTGAGGGACCCCCATACTGTTTTCCATCGTGGCTGTGCCAGTTTATATTCCCACCAACCGTGCACAGGGCTTCTTTTTTCTCAACGTCCTCACCAGAACTTGTCATTTCTTGTCTTTTTGATTCTAGCCATTGTGACAGATCTGAGATGATACCTCACTGTGGTTTGGGTTTGCATTTCCCTAATGATCAGCAATGTCAGGCATCTTTCCATATGCCTATTGGCCATTTGTAGGTCTTTGGAAAAAAGGTCTACTCAGATGCTCTGCCCATTTTTAATCTTTGTTGTTGTTGTTGTTGTTGTTATTGAGTTGTGTGAGTTCTTTATATATTTTGGATATTGGCCCATTATTGGATATTATCATTTACAAATATCTCCTCCCATTTAGTAGGTTGCTTTTTTTTTCTTGTTGATGGTTTCCTTTGCTGTGCAGAAATTTTTCTGTGTTGCTCTTTTAACATGAATTAGGATTAAGTGAAATAGTGCCTATGACCACTCATCCGATTGTCAATGCTCAATAAATATTAGCTATAACGATCACCTCAGCCTTGACTAGGCCATTACTTCTTCTTGGCAGGATGAGTTTCACTTTGCCTAAACCAGCTTGATCTGCACTGTTTTAAGGCAGGCTCATTTAAAGCCTAGAAAATTACAAAGACGCCATGAACACAATTACGGTGACACTTCCGTGGTTTCCACACTAGATAACAGTAGGGGTGATGACAAAAGAGAGAGCTTTGCTGTTCTCCAGAATCCAGTTGTGGAGAAAATGACACTGCGGTAAGCCCAAGTGTCTGAACCATGTGGATAAATTCTGCTTTCTCTCTAACTTTTCTTTTTGGCTTGATCTTTTCTAATGAATCCAATTTGTCTAATCAGCAGAATATTTATAGTTCAAAAGCGATATTTTGTTGCTGAAAATAGGCCCCAACCAGAGGTGAGAACAATGAAACATTCCTCCTATTAAGATCACAAAAGAAGAGGCTGTTTTCTGTTACTTGTGTTCTCTCTCTCTGAGCACAGCGACTATGATTTATTCAGCATCTCATGGCTGTTCCAACGTGATGTCCCTGCTCCCAAGCCATCAGCTCCCTGCTTTTTCACTGATAGAGCTAACGACCACCTGAGAGCCCACTCACTGATTGCCAGCCAGTCACCAACCCCAGACCCAGAATGTTCATCTGCTAGTGACATCTAGATCCAACAGACTGAACAAATGCAGGTTCCAAGGTCACTTCTGCCACTTACCTGCTGTGTGGTCTCAGCAAAGCTGCTTAACTTCTCTAGGTCTCAATTTTTCATCTATAGCATGGGAATAATTCTGACTCTTGCTGAACTTTTGTGAGAATTAAATGAGGAAATAATGTGAAAGCCTCTGGCATAAAGTAGAGGCTTGACGAATTTTTGTTTAACATGAAGCTATGGTTCCAAAGCTTTATCATTTAACCAAGAACACATTTTGTTTTTTTTTAATCAAACAAATCTTTCCTGTTTGTTGTTACACACTGTTGGGTTCAGAGGACTCCTCTGAGTTCAAGACTCTCTCCCAGAGTGACGACAAAAGCTCTGAGGTTGCCTTAGGCTTTTAAAAGCAGTTTTCAAGTAATTCCCATAATGCCACTATACCATTTGGGCCTTGTAATTTCTCTATTCATCTGAAAAGATGAGAAACACTGAGGGAAAGCAACATTATAACATTATTTTTTGGTACTAAGCCTTCAAAATCGGTGTTTTATACTTAACAGTGCATGTGCATGTCAATTAAAAATAACCATGTTTCATGTGCTCAATAGCCACACTTAGCAAATGGCTATTGAATTGGATAGTCCTGGTATAAAATTCGGTTTGAAGTTGTGTTGAAAATGATTATTTTAAATTCAAAAACCATTTACCAAGGCCTGTATACAGATAATTTTCAGAACTTTGCTTCCACTTAGAAAATGGCTTGAAGAGAAAAAAAAATCTAGTATCACTGAAAAACTTAAAAAGCAGTGATGTTTGATCAGTGCCCCCTGCCGGTCATGTGCCAGATGAAATAGGAAAGAAAAATTCTGTCCCAGTCTGCAATGGCCTAGATTGGAGCACCAAATAAAATTTATTTTATCTTATTTTCCAGAGAACTATCAACTTAGATGTATACAGACAGTTAATCAGCGCTCAACTATTACCATATGTCACACTGTCAAAAGAATGTTAGTGGGGCGCCTGGATGGCTCCGTCCGTTAAGCATCTGTCTTCAGCTCAGGTTGTGATCCCAGGGTCCTGGGTCCTGCTCAGCGGGAAGCCTGCTTCTCCCTCTCCTCCCTGCTTGTGTTCCTGCTCTCGCTATCTCTCTCTGTCAAATAAATAAATAAAATCTTAAAAAAAAAAAAAAAGAATGTTAGTTCTTGCTCACCTTGTTGAGCCAGTGGTGCAACTAAAATTTGGAGGAAACAAATGGACACACGACTACTTCTCATTCAGCAAATCCAAATGGACACCATTAATGTCAATGTGGCAGTAGGAAATTTAAACATGATAAGAAATTTTTAGACCAGATGACTAGACAGGCATTTTATGCAACTTTGTCTCTGGAAGCAGTCAAGACTGCAGGCTGCTGTTAATTTAATTTGGAATCTCAAAATGTGAGTTTCACATGATGGCTAATAAACAGTAGCTTCTCAGGTGGAATTTCCTGACACTGCTCTTGGTGGTGGGGAGGAACGAATTTCAGCAGAAGGCTCCCACTGCTGCAAAAACTATTAGGGTGACTAAGCATGTTCCTATATTTTTCCAAGTTTGGGGAAAAGTTTAGTTTTCTTGAGTTGTTCCTCAAGAAAGTTTATAGTCCTTGGTTAAGTGGCTTCAGATGGCATGAGCAACATTCAGGAAGGTTGTGAATAGAACCACCAAAGGAATGTATAACCTTCACAGTGAATTTGGCCCCTCTTGGAGCCCATCCATTCTTTCTCTCCCTTAAATCCTTGCCTTCAGTACAAGCACACCTTTGGCTTCTGTCCTTGCACGTTGACTATCTCTCTAACCAAGGTCCTGACGATGCTTCACAAAAAGCCCTAGGATCAGCTGGCAAAGACAGAATTCCCTTAGATTTGGACAAAGGGAAGAGAACTGAGGGGTTGATTAATTAACAGCAAATAATCTGTTGTGGTTGCTAAGATAGGCTGGAAGTCCATGTCCACATTTATTCTTCTGTAGCTTTCATTGTTCAGAAAGGGAAGACATACCATGGATGTACCAGGGAAAGAAGCTGTTGAAAATCAAGAAATGGTACACTGCTTTTCTTTCCTGCTGCTAAGGTCAAATAAAGAAGATCTTTAAATTACACAAAAGGCTTTTTTGAAAAATGTAGTAGAGTGTTTAAAAGTAATGTCTTGGGAGTCACATGAAGCTCACTCTGGAGCCTGGTTCCACCATTTACTAGATATTTGATAGGAACCAAGTTCTTAACTCTGTGAGCCTTAGCCCCTTCATCTATGAAATGGGATGATACCATGCCTTGCCTCATAATGTTGTTATTGAGAGTTCAATGAAATACGCTTGCAAAGTGCCAATGCATGGTGTACACTTCATTTAAAACCTACTAAGGTATGTAAGGGTTTTTGAATCCTTAAAGAGATGTCCAAGTATAAATCATCAATGATTTATAAGTTCAAATCCTTTAGGAAATATAGTAGATTGCCTAGCAGAGAAAACTAACTCCCACAAAACTGTCCATTCCCACTAATGCTATCCTAGCTCAGACTCTCAGTTTCTTCCCCTGGACTTTTACAATAACCTCCATGTTCTGTATTGCTGCATAAGAAGCCACCCCACAACTTAGTGGCTTAAAACCGTGATTCATTATGTCTCATGATTCTGTGGTTTCGTTGGGAAGTTCTGACTCTGGTCTCACCTGGGCATATTCTTGTGATAGGTAAGCTGAGAGCTGGGCTTCTTTCTCTTAATCATCTGGATGCTTCTCTTTCCTTGTGGTTGTTCATCCTCAAGGACACTACCCTGGGCTTCACACATAGTATCTAAATTCCAAGAGAGCAATCCCCAGTGCAGCAAGCACTTTATAAGTGGCATGGGCATCATGCTTGTTGATGACTATTGGCCAAAGCAAGTTACATGGTCAATCCCTGAGCAGAATGGGAGGGGACTCCACGGGTATGAACATATGGGAGGCTTGACTCACAGGGACCATGAATGTAGAAGTCTGCCATACCTTAAATGACTTCCCTCCTCCAGTGAGCATTAGCATCTCAGCTGTCCTCATCCACAGCTGATACTGCCCCCTACTTCCACTCAGAGAACACATTTTTGATTAGCACAGTGGGAAGAGGAATACTCCTAGCATCTAGAGGATAGAGACCAGGGATGCTGCTAACCTTCTCACAGTGTGTCTATCAGCCCATTACTACAGAGGATTATTTACTCTGAAATACTAATAGTAGTACAGTTGGGAACCTCTGTTGCAGATGTAAGGTTCTGGGATAACACTAGGAATGAAATTAGACCTGATCCCTCAACTCGGGACATTATTTCTTGTGGGGGAAGATAGATAGGTAAAGGACAAGTGCAGTGAAGTGATAGATGCCCTACAATATGGGGAAGTACCTGACGGCATGGAGGCCAAAGTCTGTTCTCCTTAAGGTGAGAAGTCAGGCAACAGTGAGGAGGAAAGGTGAGCAATGCAGCCACGGAATAGCATAAGTGAAAGCTGGAGGGGCTTGGAATAGATTGACATATTCGAGAATTTATCATTCTTGCCACATTGCTGAAAGACAAGCTATGGACTAAGAGTGAGATGAGGTTGAGAGATAAACTGGAGATGCAAGCAATGGGCAAATGGGCTTGTGACAGCGATTCTCACTCATAGCTGCCCACCAGAATCACCTGGGGAGCTTTTAAAAAATAGCCATTCTGAGCCTCACACCAGACCATTTAATTCTGACTCTCTGGGCATTGGGATTCTGACATCTATAGATTTTAAAAGCTCCTCAGGAGATTGCAGTGTACAGTTGGAGTTGAGAACTGTGCTGACTTTATCTTATAGGCAATGGGGAAACAGAGCTTTAAGCAAGAGGCAGCATGATATTTTAGAATGGTGTATCAGGGTATGGAAAATAGATGGAGAAGGGACAAGACAAGACAACATTGGGCCAACACCTAGAGAACAATCTCAGGAACATACCAAATTTTATCTGTCCTTATCATTAATTATTATCTATTTTATTAATATCATTATCTGTTATTCTCATTATTTCACATTTCTGGAGGAAATGCTTTTTCATCAGAGGCATCTTACTTCACTCTCAGCCAGATTTGTATTTGCTTCTGCCAGTTATTTGGAGCACCACATACCTGATAGCACTTTAAATTGTCTACTTAAGGTTTTTGAACCTCTCTGGTAATGAGAATACATATCAGAAATCCATGTTAATAAGAGCTTGTGGTCCTAATTCTTAGGGGAGTTGTCTTTTTCTTCCTTCTATCCTGTGCCAATGTTGAAACATGAAAGTTCCTTATTGCTCTTTTCTGCATGGTGATTTTATTACTCATTTGTTCTGACACTAAGGATTTAGCTCCTGGGTGTCCTAGTTTTATGTGGAGGTTTCCTATTAGATCCCCATCTTGGGCATTTTTTTCTTTCTTTATAGTACTTAAAATAATAGTGCATTTTACAATCAATGGGGTCCTAAATTTGATGAAATATGTTAGTAAGGCTCAGGAAATACTAGCTATTGCTATTTTTGATCATTTCTGCAGTGGACACTATAGGGTGCTCTGCCTAAATTCCCTTTCCTAGCCAGTACATCTGTCCATGCCCTAGCTGTTCTAAGTGCTTTTTCAGAGATACCTGGAAGGTTACTCATACCCCCTCCACAGAGGTGGCCTACAGCCACTGAATGACAGTGACAGGATGTTATGAGCTGAATTGTGCCCCCACCCACATTCATACGTTGAAGCCCTAACCCCCAGTGTCTCAGAATGAGTCTGTATTTGGAGACAGCTCCTTTATAGAGGTGATTAAATTAAAATGAGGCCCTTAGGGTGGGCTCAAACCCAATCTGATGGGTGTCCTTATAAGAAGAGGATATTTGGACAGAAAAAAGAGATCCCAATGACTCTAGTGCAAAAAGACCATGTGAAGAGGCAGCAAGACAGTGGCCATCTGCAAGCCAAGAGAGAGTCTGGAACAGATCCTTCCCTGTGGCCCTCAGAGGAAATCAACCCTGCTGCACCTTGATCTTTGACTGACAGCCTCCAGAACTGTGAGACAATACATTTCTGTCATTTAAGCCACCCAATCTGTGCTATTTTGGTAAGGCAGTTCTGGCAAACTAATAAACTGGGGGTAGGAAATGCTGACCCTCTTGTCTCAAAGTAGAACAACTCTTGCTGATCCATCTTCTTCCTGTCTTGCTTCCTTCAATAAGTCAAGTGCAACCAGATCTGGGTCAGATTCTGCTTCCAGATAACTGGTCTAAAATAAGGTCTATGTTTGTCTTCATCTGTTCTAGCTGCTATAACAGAATACCATGGACTGGGTGGGTTAAACAACAGAAATTTATTTTTTACAGTACAGGAGGCTGAGAAGTTCAACAGCAAGGTGCCAGCAGATTCAGGAGCTGGTGAGGGCCCACCTCCTGGCTCATAGACGGCCATCTGGTTGCTGTGTCTTTCAGATGGTGGAAGGGGAGAAGGAGCTTTCTGAGCCTCTTTCATAAGGGCACTGATCCCATTCATGAAGACTCCACCCTCATGACCTAAGCACCTCCCAAAGTCCCTATTTCCATATATCATCACATTAGGGTTAAATTTTAACATACAAAATTGGCGGGAAGGGGACACAAACATTCAGTCTATAGCAACACTTCATAACTTTTCTACATTCCAGAAGCCTCTCAGTTTTGGCAGATAAATGGTAAATGAGGACATAAATCAGGCCAGATTATAAAGATCACTGTTGTCAATCATCTCATAATGATAGTGTATTTTTACATCTGTGCTGATATTCCCAGCATACCAGTGCATTCCAGTGATGTATATACTACCACTGAAATAGAAGACGCATTCAAACACAGTATCTGAATTGGCAAAATGACTCAGGAAAAACCTGGCATCCGTAAGCACATGTGGGGAGCAGATTTTTAAATACTCACATCAATCTAATTACAAAAAAGCAGGGAAAAATATTAATATCCTAGGCATATGCAGGAATTTCAATTATCTTTTACAATATGTTGTAATTTTGCATGTTACAAAACATTGTTATTTTTAATCATTAGCTCATGATTCATACTGAGAAACTTTAATTTCTGTGGACTTTTTCAAAGTTTTCCTTTATTAGAATGCATTAACATAAATAGCTACGTAGTATGTGTGTAAGAGAGAGGGAGAGAGAACAGAAAGATAGATGGACAAACATGTTCCTGAAAAAATTTAGATATTCATTGCTCCATGGTTTTAAAAGCAAAGAAACTCTAAGTGTATGGGAGGAGGTAAGGGATTTCATGTATTTCTTTATAAGATGCTGTGGCCTGTAATAAAATTGTACCTTATTAGAAGAGAACAGCGCAAGTATTGTTAGGATCACTCAACCAGGAAGTAAATTATGGTTAGGTCTCTACAGTCTGATTGAAATGGAAACTTGAAACAATTATCAGGTAATTCAATGAATTTCAAAATAATTGCCACAGTTCTCCACTCCCACTTTCTATAAAGCAGGTGAACCATTCCAAATTAGAAACAAGAGGGACCTAAGACCCTGATGGAGATTATATTCCATCTCATTCTTGTTTTCCTGACAAGTCTGTGTCTACCTTTTATTTTCCCAAATTTGTCTCCAGGCTAACAAAAACATGCACATGCAAAAAAAAAAAAATTGCAAAGGACAAAAGTAATCCTTTGCCTCTATTATGAAACAAGAATTTGGTTAGTTTCCTTACCACCCTCTTCAAACCGCCACATACACGAATATACTCACTGCTTACCACTTACCTTGGAGCTGCAAAAGATGTTTGATATTAAGTCTGGTCCTTAATGTTTTCCCAAACTTGGCTCTTCATTGGAATCACTTGGGAAACTTTTTGAAAGTTTGCATTTCCAAACCCCAGCATTGACAGTTCTAATTCTGTAAGTACTGGAAACATTCACCTAAAGCACAAAAGTTAAATAATAGGAAAATTTAGTCAGTTTTGCTCTTTAACCTTACATACACCAGGAATGCAAAATGTTTTACAAATACATGGGACCACCCTCCCTCTCAAATTCATGATGGATGTCATTAGTTGGTCATGATAATCTTTCCACTAACTTCACAGTCAAAATCCTTATTACAGAATGATTGGGGGCTACTAGCAACTGATGTTGGGGGGAAAATCAAACCTATTTGCTTTAAAAGAGAAAAGAGACAGGGTTGATTCAATTGCCATAAAGACAATAAAAATTTAAGTGGCAAGTAGATGTGTATCAGGGTTCTTCTACTTGTGGTGTGTAAATTCATTTTTTTTTTCTTAATGTCATGTGCTGATTTAATTATAAAGAACAACCTCCTCTTTACCCTAGAGTGGTCCACTTTATGTGTTACCCAGAAGATATTTCACAGAAGTCAAGTCAATAGACAACTGTCTCATTAAGTAGCATACAATCTTAAATCTTCATTAAAAGAAGGAAAGGGAGAGCTATTAAAATCTGCAAGCCTCCCTTCCCTTTCTTCATTCTGAGAACACATTAGCCTTTAAACCATTGATGTTAAGAAGATACTGATTTCTAAAGCTTTAGTTGAGGAATGCCACACTTCCAAGAGTAGAATAAGATTTTGACTGAGAACTTGTTCACAAAGACAATAGGGAAGGCAGGGTGAAGACAAAAGTAATGATGGAAGCACAGAACCAGCAACAGTAGCACAGGGCAAATTAATCATGTGATGTAACATTAATAATCAGAGGGGGGTCTGACATTAAAATCTAATTGAAATGGAATTCAGACAGAAAGCTTCAGCTTCTACACTTCTTCCTTTTTAAAAAATTTATTATTTATTTATTTGAGAGAGCAAGCACATGCGCGAGAGTTAGAGGAGGGGTAGAGGGAGAGGGACAAGCAGACTCCACGCTGAGTACCCGCCATGGGGCTCGATCTCATGGCCCTGAGATCATGTCCTGAGCTTATGACCTGAGCTGAAATCAAGAGTCAGATGCTCAGGCACCCCATCAGCTTCTACACTTCGAACATGAGCTTCGCAAGGTGGCATGATCTTGAGAGGCCAGACATCTCCATGATGCCTCTCCCTTGCTATTTTCCTTCACAAATAATTGAATTAGAATACTTTTGTGAATCAGTAAGCCTCTTGGACCATGCATCCAGGAAAGGCACTGAAAGAAAGGCATAGGTGGAAATGTGAAAAATATAATGGATGTTTGTTTAGGCTTTTTAAGGTATGGCATGGGCCATAGTGTTATTTATGGCCTAATTGAGTAAGATAAGATTTCTCCTGGAAAAAAAGAAGGTTTTGGCCCCCAAGCCCCATACTTTTTAGTATGGGAGTGGTAATTAGGCAGGAAATGGAAAAAGTGAAAGCGGATTTGAGATGATATTAAAACGTGTGAGCTTATTAAAATTGTGTGATAGCCTATTTTTCTTAGTCAGACCTGGCCCTGGACAGAGCTTGATTTCCATAGCTGGAGGGATGCCACATGGTTAATAAAATATCCAAAGCTTATGCAAACCAGATAGGTTTTGTCTTAATTCACATTACTCTAGAGCCAAAGAGCCCCTGACATACCGGGGTGCTGGGACTGTTTCACTCTAACAGACAACAGCAAAGTATTGGTGGTTCATCCTGAGCTCATATGTAGGTACCCACTTCAGCTTCAGTTTCTCTTGGCCTTTGTACATGCTGCTTGAATCAGAGACTAGATAAAAGGGTAGCTATTAATAACTTGCATCTGTTCTTCTTACATATTTGTTCATATTTTAAAAATAAAGAAATAACATTCACTAATTATTTTCTTACACAGTATATTTGTTGTTATTTACCATTTTTTATAAACCCAAACCCAGCCTTCAGGTGGCACTTATATAACATGCTTAGTATGTGTTTGAAAATAGAAAGTTTCAGCCCAGTTGCCTTTTTTTTTCTGTCAACCAGTTTTAACTGACAATTTTAATAAATAGAACTGAGTATTTTTGCTCCTGGAGGGGTATACAAATGTATGGATATTTCCAACCCCTGTCACCCTCAGTGCACTCCTATGGAATTCACATTTATGAGGTAAATATCTGGTGACAGGGTTATCCCCTTAACACTTAAATTCAAATGTTATATAAGCCAGAAGGAAAACAGTAATGTAGAATGTCCTCTTCAAAAAGAGATAAGCTCTTTGTCTGAAGTGTGGGCTCTGCTCTTTGATCATAAGGGTGGAATGAGCCTCTGACCTATCTAATGATAAAAATCTCTCTCTCTCTCTCTTTTTTTTTTTTTTTTTTTTGGATTTTTAACATCAAGTTAGCTTTAAAAGGGCCTTTTATATTTTATATGTTACTGAAACTTATCCATGTAGAAACATGTTTGATATTGGCGTGGTGCCAACTTACTTCCAGAAGTGATGGATTGAAGTAAAACTTGAATATACTACAGGTAATGGTATGGTAATTGAAAGTTTTTGGGTTCCAAGCCCAGTTACAGCATCTATGTGAAGAAGAAATTGAGGTCTAACAGCTTCACGTTTAACATCTGTGAAATGAGGATAAGAATAATACCTATTTCCAGAAATAGTGTTCAAAATATTTAACAACTGGTTGGGCACAAGCCTAGAAAAATCAGAACCAGCATACATTTGTTCGAAATAAATGCCAATCAATGCATGTACCACTGATTATTGACTGAATATCAGCCATTTTAATCTCATCAGATTTTTGGCACACGTAATGAATGAGACCATAAATCTTAGCTGTATGTGATAGCCATGGTCTTACATGACCCCCAAAGATTGATACTTTTTACCAGGATTGGTCTGTGTGACCAATAGAAAGAATACAGCAGAAGGAATGGTACATAAATTCTTTCTGAGGTTACATTTTAAAAGTCACTGCAGCTTCCATCTTGATTGCTATCGTCCTTTTTCTCATTTGTCACTCACTCTGGGGGAAGCCATGTTACAAGTAGCCCCAATGGAAAGGCCCCTGCGGTGAGGAGATAAAGCCCCTGACAATAGCCATCTGAGTGGGCTTAGAGGCAGATTCTCCAGTCTGAGTAAAACTTCAGACGACTGATACCCTAACAGCATGATTACACTCTCATGAGAGATGCTAAGCCAGAACCACCCAGCTAAGCTGCTGCTGGATTCCTGACCCTCAGACTCTGTGTGAGATAATTTTGTTATTTCAGGCTTTAAGTTTTAGAATAATTTGTTATGCAGCAAGATAAGAGAAAGATAAGGGGGAAAAACACATTAGGACATAAAGGTATGCAGTTCTTAAAGCTGAAATCTCAATAAAGGAGAGATCTTAAACAAGAATCTTTTGGCAGAGGTAGTGTTGAGGAAAGATCATCACATACAGTTCTATAGGTTGTACTCCACGTAAGAGAGACCCAACCACAGATGTGAACGGAGGTGAAAATCAAACCCATGCTCTATTCTCTAAGATGTGTGACCTAGCTCAGAGTTGCACCTATCCAGAAGAAGAGGTACCTTGCTCTAGTTCACACTAAGGCTTAATTCTTCTGCCAAGACAAGTATCTATGAGGATTTGTCCACATGGAGGAGGCATCTCTTCCTAATAAACACAGAGACACCAAGTGGGCTAGGAATGGTACCAGTGTTGGGGGGGGCAGAGGATTTAAACCTTTGCAAGGATTTTTTTAGCTTCAAATCCTGTCTACCTCATTTATTTTCTGTGCATCTTTGGATAAGTTTTATAATGCCAGTTTTTGTGATAGTAAAATGAGAAATAACAATATTATCTATGTAATTGGATTATGGCAAGAATCGTATGACATAACTTTTGAAAATGTCAAGCTAAGTGGGCTGGTACATAGTAAATGCTCAATAAATGCAACTTTTCCCTATCTCCTTTTTATCTGAATTTTGGCAGAATGAAAAGGCTGTTTATGGAAAAACTTGCAAGCCTGCCAAGTAAGTCAAAACTCATATTGCTCCCTATTATAGAAATTACTAGGAAAGAAAGCTTAAGGAAATGTGTTATGGGCTGAATGTTTGTGTCTTCCTCCAAAATTCATATTTTGAAAGCCTAATCTCAAAGCAATGGTATTTGTACATAGGGCATTTGGAAGACAATTAGGTCATGAGGACAAAGCCTTCGTGAATGGCATTAGTGCCCTTTTAAGAAGAGGCCAAAGAGGTAACTAGTTCTCCTGCCATGTAAAGACACAGCTTGAAGATGATTGTCTACAATGGGGAAGAGAGCTCTCGCCAGAACCCAACCATGCTGGCGCCCTGATCCCAGACTTCTAGCCTCCAGAAATATGAGAATAAATTTCTGTTGTTTATAAGCCACTTAATCAATGGTAATTTGTTATGGCAGCCCAAACTAAGAATGCTCAACAGAAAGTCCTGAGCTATCTAGCTGCCAGCATCACAGAAATGAGATATATAGGTGGATGATGTATGTATGTATGGATGGATGGATGGATGATGGATACATAGATACATAGATAGAAAGAATATATAGGGGTGCCTGGGTGGCTCAGTCACTTAAGCATCTGCCTTCAGCTTAGGTCATGAACTCAGGGTCCTGGGATTGAGCCTGGCATCCATCTCCCTGCTCAGCGGGGAGTCTGCTTCTCCCTTTGCCTCTCCCCCTTGCTCATGCTCTCTCTCTCTCTCTCAAATAAATAAATAAAAATCTTAAAAAAAAGAAAGAACATGTAGAGAACAGATATATATATATATATATATATATATATATCTCAAACATATTTCATATATATCAAACATATATATCATATCTATACATAACACAGAGACTAAGCTACATTATACTCCTATATATTATTAATGTAATAAGCTACCAATAAATAAGAATTCAGGCAGTTTTTCTCTAGATATTTAATTACTGGATTTACTCTTCTAAAATGAATAAGGAAAACAATTTACATGGTTTACCAAGAATTGAATGGTCTTAATTAAAGATTTCTGTATCAATATTACATATACTCCAAGAGACATAAAACAATGTATAGATGATGAAATTCTCAAAGAAAAAAAAAACAAAAAAACCTTGTTGTAATGATGCTCTCTGCCCTAGCAGCAATTAATCTCATTGGAGAAAAATGTAAAGAATAAAATTATGCCCTGGTTTATTATTCAGGGTTTTTTTTTTTTTTTAAAGATTTTATTTATTTATTTATTTGACAGAGAGAGATACAGCGAGAGAGGGAACACAGGCAGGGGGAGTGGGAGAGGGAGAAGCAGGCTTCCCGCCGAGCAGGGAGCCCGATGCGGGGCTCGATCCCAGGACCCTGGGATCATGACCTGAGCCGAAGGCAGATGCTTAACGACTGAGCCACCCAGGCGCCCCGTATAATTCAGGGTTTTTAATGAGCGCAAATACTGAAAATTATTAACTTCTAATAGAAGGGTATCTCTAGGAGTGAGTTGGGCAAGAGATTTTCACTGAACCTAGTAGTAGCCGTGGGATTTCTGGAGGCTGTGAAGGAATTAGGGAGGACAGTCGGGACATTGTCTTGCCACAGTCAACACTGCAATGAGTTATCTGCATCACTCCCTCTTATCCCTTTTTCTTGTACTCACGATCCAACTTAAAAGGCACCAGCATGTCATTGCTGAGCTTCGGTGAGCTTTGGTTTGGTCATTTCTTTGGCAGGTACTAGAGCAAGGAGGGTAGAACTGGTATACCCGTCTTCTGTATCAGAACGTCCACTACCTGGATCTACATTCACATCAAAATTAGAGATACCAGGACAGAAATACATCCCCAGTGGGAAGTCTTCAACAAGACAGTCTTCAACCAAGAGCCAGCAAGGACATGAAGTCTTCCAGCACCCATGTGAGTGAGTTTGGAAGTGGGTCTTCTGAGGCCTGCCAACAGCCCTAAGAACAGCTTGGAAGATGACCTGCCTGATGAGCCTGGCGCTGACTGCAGCCAGAGTTGACATCTGAATTGCAGCCCCATGAGAGATGCCGAGGCAGGTACAACCAGCTAAGTTACACCTGGATTCCTGACTCACAATAACTGAGCTAATAATATATGTTTGGGTTTTTTTGTAAGTTGCTAAGTTCTGGGGTGATTTTTATGCAGAAATAACTAACTAATATAGGCACTGATTTTTATAACAAATGATTTTGCCAATTATTAAGCTGTTGCCCAAACCCATCCATGTCTGCTTAGCTTTGCAATGCTGAAGCTGGAACTCTACAAACCCTTTTTCATCTTTGCAGGAGGCTCACTGTTAGGCTTTTCCAACAGGGACAATAGAGAGTAATGGAAGGCTGGAGGAGGAAAAGGGACCTGCTCCTTCTTACTTGCTTGCTGTGGGCCTCCTGTTCTTGTGCCCATCACCTTAGCTATTTTTCACCCTGGAAGCAGCTGTGTTTCTGTTCTACACATGTTTCAGCACCTGCAGAACCAGCCTCATTATATCTTTGTTGGAAATATCGCCTTGCAAATATTGCAGAATCTTGTAGCAAATACATAGTTGTACTTTTAAATCACTGAGTTCGGGGATGGTCCACTTTGCAGCAACAATGACTAAATTGAGAAGTTATCACTACCCTTAGGCCTGAAGGAGAGAGGGAAAGTTTTGGTTACTAAAACCCAAGAAACCTAAAGAGGTTTGTGCTATTAACTCTCCGTACTAAGAGAGGAAATGAGAAGAATAAATACCCTCATCTCACTATTTTCCCTTCTGATGAGCTCCTGCTGATTCTCTCACTGGGTGAACCCAATGGGAAGCCAGAGGGTAAAGGTGCCTATTAATAGAATCCATTCAGATTAGCATCAAGCGGCACAGAAGAGTAGAAAAAGGTACCATAGCTCTGGAAGGGGAGGGGAGATACCAACTCAAAACCCTTCAACTAATCATCAGGGCTCTGTGAAAGACAATCTAAAACCCACTGATCTAAATAGGACACACCTATGGAAAAGACATTCTCTGGAATTCCACTACTGTTTGGAATTCTGCTGTGGATCATCTCATCTTTGTAAAGTTATATACATGGATATGTGGATCTACAGACCTCTAGATAGATCAATATATGGATATAAAATGTGAATGTGGATTAACATACTATAATGTCAAGATATTATTGGCAATTATCATTTAAAATTTTCTTCTTTCTTGTGCCTTTATGTTGTTTTTCTATAGTGAGCAAGTATTACTTGTGTCATTCTCAAAGTCATTAAGAAAAAACAAGCCTCGATAGAAATCAATCAATGTGATACAATACATTAATAAAAGAAAGAACAAGAACAATATGATCCTCTCAATAGATGCAGAAAATGCATTTGACAAAGTACAGCATCACTTCTTGATCAAAACTCTTCAGAGTATAGGGATAGAGGGTATATACCTCAATATCATAAAAGCCATCTATGAAAAACCCACAGTGAATATCATTCTCAATGGGGAAAAACTGAGAGCTTTCCTCCTAAGGTCAGGAACATGGCAGGGATGTCCACTATCACCACTGCTATTCAACATAGTACTAGAAGTCCTAGCCACAGCAATCAGACAACAAAAAGAAATAAAAGGTATTTGAATCGGCAAAGAAGAAGTCAAACTCTCACTCTTTGCAGATGATATGATACTTTATGTGGAAAACCCCAAAGATTCCACCCCAAAACTGCTAGAACTCATACAGGAATTCAGTCAAGTGGCAGGATATAAAATCAATGCACAGAAATCAGTGGTATTCCTATACACCACCACCAAGACAGAAGAAAGAGAAATTAAGGCATCGATCCCATTTACAATTGCACCCAAAACCATAAGATACCTAGGAATAAATCTAACCAAAGAGGCAAAGGATCTGTACTCAGAAAACTATAAAATACTCATGAAAGAAATTGAGGAAGACACAAAGAAATGGAAAAACGTTCCATGCTCATGGATTGGAAGAACAAATATTGTGAAGATGTCAGTGCTACCTAGAGCAATCTACACATTCAATGCAATCCCTATCAAAATACCATCCACTTTGTTCAAAGAAATGGAACAAATAATCCTAAAATTTGTATGGAACCAGAAAAGACCCCAAATAACCAGAGGAATGTTGAAAAAGAAAGCAAAGCTGGCAGCATCACAATTCCGGACTTCCAGCTCTATTACGAAGCTGTCATCATCAAGACAGTATGGTACTGGCACAAAAACAGACACATAGATCAATGGAACAGAATAGAGAGCCCAAAAATGGACCCTCAACTCTATGGTCAACTAATCTTCAACAAAGCAGGAAAGAATGTCCAATGGAAAAAAGACAATCTTTTCAACAGATGGTGTTGGGAAAATTGGATAGCCACATGCAGAAGAATGAAACTGGACCATTTCCTTACACCATACACAAAAATAGACTCAAAATGGTTGAACGACCTAAATGTGAGACAGGAGTCCATCAAAATCCTAGAGGAGAACACAGGCAGCAACCTCTTTGACCTCAGCCACAGCAACTTCTTCCTAGAAACATCACCAAAGGCAAGGGAAGCAAGGGCAAAAATGAACTATTGGGACTTCATCAAGATAAAAAGCTTTTTTTTTTTTTTTTTTTTAAAGATTTTATTTATTTATTTGAGAGAGAGGATGAGAGGAGAGAGAGAGCACATGAGAGGGGGGAGGGTCAGAGGGAGAAGCAGACTCCCTGCAGAGCAGGAAGCCCGATGCGGGACTCGATCCGGGGACTCCAGGATCATGACCTGAGCCGAAGGCAGTCGCTTAACCAACTGAGCCACCCAGGCGCCCAAGATAAAAAGCTTTTGCAGAGCAAAGGAAACAGTCAACAAAACCAAAAGACAACCAACAGAATGGGAGAAGATATTTGCAAATGACATATCAGATAAAGGGCTAGTATCCAAAATCTATAAAGAACTTGCCAAACTCAACACCCAAAGAACAAATAATCCAATCAAGACATGGGCAAAAGACATGAACAGACATTTTTCCAAAGAAGACATCCAAATGGCCAACAGACACATGAAAAAGTGCTCAACATCACTCGGCATCAGGGAAATCCAAATCAAAACCTCAATGAGATACCACCTCACACCAGTCAGAATGGCTAAAATTAACAAGTCAGCAAATGACAGATGTTGGCAGGGATGCGGAGAAAGGGGAACCCTCTTACACTGTTGGTGGGAATGCAAGCTGGTGCAGCCACTCTGGGAAACAGTATGGAGGTTCCTCAAAAAGTTGAAAATAGAGCTACCATACGATCCAGGAATTGCACTACTGGGTATTTACCCCAAAGATATAAATGTAGTGATCCGAAGGGGTACGTGCACCCCGATGTTTATAGCAGCAATGTCCACAATAGCCAAACTGTGGAAAGAGCCAAGATGTCCATCGACAGATGAATGGATAAAGAAGATGTGGTGTATATATACAAATGGAATATTATGCAGCCATCAAAAGGAATGAAATCTTGCCATTTACAATGACGTGGATGGAACTGGAGGGTATTATGCTGAGCGAAATAAGTCAATCAGAGAAAAACATGTATCATATGATCTCACTGATAAGAGGAATTCTTAATCTCAGGAAACAAACTGAGGGTTGCTGGAGTGGTGGGGGGTGGGAGGGATGTTGTGGCTGGGTGATAGACATTGGGGAGAGTATGTGCTATGGTTAGCACTGTGAATTGTGTAAGACTGATAAATCGCAGACCTGTACCTCTGAAACAAATAATACATTATATGTTTAAAAAAAGAAGAAGATAGTAGGAAGGGAAAAATGAAGAGGGGGGAAAGCAGAGGGGGAGACAAGCCGTGAGAAACTATGGACTCTGAAAAACAAACTGAGGGTTCTAGAGGGGAGGATGATGGGGGGATGGGTTAGCCTGGTGATGGGTATTAAAGAGGGCACGTACTGAATGGAGCACTGGGTATTATACACAAACAATGAATCATGGAACACTACATCAAAAACTAATGATGTAATGTATGGTGATTAACATAACATAAAAAAAAAAAAATGACCAGAGAACTGGAATGTGCCGTGATAGCCAGTTTCTCAAATTCAAACTGAACAGAGAAGAAGATCATGCCAAGCTTCATCTGGAGTCATCTAAGTGTTCTGCACCTCACTGTACCCCGCAATTGCAGAATGGCCATGTCTTCCACACCCGCAACTATCCCAAGATTTCCAGGTGATTTCAGAGGGTCTGTGAGAGTTAGTTTCAGGTCTTCTTGATGTCCCCTCTGCAGCCACATGGCATCTGACACTTCTCTTTCCCTCCACTTAAACAATCACTTTCATTGATGTCACCCATGAAGGCTCATAACTACTTCTTATGTGGTAGTAGACCATGCTGCTACCACCCTGAGATCATCTGACTGAGGACCGGCACAGCCAGCTGCTGCCTCCCACCACACCACACATGAACACACACACACACACACACACACACACAACCACATACCTTAGGTTGCCACAATCATCACATTCATTACCAAGAGTGCTGCTGTGTGTTCACTTCTCATGTATATTTTAATTTTTGCATAAAAATGACCTATTATTCATAACCCTCTTCCTTCCAGAAGTATGGACAAGACTCTGTTGGGGTGGGAAGGGGAGTGTGGATAAGAAGACCACCTTCTGTGACAGCTCTCTAAAGTCCTCCATATCCCTTATACGGCATACCTTTGGCAGTGTGGGTCTTATTCATGCTTTTCCTTCTCTAGATACTTTCTTATTTTTGTACTTCCCCTAGACCACCAACTAAAGGCTGTAGGACCGTTGGGTTGGGTCCAGCAGTCACATTTGTATCACTGTTTACCAGAGTCATGAGTGAAACCTCACTTGAATTGAGGCAGTGAGAGCCTTTCCTTGGACATATGAATCCATAATAAGAGGGTCTAGTTGAAGACTGAGCTTCTCTATTACATGGAGGAGATATGAAAAATCCTGAGAGCACAACATTCTTCTGCCTTGGGGATGAGCAATAGAGAAGCCTGGTTTACAAAGAGGAGCATACAACGTTTACAGACAGAAGCATCAAAGACACACAGAAAGAAAACCTGGAGACTTGTGAGTTCTGGTGCTTTTTTATGACTCTGGCTGCATTCCTGCACTTTGGTTTCAAGAAACACCCAAAACCCAGAGGAAAATGTTCTCTGAGATTAGATGAATATCCTTAAGCAGCAACCAATTTATTCAAATTCAGAAAATAAGCAGCACCTGAAAAGTTCTCACTAAATTAAATATATATCTCTATAGTTGATAAAAATATAAATTTATCATGCATCTATATCTATATACAGCAAAGAATTTTTAAGCCTTTGATGCTAAATATATTTATTTGATTAAATAAATATAATCAAAATGTTTAAATACCTTGTCCTTTAGGCTGGTATTGGTTGTTTCTATTTGTCTGGTTCAAAATACTATTTTTCTTTTTAATTTTCTTTAACTTGAGAATAAAGATCTGTAAATTGTCAAAAAAAAAAAAAAAGAAATGAAATGATGAGGGAACAGAAGGCTAGCTAAGGACAAAGCACAAGCTGACACCCTGCAAACCAGCCCCCCCAGACTCGTGGGTGGGACAAGTATGATATTCTTTCAGGGAAGCTCCCAACTGTCTTAATGTTAATGCTTTACTAGAGGGAAAAATAACCTTAATTTGACAATGGCAAGGCCTCTCTGGTATCTTGTAGGTCCTCTTTAATATATGAAAGTTCTTTTGAAAACCTCCTTATTTCCTTACCTCCCCCAACTCCATAGTATATAATCAATTGCTCCTCACAACCCCAGTGCAGCTCTTTCTGCCCATGGGTCCTGTCCCTCTGCTTTAATAAAACCACCTTTTTGATTCCATACAAATTTTAGGATTGTTTGTTCCAGCTCTGTGAAAAATGTCGATGGTATTTTGATAGGGATTGCACTGAAAGTGTAGATTGCTCTGGGCAGCATAGACATTTTAACAATGTTTATTCTTCCAATCCATGAACATGGAATGTTTTTTCATCTCTTTGTGTCTTCCTCAATTTCTTTTTTTTTTTGTGTGTGTGTATTTTTTTTTTAATTTTTTTATTGTTATGTTAATCCCCATACATTACATCATTAGTTTTAGATATAGTGTTCCATGATTCATTGTTTGTGCATAACACCCAGTGCTCCATGCAGAACGTGCCCTCCTCAATACCCATCACCAGGCTAACCCATCCTCCCAACCCCCTCCCCTCTAGAACCCTCAGTTTGTTTTTCAGAGTCCATCGTCTCTCATGGTTCTTCTCCCCCTCCGATTTCCCCCCCTTCATTCTTCCCCTCCTGCTACATTCTTCTTCTTCTTTTTTTCTTTCTTAACATATATTGCATTATTTGTTTCAGAGGTACAGATCTGAGATTCAACAGTCCTGCACAATTCACAGCGCTTACCAGAACACATACCCTTCCCAGTGTCCATCACCCAGTCACCCCATCCCTCCCACCCCACCCCCCACTCCAGCAACCCTCAGTTTGTTTCCTGAGATTAAGAATTCCTCATATCAGTGAGGTCATATGACACATGTCTTTCTCTGTTTGACTTATTTCGCTCAGCATAATACCCTCCAGTTCCTTCCACGTCGTTGCAAATGGCAAGATCTTATTCCTTTTGATGGCTGCATAATATTCCATTGTATATATATACCACATCTTCTTTATCCATTCATCTGTTGATGGACATCTTGGCTCTTTCCACAGTTTGGCTATTGTGGACATTGCTGCTATAAACATCGGGGTGCACGTAGCCTTTCGGGTCCCTACTTTTGTATCTTTGGGGTAAATACCCAGGAGTGCAATTGCTGGATCATATGGTAGCTCTATTTTCAACTTTTTGAGGAACCTCCATACTGTTTTCCAGAGTGGCTGCACCAGCTTGCATTCCCACCAACAGTGTAGGAGGGTTCCCCTTTCTCCGCATCCCCGCCAACATCTGTCATTTCCTGACTTGTTAATTTTAGCCATTCTGACTGGTGTGAGGTGGTATCTCATTGAGGTTTTGATTTGGATTTCCCTGATGCCGAGCGATATTGAACACTTTTTCATGTGTCTGTTGGCCATTTGGATGTCTTCTTTGGAGAAATGTCTGTTCATGTCTTCTGCCCATTTCTTGATTGGATTTTTTGTTCTTTTGGTGTTGAGTTTGATGAGTTCTTTATAGATTTTGGATACTAGCCCTTTATCTGATATGTCATTTGCAAATATCTTCTCCCATTCTGTCAGTTGTCTTTTGGTTTTGTTGACTGTTTCCTTTGCTTTGCAAAAGCTTTTTATCTTGATGAAGTCCCAATAGTTCATTTTTGCCCTTGCTTCCCTTGCCTTTGGCGATGTGTCTAGGAAGAAGTTGCTGCGGCTGAGGTCGAAGAGGTTGCTGCCTGTGTTCTCCTTTAGGATTTTGATGGACTCCTGTCTCACATTGAGGTCTTTCAACCATTTGGAGTCTATTTTTGTGTGTGGTGTAAGGAAATGGTCCAGTTTCATTCTTCTGCATGTGGCTGTCCAATTTTCCCAACACCATTTGTTGAAGAGACTGTCTTTTTTCCATTGGACATTCTTTCCTGCTTTGTCGAAGATTAGTTGACCATAGAGTAGAGGGTCCATTTCTGGGCTCTCTATTCTGTTCCATTGATCTATGTGTCTGTTTTTGTGCCAGTACCATACTGTCTTGATGATGACAGCTTTGTAGTAGAGCTGGAAGTCTGGAATTGTGATGCCGCCAGCTTTGCTTTTCTTTTTCAACATTCCTCTGGCTATACGGGGTCTTTTCTGGTTCCATACAAATTTTAGGATTATTTGTTCCATTTCTTTGAAGAAAGTGGATGGTATTTTGATGGGGATTGCATTGAATGTGTAGATTGCTCTAGGTAGGATTGACATCTTCACAATATTTGTTCTTCCAATCCATGAGCATGGAACGTTTTTCCATTTCTTTGTGTCTTCCTCAATTTCTTTCATGAGTATTTTATAGTTTTCTGAGTACAGATCCTTTGCCTCTTTGGTTAGATTTATTCCTAGGTATCTTATGGTTTTGGGTGCAATTGTAAATGGGATCGACTCCTTAATTTCTCTTTCTTCTGACTTGTTGTTGGTGTATAGGAATACCACTGATTTCTGTGCATTGATTTTATATCCTGCCACTTGACTGAATTCCTGTATGAGTTCTAGCAGTTTTGGGGTGGAGTCTTTGGGATTTTCCACATAAAGTATCATATCATCTGCAAAGAGTGAGAGTTTGACTTCTTCTTTGCCAATTTGGATGCCTTTGATTTCTTTTTGTTGTCTGATTGCTGTGGCTAGGACTTCCAATACTATGTTGAATAGCAGTGGTGATAGTGGACATCCCTGCCGCGTTCCTGACCTTAGAGGGAAAGCTCTCAGTTTTTCCCCATTGAGAATGATATTCGCTGTAGGTTTTTCATAGATGGCTTTTATGATATTGAGGTATGTACCCTCTATCCCTATACTCTGAAGAGTTTTGATCAAGAAAGGATGCTGTACTTTGTCAAATGCTTTTTCTGCATCTATTGAGAGGATCATGTGATTCTTGTTTTTTCTTTTGTTAATGTATTGTATCACGTTGATTGATTTGCGGATGTTGAACCAACCTTGCAGCCCAGGGATAAATCCGACTTGGTCGTGGTGAATAATCCTTTTAATGTACTGTTGGATCCTATTGGCTAGTATTTTGGTGAGAATTTTTGCATCCATGTTCATCAGGGATATTGGTCTGTAATTCTCCTTTTTGATGGGGTCTTTGTCTGGTTTTGGGATCAAGGTAATGCTGGCCTCATAAAATGAGTTTGGAAGTTTTCCTTCCATTTCTATTTTTTGGAACAGTTTCAGAAGGATAGGTATTAATTCTTCTTGAAATGTTTGGTAGAATTCCCCTGGGAAGCCATCTGGCCCTGGGCTTTTGTGTTTTGGGAGATTTTTGATGACTGCTTCTATTTCCTTAGTGGTTATAGGTCTGTTCAGGTGTTCTATTTCTTCCTGGTTCAGTTTTGGTAGTTGATACATCTCTAGGAAATCATCCATTACTTCCAGGTTATCTAATTTGTTGGCATAGAGTTGCTCATAATATGTTCTTATAATTGTTTGTATTTCCTTGGTGTTGGTTGTGATTTCTCCTCTTTCATTCATGATTTTGTTGATTTGGGTCATTTCTCTTTTCTTTTTGATAAGTCTGGCCAGGGGCTTATCAATCTTGTTAATTCTTTCAAAGAACCAGCTTCTAGTTTCGTTGATCTGTTCTACTGTTCTTTTGGTTTCTATTTCATTGATTTCTGCTCTGATCTTTATTATTTCTCTTCTCCTGCTGGGTTTAGGCTTTATTTGCTGTTCTTTCTCCAGCTCCTTTAGGTGTAGGGTTAGGTTGTGTACTTGAGACCTTTCTTGTTTCTTGAGAAAGGCTTGTATTGCTATATACTTTCCTCTTAGGACTGCCTTTGCTGTATCCCAAAGATTTTGAATAGTTGTGTTTTCATTTTCATTGGTTTCCATGAATTTTTTTAATTCTTCTTTAATTTCCTGGTTGACCCATTCATTCTTCAGTAGGATGCTCTTTAGCCTCCATGTATTTGAGTTCTTTCTGACTTTCCTCTTGTGATTGAGTTCTAGTTTCAAAGCATTGTGGTCTGAAAATAGGCAGGGGATGATCCCAATCTTCTGGTACCGGTTGAGACCTGATTTATGACCTAGGATGTGATCTATTCTGGAGAATGTTCCATGGGCACTAGAGAAGAATGTGTATTCTGTTGCTTTGGGATGGAATGTTCTGAATATGTCTGTGAAGTCCATTTGGTCCAGTGTGTCATTTAAAGTCTTTATTTCCTTGTTGATCTTTTGCTTAGACGATCTGTCCATTTCAGTGAGGGGGGTGTTAAAGTCCCCCACTATTATTGTATTGTTGTCGATGTGTTTCTTTGCTTTTGTTATTAATTGCCTTATATAATTGGCTGCTCCCATGTTAGGGGCATAGATATTTACAATTGTTAGATCTTCTTGTTGGATAGACCCTTTAAGTAGGATATAGTGTCCTTCCTCATCTCTTATTACAGTCTTTGGTTTAAAATCTAATTTGTCTGATATAAGGATTGCCACCCCAGCTTTCTTTTGGTGTCCATTAGCATGGTAAATGGTTTTCCACCCCCTCACTTTCAATCTGGGGGTGTCTTTGGGTCTAAAATGAGTCTCTTGCAGACAGCATATCGATGGGTCTTGTTTTTTAATCCAATCTGATAGCCTGTGTCTTTTGATTGGGGCATTTAGCCCATTTACATTCAGGGTAACTATTGAAAGATAGGAATTCAGTGCCATTGTATTGCCTGTAAAGTGACTGTTACTGTATATTGTTTGTGTTCCTTTCTGGTCTATGTTGCTTTTAGGCTCTCTCTTTGCTTAGAGGACCCCTTTCAAGATTTCTTGTAGGGCTGGTTTCGTGTTTGCAAATTCCTTTAGTTTTTGTTTGTCCTGGAAGCTTTTTATCTCTCCTTCAATTTTCAATGACAGCCTAGCTGGATATAGTATTCTTGGCTGCATATTTTTCTCCTTTAGTGCTCTGAATATGTCCTGCCAGTCCTTTCTGGCCTGCCAGGTCTCTGTGGATAAGTCTGTTGCCAATCTAATGTTTCTACCATTGTAGGTTACATATCTCTTCTCCTGAGCTGCTTTCAGGATTTTCTCTTTGTCTCTGAGACTCATAAGTTTTACTATTAGATGTCGGGGTGTTGACCTATTTTTATTGATTTTGAGAGGGGTTCTCTGTGCTTCCTGGATTTTGATGCCTGTTTCCTTCCCCAAATTAGGGAAGTTCTCTGCTATAATTTGCTCCATTATACCTTCTGCACCTCTCTCTCTTTCTTCTTCTTCTGGGATCCCAATTATTCTAATGTTGTTTCGTCTTATGGTATCGTTTATTTCTCGAATTCTGCCCTCGTGATCCAGTAGTTGTTTATCTCTCTTTTTCTCAGCTTCTTTATTTTCCATCATTTGGTCTTCTATCTCACTGATTCTTTCTTCTGCCTCATTTATCCTAGCAGTTAGTGCCCCCATATTTGATTGCACCTCATTAATAGCCTTTTTGATTTCTACTTGGTTCGATTTTAGTTCTTTTACTTCTCCAGAAAGGGTTTCTCTAATAACTTCCATGTTTTTTTCAAGCCCAGCTAGTATCTTTAAAGTGATGATTCTGAACTCTAGATCCGACATCGTACTAATGTCCGTATTGAGTAGGTCCCTGGCAGTCGGTACTACCTCTTGTTCTTTTTGTTGAGGTGATTTTTTCCGTCTTGTCATTTTGTGCAGAGGAGAATAGATTAATGAGAGAACAAAATGCTAACAGGGTAACAACGTCCCCAGAAAATATACTCTAAACAAATCAGAAAAGACCTGAAGCAGTGGGAAAAGAAAGGGAAAGAGAGAAAAAAGAAAAGGAAAGAAAAAAAGAAAAAAGAAAAAGATAAAGATAAAAACAAACAAAAGCAGAACAAAACAAAACAAAACAAAAACAGAATGTGATCAAATATGATCAGGCTGGATTATAGATCAGTGCCACACACTAGATTTTGGGTGTATTTTGGTCTGTTAAAAGAAAGTCCCTCCCAAAATTTTAAAGAAAGAAAAACTTATATATGTACAAAAATAAGGGTTGATATGATGAAGGGATGGAATATGACTGTAAAGATGGAAATTATAAAAAATTTTAAAAAAGGATTTGATAAGTTGTTTGAAAAAAGAAAGAAGAGGATTAAAAAAAAAAAAAAAGAAAGAAAAAAGGGAGAGAATGTGATCAGGCAGGGGAGTAGAAAAAAACCATACACTAGAGATTTAGAGTATATTTTGATCTGTTAGAAGAAACTATCTCAAGATTTTAAAGAGAGAACAACTTATATATATATGCCAAAAATACGGGTAACTACTATGAAGGGATAGAATATGACTTTAAAAATGAAAAATAAAAATTTTTTTTTTAAAAAAGGGATTGATAAGATGTTGGTTGAAAAAGGGAAAAAGAAAAATTCAAAAAAAAAGAAAAAAGGAAAAAAGAAAAAAAGACAGTTAAAAAAAATAATTAACTTTGAAAGACTAAAGAATCATGGTAAAAAAGCCATGAATTCTATGTGCAGTGTTCCCCTAGCGCTGGAGTTCTGCCGTTCTCATTGATCGGTAAACTTGGTCTTGGCTGGCTGTTCTCGCTGATCTTCTGGGGGAGGGGCCTGTTGCCGTGGTTCCCAAATGTCTTTGCCGGAGGCAAAATTGCCCCGCCCTTGCCGGTCCGGGCTAAGTAATCTGCTCGGGTTTGCTCTCCGGAGCTTTTGTTCCCTGCAAGCTTTCCGTACAGCTTTGGAGGCGGAGAGTGAAAATGGCAGCCTCCCAGTCTCCGCCCCGGCGGAGCCGAGAACTCGGGGTCCCGCTCCTCAGCGAGCCCCCAGAGAAAAGCAGTCAGTCACTCCCGTCTCCCCGTTCTCCGGCCGCACTCCGCGCTCACCCGGCCTGTGACCGCGCCTTTCTATCTGGCACCCGACCCCGGGTGGAGTCTCCAAACCCAGCAGATCCCCGCGGTGCGCTCCCGCACCTCTCCTCCCGGGGGAAGAAGGTGAGTCTCCCCGGATCTGCCGCTTGTTGGGTCCCTGCTGGAGGAGCTGTGGCCCGACTGTGCCGCGGATCACGGTTTATGACAACCCCGAGCTGAGAGCCCACGCCTGGGCTCCGTCTCTGCAGCCGGCTTCCCTGCTCCGATACTTGGGAGCTCTGCCGCACTCAGGCACCCCCGGTCTTTCTGTGACCCCGAGGGTCCTGAGACCACACTGTCCCGCGAGGGTTCCACCCCCCACTTCGCCACCAGAGTGACGTCCCTCAGCGGAGCAGACTTTTAAAAGTTCCGATTTTGTGCTCCGTGGCTCTATCACTTGCCAGAAGCGGCCGTCGGAGGCCCCTCCCCCGCCGTCTATCCTCCCGAATATCGCCTCGGATTCACTTCTCCGCACGTCCTACCTTCCAAAAAGTGGTCGCTTTTCTGTTCAGAGAGTTGTTGCTCTTCTTTTCTTTGATCTCCTGTTGAGTTTGTAGGTGTTCAGAATGGTTTGATCCCTATCCAGCTGAATTCCTGAGAGGAGACGAAATCCAGGTCTCCTACTCCTCCGCCATCTTGCTCTGCCCCTTCCTCAATTTCTTTCATAAGTGTTCTGTAGTTTCTGGAGTATAGATCCTTTACCTCTTTGGTTAGGTTTATTCCTAGGTGTCTTATGGTTTTTGGTGCTATTGTAAATGAAATCGATTCCTTAATTTCTCTTTCTTCAGTCACATTGTTAGTGTGTATAGAAATGCAGCTGATTTCTGTGCATTGATTTTGTATCCTGCCATGTTGCGGAATGGCTGTATGAGTTCTAGTAATTTGGGGGTGGAGTCTTTTGGGTGTTCCACATAAAGTATCATGTCATCTGTGAAGAGAGAGTTCGACTTCTTCTTTGCCAATTTGGATGTCTTTTATTTCTTTTTGTTGTCTGATTGCTGAGGCTAGGACTTCTAGTACTATTTTGAACAAAAGTGGTGAGAGTGGGCATCCCTGTCGTATTCCTGACCTTAAGAGAAAAGTTCTCAATTTTTCCCTGAATTGCCAGGGGATTGTTGAAAAAGAAAAGCAAAGCTGGGGGCATCACAATGCCTGACTTCAAGCTATATTACAAAGCTGTGATCATCAAGACAGCATGGTATTGGCACAAAAACAGACATATAAATCAGTGGAACAGAATAGAGGCTCCAGAAATGGACCCTCAACTCTATGGTCAACTAATCTTCGACAAAGGAAAGAATATCCAATGGAAAAAAGACAGTCTCTTCAGTAAATGGTGCTGGGAAAATTGGATAGCCACATGCAGAAGAATGAAACTGGACCATACTCTTACACCATACACAAAGATAAACTCAAAATGGATGAAAGATCTTAATGTGAGATAGGAATCCATCAAAATCCTAGAGGAGAACATAGGCAGTAACATCTTCGACATTGGCCACAACGACATCTTTCAAGACGTGTCTCTAGAGGCAAGGGAAACAAAAGCAAAAATGAACTTTTGGGACTTTATCAAGATAAAAAGCTTTTGCACAGCAAAGGAAAGAGCAAAACTAAGAAACAACCCATAAATGGGAGAAGATATTTGCAAATGGCATTTCAGATAAAGAGCTGGCATCCAAGATCTATAAAGAACTTCTCAAACTCAACACCTAAAAAACAAATAATCCAGTCAATAAAAGGGCAGAAGACATGAGCAGACATTTCTTCAAAGAAGACATACAAATGGCTAACAGATGCATGAAAAAATGTTCAACATCACTCGCCATCAGGGAAATACAAATCAAACCACATTGAGATACCACCTTATACCAGTTAGAGTGGCAAAAATTAACAAGACAGGAAATAACAAGTGTTGGTAAGGATGTGGAGAAAGGAGAACCCTCTTACACTGTTGGTGGGAATGCAAGCTGGTGCAGCCACTCTGGAAAACAGTATGGAGGTTCCTCAAGACGTTAAAAATAGAGCTACCCTATGACCCAGCAATTGCACCACTAGGTATTTACCCCAAAGATTCAGACGTAGTAAAAAGAAGGGGCACATGCCCCCCATTGTTCATAGCAGCAATGTCCACAATAGCCAAACTGTGGGAGGAGCCAAGATGTCCTTCAACAGATGAATGGATAAAGAAGATGTGGTTCATATATATAATGGAATATTACTCAGCCATCAGAAAGGATGAATACCCACCATTTGCATCGACATGGATGGAACTGGAGGGTATTATGCTAAGTGAAATAAGTCAAGCAGAGAAAGACAATTATCATATGGTTTCAGTCATATGTGGAATATAAGGAATAGTGTGGAGGACCACAGGGGAAGGGAGGGAAAACTGAATGGGAAGAAATCAGAGAGGGAGACAAACCATGAGAGACTCTGGACTCTGGGAAACAAACTGAGGGTTACAGAAGGGAGAAGGGGTGGGAGGATGGGGTAACTGGGTGATGGGTATTAAGGAGGGCATGTGTGGTGATGAGCACTGGGTGTTATACACAACTAATGAATCATTGAACACTACATCAAAAACTAATGATGTACTATATGCTGGCTAATTGAACATAATTAAAACACACACACACACACACATACCTTTTTGCACCAAACACATCTCAAGAATTCTTTCTTGGCCTTCGGCTCTGGACCTCACCCCACCGAGCCTCACCTATATTCCAAAAACCACATCAGAAAGATTCTTTGAAGTTTAACTCTTCTTGATTTAAAATGCAAATCATCCTGGGAGAGTGAGAGGGGCTTAAAATTTAAGCCATCGAATACATTTTTAGGATGTAAAGGCTTTGATGGGATGGCAAAGGAGGCCTTGTGGAGAATGGAGGAGGAGGTACAGGTAAAGAGATACAGTAAAATCATCAGGCAAGGATTACAAGGGTTAAGTTTCTGAGTCTAAAGAAGGCTTTTGAATATTCAAGTTTGATCAACAGCAGGACTGCTGTTTGAAGAACAAGGTCAGTGAGTAACAGCAGGTGGTTACAATGGCTGCTATACTGTAGGGTTTGTTTGCCTACATCCAACTCAGTACTTCTCCCAGTTGCTTATCTGCCTGGGTCTCTGAGGTCCTTTGGTATTATCTAAGAGAGGCCAAAATCCCAAGTCTAACAAAAAGTGATTGTGACAATGTCTTGAACTCAAGCCCTGTACTTAAGAATCATGTCTCTGTAAACCAGTGACCCTAATTTATAATACGAACTTTCTTTATAAGGTTACAGCCCAGCTAGACACAGGTTGAATGGCCTCAAGTGTGTTTGGGCTTTTGGCACATTAATTCTTTCACTGCACTCAGACCTGCTAAGAGATAGGACCCACAGAACTCGGAGCTATATTTTGGGTTGTTTGGAAGAATCCTATTAAACATTTCCTCCAAAGCAGTAATCCAGGCTTTTGAGAGTCAGCATGACACTTAAATGAATTATTCATGCAAGACTCTGCAAGATGGGCAAGTTTCCTGCCAAGAGATGCACAGCAAGGGGTGTTATAAAACTGAAATTGGTATGTGTAGAAGGGAGCTGATGGAGAAGATTTCAAAAGATGATCTCTTTGCTAGGGGGAAAAAAAAGAAAGAAAGAAAGAAAACCTCTAGACCCTTAAACCTTGCTTTCACAGCAGAGAGCTTTCTAAATGCTCTGCTTCTCCCCTGCCTTCTCTTGTCATTCAGAAGCCCAAGATGGTAAAACATAGTCCTCTCCTAAGCTAGTTTAATTAGAATAAGAAAGAAGTCATAAAATAGACCAATCAGTTCTGAAAGGACATGTTGGCATTTCATTGTGTGACTCTGGTTACTCCATTCTGTGCGGATGAAAGGGGTTTGAATGGCAAAGTTATTGCAGGGCGGGGAAGACTCTATCTTAAACAAACAAGCCCGCGGCACATGGCTACATGCCTTCCCTAAACGCACAGACCCCAAAGTTAACTTCAGTGCTGACATATGGCAGCAGTACAATGACGATTGCCAGTCCAAGGATTAAAGCCTTTGAGTTTTCCCCACATTTGCAGGATTTAATACTTTGATGCAGTGCTCTGCATCTACAAATGAATAAAGCTTATGTCACTGATGGTACATCCCGCTGAGCAGCAGTAAGTAAGCTCACAACAGAGATAAAAGAAGCCATACCCGAGTAAGCAGTCATAAGAATAAATACAAACTACAGATACTACTTATCTGGTCAGGCTGTACAATTTCTGGGCGAACAAATCATTCAGCACTGAATAGTCCTGATAATGACATTATGAATAATGCAAACTGTCAGCAGCGCAAAGGAGGCCATCATTAATGCAAAGCTACTCCAATGCCTCTGAAAATGCTCTTTTTATTTTAATTTATATCTTAGTGAATGTCAAATACACACCATTCACAATTAGGCTGGAGAGCTTAACAACCGTTTATTCTAATTCAGTCTCAATTAGGGATTTGGTGGCAACCCAATCTTCCCTTTCAGCAAAGCACAAAGTGATAGTCTGCAGGTTATTATCCCAATTCTGACAATCTAAGAAATAGCAGCTGGAAAGTAATGAAAAATATATGTGAGTTTGAGATTCCTGTTCTTTCTAAAATGCTTTTAAAGATTGTGTACATAATCTTTAGAGAAACACAAAAATGTTCTGCTACAATGAACTACAGAACGTGGACTTTAAAAATGCTCACACTCAAATCCTGTAACTTGGGCTGGATGAGGAATGCAGATGGACAATGGGTAATGAAATGTTCTGGGTGATGATTTCACTTTCAAGATATTAAATGACAATTACTTATTTGTGACTGGGGATTTGCTGATTAAGCTTATGCTGATACTACTAAATTTCCCTCTGGAAGTTGTTTTGAGTTCTAAATGGGGCATCTTTTTCCTCACAGATCAGCATCACTGGGACTGACTAACTGGGGATTGTTTTCATGAAAAATAGCATTTCCATTCTACAAATTCATGGTCATGGGAGTGTTTGAAAATCATTCAGAGCTTACTTCTATGCTCCTAACTTTTAGAATTACACTTAATTCCTGAACCCCCAACTTAGTTAAATGATTATGATTATGATTCATGAAGAAGCACAAACTACCTTATTTCAGATTTGATACTCCCCGTTTGAGTGCTTTTTTGAGACTCTGTTGGGCAGCAACTTGGCCACTTTCTAATTTCAGATACTCAAACTTTTAAAATACAATCATAACATTTCTCTAGAACCACTATGTAGTTGATTATATATGCAGAAAAAAAAAGTATTCCTCGAATTAGCTTAGTAAGTAGATATAACACTATCCAGAAGTGTTCTCTACATATCTTAAAGGTCCAAATGATTTTGAGTTGTCATTGGCAGAATATTAGATAATAGGAGAGAGAGGTATAAACCACAATTAGGTACAAATAATGCCAAACGATGCTGTGTTCGAAGCTATCACCTTATCCTTTGGAAATTTTGTTTTTTGAATTCCTATGAATTTGGCGTGTTATTTATTAGGCATTTGGTCCATGATGTCTCCAATAATTAATATCATAAACACATGCCCAAAATACATCAAGAAAGAAGATCCTGCAGTTGGTTCTTTTATTTTGGTAAACTCCCATGTTTGATCAAGAAGGATGCATTTTAAATAACATTAGAATTAAATATAGTCAGCACAATTTTAGCATTTTAATTATATACTTTTTGCATAGGTTATGTCTATGCAAACATAACAAATTAGATTAGAAATAAATATAAGGCTGCTCTATCTTATTAATATCTACAGATATTACACACAGGACCAGAATTTCCAATGCTTACAGCCTTTACATTTTTAATTTGTTTTAGGCAAAATGATCTATGTCTATGAAAAGTTGATAAAAAAGATTCTAGGAAAATATTTGTGCATCACATACTGAGATTTCAGAGGTTATCTTTTCACTTTGATAGAGTTCCCTAACATGGATGAAAAATTTCTTTAATTTTACATAAACTGAACAGCTACTGGTTGAAATAAGAATGTGTATCAAACCCATTCACATGCTATCTGTCATTATAACATTTAGCCAATACCCGTAATTGCTGAACATACCCACTTGAAACATATCCGAATTCTTTACAACAAAACAGAATCAATAAACACCTAGAAGGATTTTGTCATCTGCTTATTTTTAGAAATTGACAATATTAAATGATTCTGTTCACACTTCATTCCCATAGTTGTTGTTACTATTGATAACAGGGCTAAGTTGGATCCCCCCAGTGCCCAGAATTCCACTGGCACCTCTGAGTTTCATATTCACTATTTTAGGCAGTCAGGATCTTCTTGGCAAGTAGAGTCACTAAGTGATGAATGTCTGCATAATGAAATCTTTCAGGATGGTTTATTTTATAGAAGGAAGTAGCTAGCTGACTATGAAAACTAAGTACTATATTAAATTTTTAAACATATCTTACACATTTTTCATTGATTCATTCAAAATATGTTTAATACCTTGTATGATCCAGACATTGATCTAGACTAAGAGATACAAAACTCAATAAAAGGGTACAACCTGCAAGGGACTTAGATTCTAGTTGGAAGGTCAGAAAAGTGCAAAGTGAAAATAAGACAAAAAAGACAGACATTCCTTAGTTAGATGGCAGGGTATTCCAAAATGTCTTTCCAATTAGGCAACTGATGCTTGCATTCCATCTTGAAGGAAAAGTGAGGACTCCAGTAGTCAAGCCAAAGAAAACGTATTTCCAGAGAGATACACAAGTGCAGCATGACCTGGGAAATCTCAGTCAAGACAAAACACTGATGGAGGAGAACAGAGTTCATCCTTGCCAGACATTAGTACACAGCAAGTAAAATGTACCTTCAGAAATTAGACAGGCTAATTTTTGAACCAAGTCTTCCTTATATAGCGAGTAAAAAACTCGAGAATATTTTGGTTAACCCCAAAGATGTTATAAGTTTTAATTAGAGTTTCATAATATAGTTTCAAAGAAGATTTAGTTAAGTTAATGGTAAGGAGATAAACTCTAAGCATAAAACTGTAACAAATAATTAAAACAGACATGTTATATGTTTATAACACAGGCAATACACCTTAATACATTAACTGATTAAATCCTCACAATAATATTTTGGAATATGTATTCACATTGCCAATTTACAGAAGAGGAAATGGGGGTGCAGAAATTTAATGGAGGTATTCTAGACTCTTTAGGGATGTATTTCTGACCTTTCAAGGGTGATATCAGAGAGGGACAGCTAAGCCTTCACCTGGGACTTTACATCGAAATAAAGAGAGAGAGAATAGAATTCTTCCTAGGCTCTAAGTCTCAGTGTAGTAATTTTATCTATTTTATCAAGCATGGGCCATGCAGTGATGCCTAACTGTTAAGATCTGCATTAGAATTACCTGTACCTCTTTCTAAGATTCTGTGTTTTGCTTGGTGGGCCTCAATATGCTTATTACAGAGGTGTATAACCTTGAGGGTATAGAAATTCACAAAGCAGGTTTGGAAACATGCATTGGTATTTTCAGTCCATGTCCATCACTTGCCTCAAAGGACAACTTCAGGAAATGCCATCCAACACCAATGCTTACACACACAGCATTGTATAGATTATGATCATAAAATAATTTCCCATACGACTCAGTTATAATAGATTTACAAATACTTATTGTTTTCCCCCAGGGCCTGTTTGATTTTGCCTATGTATATTATGTGCTTGGTACTCTAATCTAGGTTGGATATAACATTAAAATTAAAACAATCTCATAGGGAGAAAGTTGAATTATTGAGCCATAATTTCAAATTGAGTTTCTGGTGAGCACACAAACCATTTGAGCTTTGCACTCGTGTTTTCTGTTGTCGTCCGTGGCTCTGTGAAGAATTACAGCATCTCATAATTCAGACTTGTTTATTCCAGGGTTAACAGCACAGAAAGCGAACATCTTTTTATGCTTAAAATATATGCTGCGTATTGAAAGTGTTGGAGATGATGTTTGGCCTTGTATCTAGGTAAAAATAAAAATGGGCCATTAGGTGGATTTTATTCTTTCTAAAATATTGATTGTGTGACAGCTGTATTCACACACAACTGGATACCACGGGAGCAGAAAGCTAGTGCAAAAGAACTACAGTCCAGCTGGGGGGCGGGGGGAAGCATATATGAGTGCCTATATAAACATTTATTTTTAAAAATAAGAGCAGTTATATAATGACTTATCAACAAAATTATAAACATTTCATAAAAATGGAATAGTTGGAATGATGAAAATGAGTGGAGCTATCAAAATGAGAAAGATGAGTATTGTCAGAGTAGAGTTTTGAAAGAAACAATCTTAATCCAAGGCATTTTTTTTTAATTGAAAATTCTTGGGAGCAAGCAGAAATCTACCTTAGCTAGTAGAGTTTATGATAAGAATTTTTTAAGAGGATACCTGGGGATCTCATGGAATCCAAGAACAGGAATGTAGCTTGCCTCATGTAGGACAGAACTAGGAACCAGAATGATCATAGGAAACACTCTTCGCACATCCCATGGCTCTTTGCTTTCTCTTTCTGTGACTGCTTGGGCTCTCGTTCTTGCCTCCTGCTAAACATAGGCCACTTCCTGTAGGAGCCAAGGGGATGGACTATTAACTCAGCCTGCCTGAGTCTGAAACTCAGCTTCTTGCTTACTCACTCTCATCCTGGGCAAATTATATTTAATCACTATTGCTTCATCTTTCTCATCCATTAGGTGGGGATCATAATAGAAGTGCCAACTTCATAAGGTTGTTGTGAGCGTGAAATGAATAGGCACCATTATTCTTTATTCTCTGGAATTTTCCACACCAACACTTTTTTGGAAGATGGGTTTTATGAGTTATTATGCAAAATGCATTGTTATGTGAGCAAATTAGTGTGGTAGACAATGTGTTAGAACTACTTAACTAGGCATCTTGACTACAAGATTATTCAGAACCTAATTTGGGACCATGGTGAAGCTAGTGAGGTAATTGTCTCTGGAGCAAAATTTCAGCAGACACCAAAAAACTCGGTAATTGACAGAAATATTTTAATGTAATTTAGAAAATTGGCAAACTACAGCCCACAGACTGCCTGTCTGTTTTTACAGATGAAATTTTATTGGAACCAGGGTGAGATGAGGAAGGAAGGGCCATCAAATGCAATATTGAATCCTGTCTTCATTTGAAATTTTGATATTATATTCATCATGGGTTTCCTGCATGAAATTTGATTTTTAATTAATATTGCATTAAATATTTTTTATCTTTATTACTGAAATTTTGGGCAAAGTTTTAGGCCCAAAATGGAGGCCTCACTCTCCTCACCCTGGTCCTAGTCCTGAGATGTTCATTATGAATTAACAAGCGTATAACATTTTATTAATTGGAATGATCACAGAACTCTTTTCTGCATGGAGCATGTGGGACTAATGTTTGGAAAAAGACATCCAGGGTAACAATCTCGAATTGCCAAGTACTTTGTCTTTGACACACAGTTCCTGGTTCCAAAGAAAGGGCAAAAGGATTTTAATAAAACTTGGCTGATCTAGGATTTTAAGTCCAGTAAGTCATACCCTGAAATACCCAGAATTAGTTTGGCAGCCAAGGCAGAGTCACAAATGGGCTGTCCACAAGCAGTGCAAATGGTCTTATTCTGAATTAGAACTCATTCCCAACCACCTTTCAAGTAGACGGCAAGGCTTGAGCCTGATCTGTCATATAAGTGAAAAGGGTAAAGCCAATTCTAACTGGATTAGGAAGAAATGTCTATAGGGCCAAATGCTATGGTCATTTGGAACCCCAGAGCAATATGGTTGACTAATTCAGTGCAATCTATGGAAACATTCAGACAGAATTTAAGCAAATAAACAGAATTTCAAACAGATGTTCTTTCCTTATCCCAGCTTCCAATAACACATCCCCCACTTCTTTATCTGAACCATAATAGGACTTATCCACACTTCTTTAGGACTCATCATAGTTTATCTTATTTTATAACTGTCAGAAGACCTGAGCTTGAGTCCTGACTATGCTTTCAGAAGCTATGCCTCCTTGTAAATCTAAGTCTGTAGCTTGGATTTCTCAAATACAAAATGTAATTGTATCTGGCTATTTCATTATGCCAATTGGAAACTGGACATAATCTCTTGTTTCAGAAAGAAAGTCAAGGTGCTGTATTAAACTCCTAAACTGTCTGCAGACAATACACAGTTCAAACCTCAACTTTCTTGAATGATTCCTTAAATCAGAAATTATATTACCCAAGACCAATTATAATACTAGTACTATTAGCTAACATGTATTCAGCACTTTGGTGGCTCTTAATACTCCAAATACTATACAGTTCTGATCTCATTTATCCTCTCCAATAATCAATGAGGGTAATGCTACTATGAGCCTCATTTTAGAGTTGAGAAAACTGTGCCTGACTACAGAAAAAAGCAGAAGGATAATCTAGTTGTTTCACTGGAATGCAATCTTACTTTGATTTTCATATAATAAAAGATTTTTCCTATCATTATAACAAATTCCAAGTCACATGCCCCCCATCTTGTAGCTGGGCCTTCTGGGGGTCCCTTAATAGTGTGGAAAGCCAGAATCAAGTCTTTTTGTCTCACAAAAAGTATAGGAGATTTTATTTCGCTGATGTCACCCACTAGCATTTTCTCTAAGCATACAGAGTACATACTCTGCCTACATTTCCTTTCAATTGTTCTACCCATATTACCAGAACAGTCCCTATCCCATGAAAACACTAAGATTCATTTTGTTGTCCTGGGCCCCTTCTTCACTGGTTAGGTTACAGAAATAGCAGATGCCTGCAACTACCCATGCCTTCAAGATCCTTATGTGATATGGTATCAGCCTTGAAATGTCTGGATCCACCCTAATCAATGGGTGCAGGAGTTTATGGTGAGTTTCTGCTGTGGTGAGATCTGTAGCAGAAGGAAGTGAGAGGGACTGAGCATACATACTGTCCTTTCTCTGCTCCCTTACCCTCCCTTATAAGGAATGGATATAACTGCCAACAGACATTTGATCAGCACAATCTACTGAAGCATTCTTATCCACAGAAATGAATCTGCGCATGTATTATGTATATGCAAATGGATATGTAAAGATAAATGTGCACCCACACATACGTACAGATATGTATCATGTGTAATTTGAAAAAGCTCTGCAGGCAACTCTGGCTTGGACCACATTGAGAACCACTGAGGCAAAGAGAATCGGTACACCTGGCAGCTACAGTGTTTGTGTACAAGTTAGCCTGTTGGCTCAGTCTGTGCATATGGTGTTATTGTCAAGGACTGCTAATTGCTGGTGTCTAATGATGGACTATATGTTTCAAATAACCCTAAAGCATCTCCCCGACAAAGCAGACTTTTGGTTTTTTTTTTTTTGCATCAAGACCTTTAGATCTACACTAAGCAAAACCTCCAAATGAAGATACTCTTTTTTCATAATTCAAACCTTTCAGGGTGATTTCTGTTAGGAACCACATTAAAAATTAAGTAGCAGTGTAAGTAAGCCTTACTGAGTCCCCATCATGACTCACGGGGAAGGCAAATAAGTAAATCGACAAATAAAAAGTGACATTTACAGTTCACAAAATAAAGTTCCAAATAAACAAGAAATAGATGGACTTGGAAATTGCTGAACATGTTTTCAAAGGCAGAAACTCCCAGTGTTGTCAGCTAGATGTGCTCTGTGGCCTCCCTGACCTTTCCATAAAAATATTAAGGAATTATGTTACTTGCAAATTATTAAAGAGGGGAAATAGCGTACACTGTAGCAATAACATTTTAAGTATCTCTTATAAATAAAACAAAAGTTCAAATTTTAATTAGGAAAGGTTAATACAAACATGTTGCAAAAAAAGAAAAGCTATCTTTTCCCATGATTTTTGTACAAGAAAGGAGATGTAAGAATGTTGGATTTGAAGAATCTATAAGGGAGAAGATCTATGAACACGTAACCTTCTTGGGCACTTCCTTTACAGTATTTTCACTCCATCCTAAACTGTCTTTACCCACTGCATTATCCTTTCTCATTTCCCTTAAAGTATGTCCACCTTGTTTTGACTCGTTTTTGCTGATTTTGGCCTCCAAATAAAGTTCTTCTACCTTTATCTTTTTTTTCTTTTTTTTTTTTTGGTGACTAAATACATCCATACTTTTATCTCCTTCTGTGGTAGGTTCTACCAGGTTCATGAGCTTTTCCTTTGTGTTATTCTTCCTTATGTGTTATGTTTTCTCCCCCAAATATTGTACCTGTCATGTAATTTTGGTTTTAGGGAACAGAGACTTGATCAAAGAACCTCAGGAAAATGGAGAGGCTTTCAAAGAAGGTCTGTATATGGGAACTCAAGAGTGCCTCAGCAGTCAGTCTTATGAAGGCAGAAATGCAGGAAGCTCTAAGGTCCAGCCATGACTCTGCTTCTGCCACAGGGATATTGCATGTTTGTGCTTCACCAGACATTTACTCAATTTTTACTTTCTTCTCTTTTTTTCCTCTCACTCTAATCTTTTTAGGACTTCTTCCACTGCCTATTATTCTCTAAAATGGCAGCCCCAAGACGAGCATCAACATGGCCCTCCAGTTATGGCAGCCAAGCTCCTAGTCAGCTGTGCTCCAGGATTCTCAAATACTCTATATGAAAGGGGTAAGAGACAACCAATTTTCCAATCAACTGTACCATGGAAGCAGGTTATGTAGACTGCTGCCTAGTCAGAAAGGTAATGGATGGACATGGACAAGAATATACCCTTTCATTTGCTTAGCACACAGGCAAACTTCCAAATCCCTCCTAATCTATTCAGAACCCCATTATTATGCAAAGCTATAGCTCCTTGGTTCATTCCCATAAACTATCCTTTTGTTCATGCCTTCCTGCTTTTTCTCAAAAAAGTTTAGTTGTCACAGAGGCATGGTTTCATGCTATTTCAGCAGGTTACAAATGGAAATGGGGAGACCTATATTTTTGTCTACTTTATGAACAAACAGAAAAAAGTTTTTGATTTGAAACACAATTCATATAAAAAAAAAAGAGGGTTGGGGGAAAAGATAACAGGTTCTCTGTGTATGTATACATGGGAGGATGCCCCCAAGATGTTTGTAAGAGTATGTCTCCTCAGTCTTCCCAGAATAGGGCTCCGACCCCACAGAACCAGTGTGCCGCTTCCCCATGTCCCTTCCCTTTGTGGGGCACTAGGATACAGACGACTATTCAGGGTGAAAGCTTCATCTGAGGAGGAAGGAAGTGATCTCAAGTACAATCAAATGCCATCATCCTCATATTTCATGGTTGTACACTAAAACCCAGAAAAAGTTCGGCAGCTGGTTCTAGCGCTGAAGCTGGTGAACAGCAAGATACTGAGGAACCTCAGAGTGTCCAGAAGGAGATCATGTATCTAGAAAAAAGACTCAACATCAGTTGGAAATAGTTAATGTCACCAAGGCTGGAACTTACAATGTAATAGGGGCAGGGGATATGTAAGGATAAGGATTTCCATATTTATTTATTTTCTGATTGTTGAAAGAGTATTTGTCCATAGTACAGATAGTTACATATTTCCTTAGAAACTTAAAAGACTGTATGAAGTGAGGCCACACTTTTGCATCAGCATAATAGAGGTGTCCAGCAGAACACCCTTGGGACAGAATAATGAACACTGGGCTTGAAATCAGGTTAGAAAATATGCATTTCAGAGCAAATTTCAACAGTGTACAATGTGAGATACCAGCTAAGCAGAACTGCCAACAATCTGTAATACAATCATTCAGGTTTAAAGAGATCACCTAAATGACACAGGGTGAGCAAGAGCTGTAGGTAGTCAATGAGCATTTTTGGTTCAATTTGAGATGTTAACTTAATGATGACTATTGGCATGAGGTTGATGTGGACATTGGGTTTTACAAATGGGTAAGGCATGCTGCTCTCCCTCAGAATGTCTGCATGTTGTGCATTGTAGATATTTTAATTATCTATTGTTGTATATCTAGCCACCCCAGCTCTTAGTGGGGCTTTAAAAAGCAATTACCATTGGTTGGCTCCCAAGTCCACAATTTATGCCAGGCTTACTGGGGATGCGCCCTCTCTATAGAGATTGAGTTGACTTGGGTTACTTATGCAGCTGCACTTAACTGGAAGCTTGGCTGAGTCTGGAACATCTGAGATGGTTCACTCACATGTTGGGTGTCTCAGGTGGAGTGGATGGTGCTATTTCTCTCTCTCTCTTCATGTCTGTAATAATTTGCCAAGTTTTTAACATGGTAGCTCGATCCCAAGAACATAAAAGTCAAAGCTGCTAGCCTACACCTGGAAGTCTGACAACAGTACTATGGCCACTTTCTATTGGTTAAGTCCAGGGGCCAGCGAATGCTTAAGGGGGGGTGGGGGGGAAATAGACCTACTTGATGGAAGAAGTAGCCGGGCATTCAAGGATGAGAAGTTTGGGAATCACTTTTACAAACAATCTGTCATGGTATATAGGAGAGCTATATAACCAAGGATGCATGATACAAAACAGAAAAGAAAAGGTAAAACAAACCACAAATAGCTCATGTTTATTGAGCATCTACTTTTTTTTTCATATACAAGAACTATATCTGTATCTATATCTTACTAAATCCTAGGAAATAAAATGAATTCTGACAAGTAAACACAGCTTTATAGATGAAATCATGTTTATTATGGAAATAAAAAAGATTAATAAGCATAATTAGAGGAGAAAAGGCAAAGTTTATTCCAAGCCAAGAAGACAGCAGGAAAATGGCAAATTGCAGGGGTTAAAGAAGAAGCTTGGATGACAGAGGGTGTGTGTGTGTGTGTGTGTGTGTGTGTGTGTGTGTGTGTGTGTGTGTGTCTGTACGTGAGGAGTATTTAAAGAGTGAAGCATAAAGCTGAAATACGTGGCATGGATTTAGTCTTGGGAGATGTGGCTGGAAAGACCTTATGTAAGCGGATGGTAAAATGTGTTAACTGTTGAGAACATTACAGCCAGCAGGGCCAACATGATCTGTGATTTGGCCATAAGGGATATTTCTCCGATTTTCTAATTTTCTCAGGGTTGAGACCATGCTAGCCTTTTTATCATTGTATATTACCTAGGTTTCATTTAATTTACTAAATTAAAAAAATATATATATCCAAATTGAAGTCCATGTCCTTGAGTGTATTTCATGACACCATGGGTCCCAGCGGTTGTGCAGAAGAGACCCTGTTCTATCCTGATCAAAGCCTGCCCTTTATGACCCACTTATCTCTGGTAAGAGTTCTGATGATGAAGATTCAGACCCTACTGTACTGCAGGCACTGAATGGTTATTTGTTGACAGACTGATAAACTATCTCCTTTCTGAGTCAGCATCCCCTCCCACTGCCTGTATATCGTCTGCCAAATGAGATTACCTGAGGAGTCCATAATTGACCCCATCATTCCCAGGGAGAAATCTTAGGGTGTCTAAATGCCTCCTGTCAGTGCTTGCCATGGCACAAATCTCCATTAGCATCACGTTCAGACTGCCACCCTTCAGATTCACAATTTAGAAACATCCCTGCAACACCCTGGCTGCCTTGGTTGATGGATGCCATTTTGGAAATCAGGTATCCCCTTGGAGATACGAATAATTGGACGGTAGTGTACACTCATCAGACATTAGAATGTTGCCAGTAATCAAACTTATTCTCATGCCAGTTGCTTTTCAACATCCTTTTCTATCTTATAGCAAGATACTTTCTGGGTTGCACTGAAATAAGGAAACAGCAACATGCATGAAGAAGTGAGATGAGGCATTCCAGATCTGGCAGGGACAATTTTATGAACACACTTTGGAAACAAGAGATTTTATTGGAAAGTTATGAGGAAGAGTGCATCCTAGTAGATAGAGATTTACACTAGACTTTAATATTTTTTTTCTTTTAATATTCCTACCTAGATGGCTAACCTCATGAGCAATTTTGAAAATGGTGTTTTCAGGGCGCCTGGGTGGCTCAGTCATTAAGCATCTGCCTTCGGCTCAGGTCATGATCCCAGGGATAGAGCCAGCAGGGCCAAGCCCCACATTGGGATAGAGCCCCACATTGGGCTCCCTGCTCAGCGGGAAGCCTGCTTCTCCCTCTCCCACTCACCCTGCTTGTGTTCCCTCTCTCGCTGTCTCTCTCTCTCTGTCAAATAAATAAATAAAATCTTAAAAAAAATAATTAGAAAATGGTATTTTTAGCCCATGGTTACTGGCCTTCTCTGAAGGGTTCTCAGGTCATCCTCTCACAGATAAAATATACTAATGTTAGGCTCTAGTCTGTGAATTTGATTTTGTAGCATATAAGCCTCCAGCTTAAATGAATTTATTTTAAAGGAATCAGCCATGTTTTTAAAATGGAAATATGTAACAATACTTCGGAAAATTGGAGAACATTATCTTGGTGTGAAACCACAGTGCTGCTTTTCTTGTTTAGTGTTTTTATAAAGCTCTGTGTAGGTTTGGAGAAGAGGAGTAGAGAAGGGAATAGAAAATCTGAAAGGTGAAGTTTATTAGTGGTTAGACTTCATCTCCCTGCATGAATATTCATGTGTTCATTTCAAAAGTTTGTATTGAATTTCTAAGAAGCTTAAATTTAACTACTGTATTAAATAGGATGCCATCAGCTACAAGTTATAGAAAAATCTAACTCATGTGTTAAACAGTAGGAAATACATTATCTCATATAACAGTGTCTTGAACAGGAGGTTTGAGGGTTGGTTAATTCTGTGGCTCAGTGAAATCAGTTATCCATGCCAACTTGTCTAACTTGACTTTCACCTCATGCCCTCAAGGTAGCTGCCAGAGCCCCAAGTATCACATTATCACACAATAACATCCAAAGGCAGGATGTAGCACGTCTCTGCCTTGTATCTGGAAATGTCTCTCTGATAGAATTCCCAGGCAACTTGTTTGTGAGTGTTTTATCTGCTGCCCAGTCACTAGCAAAATAAATGGCATTACTGTGATTAGCTTACACTAATTAACATTTACCCAGCTGGCACTGAGGAGAGGCTTATGAAACTTACATGTACCTAATTCCTGAAGACCGTTAGTGTAGTGATAGCAAGAAAGAGGGAGGGAATGGCCATTGCACAGACCACAACCAAGAGTGCCCACTACAGATATTTTCCCTTCTGCAGCGATGGTTGGGTAGCAGTTAAATTTTGCTGCAATAAACCACTACAAAACATAGTGACTTAAACAACACCATTTATTTTACTCCTAATTCTGTGAGTCAGCCATTTTGAGTGAGGCTCAGATGCATAGTTTTTCTGCTGGTCTCAACTGTTCTCACTCATGCATCTGCAGAAAGCTGCTGGTTAAGCTAGGAGCTGTTTGGTCTAGGAGAGGTTCTTAGCTGTAACAGCTTTGCTCTATTCCATATGTTCTTTTATCTTCCAGAAGGCTAGCCTGGATTTGTTCACATGGTGGTGAAAAGGTTTCCCAGAGCCACAAAAAGGTAATCTCCAATGTACAAGTGCTTTTCTGAGTCTCTGTTTGCATAATGTTTACTAATGTCTCATTGTCCAAAGAAAGTCACAAAGCCAGTTCTGATTAAAGGGGTGGAAAATTGTCTCCACTTCTTAATGAAAAGATATACAGTGTCACATTACAAAGGTGTGGATGCAGAACAGGAAGAACATATGGCCATTTTTACAATATGCCACACTGGTTATCTAGAAGTTGCTATGCTGAACTGCTTTCCAAATTTCTTACAATACATAAACAAAGGCAAAAATCAGAAGAATAATAACAGTTACACATTCATTTCTTTTTATATACCATATATTATTCTAAATGTCTCACACATTAAGTTAATGATTATGCTCTTACAAAACTTGAAGTCCACAGTGGAATGTAAATGATATAGTGGAAAGAATATGGGTTTTCAGGTGATAAAGATTTATGTTTGGTTCTGGCACTTTCCTTTTACTAGCAATATGCATGTGACATTGGGAAAGATAGTTGGCCTCTCTCTGAGTTTGTTTTCTAATCTGTAAAATGGGGAAGTGTGAGTTTGAGTGCTCTAAGAAACAGACATCAAGACAGGGATGTATTAGGGAAAACACGTGTGAAGGATAAAGGAATGGAGCCCAAGTAGGCAGAACTTGAGACTGCAAAGCAGGTATGGCACTTATGAAAGGAGAAAGGGAAAGGAATTGAGTATGAAGAAGAAGAAGACCACAGCACAGTGCGAAAAAAAGTCTTATGGCTGTTGAAGAGTCCTGGAGCCAAATTTATCCACTAGAAGAATCCTGCAGAGAGCGGAAACGGCCGAGTTCTAGTGCCCCCTCTGGGCTTAGTCTTTGTATAGGAGCAAGCTGCCCAGGGAAAGCATGGCCTGGTTGAACACTGGGGCACACTCAAAAAGGTGGCATCTAGAAACTGTCAATCAGCAGTGCTCCCTGAAACTGGTTCTGTTGAAGGGCAGTCTGAACAGTGCACTTGCCCAACTGCCAGAGTATCACAATGCTAACCTTGTAGGACTGTTGCATTAAATAAGATAACATGTAAACAGTCTGCCATATTGTCTGGAATATAAAAGAAATTATATAATGATACTTTCCTTCCAAGTGCTGGAAGTATAAATGGCCTCACATTTCAGTCCTCTTACCCAAAAGTCAAGCCCAATGTTGAATGCAAATTAAGTGTTTAATAAAATACTACCAAACACTCATCAGCTGTAGTGAGCATGTATTATCCTGATTATCAAGCTCAACCTCATGTTCAGAGACAGTTCCCACTCTAGTTTCTGTGACTCCTATTCCTCAAATTATGTCGGTACAGCCAAAGCAACCATGGCTATATTATAAATCTCTACCGTATTGAATACAGTCTGTTGACTTGGAATAGGTAGCTAACCCAAGAAAAACTCATGAAATCTCTTACCTGGGAGCTAGAAGATGGAACGAGTCAATCCAGTTATTTTCCGGGTAGTTGGACCAATAATAGGAAAACTCAGGATATCATAGAAGCTAAATTTCTAACATGTGGCCTGGGAAACAGAGAATGACAGTATGTTACCAGGAAGAAAAATGAGGTAGATTTAAGAAAAGGAGCAGATACAAAAGACAGGATGAATGTCCTTTCAGTATTTGAATCCTTTATTTCAGTTCACTTCTACATTTCTGATGCATTCCTGTCATTATATGTGTTTATGTGATACATAAAATGAATACCACATTTCCCTCATTTTCTTTACACTGGCTCAAGTAAGCTTTGTTGTATATAACTAAAAGTATGCCAACTGATATACCAACATATGTATGTGTATAGTCTGCTTGCAACTAAGCACCAGATAGTTTCTTTCTTTAATATGTTATTTGGAAGTTATAACAAAAATAAGATATAATAAACATGGGAAGAAGCCATCTCTGTAGCAGTCCTGCTTTTGAGCAAATGGAAACTTCCTAAACTTCCTTGGTGGCATCAAATTTAGAATGAGAATATTAAATATACACATTGAAAGCACATTGAAAAATATATTTAAACTATAAGAAAACAAATTGCTTCAAAAAGCTTACCAACATGTAATTATGAAAATGAATATAGAGATTTTAAACATTGGGGACTACTAAATAAAGAAAAACAATTCACTGGACTGCTTCTTAGTGCTAAGAATTCTTTAATATTAAAAGATATTCATGGGGTGCTAGTAAAAATTATTTAACTGCAAGTATTTAAATAGATGTTGACTGATTTTTCTCCTGTGGTTATATAAAATGGATTCTACTATGGACTGGAGATTGAGCCAGATTACTGTTAGATCCATGGATTCTTTGATTCAAAAAGACCACCATAAACAATACAATGTATGGTATATGAGAAAAACTGAACAGATTCCAATAAATGTATAAGATGTTCAGCCTCATTAGGATCAGAGAAATGTAAGCAAAGCATTAATGAGAAGAATATTAAATAATCATACAGCATTAAATGTTGGCAAGAATAGAAAGAAGCAGGAAAGGTTATTCTCCACTGGTGGAATATAAATTAATTCCTATCAATTTTCTTATGTTAAGAAATAAGGTTGTAACATAGGAAAATTGATAAGGCATACATACTCTAATCTGATAATTTTAATTCTAAGTTCATAAACTAAAAATTATTCTTGCATATATGCACAGGTAGTTGGACCAATAATAGGAAAACTCAGGATATCATAGAAGCTAAATTTCTAACATGTGGCCTGGGAAACAGAGAATGACAGTATGTTACCAGGAAGAAAAATGAGGTAGATTTACGAAAAGGAGCAAAAGACAGGATGAATGTCTTTGTTATATGAGAAAAACTGGTTGTACTAAGTTAGCCTGTTTAAGACCTTCAGAATTTCTTTAGAACTACCCTCTTATGTAGTTATGGAATCAATTTTCTCATTCTCCAAAATTGCACAGGTACACAATGTTCATTGAAGCACATTTTATAATAGCAAGAAAAAAGGAAACAATATAAATAACCATCAATAAAAGAATAAATAAGATGTAATATATTCATAAGACTGATTCATATAGATCAGTTTAAAATAATGAACTAGATCTATATAAAAATGGCTAGATAGGAAAAGCATAATACTAAATCATGTAAGCTAAGGTAGAATGTATTACAAAGTATGAAATCATCTCTGTTAATCTGGATTCTCTAAGAAGCAGTCACAAGAGAAGACAGAACATTCATGGAAGTATGCTAGGAAAGACTGGGAGCGCCAACAGACTGCCATGCTAGTCTGACACTGAGTGAAGGACAGAGAAAGAAGCTTGTGTGAAAAAGACCTATACTGCCTCACTGTCCAAGGAAGGTTCAACAAAGCCAACAGGGAGTCCTTGAGCCAAAGTCAGTGACATGTCTCAGACCAGGTCAACCTTGTATCCCTTAAGCACTCAGTCTTTGGCGGGGAGCAGCCTATGGAAGATGTGGCCTCAGCACAAACACTACAATAGATTTCAAAGTGTAGCAGTTGGGACTTTCCCCGCAGAAAGAGGTTTCTGAGACACATTCTCACAACTGCTGTGCCATAATCAAAATCAAACGAACACCAACTATACCAAATATTGTTCATGGAGAAATTTATGTGTGTGAAACATTTTTTAGTGAATTTTTTTTTTTTTTAATGAACAGGAAGGATACACACCAAAGTCACAATAGTGGATTCTTTCCAAAAAGAGGAATGGTAATAACACACAAAAGGGGATCCAATGATAACTGTAATGTTTCATTATTTTTATTTAAAAACAAAACAAATAGGACAAACTTTTATCTATCATTAGTCAATTCTGACTAGTACATATGATGATGCTTTATCATTTTCTATTGATTGGTTCATTTTTTATTTATAAAAATTTTAATATATTCCAACTGGTATTTATTGAATGAAAATAAATATCTACAACACAAATGAGCCAATTCTAAACAGCTACCATTTTACACTATTTCATAATGTGGACCAGGATGATGGCATTAAATTACAGCCTGAATAATGAGATTTATCATCTTAGTGAAGCATGTATTTTCTTCTGACATAAAGGCAATACAAAAATACTAGCCTAGGTAGGCTTTGTCCCAGGTAACCATATCCAAGCTATAATACTATAATATATAATATAAAATGTAATGTATATTTTTCTGTATGAGAAGGTTTATAATATCTCCCCATCTCATTGAGGCTCCCCTATATCCCTGCCTTTTCCATCCCCCCAAAATAATTATCCTTCAAATGTACAAATCTTTGTTTTATGATCACTGATGCTAAAATTGCTAAAGAGAGTCTTTAAAAGTCAATAATTGATGGCAATTTTGGAGAATGAGAAAATTGATTCCATAACTACATAAGAGGGTAGTTCTAAAGAAATTCTGAAGGTCTTAAACAGGCTAACTTAGTACAACCAGTTTTTCTCATATAACAATAGAATTTTGAGAAACTAGTTAATCTTTTGGAGTTAAGTTCTTGTGGACTGGAGTCTACTCTAACCTAATTGCTTACATTTTCCCTGATACATAAAAAAGAAAAGGATATTGGAAAGCCTGCAATTAAATCATTGCAAGAACATACAAGACTTATATTGCATTTCTATTGGAGAGATCAGTATCAGTCCATGTAAACCCAGGTTGTGAAGATATGTTATAAAATAGTACATTTTATATGTTAATAAAAATAGTACATCAGACACTATTATTATCTACTTAAAATTTCAATCCTCCCAAGTATTTCCTCCTTAAAATAATTACATTCTTTTTTTTCTTTTCTTTTTTTTCTTTTTCTTGCATTTTCACTCTCTTTCTTTACATTCTCCTTCTCCGTGTGAGCATGACAATATCTTCAGGTCAAGGATCCCTCCTGAATTTTTTAAGCCAATTATTGTAACCCAAGTTCTGGCAATGATTGGTTCAAGAGTGAGCATGTGGCCTGATTCTGGACAGTGAGGTAGGTGATAAATTCCACTGCATGGCTCATGTATATTGTCTTTCCACAAACAAACAACTAAACAACATAGCTTTTGCTGACTTTTGATAGTATTCTCCGTCTAGGTGATTATCCCTAGAAAAGGTGTGGTCATCTTGCTATCAACCTGAAGATGAAATGAGAACAGGAAGGAGGACAGATTTAAGAAAAATCCAAAGGAAAAAAGAAGGAGCACCATGCCTAGAATTGCCCTACATATGTACTTGGGTAAGTATACAATTTTAAGATAACACATCCCTTTGTTGTTTACATCATTTGAGTGGTAGTTTTTCTATTATTTGCAGCCAAAATATTCTGGAAAATAATATTAGAGATTTTTGTCTCTTGCTTAATTTCATTTTGTATATTATTTTGTTTTAACCTGGTATGTGCCATATTTGCCAGGGTGAAATATCAAGATAATTCTAGATTTATCTTTGGCTCATTATAGAATATGTGAAAAAATCTAGGTTTTAGCCTTTTCCTATTTTGTTTTTTTATCATTTGCTCTTTGGTCATTTCACTGTTATTGGAAATTTTTTCTGACATTGACTTTTAAGAAGAGTTGAAAATTGATGCAGATAGTTATGAAGTTTCTGTGCAATTCTAATAAATTTATATATGTGTGTGTAGAATTGTTTTGTGCATTGGTAATTACAATTTAGTAAAACTGTTGGCTGAAAAGAGATTGAAAATCTTTTGTTATGCTGCAGACGTAGCCTTACCATAGCAGATAATGCATGCAGCCCTAACAGGGGAGTGTCTAGCTCTACTGGCCAGAGTAGATTGTGCTTCTGAGCTCCATGTGACATGTCCTACCAAGAATCTCCTTCAAGACTGGGAGAGGTAGTTGATCTGTCTAATCATAGAAACAAACACAGAGAGTCAAGCAAAATGAAGAAAGAGAGGAGTATTTTCCAAATGAAAGAACAAGGTAAAACATCAGAAAAAAATCTTAATGAAATGGAAATAAACAATCTATGCTGATAAGGAGTTCAAAGTAATGGTTGTAAAGATGCTCACTGAACTTGACAGAATGATGAATGCACACAGTGAGATCATCAAAACAGAGATAAAAAATAAGAAAATTCCAAACAGAAGTTATACAGCTAAAGAATACAATAGCTGAACTGGAAAACACACAATAGATAAAACTCTCAACAAAGTGGGCATAGAGTGGGTATAGAGGGAACAGTACCCACATATCATAAAGGCCATCTGTAACAAAATCACTGTTAACATCATACTCAATGGTGAAAAACTGAAAGATTTTCTTCTAAGATCAGGATCAAGACAAGGATAACCACTCTTGATACTTTATTCAACATAGTACTGAAAGTTCTAGCCATAGTAATTAGACAAGAAAAAGAAATAAAAGACATCTAAATCATCTGGGAAGGAGTAAAATTGTCACTATTTACAAACGACATGCTACTATATATAGAAAACCCAGAAGACTCTACCAAAAAAACCTGGTAGAGCTAATAAATGAATTCAGTAAGTAGCAGGATACAAAATAAACACATAGGAATCTGTGATGTTTCTATACACCAATAAGAAATTATCGAAAAGAGAAACTAAGAAAAAAATTCCATTTAAAATTGCATCAAAAAGAATAAAATACCTAGGAATAAATTTAACCAAGGAGGTGAAAGACCTGTACATGGAAAACTATAAGGCATTGATGAAATAAATTGAAAAGGACACAAGTAAGTTGGAAAATATTTTGTGCTCTTGGATTGTAAGTATTAATATTGCTAAAATGCCACACTACCCAAAGCAATCTATAGATTTAATGCAATTCCTATTAAAATTCAGTGGCATTTTTCACAGAACTAGAACAAATAATTCTAAAATTTGTATGAAACCACAAAAGATCCTGAATAGGCAAATCAGTACTGAGAAAGAAGAACAAAGCTGGAAATTTCATGCTCCCTGATTTCAAACTATACTACAAAGCTAAGAATATACTATACATAGATCAGTAGAACAGAATTGAGGGCCCAGAATTAAATCCACACTTCCATGGACAATTAATTTACAACAAAAAAGCCAAGAATATACAATGGAGAAGGAATAGTCTCTTCAATAAATGGTGTTGGAAAAGCTGGACAGTCACATGCAAAAGAAATAAACTAAACCAGTATCTTACACCATACACAAAAATTAACTCAAAATGGACTAAAGACTTAAATGTAAGACCTGAAACTATAAAATTCCTAGAGGAATACATAGACAGTTACCTCCTCAACATCAGTTTTAGCAATATTTTTGTGTATCTAACTCCAAAGGCCAGGGAAACAAAAGCAAAAATAAATAAATGGAATTACATCAGAATAAAAAGCTACTGCACACTATAAGAGACCATCATCAAAATGACCACCTTCTAAGTGGGATAAGATCTTTGCAAATCATATATCCACAAGGAATTAATATCCTAAATATATAAAAAGTTCACAAAACTCAACAACAACAATGAAACAACCAAAATAAAAAGATAGGCAAAAGTTTTGAATAGACGTATTTCAAAAGAAGACATGCAGATGGCCAAGAGGCACATGAAAAGATGTTTCACAACAGTAATTATTAAGAAAATGCAAACCAAGACCACAAGGAGATATCACTTCACACCAGTTAAAGTGGCTGTTATCAAAAAGACAAGAAATAACAGGTGTTGGAGAAGATGTAGAAAAAAGGGAACCCTCCTACACTGTTAGTGGGGTATAGCCACTGTGGAAAACAGTATGGAGACTCCTCAAAAAATTAAGAATAGAGCACTACACAATCCAGGTATTCCACTTCTGCCTATTTATCCGAAGAATATGAAAACACTCATTCAAAAAGATATATCCATCCCTATGTTCATTGTAGCATTATTTATAATAGCCAAAATTTGGAAATAACCTAAGTGTCCATCAGTAGATGAATGGATAAAGAAGATGTGATACACATACATACACATACACACACACACACACACACACAACAGAACATTACTCAGCTATAAAAGAGAATGGAATGTCATTTGCAACAATATAGGTGAACCTTGGAGTTATTATGTTAAGGGAATACGTCTGATGGGGAAAGACAAATACTGTATGATTTCACTCATACTTCTAAGTCTAAAAAACAAGACAACACAAAACAGAAACAAGCTCTTAGATACAAAGAACACATTGGTGGTTACATGAGGGGAAAGGGAGTGGGAAGGGGGTAAATTGAGTGAAGGGGGTCACTTGCATGGTGATGGATGTTAACTAGGCTTAGTGGGAATTGCTTTGCAGTTCATATAATTGGCCACAATATAGTTCATGTGGATGGTTATAATGTTATACACCTGAAACTAATATAATGTTATACACCAATTTTACCTCTATAAAAAAGTAAATAAATAAAAAGGGTGGGGGTCCAAGAGAGGGACACAAATGCTTGGCAAAGTTCAGCTGTGTTTTATTCCAATGAAGAGTTGTTAGTGGCAGGAGTCTGTCAAGACAAATTAATCCAAACACTTGTTGATGTCTCTTGAGCAAAGAGGCTCCCCTACAAGGTACTTCCTCTGGGAACTGTGATGCATAAATCTACATCCCAATTCCAATTTCAGCATGTTCATCAATCTAACAGACCACGTGCTCAGTGTTTCCTTGGCAAAGCGTTTTATTTTATGTTACTTTAATGCACAGTGTAGTTCTGCTCTTGTGTAGAAATTACTATTCCTGACTTTTCAGTGAAAAACATTTCTTCAGTGAAGTTTCCATAAATGGGAAGATACTGAATTTAAGTGGTTTATTCTCTTGTGTGGTATTAATTAGCTGAACGTAACTGAGTAAAATCCATCAAATTGAGTAGCCAGTCAATAGAAACACAAAAGATTAAAAAAAAAAAAAAAAAGATCCAATATGTAATCCTCCATTAAGCATTTTTCACAGGATGCAAGCCTGGACAATTTTACAAGATGTCCAGTGCATGATAGCTTTAAACATTAATATCTAATCTTTGTAATCTTTGTATTCATTAGAATTATTCTCCCACTCTCATAGCAACTACATAGTGTTGACAACATATAATCTTATGATTTACATAGAAAAGCATTTTCCTAATGCCGATCAGTCACATTATACCATCCCTCCCCATCACCCAAATGGTATCTGGAGGTGTTCTTTAATATAATTAAAAATACAGATTTTATATAATTTATATAAAGTATAAATTAAGGCTGCAAAATTATATTCATTAAAAATTGGGAGAAAGCATGACTAAAATGTGTTGTGAAATATATTTCACCGTTAATGTGGATTTAAAATATTTTAGTTGAATTAAAAGCAGACATTTAAAAATTTTATTTATTTATTATGTTTTCTTAAGATTTTTATTTGTTTATTTGAGAGAGAGAGCATGTACAAGTGGCAGAGGGGCTGGGAGCAGAGCGAGAGGGAGAAGCAGACTACCCACTGGCCACTGAGAAGGGAGCCCCAAGGTGAGGCTCAAAGTGGGGTTTAATTCCAGGACCTTGAGATCATGACCTGAGCCGAAGGCAGACACTTAACGGACTGAGCCACCCAGGTGCCCCCAAAAGCAGACATTTTAAATGGCCTCCAAAACACTAATACCATAGTAGCAGTAAAATAGTTCAATGATTTCAGTATATTCTGTTTGATCTTATTTCCAGTTTTGAATGTTACAAATATCAATAGGTTATTTCTACCTTAAAACTTACAGCCCATTGTACCTGTACTTATTGGAAGATGCTGATATAAATTAGGATATGCAGTGGTCTATAAAAACACCTGATTTCCAAATTGGACTGATATAATTCATAGGCTAGTAAGAGTTCCAATTCCCAGCACCAGAGAAGGCTGACCTGACAGACTAATAATTTATTAGTAAACATGATTTGAGTAACTTTCCTAAATCCAAAGTAGCTTTGCAGTGATCATTATATTTGGAAAGTGATCACAAGCTGATCTGCCTTCATACTTGTATTATTTTGTGTATTTATTTTATCATAAACTCATTTTGTGAACATTGGTAGGACTAAGGATATTTACATAGGTTTGTATGTCATTCCTTGCAAAAAATTAGCTTATACCCTGATGGCAAGGCATTTGCCCTCTAACTTTCTTCACACACTCATAAATGAGGTTCTAACTAAACGAAGCCAAAAAAAAAAAAAAATTATCTAGAGATGTGGGGAATAATTTATTATACAGTTAGCATATACCTGTGTGCGGACATGTACTTGCCTCTTACCTTCTCTTTCCATCAAACTAAGAGGAAATCTCCCAGGGTAACATTAAAACATTCTGATAATTTACCTTTACCATCTCTTCATGTATTTTGGAAAAAGTCATATATGTTAGCCCTGTATTTGAATAAATACTGCAGTATTAGATATAGATCTGTACTGATCAATGTGATTGCTACAAACCACATTTATATTAATTTATATTTATATATTTATAAATTTATATTAATTTAATTTAAATAAAAACTTCAGCTTCTCAGTTGTATTAGTCATATTTAAACTGTTCCATAATGTTAATTAATTGAATTTAAATTAAAAAAAATATTATTGGTTTATTTAAAAAATAAAGTGTTCCATAGTCCCTTGTGGTTAATGACTCCACATTGGACCATATAGCTACAGAATATATAAAGCAATCATACAAATCAATAAGAAAAAAGCAAACCAACAGGAAAAAAAAATGGCCTATAATGAACATTTCCATCCTCACAGAATGTTCTATTGGACAACCCTAATACAGAGAGATCACTCCTTACATTTTTAAATAACGCAGAGAAATCTAAACACATCTTTGTGTGTAGATTTCATTTTGTGTTTTTACAAGAAGTTCATTTTGTGTTTCGTTCCCACTACAAAAGTAGCTTCACTCATTTCTGCAAGCCAGTGGATATGGGAATCATTGGCAAAGGGATATCCTAGGAACATAATGATGAAAAAAGTCAAAACAGTATCAAATGGTACCAATGTTAATAGAAATAAAGGTGATCTTCGGGGCGCCTGGGTGGCTCAGTCGTTAAGCGTCTGCCTTCGGCTCAGGTCATGATTCCAGGGTCCTGGGATCGAGTCCCGTATCAGGCTCCCCGCTCGGCGGAGAGCCTGCTTCTCCCTCTCCCACTCCCCCTGCTTGTGTTCCCTCTCTCACTGTCTCTCTCTCTGTCAATTAAATAAATAAAATCTTTAAAAAAAAAAAAAGAAAGAAAGAAAGGTGATCTTCAAGATAAGTAGAAAGTAGCCATAGGTAGACCCTTCTGCTCCAGCCTCCTATGTTTAATGAACGTTACGGATAAGCCACCGCCTGCCCTTCCCCTGACTACCTACCCTTGAGTGCACTGGTGCGCTCTTGTTATGTGCTTAAGGGTTGGCTGCATTCGTACCCAAACCATGTATTCCAGTTGAATGTTAAGCTTTAAGTTTTATTTAAGTAGTTAGAAACTGAAGAAACATGCATGTTCAATGAAATAAGTCAGAAAGGGCATCTTGCTCAACAATGATTGTAGAATTAGATATATAAATAGTTTTAAATAATCAGGGAAAATAATCATGAAAACAAAAGACCTTATGGAGCAAGAAAACTAATGATGGAAATCTTAGGTGATGCACCATGAGAAGTGTTTTTCATGAATTCATTCAGCAGGGATCTTCTGTCAATGGGCCCATACTCAATAAACAAAGAGTCTTGGCTGTGCATCAAACGATTGAAAAACAGAAGAACATTGATATTTCTATCCTAAAACTGGTCATGTGTGATCTACCATATGATCCCACATGTTAGGTGGTATTTTTATGAGTGATCAAATATCAATGCCAATTATGTCAGATTGGATTTCTTCTGTACACTTTACCAAGTAAATACTAAGAACAACAATGACCAAAAAAAAAGTACTTGAATTATTCTCTATTAAGAAAGAAAACATACGGGCGCCTGGGTGGCTCAGTCGTTAAGCGTCTGCCTTCGGCTCAGGTCATGATCCCAGGGTCCTGGGATCGAGTCCCACATCGGGCTCCCTGCTCGGCAGGAAGCCCGCTTCTCCCTCTCCCACTCCCCCTGCTTGTGTTCCTGTTCTCGCTGTCTTTCTCTGTCAAATAAATAAATAAAAAATCTTTAAAAAAAAAAAAAAGAAAACATTCATGTTGTTGCCATTGTTGCCATATAAAATGTTCAAACCCTGATTTTCTAATTTTCCTTCCATATCCCTGAACCTCAGTTTCCTCGTTTGTAATGTAGATGTCATCGTACCAACCTCAGAAGTGTGTTGTGAGGATTAAATGAGATAATGTGATAAAGCATTAACTTGGTGTCTGGGACTTCGGAGCACAGTACATTTCATAAGATCTATTTACACAGTATTTTGCAGAACTTATCAACAAGGCTTAAAATTTACAGTCCCAGGTCACCCCTGGGAACATAACATCCAGCCCAGAAACTGGATGGAAAAAAGAAAACAGCTGGGCCAGTGGCCAGCCATCTGGTTACAGGGCCTGGCCAGACCTCTTTTTTCCTGCAAGCCAGCACAACTCCCTGTGTGAGGTGCTCAGCTGCTATCAGCACCATGCTCGGCCCTCCTGGCCCCCATCCATAGGGAGCCTGATCAGGGGACATGGATGGTGTGGTCACTGTCAAACAGCCTGGTACACGTGGGCTTGGGAAGCACTGTCCGCCTACTGCTGACAGCCTAGGCTAAGGGTTGGGGGCAGGGGGGCACGCTGCCACCGTTAAGCCCATGTATAGTATTACAAAATGCATATCTTTGTAATTCATTTTTCTCTTCCATTTGGAATCTGGATCTAACTCCTAAGCCAAGTCAAGAGTAGGTACTCACAAAATATTGGTTATATATTAACTTTGGTTTGTTATCTGTCCTTTCTTGATCTCAAAGACTGGAACCCTATGGTGTAGTAAATGAATCCTATCCACAAAGAGAGACTCAAAATTATTTGCCCTTAAACAATGAGATTGGCAATGCTACAGCATAAATAATGGGAAAAATACATAAGTGATAGAAAACATTTATTGAATGCTTACTATGTGCCAGCAAACTTTCATGCATCATTTCGTTAGCCTTCACAATAACTTTGTATGTTATATACTATGATTTCCATTTTATTTGGAAGTTTATGGAAAAGCAGGGGAAAACTAGCCTAAAGTCATAGAACTTGGATTCACTTTCACATCTATCTCATTTCAATTGACAGCTAAATTAATACCTTCTTAGAGACAATAAGAATGGGGTAGAAGGTGGCCAGCTGAAAGATAAAGGGATGTAGACCATGTGGCTCCTTTAAAACATGGCTGCAAATGCTTCCCATGCTTCTCCCATGAGAAGTGGGGTCTATGGCCCCTCCCTTTGAACCTAGGTGGTGCTATGTATGTTTAAACCAGTATAACATAGCTGGAGTGACTCTATCTATCTTCCAGTGCTGTCGTAAAAGGCTGTGCAGCTCTGCCTTGTTCATTGGAACACACTCCCTGAGCTAGCATGTAAGAATTCACATTAGCAGAGACCATTGGTCTGGAAAGGTGTTCCAGTAGACAGCCCAGACATCCCCTCAAGCCGCCAGTCATGTGTACAGAGCCATCTTGGACAGTTGAGATCAACCCATCCACCTGCTAAATACCGTAACATCACATCTGTGACAGCCTTGAAAATGCACTACTCAGATCTTCAAGATAACTGTTGTGGGGGCAGGGGGGCAGGGCTATATATGACTGACAGCCCCTCCTGATCCCCCCACCATACTTGTTCCTAGGCCACCTGGACTCCTCCCATCCAGTGACTGAGTACCATGAGGCTGCTAGTAGAAGTCCATTCCTGTAGGACACACAATTCTTTTAACAGGTAATTTGCAACTTCCCTGAACATTTCTTAAACCAACACTGCCGTCTAAGAGTCTTCCTACCCAATCCTCACTACTCCTCCCTCTCTTTTATACGTGTGAGACCTGCATGACAGTCTGAGGTTTTTCCTGCCTTTCTCACTTCCTCCCTTTATCCTTCACAGGCATTTCCCCCAGTAATCCTATGCATGTCTAAACCCTATTTTATGGGGGCTCAGTCGTTAAGCATCTGCCGGGGTCCTAGGATCGAGCCCCGCATTGGGCTCCCTGCTCAGCAGGAAGCCTGCTTCTCCTTCTCCCACTCCCCCTGCTTGTGTTCCTTCTCTCCCTGTGTCTCTCTCTCTGTCAAATAAATAAATAAAATCTTAAAAAAAAAAAGATAAATAAACCCTATTTTACATCTGCTTGAAGGTTTCTTTTACACCATTTTACATCTGCTTCTTAAAAGGTTTGAATTAAGACAGGTTGGAAAAGAATAATCACTCAGGTGAGCCCTACCCAATTTCTGACCCCCCAAAATTATGAAACGATATGAAACTGTTAGTTTTCAGCCACAGAGTTTTGGGCTACTTTGTAATGGAGGAACAGGTGATTGGATCAGCAAAAAATTATGAAACGATATGAAACTTAGTTTTCAGCCACAGAGTTTTGGGCTACTTTGTAATGGAGGAACAGGTAATTGGATCAGCGATGTTTTAACACAAGCAGCATGAGAGTTGAAAAGGTGGTATATGAAGGTGTGATATGTTTCTGAAGCAAATACTCTTAAAATGACATGACTTTACAAGAAATGGCCAGCTCAGAAAATGAAGTCTGAACTAAGAGTGACCAGTTCAACCAGGTATTCCCAGGACTTTCTGGTTTTAGCACTTAAAGTTCAAGGGCCCAGGAAATCCCTCACTCCAAGGTAAACAGTGGCAGTCGGTCACCCTACCTGGAACTCTTCAAGTGTGCAAATTTAACAGGAGCAAGGTTTTCCTCTGATGAGAAGAGAGTTTCTCTTCCTCAGAGAAGTCCATTATCTTTTTTTTTTTTAAAGATTTTATTTATTTATTTGAGAGAGAGAGAGAGAGAGAATGAGAAAGAGAGGGAGCATAAGCAGGGGGAGCAGCAGAGGGAGAGGGAAAAGCAGGCTCTCTGCTGAGCAGGGAGCCCAATGCGGGGCTCGATCCCAGGACCCTCGGATCATGACCTGAGCCGAAGGCAGACGCTCAACTGACTGAGCCACCCAAGTGCCCCAGAAGTCCATTATCTTAATCAAGAGTCACACAACTTAATATAATTGCTTAGTTAAGAACTCAAGGTCATTCTTACTAAATTAAAATATGAAGATAAGCTACTTTTACTACCATCTCCTCTCTCAGTGAATTCCTCTGATGAAAATCCCCAAAATGCATTCAACTTAGCTTCTAGGAAGCTTAGAGAGAAACTACGTACCACATGCTGGCCACTGCTTTAGCTCAGGCTAACATTTCCCAGAAAAGATCACTGTTCTGAATTTTTGTACCTTAAGAGGTTTTAAGAAAGAAAAAAAAAAAGGCCCCACAGTTAGTTTGGGTAACATTGCATCTTGTGTATCCCTTCTGGAGAACCTCAATGCACATTACATACTAAGAATCTGAGTAGACTTGCAGAAAGGTAATCTTTTTGTAGCAAAATGCAGATCACAAGGAGACCTATTTCACTCATCAGATTCCTAAAAGCAAAAATGATTTGTAATATCCTCTTTTGGCAAAAGAATAGAGAAACAGTTTCTAGAATAAACTGAATGAAAACATAAAATGGAAGAAAATTTTTGGAAGGCAATTTGGCAGTTATATTTAATAAATGTACATAGTCTTGTTTCCAACAATCCTACCTCTTGGTATCCTTTTTACAACAACTACTCATCAGTGCACGAAGATGTGTATATAAGGGTTTTTATTTCCACATCTTTGTTAGAGCAAAAAATTTAAATCAGCCTAAATGACCATCCATATCATTTATTTCACAAGTGTTTATGGAGTGTCAGTTATATAGTTCTAGTCACAGGAGAAAGACCAATGAAAAATGGAGATAACTTACTGATTGTCCATCATGGAGTTTATACAGATGGAGTTTATATAATAGTTGGGGAGGATAAGGAGGACCCATAAGCAAAATAATAAGCTCACAAAACCTAGTAAATATATATCATTTAGATTTAGGTTTGGCTTGGTATAACAGTGGTTTGAACAAGGGAGTTTGTTTCTTTCTTATGTCAATTCTAGATAGGAGGTGCAGGGCCGATTTGCTGACTATGGTCATATGAGGCCCAGTTACTTCCAGCTGTCTGCTCTCCCATCCCCAGGAGTAACCTTCATCCTTAGGGTCCAACATGGAGCTAGAGTCATCGTATCCACATGCAGGAGAGCATCAAAAGGTGGGAAGAAGCGTGTATATTGGAATTTGTACATACAATGTTCACTTAATCTTACTAGCCAGAACCTAATTGTATGGTCGTGATTAACTGCAAGGAAAGCTGGAAATTAGTGTTTTTCTTTTCTTCTGAATATTCACATGACCAGAACTTCTAGTAACGAGGAAGCAAGAAAGAACACATACCTGGTGATAACTAGCAGTTTTGCAATAAGATAGCGATAAAATATATAGAAAGCAAACTGAGTGATTTATTACTGAGGGTTGGGCAGTAATTTTAGGTTGGGTTGTCTAGGACAGCATTTTTGATGATTTATAATTACTTTAATACCTACATGAGAAGAACAAACCAATTCTATTCTATTCTGAGTAATAAATTACCCCAAAACTTAGTGGCTTAAAATAGCACACATTTATTATATCACAGTTTCTGTGGACTAAGAACTTGGACATGACCTAGGTTGGTCCTCTGCTTCCCAGTCTATGACAAGGCTAGAATCAAGGTATTGGCCAGGGCTATAGTCTCATCTCAAGGCTCAACTGGGGAACGATCCACTTGCAAGCTCAAGGGGTTGCTAGCAGAATTCAGTTTGTCACACCTTGTTGGACCAAGAGCCTGATATCCTCACCGGCAGTCAGCCGGAAGCTGTGCTGAAGTATAGCTCCAACATGGCAGCTGACTTCATCAAAGCATAAAAGTCAGGAAGGCAATAAAGAAATTCTGCTATCAACATGGAAGTCATAGGCTTTTGTAGCCTAATCTCAGAGTGTCTTCCCATCACCTTTTGCTATATTTTCCCTCCTGAGCAATTTTGAAAATGGTATTTTTAGGGCACCTGGGTGGCTCAGTCAGTTAAGCATCTGCCTTAAGCCCAGGTCATGATCCCAGGGTCCTGGAATCCAGTCCCGCATCAGGCTCCCTGCTCAGTGGGGATCCTGCTTCTCCCTCTGCCTGTTCTGCCTGCTGCCCCCCACCTTGTGCTCTCTCTGACAAATAAATAAATAAAATCTTTAAAAAAATAAATAAAGGCATGAGGTGAGAGATGGTACTGAGTAGAGCATTTCTCCTTAAGCTCCCCCCTTGAAAAAGGGAAGGATTCCCCCCCAGATTTCATCCAATTTATATCCCCTTACATATCCTTGGGTAGAACTAGGCAACATTTTCAATACCAGGAAAGGGGTTTGCCTTACCCCCACCCCCACCCTACAACATCAGTATGCCCCCCCCAACACCAACACAGAAAAGAGGCCAAGTGACTTCAGGAAAAATAATGACCAGAGTCTGCATCACTGACCTTAAGAGTAAGTCCTAGTAGTTATAAGGACTTACACGTAGGCAGGCATTTTTTGAAGGCTTTTAAAAATACTAACTAAATTACTCCTTAAAATAGTGCTATTAGATAGGTACTGTAATTATTCCCACCTCACTGATGTAGATATTGAAGAACGGAGAAAATAAATAAGCACACAATGAGTAAGTGTTCTTAGCCAGTATTTGAACCCTCATTGGGAGTCAGAGTTCTTAACCACTCTGCTAAACTGTCTCTCAGGAGATAAGTGGAATGATGCCTAAAAAATAATGCATATGGAAAGTTCTCCTACACTGTTGAACAGTCTGCTGTGTAAACCTGGGAGGGAAATCTTGCACAGATCTTCCAAACCTCACTCAAAAAAGTATCACTCAATTATAAATGAAAACTGAAATACAAGGAAATAGAAACATGAAGAATTAAGCAAGTTTACATATGTAGTCATACAATTTTTTTAAATGACACTCAAAATGGCAACAGAGGTAAGAAAGCGGGCAGGAGCCAACTTAAAAGAAAACTAAGAAACCAACAAGTAAGGAAGAACTGGTATAATCTGGAGACACGGTGACTTCAGGTTGGAGTCACTTTATTCTCCTCCTCATAGAACCATAGACAGAAAGGCAAGCTTGAGATAGAGACTCATCAGAGTGAAGGATCAGGGAGCCAGGAGAAAACGACTCACATTCTTTCTCCTTTAGTATCTGACAAGGAAGGCATTGTGATTCTGTCCTCATGTGGAGAAATCAAACATAATATCCCAATCAAATTTCCCCGCTGAGGACCTCACTGAAGTTAGCTAACACAGGAGGCCATTAGACCATAAATGATGTCTTAGCAGATATCTCATCATTTTAAAGACCACCTCTAACCTTCCAGCCCAGGTCACAAATAAGAAAACCTGAATTTTTAAAAAGCAACATTAAGGAAGAACTTCTAGCCTGAGTTAAGTAAAGAAAATTTAACCACATTCACTGGGTAATGTAGACTGAGAATTGGTTTTTAAAATTTCTTTACCATACAAAATAATTTTTCACTTCTAAGAATCACCTTAAAATCATGATTTTAATTTAGATAATTGTTTTAGGTTATGGGCTAATTTGTATTCCTTTCATTTATAGAAATAGACAAAAAAAAATTTTACTCCTTTCTCATCAACTCACAGCCAAATATGTGAGTGCTTAAAAGCAGCAAATTCTTCATATACGTTAAATACTACACACACAGTATTCCTAGGCAAAAAAATAGTTCCTTTGGCTTTAAAAAAAAAAAAAATAACCTTCTTGCTTACTTATAATTTTTCCTGCAATCATGGTCTTTAATTTCCATCGGTGTGTTGGTTGTTTTAACACTGTGACCATTTTTCTTTCATTGTAGACTATTTTTTATTTCCTCTTGGTGGTCATTCTAGCATTTTGGAACTACAAAAAGCTGAAAGTATTTTATTGATGTTGATAATATAGAATCAAGATAGGATTAGCAAACTTTTTCTGTAAAGGGCCAAACAGTAAATATTTGGGGCTTTGTGGGCCATGTCCTCTGTCATAACGACTCAGCTTTGCAGTTGTAATGTGAAAATAGTCAAAGGCAATATGTAAATGGTATAGCTGTATTTCAATAAAACTTTGCAAAACAAGAGGGGCCTGACTTGGCCCAGGAGCATTGGTTTGCTGAACTCCAGCTCTCAAATGACTAAAAGATTTAAATATGCATCTATGTCAATGCTATTTCATAGCAGCTTAAATAGAATAATGAATTTATAGTAATAAGTATGATGGAAGTACAATTGATGTTCTGTAATGCAAATCATTTTGTAATTTTAAATTCAGTTATTAATTTGCCTTTTGTTAGCAAATTATTGATGACTGATGGGAAATATGACGAAATTCATAATTGCATGTTTTAACTAGGAAATTATGTGGTGATACATTGAAACAACAGTGGAATTCCAAATCCTGATAGCAATTCAGTAAAAATTATATATTTTGTACTATCTCCTCTTTGCAGTCATTCCTCCATAACTATAACCAGCCTCCTTACCTGACTTGAATTGGCCTTGCAACAATATAAAATAGATTTGTCTGTCATTATTACTGACATTTTATGTGTGAAAATACAGTGCTCATAAAGGTTGAATGATTTGCCCAAGATTCACAAACCTATGTAGTAGCAAAGCTGGGACTGGAACTCAGATGTCCTGACTGTCCAGTGCCATTTCCACCACATCACTCTGCTCTCTTGGTAGAAAGAATTTCCCATAGATCCTGTAGAGTGAGTGACCTTTTAGTTTTTTTCATAGAATTTCCAGGAAAATACCTAGATTTGGGGAAGTGAGAGAGATAAGGCTCCAGATAGTCAGCCAATGCTGACCAGATATTGGGAGAGTGCCGAGTAGTGCAAGGGTTTGAGTTGGTGGCCCGAGTCTCTAGCACAGCCTTCCATATCTTGGTGGTTAACAGCTAGAAGTTGATCTCCAAGTATCTGTTAGGCAGTTGCCCAAGGTTTCAGCAAATATCCCAATCTTTATGCATTAAGTTAAGGTCTACTTAACACTCAAGTCAAGGATGCTCAGTATGTGGCATGAGTCCTTAATTAAAATGATGTATGTGACAGAATGCCCATCCACCCATGGTTAACATGACTTACCAATCATAGGAGCCTTAACTTCAATGCTACCTCTGAATCTTGAAGACTCCATTTGTCAGTCTAAATTTTCACAACCATATTATTAGCTGTAGCTCAGATCTGAGGCAGGCATTGATTCTAGTCTCCCACCATGGTATAGGGATTTTCTGATAAGCATTACCTTTGGCGTGACTTAGTTGACTGGTAATGTTTTAGGTTGGGAGCAAGATCATCAGCGCATTCAGGAATGTAACTTCACGTAGCAGTGGTTCTGGGTCTCAGAAAGGGGCAGAAATTTAGGTAGGTATTTATATCTTGAGCATCAAATTGTAGAAAAACAAAAGAAAGGTAAATAAAGTCAAATGAAAGGAAGGGGAAAAGGAGATGCAACCATTATTCACTGTTGCAAACAAAAATTTCTGGAGAATGGTGGTAACAAAAGGAGATTTTCCGCTATTCCTACTGAAGCTTGTTGGACTTATGTTTGGAGTAAAGGACATTGTTCAGTGTTGCATTGGTAAGTCAGTTGTCTTTTATTCTCTGACTAATCACTAGTGTTCAGTGGGTTTTGTATAATTCATTCTACATCTTTCTCTTAAACTTGTTTATGTACCTGACTTGTGTGGCTTACTACAAACCTTTTACATAACATAATTATATAATTAATATGTTCATATTTTATATAAATGTGACTTATCTATATTTGGAATAGTGTGAGGTAAACCATTAAAAAAATCCTAATTTGTGCAACACCTTTCTCTCCCCCAAAATTATGTTCAAATTTAATTTGATTTCATAGCTGCTTATGTAAATTGGAAACTGTGTTTATGCTTTTGTTAACTGGTATTACCTTCTTTAGCCGATAAATATACAACCCAGTTTATCAGGATCAGTCTGGAATTATGCAAGTTTTGAATTATAGTGGGCCTTTAAGAATACCCTCTGGCATAAAGTGGAGCCCCCTGAAAATCAGACTGTATTAGATGGAGTTTCAGAATGTGAGTAAGTAAAGATAGGGGAAATATCTCAAGAAGTCTGAAAAACTATTAGCTCTATAAAAACTCCTGAGCCCAAAGGAACTCAGATAATTATGAACACACGCTCCATAGCAATGAGTAATCTTGTACCTTCCCCTAACTACCTGGAAAAACTAAAATATCACGGAAGGGAAGAAACTATGCTTTATTGTTAATCGAACCAATAACCAAGTTTGTGTCTGTAGTTCTAGGACTGTGCACTCACTTAAAATACATTTGACAGCTGATACAGGATAATTGTGGGCAATTACTGACAATAAAGACTCAATTATTATGGCAAAAATTAATCTGTATTTTCCATTGTGGCAAATATATCAAATAATTTTACTGGTTATTATCTTGATAATGAGAACACAAGAAATCAGTATAGTCTTGTCAAATTGTCCAGAATGGGAAATAGAGATTGTGGGTGGAGAAGAGATAGGTATGATGAACATCAGTTAATACTTTGTCTGATCAAGAATTTTATGGTCGACTCCAGTTTATATTGTGTTTATTTTATTCAGACTAAAGTTAAATGTTATCTTCCTCTCACACTTACCTGTTTATTTCACAGCGTTTGGATATTGCTTTGGTTTTCACTTCCCTTTTCTACCCTTATGATTTGGGATTCTTTTGACCATTATTTCTTTTTCCATTTCTTTCTTTTTTAAGGCAAGTATTTCCCTTTAACCAAATAATGTACAACAAATGATTGTCTAAGAGCTTTCTTTTTTTTTGAACTGCCTTTGTGTTTGGAATCCTGGTTTTTAGCCTAGAGACCTGTGCCTCAACAGTGTCTATGAAATCATACAGAGAAAGAGAAAAATTTTAATTAGAAAGCCAAAATGGTTATTAGAGAGGTCTCTCAATTTTAATCACTCCCTACAATTTTTATCAAATATGAATAAAACTTTTTTTTTTCCCTAGGAAGGTATATACAATGGAAATATTGGTAAAAGTCACAGATACATGATTTTGAGATTGTTGGACTGTTGGATTTAGGCAGGCTAACTTTGTGGGTGCTAGGATCTGAAATGAGAGAGGGTTTCATAATGTGTTCTAGCTGGTAATTTTATTCAAAGACATTTTGTGGATGTAAGATTAAAATTTCGTATACTAAATTTACCATAAATAATTTAGCCTTTTCAGTTATTCTAAGAAAAGCTAACCCGGTTGTTATTGATCTATTGTCCTCCACAGTTTGCATCCTGTTATGGACTGAATGTGTATGTCCCTTGAAAATTCCTATGTTGAAACGCTAACCCCCAATGTGATTGTATTTAGAGATAGAGCCTATAAGAAGGTAATTAAGGTTAAGCAAGGTCATAAGGGTGTGTCGCTGATTCTGTAAGATTAGTGTTTCTAAAAAGAGACATCAAAGAGCTTGTTGTCTCTCTCTCTCTCCACCTTGTGTGGACAGAGCTAGAAGGCAGCCATCTATATGCCAGGAAGAGATTTCTCACCAGGAACCAAATCAGCTCACACCCTGAATTTGGACTTCCCAGTCTCCAGAACCATGAGAAACACAGTTCTGTTGTTTAAGTCACTCCGTCTGTTGTATTTTGTTAGAGCAGCCCAAGCCAACTAAGACATACCCATTGTCAAGAATCTAACATAGTGCTCTTTTATAGGATAGAGAACCCAAGAGACAAAGGCCTGCCACTCTCCCTCTGGATTAGGGCAGGGTTTTGGACTCAGTGGTTCTAGGTTACAAAACTGGTTGTGAGACTTCGGGCCTAAGTATAATTTTCCATATTTGAAAATGGTTGCTGATAATCATAACTGAAACTTACTGAGGCTGTGAAATTAAAGAAGATAAACAGTGTTTGGCATGAAAAAAATCAGTAAATGAAAACAATTATTAGTATTGTATCTACTAATATTCAGAAAACATGAGTGGACCACTTAATATAGGTGAAGCCCCACATTAATATTGTTGAAGTGTAGCAGTGATTTTTGAAAACTAGTCTTAGATATTCTCTAAAATAAAATTGCTTTTGATTCTGTAATATAAATTGGCACTTATCTACATACAGGCATTTAAGGTGACGTGCTGAATTTTGCCTGAGCCCTATGCCCCTGGAAAACAGCCAAGATTGAGAACTCCTCTCACCCCTTTGTCTTCTGGGAAATGGCTTACGGCAAAGAAATACCTTTCCCGGTGCAACTTAAATAATGAGTCATGGCACTCCCTGGTTTACCTAAGACAAGGCTACACACCGACCCACCACATTCCCATTCTTTACCTCTTTAGGGATTAGCCAAATCATTTTGTCTCTGCCATCGTTGTAACCAAGTATTTCTTGACCAAACTGGTTAATCTTCTCCTCCCCTCAGGCCTCTGAAATTTGACCCATCCTCTGCTTGAGCCAGGACACAGCCGTGCTTAATTAGGCCCCTCTAGGAAATAAGCTATCATTAGGGCAGAACATTCTTCTCCCTCATAGCACCTCCCCCACACCAGGTACTTCCTAGCCTGTTCACCCGTCTTTCAAAAAGAAAAAGGAAAAACCACTTTTCCCTAAGCTCTGGAACACTTGCTGATCCACAGTCAGAGAAACTCTCCCTATTGCATTAGTCTAATTCACCACTTTTAATAATCTCTTAGAACAGGGACCAAGATGGCGGAGGAGTAGGAGACCTGGATTTCGTCTGGTCTCAGGAATTCAGCTGGATAGGGATCAAACCATTCTGAACACCTACAAACTCAATAGGAGATCGAAGAAAAGAATAGCAACAACTCTCTGAACAGAAAAGCGACCACTTTCTGGAAGGTAAGACGTGCGGAGAAGTGAATCCGAGGCAATATTCGGGAGGATAGACGGCGGGGGAGGGGCCTCTGTCAGCTGCTACCAGCAAGTGATAGAGCAGCAGAGCACAAAATCGGAACTTTTAGAAGTCTGCTCCGCTGAGGGACGTCGCTCCAGTGGCTAAGCGGGGGGTGGAACCCTCGTGGGCCAGTGTGGTCTCAGGACCCTCGGGATCACAGAAAGACCAGGGTGCCTGAGTGCAGCAGAGCTCCCAGGTATCAGAGCGGGGAAGCCGGCTGCAGAGACGGAACCGAGGCGCAGGCTCTCAGCTCGGGGTTGCCATAAACTGTGATCCACGGCACAGTCGGGCCACTGCTCCTCCAGCAGGGACCCAACAAGCGGCAGATCCGGGGAGACTCCCCTTCCTCCTCTGGGAGGAACGGCGCGGGAGTGCACCACAGGGATCTGCTGGGTTTGGAGACTCCACACCAAGTAGGGTGCCAGAGATAGAAATGCTCGGTCACAGGGCAGGTGAGCACGGAATGCGGCTGGAGACCAGGGAGACGGGAGTGATTGACTGCATTTCTCTGGGGGTGCACTGAGAAATGGGGCCCCAAGTTCTTGGCTCCTCTGGGGCGGAGATTGGGAGGCCGCCATTTTCCCTCTTGGCCTCCAAAGCTGTACGGAAAGCTTGCAGGGAACAAAAGCTCCTGAGAGCAAACCTGAGCAGATTACTTAGCCCGGACCGGGCAAGGGCGGGGCAATTCCACCTCTGGCAAAGACATTTGGGAACCACGGCAACAGGCCCCTCCCCCAGAAGATCAGTGAGAACAGCCAGCCAAGACCAAGTTTACCAATCAATGAGAATGGCAGAAATCCAGCGCTAGGGGAATAATGCACATAGAATCCATGGCTTTTTTACCATGATTCTTTAGTCTTTCAAAGTTAATTTTTTTTTACCTTTTTTTTAAATTTTTCTTTTTCCCTTTCTCAACCAACATCTATCAATCCCTTTTTTAAAAAACATTTTTACTTTTCATTTTTAGAGTCATATTCTATCCCTTCATAGTAGTTACCGTATTTTTGGCATATATATATAAGCTGTTCTCTCTTTAAAATTTTGAGATAGTTTCTTCTAACAGATCAAAATATACCCTAAATCTCTAGTGTATGGTTTTTTTCTACTCTCCTGCCTGATCACATTCTCTCCCTTTTTTTCTCTTTTTTTTTAAATCCTCTTTCTTTTTTCAAACAACTTTTTATCAATTCCTTTTATAAAATTTTTTATAATTTTCATCTTTACAGTCATATTCCATCCCTTCATCATATCAACCCTTATTTTTGTACATATATAAGTTTTACTTTCTTTAAAATTTTGGGAGGCACTTTCTTCTAACAGACCAAAACACACCCAAAATCTAGTGTGTGGAACGGATCTATGCACCAGCCTGATCATATTTCATCATATGCTGTTTTTTTTGTTTTGTTCTGTTTTTGTTTGTTTTTATCTTTTTCTCTTTTTCTTTCTTTCCCTTTCTTTTCCCCCAGCTTTAGGTCTTTTCTGATTTGTTTAGAGTATATTTTCTGGGAACAATGTTACCCTGTTAGCATTTTGTTCTCTCATTAATCTGTTCTCCTCTGGACAAAATGACAAGATGGAAAAAATCACCTCAACAAAAAGAACAAGAGGTAGTACCGACTGCCAGGGACCTACTCAATACGGACATTAGTATGATGTCAGATCTAGAGTTCAGAATCATGACTTTAAAGATACTAGCTGGGCTTGAAAAAAACATGGAAGTTATTAGAGAAACCCTTTCTGGAGAGGTGATAGGTCAACACCCCGACACCTAATAGTAAAACTTATGAGTTTCAGAGACAAAGAGAAAATCCTGAAAGCAGCTCGGGAGAAGAGATATGTAACCTACGATGGTAGAAACATTAGATGGGCAACAGACCTATCCACAGAGACCTGGCAGGCCAGAAAGGACTGCCATGATATATTCAGAGCACTAAATGAGAAAAATATGCAGCCAAGAATACTATATCCAGCTAGGCTGTCATTGAAAATAGAAGGAGAGATAAAAAGCTTCCAGGACAAACAAAAACTAAAGGAATTTGCAAACAGGAAACCAGCCCTACAACAAATCTTGAAAGGGGTCCTCTAAGCAAAGAGAGAGCCTAAAAGCAACATAAACCAGAAAGGAACACAGACAATATACAGTAACAGTCACCTTACAGGCAATACAATGGCACTAAATTCCTATCTTTCAATAGTTACCCTGAATGTAAATGGGCTAAATGCCCCAATCAAAAGACACAGGCTATCAGATTGGATTAAAAAACAAGACCCATCAATATGCTGTCTGCAAGAGACTCATTTTAGACCCAAAGACACCCCCAGATTGAAAGTGAGGGGGTGGAAAACCATTTACCATGCTAATGGACACCAAAAGAAAGGTGGGGTGGCAATCCTTATATCAGACAAATTAGATTTTAAACCAAAGACTGTAATAAGAGATGAGGAAGGACACTATATCCTACTTAAAGGGTCTATCCAACAAGAAGATCTAACAATCGTAAATATCTATGCCCCTAACATGGAAGCAGCCAATTATATAAGCCAATTAATAACAAAAGCAAAGAAACACATTGACAACAATACAATAATAGTGGGGGACTTTAACAGCCCCCTCACTGAAATGGACAGATCATCTAAGCAAAAGATCAACAAGGAAATAAAGACTTTAAATGACACACTGGACCGGGGCGCCTGGGTGGCTCAGTTGGTTAAGTGGCTGCCTTCGGCTCAGGTCATGATCCTGGGGTCCTGGGATCGAGCCCCACATCTGGCTCCCTGCTTAGCAGAGAGCCTGCCTCTCCCTCTCCCTCTGCCTGCCACTCTGCCTACTTGTGCTCTCTCTTTCTCTGTCAAATAAATAAATAAAATCTTTAAAAAAAAAAAAAAATGACACACTTGACCAAATAGACTTCACAGACATATTCAGAACATTCCATCCCAAAGCAACGGAATACACATTCTTCTCTAGTGCCCATGGAACATTCTCCAGAATCGATCACATCCTAGGTCACAAATCAGGTCTCAACCAGTACCAAAGATTGGGATCATTCCCTGCCTATTTTCAGACCACAATGCTTTGAAACTAGAACTCAATCACAAGAGGAAAGTCAGAAAGAACTCAAATACATGGAGGCTAAAGAGCATCCTACTAAAGAATGAATGGGTCAACCAGGAAATTAAAGAAGAATTTTAAAAATTCATGGAAACCAATGAAAATGAAAACACAACTGTTCAAAATCTTTGGGATGCAGAAAAGGCACTCCTAAGAGGAAAGTATATGGCAATACAAGCCTCTCTCAAGAAACAAGAAAGGTCTCAAATACACTACCTAACCCTACACCTAAAGGAGCTGGAGAAAGAACAGCAAATAAAGCCTAAACCCAGCAGGAGAAGAGAAATAATAAAGATCAGAGCAAAAATCAATGAAATAGAAACCAAAAGAACAGTAGAACAGATCAACGAAACTAGGAGCTGCTTCTTTGAAAGAATTAACAGGATTGATAAACCCCTGGCCAGACTTATCAAAAAGAAAAGAGAAATGACCCAAATCAACAAAATCATGAATGAAAGAGGAGAGATCACAACCAACACCAAAGAAATGCAAACAATTATAAGAACATATTATGAGCAATTCTATGCCAGCAAATTAGATAACCTGGGAGAGATGGATGCATTCCTAGAGATGTATCAACTACCAAAACTGAACCAGGAAGAAACAGAAAACCTGAACAGACCTATAACCACTAAGGAAATTGAAGCAGTCATCAAAAATCTCCCAACAAACAAAAGCCCAGGGCCAGATGGCTTCCCAGGGGAATTCTACCAAACATTTCAAGAAGAATTAATACCTATTCTTCTGAAACTGTTCCAAAAAATAGAAATGGAAGGAAAACTTCCAAACTCGTTTTATGAGGCCACCATTACCTTGATCCCAAAACCAGACAAAGACCCCATCAAAAAGGAGAATTACAGACCAATATCCGTGATGAACATGGATGCAAAAATTCTCACCAAAATACTAGCCAATAGGATCCAACAGTACATTAAAAAGATTATTCACCACGACCAAGTGGGATTTATCCCTGGGCTGCAAGGTTGGTTCAACATCCGCAAATCAATCAACATGATACAATACATCAACAAAAGAAAGAACAAGAATCGTATGATCCTCTCAATAGATGCAGAAAACGCATTTGACAAAGTACAGCATCCTTTCTTGATCAAAACTCTTCAGAGTATAGGGATAGAGGGTACATACCTCAATATCATAAAAGCCATCTATGAAAAACCTACAGCGAATATCATTCTCAATGGGGAAAAACTGAGAGCTTTCCCCCTAAGGTCAGGAACACGGCAGAGATGTCCACTATCACCACTGCTATTCAACATAGTATTAGAAGTCCTAGCCACAGCAATCAGACAACAAAAAGAAATAAAAGGCATCCAAATCAGCAAAGAAGAAGTCAAACTCTCACTCTTTGCAGATGATATGACACTTTATGTGGAAAACCCAAAAGACTCCACCCCAAAACTGCTAGAGCTCCTACAGGAATTCAGTCAAGTGGCAGGATATAAAATCAATGCACAGAAATCAGTGGCATTCCTATACACCACCACCAAGACAGAAGAAAGAGAAATTAAGGCGTCGATCCCATTTACAATTGCACCCAAAACCATAAGATACCTAGGAAGAAATCTAACCAATGAGGCAAAGAATCTGTACCCAGAAAACTATAAAATACTCATGAAAGAAATTGAGGAAGACACAAAGAAATGGAAAAACATTCCATGCTCACGGACTGGAAGAACAAATATTGTGAAGATGTCAATGCTACCTAGAACAATCTACACATTCAATGCAATCCCCATCAAAATACCATCCACTTTCTTCAAAGAAATGGAACAAATAATCCTAAAATTTGTATGGAACCAGAAAAGACCCCGCATAGCCAGAGGGATGTTGAAAAAGAAAAGCAAAGCTGGTGGCATCACAATTCCGGACTTCCAGCTCTATTACAAAGCTGTCATCATCAAAACAATATGGTACTGGCACAAAAACAGACACATAGATCAATGCAAAAAGGTAGAAAGCCCATAAATGGACCCTCAACTCTATGGTCAACTAATCTTCAACAAAGCAGGAAAGAATGTCCAATGGCAAAAAGACAGTCTCTTCAACAAATGGTGTTGGGAAAATTGGACAGCCACATGCAGAAGAATGAAACTGGACCATTTCCATATACCACACACAAAAATAGACTCCAAATGGTTGAAAGACCTAGATGTGAGACAGGAGTCCATCAAAATCCTAGAGAACACAGGCAGCAACCTCTTTGACCTCAGCCGTAGCAACTTCTTCCTAGAAACATCACCAAAGGCAAGGGAAGCAAGGGCAAAAATGAACTATTGGGACTTCCTCAAGATAAAAAGCTTTTGCACAGCAAAAGAAACAGTCAACAAAACCAAAAGACAACTGACAGAATGGGAGAAGATATTTGCAAATGACATATCAGATAAAGGGCTTGTATCCAAAATCTATAAAGAACTTATCAAACTCAACACCAAAAGAACAAAGAATCCAATCGAGAAATGGGCAGAAGACATGAACAGACATTTTTCCAAAGAAGACATCCAAATCGACAACAGACACATGAAAAAGTGCTCGACATCACTCGGCATCAGGGAAATCCAAATCAAAACCTCAATGAGATACCACCTCACACCAGTCAGAATGGCTAAAATTAACAAGTCAGCAAATGACAGATGTTGGCAGGGATGCGGAGAAAGGGGAACCCTCCTACACTGTTGGTGGGAATGCAAGCTGGTGCAGCCACTCTGGAAAACAGTCTGGAGGTTCCTCACAAAGTTGAAAATAGAGCTACTCTATGACCGAACAATTGCACTACTGGGTATTTACCCCAAAGATACAAATGTAGTGATCCAAAGGGGTACGTGCACCCTGATGTTTATAGCAGCAATGTCTACAATAGTCAAACTGTAGAAAGAGCCAAGATGTCCATCAACAGATGAATGGATAAAGAAGATGTGGTATATATATACAAATGGAATATAATGCAGCCATCAAAAGGAATGAGAGCTTGCCATTTGCAACGACGTGGATGGAACTGGAGGGTGTTATGCTGAGCAAAATAAGTCAATCAGAGAAAGACATGTATCATATGACCTCACTGATATGAGGAATTCTTAATCTCAGGAAACAAACTGAGGTTTGCTGGAGTGGTGGGGGGTGGGAGGGATGAGGTGGCTGGGTGATAGACACTGAGGAGCGTATGTGCTATGGTGAGTGCTGTGAATTGTGCAAGACTGTTGAATCACAGACCTGTACCTCTGAAACAAATAATGCAATATATGTTAAGAAAGAAAAAAAAGAAGATAGCAGGAGGGGAAGAATGAAGGGGGCGACATCAGAGGGGGAGACGAACCATGAGAGACGATGGACTCTGAAAAACAAACTGAGGGTTCTAGAGAGGAGGGGGGTGGGAGGATGGGTTAGCCTGGTGATGGGTATTAAAGAGGGCATGTTCTGCATGGAGCACTGGGTGTTATGCACAATGAATCATGGAACACTACATCAAAAACTAATGGTGTAATATATGGTGATTAACATAACAATAAAAAATTTTAAAAAAATAATAATCTCTTAGAACAGTTTCTGTACCTAAGCCCTGATTTATTTTTAATTTGACAAAGGAAATCTGAATGAAATAAAATTTTGTCAAAATCGCCTGGGAGTCTTAGATTAATTGGCTCTTCAGACTGTTCTTGCTTCTTTCCTAGAGACAGCCAATGTTTTGGTTTCTGCTACTATAATTGCAAATTGATGGGTAAAATAAAGTAATACATGATCAAGCTAGGGAGTTTTAGCCTCCAATTAGGAAGATCTCCATCAGAGTTTTTACTATCTGACCCAATTCTAAGTATGTTAATAAAGTTTCCTGTTATTCAGCGTCTTTTGCGGAGCTGAAAACTGAGCTATTTTACCAAATCAGTTTCAGGGCGAATCTATAAGATACATAAGGTACATGAAACAATTTAAACCACCTTTACTCTAAAGAGCAATAGACGTGATTATATAGTCCCATGATATTCTGATGAAAGGTTTGCATATTAAAATGGTTGGAATTCTCTCTAGAGCAGTATGTTCTACTTAGACATAAGTTGGACTTGGATTTGTCATGACCTGGAGAGAACTGTGGTTTAGAGTCATGCAGGTTTGTGCCCCAATTTCAGTTTGTTATTCTGTAGTGGCTGAGTGACTTAGGGACTTATTTGTGTCACCTGAAAATTGAAATAACAACGCTTCTCTCTCATGGTAGTTGGGAGCATTGAATGTGGGCAAAGTGCTTAGCACAGTGCCTGGGGCAGGTTTAATAAAGAAATACTATTATGATTAATAAGTAACTTTATTCAGTTTTCTTCTGCCCCTTGGCTCAATGGAAGAAGGTTTGGATGAAAAGTTAGGCAGTCCTAGGACTTTTCTGGTCAATATAAAGAATTTCAAAGTGCTTTGTCAGTATGAGTTACAAAACACATCACGGGTTTGGAAACTAGAATGTCAAAATCCAGATAATATTTATTTTAAAGTAAGCAATGTAGGGGCCAAGGGCAGGCTGCTGAAAAATGTGCCACTTTGGCAAATTGATTATTTTGAATTAAAAGTTACTTAAGAAAGCAGCCAGTGCAAAAAGAACACTCTGATCCCCTCCTTTGTCTCCAGAAAGCAGGAAATAAATCTCTGATGTGAAAGGTGTACTCCCTGTACCCGGAAGGAAAGAGACATCCTAATCCCCAGATATAGGCGATTGAGAGCTGAGAAGGCTGCATAAACAAACCTTGTTACTTTACTAATTTACTGCCCCGGTTTAATTTCTTTTTAGAATTCCTTACTAATTAAAGCTCCCAAACATAAGTTTTCTTTGTCTTGTCAACTCCTCACAGATTGTTTCTTTGTTTAAAATGTATACAAACGAGATGCCATGGTCATTTCTTTAGATCTCAATTTCATTATGGGGCCTCCATGTGCACCTAATTAAATTTTTTTCTCCTGTTAACCGGTGTCATGTCAATTTAATTTTTATACCAGCTAGAAGTATGCTGAAGGGTAGAGTAAAATTATTCCTCCCCAACCAACATATGGGATCTGGATGGGGTGTCAGAATGTGTGTGCAATGTCTGGTTTTTCTGTTTCTCCATCTCTCATTCTGGCAGGTGTTTGTTGCGGATTCTTCCTCTCATGGAGGGTTTTGTTGGTTCTTTGGAGAGCAAACCCCTTCTATTTCTGGGGAATGCTCACCTCCAGCTCTGCTGACTATAGCAAATAGATTTCATTTCTGCTGGTCACTTACCTCTATAGTAATACCTTTAGAACCCAGAAGTCCACTGCCAGCTTTTATCTTTTGATGTTATTTCTCCTCCAGGAGAGTCTTCTTGGACAAGATTTGATGACGACTGACCTTCCATCCCATGCTGCTTCTTACTCCCTCATGACCCTCATGAGGACTACCGAAAACATTTGCTCATCCTGTGGCCTCAGTAGACTTAGAATACAACATGATTCCAAAGCAGGTTTCTTTCGATTTATCTGCCCTAAATTGTTCATCCCTCACTTTTTAGATTTTTCAGATAGAAGTTAGACATTGGTCTCTTGTGTTCTTTCAAACTCAGGTGACCTTTTCAAGGTCTCTTTGTGATTCTCTTGAAGTTATTTCCTCCAGAAGCAAATGGAGAAGCACTTCCGGCCCTTCCCTTTGGGGAGGAATAGGCAAGGTGGGACTCAGAGGATACACGATGGTCCACAATTCTTACGCTCAATGTTGGTGAACTGCTTTAGAGACATCTAACTGGTTCTTGACCACCTTAAGTTTGAAAGTTCTATCAGGTAAGATTTTTTACAATACTCTTAGATATCTGCCATCTGATAACTGATAGATTTGAGCCTATTTTAATATGCTTTTCCATTATTATTGGTTTCTTAAAGCTATTCAGCTCAATAAATATGAAGCCTGCTTTATACTTAATACATTGGTTATTTGCACAATTAACATGAACTCAGCAGCAGAAAGGGTTCTGTCAGATGACTTAGGGAACTCCCAAAAGGCCCAGAAGGGAAAGTAAGTAAATAAGAAAGCATAAGGGTGAGTTTTAACTCTCAGCATAAATTTCAGACCAACATCAGTAGCATGAGCATCAGTGAAGTGGGTGGTACCAGCTTTATAGTGGACATTTTTGCTTCCTTCTCAATTTATATCCTCACTGGTAGAATAAAAATAGTAGCAACTATTAGAATACAATTTATTAGCAGGCATTGTGCTAACACTTTTATATTCATTATCTCATTTAATCCTTATGCCATTTAGAATGCCAGAAGAATTTAATAATCTGTCCAAGAACACATAATTAACAAACAGAGGTACTGAATTGATACCAGATCTATCTGGATCTATAACCTAAGCTCTTAAACACTGCACTGTTGATGTTATTCCAGACCCTCTCTTAGGTTTTGTAGAAAACTTGTCCAAGGTCTGCTGTCTCTTTCATGCCATGGATACACTCGATCTGTGAGGAGGCAAACATGTCCTGAGAGTTTATTCAATATTTTTTCTTTAGTTTGGCTGGAGAAGAATCAAGTCATTTACTAGTTTAGAGAACAAGATTCTCTTTAAATTTTCCACATGGTCCACCAGGGACACAATCAAAATCAAAACCAATGATTTGGTCATGGGTTCAAAAGGTGCATTTTGTGAATATAAACTATAGAAAATAATTTTCTACTTCTCTGAGGAGAACCAGACAACCTACCATTAACTGGAGTGTTAGAGATTATGCAATGCCTGAGTTTTAAATGCCCAAACTAAATAGATCTAAAATTATGGAGAGGAAGCAAGCAGTCAAGCAGTATACTTAAGAGTTGGAGAGGAAATGACTAATTTTTACAATGTCTTGCATGATGTTGATAGAGATTCTATGAAAGAGCTCCAAGAACAACCAAGTATGTGAAACACTGGATTGGACAGACTTCCATCCTATTACTTTCCTAATCTTTAACATGATCTTGACTCTCTAAGAAGGAACTTCGTTTACAGTGGACTCACATTCCTTTGATCACAGGAAGCTTTTGTCCCCTCCATCCATCCAACCCTCAGAAGGACCAAATAATACAGAGTGGGCTGTCAGGGCTCCCGGGACGCTTCTGTGAGAAATGGCGGTCTAGGCGGTCACAGGTGGTCACTGCTCTAGTTAAATCAATGTGAAGTGTGATTATTAGGAAAGAAATAAAAGTCAGAATTGTACGGGTGTTTTCATCTAAAGAAGAAAAATCAAAACGGTTTTCTGGTGAGAAGGAAAGTGTCCAAGTCAGATGTTTCACCAGTAGGAACACTGCATAATAAGCTTTCACATTCAACCTAACCATCTGATGTGTGTACCCTGAAACGGATGGCAAGACTTTGGCTTCTCTTTGAAATTATAAGTGATAAATGCTTATTTTTGGCACCAAAAGTCACGGTCTTTTTTAGATACCGATTTCCCAGCTGAAATAACTCATCCTAATGACATGCACAGACTGTACACTACAGATAAACTTCCTTCTGCCATCTGTAAATGGAGCATAAACAGTAGGAGGGCACTGTGGCTACAATATGCAGCTTCTTTTAGTGAAAACCAGAGAAGAACAGATGTTCGCAAGGAGAATGTTACAGTGCTTTCTCATTTATTTATTATTTTACATCCCAAAGTGTTAAAGGAGTGATATTAATCTCATTTTGCATTAGAAGAATAGGAGATAAGCTCTTCGGGTAGAAGGAAGCTACCCATTTTGCTGTGGAAAATGGTGCCCTTAAGATCCTTTTCACAGAAGCTGGATTCCCAGCTTTACTTTACTCTCAGACCCTCCTTCCACATGGCTAAGCCCAACAAAATTGTCACCCATCTAGGGCTCATGTTGACAGCTCGGAGACTGAACAGCCTTATGCCATGACCCTTATAAGCTAGTTCTCAAGTCACTTGGCCATTCCTGATTTTTGTGGGTGACCCCACAATTTCAGCAAACACTGCAACCATCACCTTTCAAATTTGTTCTTAATTCTTCATGGAAATAGTTGCTGAGACTTCCGACAGCATGAATTCTTTCCCACTGAATCTAAGGGATTCCAGCCCAGGGGATTACCTCTTTAAGAAGTTCTGTTTTAATAATTAATAAAATAATCTTAAACAGATGTGACAAGATATTAATATTAGTAATCTCAGATATTGTGTAAATCAGTGTATGGTATTCTTTGAGCTTTCTGAAAATTTTAATGACATTAAAAGTCTATCTTTACATATGTATAGTGCTTTTTAAGTTAGACATTACCTTTGCTTGCTGCGTCAGGACGAAATCTTAAGACAAGCTAGTGGGGAAAAAGTAAGTATATAAAACCCAGCCCTGCGAATGGCCCAAGAGCAGCAGCTGAAATGGCAGAGCCTGGGTTCCTCTTCAGGCTCCATGTTTCAAAGGTCAGCACACCTTCCACTACGCCACAGCATCTCCTGCAAAGGTTATGCTTTCAGGTATTTAGTTTTGGACCCGCTTGAACGGGATGACTTCTGGGAGTTAAGAGAATAAGGGATTGCTGTGAATTCTTAATGTCGCTGCCGACTAGTTACTTCTTCAATGTGTGATGAACCTGAATAACTGTCCTTTCTTTATACTATCCTTGGCAGCAGTAGTAATAGTACTACCTGACTGTATTGAATGTTCAACTATACACCAGCTCCACTTTACATGCATTTCATAGTCATAAGCATAAAGACAAGCGAAGGAGAGAGTTTCCTCAATTACAGGTTGATGAAAATGTGCGCTATAGGCTTTGAGAGATTAAAGAACTCTCTCAAGATCATTTAGTTATCTAGCTTGCAAGTGGTGATGCCAGGATTTACATCCAGGAAACTCTGGCTCTTAAAACCTATGTTTAGTTACCACAAACCCAGGAAAGGTAAATGCACTGTGTACGTGCTGCCACTGTCTAGTCCATGGTCCATGGCAGACATTGCTAATTGATCGTGGCACTCTTTGTTGGCCTACATCAATGTACCTCCCTTTCCGGACAGCCATGACTATGTGATTGGAGTTGGCATGTAAAATGAGTTCCATTCTTTCCTTAACTGTACTGACTTCACAATTCATACTCTAAAGCATTAAGACATACTTTGAGGGGAAAAAAATAGCTTATATTTTATCATTGATTATTATCACCCTGTCACTGTTAATATCATATAATGCTATTTATATACATATTTTAGTTGTTGACAAGTAGGAAATGAAGTGAATGATTATTAATTTGGTACTGCAATGCATGCAGCATGAGAGTGATGATCACATACTTTGTTTGATATGGAGTGTGCATCTTTAATTATTTAGGCAAGTGTAGTCATTTTGAGTAGTTCCAAAGTATAAATAACATTTTAGGTACCATGTGTCCAACCATCTGCAGTATTCCAGTATAATGTGTATCCCAATGAACTTAACTCTACAGTAGGGAATTGTACAAGCAATTAGTTGCATTCTTTGTGTCCTCTGATTTCACCAAGGCTGGCAGAGAAAGAAATAATTTTGTAAGGAAAAGAATAAAGAAAAATACATGCTTTTAACGGATGGGATCATAAGTGCTATAATGTTATGCCCATAGTCCCAAAGAAAGTATAAGGGCCCTGAAATCCTTAAAGAAGATTAAGATCTCCTGTGTGTCATTACTTTCTGAAAATCGTCACTTAAACTATAAAGATGGAGAACTACTCACTCAAGGGAAGCCCAGAAGTGGGCTACCATTAGAAGTCTGTCCTCTACCACTTGTTTCAGTTATAATGATTCCCAGACATTTTTCTGAGAAAGGCTGCAGACAGTGATCACTTTTGACATCATGATTTCAGTTGGAGTACAGTAGTCCCCCGTGGTCTTGCTTTTCCAGGTTTCAGTTACTGGCAGTCAGCTGAGGTCCAGAAGCAGATGATCCTCCTTTTGAGGTATCATCAAAAGGTCAGTAGTAGCCTAACATTACATCACAATGCCTACGTTCGTTCACCTCACTTCATCTCATCACGTAGGTGTCTTAGCATCTCACATCAATCCAGGAAGAAGAAAGGTGAGTACAGTATAATAAGGAATTGTGAGAGAGAGAGGGAGAGGGGACCGCATTTACCTAACTTTTACTACAGTATACTGTTTTCATTCTGTTTTATTATTAGTTATTGTTGTCAACCTCTTACTGTGCTAATTTACAAATTAAACTTTATCATAAGTATGTATAGGAAAAGACATAGTATATACAGGGTTTGGTACTATTTGCAGTTTCAGGCACCCCCTTGGCGGTATTGGAACATATCCCCTGTGGATGGGGCGGGGGGAGGGGTGGAGGCGCTGTTTTGGGGAAGTGGCAGGGGCTATTAGAGAAGCTTTACTTCTAGCAGTGGAGTAGAAAGATGTGTGACTTCTGGGGGGATTGAAGACTCAATAGTTCCTACCGAAAAACTGTTTTCCTGTAACTTGTGGTACAGATGTGGTTAAGATATTTTATAAATATCCATAACATAAATTATAAGGGATTTATATTTTTTACAACCAGTTATGGAAGGCTCCATTTTAACGATCACAGTCATTATCTTACTTGCTTTCACACATGACAATCATTATAAGTATTTATCTTTGTTTTACAGTGTCCATCAACCATTTGGTAAGAGACTATTTTGTACATTGTTATTTTGGTTATAATTTTCTCAATCATTCCTTCCCACAAACCTGAAAGTTAGCTATTATTACAGATGAGAAAACTGAATTTTAAGAGGCTTGTTAGGTCAGACTACTAAAAAGTTGGGGAGCCAGGCTTTGAAATCTGGAATATTGGATGAAAGTCTACCTAAAAAGTCAGAGGATACCTACCTTTTGGCTTTCATCACTACAGATAAGCAATGTGACTTTGGGCACATCCCTTTTACTGGGCTCATTCTATACAATAATGATATTAAACTAGATACCCCATTTTTTTCTGAAAAGGGATTTTAATTTGAACAATGACAAATATAAAAGCACAAACATCAAAATGTGTTATGGAGGTTTTATATATATATTTTAATATACAGAGATATATCAATATATGGATATAAATAGAAGATAGGGAACTTTGCTGTATCCATACACTTTACCATACATTATAAATAGCACAGTGCCTTTGAGAAACTTATTTTTTTATACTCCAGTTTCCTCTTGTATTAAATGTGGGATTTACTAGTTAACCAACTTAAGAATGGTGAATAAACCGGGCTTCAGAGAATTCCCCAGACCTCTTTTTAAATGCCAAACTGTGCATATGAGCAGCTTTGAGAATCATATTAAAGTTATTATGCATTTTTCCCAGAAAATATGCATGTGCACATAGATGGACTCTCTCTCTATATATATATGTGTGTGTGTGTGTGTATATATATATATACATATATATATATGTATATATATATATATATATGCCAGAGTATTGACTCCTTGATTATGAACTCCAGAGGTTTCTGTTATGACATTCTGTCACTATAAAATGCTATCTTCATAACAGGTGTTATTTCAAAAATACCATTTTTAAAATTTGCATTATATTGATATTTTTTCCCTTATAGTTTAATATAAATTGTAGGAAATGCAATGTTCTTAATTATATTCTAATACTTAATTATATTCCTAGAGTATATTTTGGGGGCTTCCTATACATTTTGATACATATCACCAAATAGCTTTTTAAATTTTTTTTTTTTTTTTTACGAATTTGTGCTACCAGCAGGAGTTATAAACAGTTTACTACTTTCCTTGCCAACCTTAAACATTATGATCATTTTTTATTTTTGCCAATTCTATGAAGACTAATAGTGTTCTGTTTCTTTAAATTTTAATTTTACTATTATATTATTGCACTGGGCTTACATGTTTCAGATTTGAACTTGCCACAGCTACAACTTGGTTGTATATTTTTCTAACATCACGGAAAAACCAGAGAATGATGAATATTACCTCTGATAAGTTATAGTTTCAGGAAGAAGTACTAATATAGGTGCTTTCTCTCTAAAGAGCAAAGTTCTATGCTGGTCCATTTTGCACTGTAGTTTGCACGTTTTGTTTATCTTACCATGGACACAAAAACATCCTAAATATTTGTGAAACAGAGAAGCTTGGAGAATCCTGCGAAGTAGGATAATTTCAAAGAGGTTTACGTTTTAGGCATGCACTTCAACAGCTGCTGGGGGGATAAAGAAATAGCAGATGGAGTGGGATAGGAGCTGATTAAGGGTATTGAAGGATTTAAGGAAGTTCTGTGTTGCTTATCCCAGTGCAGAGGGACTTTCTGCTCAGATTGGGAGAGAACCAGGAGCAAATATGAGATTGCTCTGCCACAAAACCAAAATGGTTGCTGAAGCAATTTTCCAACCATTTTATAACTTCTCAGAGTCCATCAAGATGAGATATTTCATTTGCTTAATTAAAAAAAAAAAAATCTAATACAACAGGGAGTTGAGCAACTTTTCCTGGACCAGCATTTCTTGGGGTAAAAAATAAAACATCTGTCAGATATTACAAAATATTGAAAATAGATACTACTGTGTTGTGGATTTTAGTCCATAAATCATGAAGGGACTATGCTATTACTTTTCATTCTGAAAGTCAATGTACTACTTCTAGGAAAAGAATATCCAGAACGCTGATGGAACATTTCATTTTGTTTGAATTTTTCTCAAGTTTAACTGTCTTCAAATCTATGCATTGTTGTAGGTCAGTGGTTTTCAAGTTGCCATCTCTGAACCAGTGGGAGAAACAACACATCTGGGAACTTTTTAAAAATGCAAAGTCTTGGGCCCCATCCCAAATCTACAGAACCACAGACTCTGGGGATGGAATTTAGCACTCACGCTTTAACAAGCCGGGCAGGGGATGCTGATGCCTGCTGAAGTTTGGGACTATTAATTTGAGAGCTGCCAATTATGTAAAGGTATTTAACTTTTATGTACTGACGTTCAAGTTGACTTTGATATTAATGCTTCATTTGGTTATATGTCAACTCAGATTTCACCTAATGACCTTTCTGGACAAAATAGTTTATTTCAAATGACATCTAATTCTTTCCTGCAGAATTATCAACATGAATATAACTATACCTCCTCAGTTAATAGATAGTTTTATAAAAGTATTTAATTACTACGTCATAATGTGTAATTAGCACATTTCACGGAGCTGAATTATTTGCATATTTTTATCTTTACAGTAGTCCTATGATATGGGTATTACTATTAATATTTAGCTATATATATACTCATCACAAATTATTTTATCATTCATCATGCTTGGGTTATTCATATATTAAAGAAAAGAACTGTGAAATATCAATTTGTTTAGAAATAGATAATAATATAAATCATTTAGAGATCACTTTTATCAGATTCTACCAGAAGGAAAAAGTTAAACTAAGAAACTATTTTTTTAATGTCCTAAGTATAATTTATCATACTTTGTTAAGATTTGAAAAATACTGATCCTTTCAAAATTAAGAAAGACGTATAATTCACAAAACTTGAATTAATGAAGGCCAGTAATAATTATAATGAGATCACAATTTAGAAGTGAAGGATGAAGTGTAAAATCCCTAAGTAATACACACGTAATACATGTTTAAATCTTGAAAACTGCCAAGATCGAAAACGCCTTGGCGATAGGGTGCTTTCTGTACAGTTTATGTTACTTTGAAACACTTCCATCTAGTGGTTGAGTCTTCTAATTACAGATTTTATTAGAGCAGTACAATTATTATAAGATACTTCCACTGTTTAATTTCATGGAAAAGGCCTGTGTAATTATTTTGTAAATTCATCTTAAAACATAGTTAACTTTCATACTCTACATAGCAATTTACTGTTTCATAATATAAACATTTTCCCCATGGAATTACAAACATACATTATAAACATTTTAATCATCATAATTACTCTAATATATATTGTACTGCAGTTAGTTTCTTGATATGTAATTTGCTGAAGTTTACCCAAAAGGAAATTTGTACTGATTCTTATTACTAAGTTAATTACTGAGTTACATAATTGTTTTACAAAACATTAAAAACTTCTTTTCCTAAAAGCAGAAGAAAGGAGGGCTTGGTATCAGCTTTGGAAAAAAAATTTTTTTCTTCTATGATCAGACCTTCTGTATACAGTTTTGTGTTCTCGTTGACATAGTTGGTGGTGGTGTTTTTTTTTTAGGTATAACTGACATATAACATTCTATTAGTTTCAGGTGTACAACATAATGATTTGATATTTCTATATATTTCAAAATGAACAGCCCAATAAGTCTAGTATATTCTAAATATATGAATATTTTTAAAATATAAAACTCAGCTCACTATGTTTTGATAAGCAGATTAGTTTTCCTGTATTTTAATTGTTGCATTGTTTCACATTTGGTGCTTTAGCTCATTCATTTACCCAACAAACACTTATTTGGAATGTATTATATACTGGGGCCAATTCTGGGAGTCAGAGCAATGAACAAGAGAGACGAAGTTGCTGTTCTTATGGAACTTACACTAGTGGGAGAAAGGATGGAAAAAAAATCACATAAGAATATAAAATAATACAGTAATGACTGATATAAAGGAATAGCATAAATAGCACCTGACTACTTTACAGCTGATAATCACAAACATCTTCCCTGAAAAAGTGACATTTAATCAGAACGGAAGCCAATTTATACGAGATTCAGGAGAACATTTCAGACAGAAAGAACAGCAATTGCAAATGTCTTTTAGGCAGGACTAAGCTTTAGTGGGGTCTAGAAACAGATGGTCAGAATGGCCAAAGCATAACTTTGGGAGGAACACTGTATGGGATACAGTCAGTAAGGTAGCAGGGCTCACTCATAGATGGTCATGTGGTTAGGAATTAGGGATTTTACCTAAATTTACTGAGAAACTATTGGTATAATCTGATTTATATGTTACCCAGTTCCCTGTTATTTTATTTTTCTTTAAAGGTTTTATTTATTTGTTTGTCAGACAGAGAAAGAGAGCGAGCTCACAACCAGGGGGAGCGGCAGGCAGAGGGAGAAGCAGGCTCCCCACTGAGCAGGGAGCCCGATGCGGGACTCGATCCCAGGATGCTAGGATTATGACCTGAGCTGAAGGCAGACGCTTAACCGACTGAGCCACCCAGCTGTCGCGCCCCCCACCCCCATGATTGTTTTATAGATTGGAGAGGAGGGCAAAAAAAAGGAGAAATATAAATAAATGTAAATATATATTTTGGAGTTAGGACTAATAGGAGGTGATGTAGAACAATGAGGGAAGGGACGCCTGGATGGCTCAGTCAGTTGGACGTCTGCCTTTGGCTCCGGTCATGATCCCAGGGTCCTGAGATCAAGTCCCACATTGGGGTATGTGCTCGGTGGGGAGGGAGTCTGCTGCTCCCCCTGCTTGTGCTCTCTCTCTCTGACCAAAAAAAAAAAAAAAATGAGGGAAAAAATGTATCCAAGAATGATTCTAAGTGCTTTGGCTTAAGTAATTGAGTGGATAGTGGGTCATTTATTAAGATGGAGAACACTGGATAAAATTGGTTTAGGGGTACAAATGAAGACTTCTTTCAGTATCTGGACTACAATTTTCTTAAATGCATTCATTACTTGGAATATCTCCTTTTCATGACTCTCATGCTTTTATTTAACAAATATTTAATAACTGTTCATCAAGTGCCCAACACTATGCTAGATGGCTGGTATTTCCAGTAAAAATGAAGATGCATCCCCTGCCCCTATAGAATTTCTAGACTGATTGGAGAAATAAAGACAGTAATCAAGTAGTCATACAAAAAAGCGCAAAATTGCAACAGTGTTTAGCCCAAAAAAATGAAAGGTACATAATATTATGATACACTAAAATAGAGTGATTTGACCTAGTTATGTAAGTCTTGGGAGATTTCCCTAAAGAAACATTAAACTTGATAGCAAATCAGTGATTCTGTGAAGAAGAAACTTAAGGGGCTCGTAACAGGAAGGAATTTGCCAAATATTTGGACCTGATAAAAGATTAGGAGTCAGCCTGGAGTCCTTATCAGCAGAGTCTACAGCAATCAGTATACGGGCTATTAATTTATTAGGGAGTGCAATCCTAAAAGTTAAGATTAGGCATGAGAAAAAAAGAGAGTCAGGCAAAGAGGAAGACCCAACAGAAGGTGCATTATTGGGTTGGCCACTATTAAATGCAGATGATTGCTCTAATCTGTGGGACCATTCAGGATAAGGGAGTGGGGAGGGGCCATGAGAGAGGGCTAGAATTTATCCACCAGCTCCCTTCTCCCATTGGATAAACATTTGCTCCATATGGTGTTCATTTCTCCATGTTTCCATATTGAACCTGAATAGGCACCAGGCAGGGTCTCCCGGCACGTCACGCCATAGTGTTCAGGGAAAAGCCCCTCAGCAAGAGGTGCATCATGAGCACTACTGTTAATTCCCATCTGCAGTTAGTCTGTTGTAGTCTATAGAGTGGAGCTGCTCATGCCACCAGTGGCTGGTACCAGAGGGACTAGGCCTAGAGAATCTGAGGTATTTGATACAATCTTTATGACAGGATTGGAGAGAGGAATGGGAGAATGGTGAATGATGGGATTGGGAGCATAGTAGGGGTCTGACCATGCAGAACATTGAAGACCAATTGAAGATTTTTGTCATTATCTTAAGAGCAAAGGAAAGTCATTGGTGGGGGGTTGGGAGGGTGGTCATCATAGGGAAACAGTATGAACAGATATGCACTTCAAATATCACCCTGCCTGTATACTGGTCAAAAGTTTGGAGAGGGAGCCAATGGACACAGAAAGACGTTAGCATGAAAGTGGCCCAGCCAAATGATCACAGTACAGAGCAGTGGGTAGATCCAGGAGATACACAGGCAATAGTATCAATAGAATTTAGTCATGGATTGAGCATGGGGAAAGCGAAAAAGTTAGGTTTTTGGCTTGAGTACTTGGATGGATACTATTGCTGAAAATCACTTAACTGTAGGTGCAGTTGAGGAGTGGGGCAGGGTGTTGGACAGATTGGGAAGGGGAAACTTACTCATTCACTTTTGAAACACTGAGTTTGAAATATCCTTCAAACATTAGGAGAGGAGATGTCAAGTAGGAAGTCATAAATAAAAAGCATCAGATATATGGAGAATTCTGGGCTAAAAATACCTTGAGGTCATGTGTCTGCACATGACAATCAAGCCTGACGTGTAAGACACATTTGAGGGACAGTAGAGAGGGACAGAAACCTAAGATTGGGTCTGCAGACAACTCCAGAGTCCAACAAGTTCGGATGCCGTATTTTCCTCTTGACAGAATTGTAAGGCAGCAGATTTTCAATTTATTTCAATTACTGCTTTTTAGTTTACACATATTCAATTGTTTTATACATATAATATTGTTTCCCCCTATTGTATGTTTTGATCACATATCTTAAAACCAAGAAGTTTCTAAACATGATCACTAAGTCAACATTAAACTCAAACTTACCTTTCTTTAGCATTTCTAAGATAATGTGGAGGAGTGAGAGAATAAAAAAGCATATACTAATATATATTCCAACATACTAATATAGATTCTGAGTCTGAGTTTTAGAGCCAGACAGCACTGGGTTTAATTTCCAGCTCTAGGCCATGCTGGTTACACTCACCCCATTATTTAACCATGTTGTGCCTTAATTCTACAAACAGGAGATTGAGTTTCAGAGGTTAAATGTGATAATGTATGTGAAGTGCTTAATACACATAAAACACTTTGCAAAAATCACAATTTTTAATAGATTGGGTGTCCCAATTACTCGCTAGCCTTATTTGAAACTATAGTATATTGGACATTTTCTTGAATATTGACATTTCTACATTGTCCTAAAAACAATCAAATGAATACACATTCATCTTAATTTTACATTTATCCTTAAGCACTGAATTTATTGGCAAATTACATTTTGTAGATGTTGCTATTAAATGGTCTATTTGTAAGTATAGTGATTCAAATAAAAATACTTTATTTATAGTCATTTATACTTTATTAATTTATGCTTAATTTATAGATATTCCAGGATCAGAGGCAACTGGAGGTAAGGCTGATTTATAAATTCTGATTCTTCTTGTCTGGATAGAAAAGAACACAAACATTTTTAGAGTACATGAAGTTGAACTTTTATTTGGAAAGTTGAATTTCTTGTATAATGAAAATATTTTTAAACCATACATATTCATAAGCATAATACAAACACCACCTACAATACAAACACATTTTAATAAAGTTCTATTGTATTAATCTAGCCAAAAAAAGAAAAGTAATCAGGTGAACCAGTTCTACATACCTTTTATCTCTTTTGATGATGTAATCAAACAATTTAAGACACAAAACAAAGTAAGCTTTGGCTCAACCCTACTTATTTCACTATGGGAACACTAGGATATATACTACCACAGATTACAAACCCAATCCCTTTATAATCAATTTAAAATTGTTACAAGAATCATATCTTAATGGCATGTAAACATATTTAGGGCTTCAATTGGCAATTATGTTTTAAATGCTTAGAAAAACACACCAACATTTCTCATTATTGTTCTCTCTTTATCTCATCTCTTCCATGAATACAAAATAGGAAAAAAATATTATTTGAGACTTCCAGCATAATTTCATTGTGCTTTACACTTTTATAAACATGGGTACATCTAAAATATCAGATGCCTTTATACTAATAGAATAATCCACCAAATTCACATTTTCTACAAATACACATGCAAAATCAGTGAAAAACACTTTTGTATAGCAAAGACCCTGCTTAATTGTTTTCTGATTAATAATTTTGATGGCATGTGCAAATCATACTGCTCACTGAACAGTAGATTTTATTTCCTGTAGATTTGTTTTTCTATAAAAATATATTTATGTGCTCACAGGAAAAAAGTTGAGTTGGTATGTGTGGGGTGGCTTTTGATACATCGTTAGATTAAAGGTTTGTTTATGAAGTTAAAAGGCATCTTAGCTTTTATCGTTTTCAAATTTTTCTTCATAAAAAAGAACACCCTGTGACAAAGATAAGGTAACTGAGATAATCATTAGCACTTTATAGTTGAGACAGTATGAAGCAAAGGGGTCAAGCAACGTGCCTAAGGTTTATGTACAAAATCAGTGCTGGAACCAGGAAGAGAACTTGGATTTTCCCAACCCTTGGACAATTCTCTAGGAACTCATTCCCACCAACAATCCTTGAGATTATATACAATCTATTACATTAAAGTAACATTGACAGTTAACAGAGAAAGTTAGTTACGAACCAATTTCTTCTGCACTGAAGATCCCCAGTAGAAGCCAAATGATATTAAGAAAAGGTACGAAGAATAATAGCAAAAGGCAGTGATAATGCAATGTCATTTATCCTATCTGTGAGTTTTGGTCATTGAGAAAACATGAGCAGGAACATTCCTATTACTCAGACTGCTAAAGGGAAACATTGAAGTCTAGGAAAATGAAACACTTCAGTACTTGCATTAACTTCTAACTTAAAGATTATCAAATTTATAATAAATCTACACTCTAATGCTTTTTGGAGATTATTTCCAACCTGCATGATTTTCTTAAAACCTTTTTGGCTGATGACAAAGAAGAGGAACTAGAAAAACAGCAGAACTACACTCAGAAGTCCTAACCTTGGCCTCATCAGTAGCTGAGTACCAGGAATTCCTCCCAGATAAGTCAAAACATGATGATTCTTCCTCCAGAAAAGTGCTCTAGAAATCGGATGGGGATGAAGCTCAAGGTGCACTGCTGGATGTGCGGATCCTCATACATAGGGTGAGGACCAAGATACCTTCCCCTTTGGAAACTCTTTCTTCCGGGAGGTTGGTCAAACCCTGAGCCCATGACACATTGTTTTAAATCATTCTTTTGCTGCCTATATATTTTGGAGGACACACAATGTTTAAAATGACAATTAGATACTCCATGTGGATTCCTGCATTGACCATTATAAAAACATCCCCAATCTTGGTCCGCAAGAAATACAGTGGGCTGCATAAATCAAAGTCAGGATTTAACAATATATGGCCACAGCTACAGTTCAAAAAATAAAGGAAAAGCTGTGAGTCACTTTCACTTAAACATAATTAAGAATTTCATGGTAGGGTTAACAAATGTTTCCATAAAGTGAGAAGTTGAACACTGAATTTTACTGGCATTCATGCACAGTCCTTCATAATATTTTTAAACCATTTTCATGTACAATTTTAGAAGGACTAGTAGCCCACACGCCAGGAAATTAATTCCCTGAATTTGTACTGACTTTGACAGAGAGCAAAGAGAGCCCACCCTGAAGATGTTTAAAATGTGAAAGGCAAACATATGTATGGAAATTTCTACCGTAAACAGTTCTTTTTTCTTTTGGGGGCCAGGGTAAGAATATACTCAACAATAAAAGCTTATTTTGAAAAACAGGAAAACATTTCCAATATTTATATGATCTTTTATTTTGAGACTGTCGCAGAAAGCAATATAAGAACAAAATCCAAATGCTCTACACAAAGTCTTCAGTTTTGGAGGCTCATGCTATCGGCACGTTACCTCACTATATACTCCAGCTGTACAGACATGCCTGTTAATGGTCTTTTTCTCACTTCAAAATAAAACACATCTATATTTTAAACTGTGTAAATATTAACATAATATGTACAATGCATTCATGAAGTATATGCGAGCATACCATCATATAAACACAGAAAAAGGGTAAAAGCAGTCAATTTAGAAATGGAGATATTAACTAGGTTTAGCTATTAGGCTCTAGCATCATGGATAGCTTGGCCTGTTCTTTCATAAGATAACCTTCTGACCACCACTTCCTTTGCAGCTGAATTTAGTCCAAGGAAAAAAACCAAAAAAAAAAAAAAGAAAAGAAAAAAGAAAAGATGGTTCTAGATGCCAGAACTGATAGACATAAAAAAAATTCATGTTGAAACTGAAAAAGTTAGCATTCTGTTTTAACATGACCATCTCTGGGCAAACAGGCGCTCAATAAATACGAGTTGATTGTTCACCTAAGACTCCTGCTACTAACAATTTAAATAATAGATTTAGACTGTATATATTCAATGAACTGCTTTAATAAGACATTCATATTCCTCTTTACATTTTAAATAACCAGTTTGCTTACCATCTTTTTACCTGTAGTGAAGCAAAGTCACTAAGACAGTTCTCAGAGACTGAATACAAATGTGCACACAGAGAAAAACCCACAAGGTAGCAACAACTATGCAAACACAGTGAACAGTAAATCCAGGCAAAAATGGAGTACACTGAATTGATACTTTGGGTTCAGTTGAGGTGAATCTAAATACAGGATATGTTTTGTGTTCTGAATTTTCAGCACCTGAAAAACAAAACAAAACAATATAGGCCTATAGTGCTTGGTATTTTATTTTTTCAAGGCAGTGCTGTTTTTCTCAACATAATTGCAAGATGTTCGAATTCTGGATGAAATCTTTTGCCAATACGTTTCTATTCCTACGTGAAAGTTCTTGCTCCCTTGAACAGATAAATATGGAAGGTTGGTATGAACCACTGATGTTGTTTACATGGGATACATTTATGCTCGGAGTGGAAATGTTGCTGTAGAACTTCCATTGCTTTCAACAGATCCTTTCTCCTTAGATCCAGCATAAGCACCGATAAATGATCCATCTTCATTGAACAGACCGTGGTCGCCTTCTCCATACTGGACTAAGCTGTCGGCACTTTCTGTGGCCTGCATATCCCTGGTAAGGGATCGAAGGCTTCCTTTGAGAGGTTTTTCATCACTGTCACTACAAAACAAAGAATCGTTCAACAAAATCTGAGATATTCACATAAAGCAAGACTCATGCAGAAGTGCTAATAGGTCTTAAAATTTTCAAGACATTCACATTAGCATTGCAGACACATAAACCCTAAATGACCCCTTCACAAATAAATGCTTAAAAAGTCATAATCAGTTTGCGTCACACTGAGTAATTGAGAAACTGTTTTCTATTATTCACAATACTTCTGCTTCCCTTTAAAATTGGGAGGTTTGAGACATGCAGACATTCAGTCTGCCGACATACATAGAGGATAATGTTATTCCCTCTGAGTTCATGAACTTTTGGAACTCCCAGTCATCAAGTCTTGATCTTTTGTCTTTACCTTTGATCCTGTACATACCCCTAAATCCTTCCCCAAATTTCTCTTTTGATTAGGGTAATCAGTCAAATTCTGTTTCTGGTAACCAAAGAACTTTCTTTGATATAGTTTATAAACTCAAGTTTATTGAAATTTTTTAAAGATGGCTGGCATTTTTAGAACCTAAATACTACACGTATCCTAAATTTATGGTTTGGGTTTTATTCTTCAACAAAAATAACTCTTGAGTTAGTAAAATGTCTATAAAATGATATGGTCATCTAAATTTCTGGATCAAGATTTGTTTTTAAGTACTAACTACTATCAAACTATAAATGTGTACATCCAATTAAATGATTCATAAAATTTTAACAAGGATGAATTTGGCCAAAAAATATATATATATAATTAGAATGTGATTAGCACTGTGCAATTTTAGGTAATCAATGTTGTTCATCAGATAGATCCATCTCTCAGCTTCCTGGGAACAGGGCAGGGTGGCATTTCTCTGTCTTTCCCGAGTTATACATTGTCATATGACTTGCTTTGGTGCAAGAAAAGTGAGCAAAAGTGGCATGTGTCACTCTGGAGCCCATGCTCAATTTGCTATGTTCTATTTCTCCCGCTGCGGTGCTCCTGGATGCTCATCTCCCAGCTAGCGCTCCTCAGGGATCAAGATGAACGGAGCCATCTGTGTGGGATACATAACTTGAGAAAGAAAAAGATTTTGGAGTTGTTTTTGACAGCAGCATAACCCAGGCTATCCTGACTCATAGAGTAATTGGCTCCTGACATGGGATGCTTATAGTTACAGAAACACAAAACAAAAACAAAAATATGGCATTAGCTTAGGGACCAGGCAACAAGTAGTGAAGAAACTATTACCAGAAGCTGGAAGGATGACAATTCATGTCATGAGCGAGAACAGCATCCAGTAAAACTGTCTCCTGGGATAACTTGGAGATTAGATCATTTTCTGGATGAACACGTAGTTTTGGGAAAAGACGATGGGAAACATTAAGGGATTAAAGAGATTTAATTAAATTATTAATAAATAATTATATTAATGGGATGCCAGGTGAAATAGTGCAGGGGGTGATTTTATCTTTCTTTTTGTGTGCAATGCCAGTTTTTTTTAATTAAAATATAATGTATTATTTGTTTCAGAGGTACAGGTCTGTGATTCATCAGTCTTACACAATTCACAGCGCCCACCATAGCACATACCCTCGCCAATGTCCATCACCCAGCCACCCCATCCCTCCCATCCCCCTCCAATCCAGCAACCCTCAGTTTGTTTCCTGAGATTGAGTCTCTTATGGTTTGTCTCCCTCTCTGGTTTCATTTTGTTTCATTTTTCCTCTCTTCCCCTATGATCCTCTGTCTTGTTTCTCAAATTCCTCATATCAGTGAGATCACATGATACTTGTCTTTCTCTGATTGACTTATTTCGCTTAGCATAATACCCTCTAGTTCCATCCACATTGTTGCAAATGGCAAGATTTCATTTTTGATGGCTGCATAATATTCCATTGTATATATATACAACATCTTCTTTATCCATTCATCTGTTGATGGACATCTAGGCTCTTTCCATAGTTTGGCTATTGTAGACATTGCTGCTATAAACATTGGGGTGCAGGTGCCCCTTCGGATCAGTACATTTGTATCTTTGGGGTAAATACCCAGTAGTGCAATCACTGGGTCATACGGTAGCTCTATTTTCAACTTTTTGAGGAACCTCCATACTGTTTTCCAGAGTGGCTGCACCAGCTTGCATTCCCACCAACAGTGTAGGAGGGTTCCCCTTTCTCTACATCCTCGCCAACATCTGTCGTTTCCTGACTTGTTAATTGTAGCCATTCTGACTAGTGTGAGGTGGCATCTTTTTAAAGAGGCAGCAGAGTGTGGGGGGATGAGTTTTTGAACAAGGCATTATCATAGTTTTCTTGCCTATAAAATTGAACTATTGGGCGCCTGGGTGGCTCAGTTGGTTGGGCGACTGCCTTCGGCTCAGGTCATGATCCTGGAGTCCCTGGATCGAGTCCCGCATCGGGCTCCCTGCTCGGCAGGGAGTCTGCTTCTCCCTCTGACCCTCCCCACTCTCATGCTCTCTCTCTCTCATTCTCTCTCTCTCAAATAAATAAATAAAATCTTTAAAAAAAAAAAAAAATTGAACTATTAATATTTGTCTTTCAAATATATTTTGAACAGTTGCCATAGGCCCCTAATGATTCTTGCCTCATGGAATTTGAGCCACAATTTGTACATTTGTAAAGTTCTTTCTTTCAGTCTCTCTTCTTCCCTTCCTTTTTCCTTCTCTCCCTCCTTCTCTCCCCTCTTTCCTTCCTTCTTCTCCCTCTAATGATCCTTATTCTGGAAAGAACTTAAAGTGATTAATCAAGAAATATAAAAATATAAAGAGCTTTGATTAAGTGGAAAAAATAAGAATTAGTACAGAGCAAAGTAGAGCCTATAATGAGGCTCAGGTGTACATTGGTTAACCCAGAACAGCTCATCATAATGCTCTGTCATTGATTATAGTAATGGATCCAGGGATGGGCCAGTTAGAGTCAATCAGGTCTCTTTTGCGATATGAATTTGGCCTCCTGTGTGCTAAAGGCTGTATAAGCCCGGGTGTTGCAAGCTCTCTTGCCTGCAATATATAGAGGACCTGACGGAAAACAAGGACGTCCCAAACAGGAAGGGCTAAGAAACAGAGATGGTTGTGGAAGGGGTAAGATGGTGAGCAACAACAGGAGAATGGGAAGTTGAATGCATCCTCAAGAGCTACCCGCTCCTCCAGATACCAGGCAATTAATTCCTCCCAGGTATGACATTCTTCTCCACCTTAAGTTTGGTCATGCTCCACCCAGTAGTTTACAGTAACACAATCCATTTCATTCTTTACAGCCTATCTTATCTCTTTGGATGATCCATTATCAGCATCCCTTCAAGGCAGACAGAGCTGCTCCCCTTTTTGCACTCTTACTCTCTTTACCTAATTACAGTGATTTGCAGAGATAAGTTTTTTCCCTCTGCAGACTAGGATCTGTAACTTATTCACCTTTGTAAATCTAGACAGTAAGTGCACAGAATACATGTTTACGGATATAAATTGGATACAACCTGGGCCCATAATGGCCATGCTGAAGACTTCAAGATGTTTTAATACTCCAAATAGATATTCACTCTAAATAAAAATAGTGAAATAGTGTCCTTTTGCATAGCACACAGAGCTTTAAGAAAAGTCTCCCAGCACACACATCTACCTAGAGTGTGGCTACACACACCCCTGCACCTGGAGGTCGGCTGCTCTCTCTTAAGCAGGTCCTATTTTTGCAAACTATTCTTTAAAAAGGCATTACAGGGCGCCTGGGTGGCTCAGTTGGTTAAGCGACTGCCTTCGGCTCAGGTCATGATCCTGGAGTCCCTGGATCGAGTCCCGCATCGGGCTCCCTGCTCGGCAGGGAGTCTGCTTCTCCCTCAGACCCTCCCCTCTCTCATGTGCTCTCTCTCATTCTCTCTCTCTCAAATAAATAAATAAAATCTTTAAAAAAAATAAAAAATAAAAAATAAATAAATAAAAAGGCATTACAATATAGTAGTGTAACCTTTATTTTAAGAATAAATACTTGTTCGTTTTTGTATTTTTAAGCTTATAACCTGATCAGTACATGTTTTAATACATTTTAAAATGGAACACTGTTTACCTGTATTCACCAAAGGTTTCATCTTTTACTGACTGAACTTCTGGATCTGGATGCAGATCTTCCTTTTCTTTCACTAAAAAACAAATAGGGGAAAGTAACACAAATAATTTTTAAAGACATACTAACTGTGTTGTTAAAGATGGATAATCAATGAGAACAGCATTGCTCCAATTTTTTGATACTAGTAAGTCAAGTTTTTTTCTTTGTGGTTGTATCTACAATCCATTAGTTACCTCCTTGTTTATGCAAAAAAGGGAAAATGATCTCCTGGATTCTCCTGATTTGTCATCAGAATTACAGCATGTTGCAGATCTTCACGTGGCTATTCAGTATTATGTGGGCAACAAGTCTTACTGGAAGAGTCAAACTTAGTTATGGTTTCTTAATGGAGACCAAATTACTAGATACACATTTTATTATCCAAAACTTTTTGATGATGTCATAGGCTCCTACCAGATCTATGTCACTAAGCTAAAGTGATTAAAAGTCAACCATTTAGTTGTTCTGCTCTCTCTCTTACTCATAATTGCCTCAAAAATCAGAACATTCAGGTCTATAGTGACATTTTAAATTTGATTTATTCCTAATAGTGGGACACAGGGCAAGGGGGCTCTTGTTTAACTTTACTAGGAAAACTCAAACAAAAATCCTGATGTGAGAGGCGCCTGGGTGGCTCAGTTGGTTAAGCGTCTGCCTTCAGCTCAGGTCATGATCCCAGGGTCCTGGGATCGAGCCCCACATCGGCTCCCTGCTTCAACAGGGAGTCTGCTTCTCCCTCTCTCTCTCTCTCCCTCTGCCCCTCCCCCTGCTTGTACTCTCTCGCTCACTCGCTCTCTCTCTCAAAATAAATAAAATTAAAAAAAAAAAATCCTGATGTGGGAAACAAAGGCAAAAGAAATGTAGCTTACATTAAAATCTCCTTAGAGCTTACAGCCCACTGATAGATACCTGAAACATGGAGAACATGACCTTCCTCAAGGCACTCGTGGCTGCTTTAGAGCCTTAACCTTTAAAAGGAACCTTATCTTGGCAGCAGCTGGCCCCTCGAGGCCCTGAAAGCCTTGCTTCCAGATTCCTTGGAGACTTGTGCTATCCCTCACCCCCACGAATTAAAAAGTATACAATCAGTCACTGCTCACAATCCCAGCATAGCAATTTCTGCCCACAGGTCCTGTCCCATGAGCAGGGAAAGGGTTAAGGTCTAGGCAGGAGAGATAGGAGGCCCCTGACTCCCCTGACCAGGCTTGGAAACTATTCCTGGCAGGTGGAGATGCTGAGACAGAGCGGAACAAGAGATAAGGGAACAAACCAAGATGGCAGAAGACTCTCAAGGCCACGGGCTTCCCAGTCCATTCTCAATAAAAGCCTGCCCCTAAAAGTCCTCAGTGGCAACCCTGTCGGGACCCCTCTCACTCTGAGAGCTTTTTTCTTTCCTTTCTGCTCTCACCTTCACTTAATAAACTTTCACTTCACTTCACCCATTTGTGTCTGCAAGATTCATTCTTTGACTCCATGAGACAAACCCAGCAACCCTGTAATGATCCTTCTTCATGGCATCTTTTACTACTACTTGCAGAGACCTAAGGGATTCTTTTAGTTGTCCTATAATGTGAAATGTTGACTTTTTTTTCCTTTTCTTTTCTTTTTCTTTTTTTATTATGTTATGTTAGTCACCATCATTAGAATTTGGAGAGGGTCACACTTCACAAGTGACTATTTGTTGGGGATCCTCAAAAAGGAATGCTATGTGTCTTTAAATTTTCCAATTAACTAGGACATTTAATCATTGAAAATCTAATTCATAATAATTCAGCCCTCATAGGAAAAAAAAAGAGATCTATGATTGCATAAATTTCCATGCATAAATTGCATTAGATGTTGTAAAAATTTAAAAATTATGCTCTTCTTTGATTGTTCAATATACATATAGGTTCCCAATAAATATTTGTTAAATGAATAATAAGCCAATAAAAGAACTTCTCACTAATCTGAACATCATCAAACTAATAACAGTGGGATCTAAATCTTTCCTCTTATATAAAAGCATCTTGAACACTAAGCAATAACAATAACAATAATAATAATAGCAACAACATAATATGTATATCTAAAAGATAAATTTGGAAGTTGAATTAAATTAAAGCCAACTGTTATATTAACTCTGATGGTTTTTATTTACATTTTATGTACATTAATTCAGGAGGCAGTGTATCTAATATATGTCATGGTAATAAAAAATGCATTCCCAGCAATGATTAACTCTAGTAAAGCTGACTAGTGGAGACAGTACTATTAGAAGGTACTAGTGAAAACATTCTCTGGGTCACAAATACATGACAAGGCATGCTGTAAATAGGTCCTTCCTCTTAAAATATGTGTGTGTGGTTTAGTGATCTGTGTTTAACATCTCTGATATTTTACAGGCAGAAAATAGAAGGCTGGAAGTATTATATGCCTCATTAGAGACTAGTAACCACCTGAAAATAATATTCTAGACCTTACATCCTTTGGTTAGTTAATACAGGATTTTTTTTTTTTCCCTCTCAGTACATTGCATATCTATTGTGCTACCATAAATTTGACTTAAATGTGTAATTTAAAAAATAAAAGATGTCTCTGAAGAATGCCTCCTAGAAAATACTATTTAATGGGGCGCCTGGGTGGCTCAGTTGGTTAAGCGACTGCCTTCGGCTCGGGTCATGATCCTGGAGTCCCAGGATCGAGTCCCGCATCGGGCTCCCTGCTCGGCAGGGAGTCTGCTTCTCCCTCTGACCCTCCTCCCTCTCATGCTCTCTGTCTCTCATTCTCTCTCTCTCAAATAAATAAATAAAATCTTTAAAAAAAAAAAAAAAAGAAAAAGAAAATACTATTTAATAAACTGAAAGTATATTACTATATTAAGAAACAGCTTTACCTGAGTACTTTCCACCTCTGTTCCTCTTCACAAAGCAAACAGTTAACAGTATTAGTGTGAGAAGAGCAACTGCACACATCAATCCAATAAACCAGCCTTGAGTGGAGATGTCATCGTATAAACCGGCGTATTCTGTTGTACAAAGAGAAGTCACACGTTGAATGCTAGAGACCGTCTTTGGGATTATGCCCCCTTTGGGAAAATGAAACATCATTTTTAAACATACAAAATAGCATCCGTTTTATTTTTCCTTTCAGTGACCCTAGAGGGAATGTGATTTAAAGGACATTTCATTGGAAGAATACTGATAAATCGTTCATTCTGTATTTAGAAAGGGCCCTCTCAAGTTGCATTTGACTCTGAGGATGAAAACCAAAAAGGGATAGTGGAGGCAGACTGAGTGAAACACAGAAGCAGCGCAAGCAAGCAAAAGCATAAGCTGCCTTGGTTATATGCAGATCGCCGTGGAGTTTCTGCGGGTTTTACTCTGTTTTGGTTTTCTGTTTAGTTTTGTTATTAACATGTGTTAATTGGCAGGAGGTATTTTTTTTAGTCAACTACTCTGGCAAAAACAATAAGGAATATGTTGGATCTTTGTGGAACATTTTTCATTTTGATAATTTTAAAATGCTATGACGAGCACTGGGTGTTATACGCAACTAATGAATCGAACGCTACATCAAAAACTAATGATGTACTATACACTGGCTAAACTGAACATAACAATAATAAAAAAATGCTATGCCAAAACAAACTGAAACTGTTATCTCTGTAACTAATGTACTCCATATTTTTATCTTTAATACAGGACGTATGTAAAATTAAATAATCTACAAAACAGATTTATTGTCTAAGAATGCCCCAAATACAATCTCACGTCTCACCTCTCCCTCTTGTCTCAATTACATCTTCAAAAATGCTATTGTTATCAACCCAATTCTTAGTCAATAGGCGAACTATATGTTCAGCTCCCGGCTCAAATACCTCTACTGGGTGAGTCTTTTGAGTAAGATTGACTCCTTCTGGTATCTTCCCGATACTTTTACCTAAGAAATGTACACAGTTAAATCATATAAATCGTAATCATTGAAAAGCAGGACATGAAAAGAAAAGAAAACAAACAAACAAACAAAACACTGTTATTTGAGAAGAGAGCCATTTGCAGCATTTTTTTTTTCTCAGATAGCTTTTGAATTACTAGGGGAGATCAAGAAAATCAACATTTCGAGATTTCCTTTCTTAATATACTGAAATGGAGGAAATGAAATTAATTTAATTCATGTCCTTTAAAGATGACGTACTTGTTGATGAAATGGTACTATAAATCTGCCTGGTTACATGAATGGTTCAAAACCAAACACAGACTTCAAAAAAATTATACAGTGTCATTTTGTGCAATTTGAACTTTCACAGACCTAGCAGGAAACTAAACATGGCCATTCTGGCTTATTTTTGAAAGCAAATGACATTATAATTTTAAATATATATTACTTTTTTTGTCTTGGTCTTCTCTATAAATATTGATGGAATAGTATCATAAGAAGGTCATATATTAAATACTTGAAATTTGTAGAAACATAAGCAGGTTTATAGGTACATAAAGTACAGGTTTATAAGTACCTTTAAATGAAATGCACTGAGATTTTTTAAATATTATGAGACATTAATACTTTTAAAAAAGAAAGATGACTGTATCAATATATTAACTGTAGAATCCCATAGTAGCAGATAAAAATGAGTTGAGTGTAATTAAATATACATTTAACTTCGGATGTTGCAACAAAACATGTAAAATATTTTTGTATTTGATCCATAGTTTTGCTGAGAATCAACTCAACATAGTAAATGTAAATAATTTACACTGAAAATAATATATGCCATGTTGAGAATATTAAAAGTTATGAAACCCTGTTTCAAATGGGTATATGCCACACATTAAAATCTGGTTATAACTTTTAACCATAAAACAGAAATTGATGATATAGTTACTGATAACAAAAGGGCTTCATTAAAAAATGTCACCATGGGAGAAATAAGGCCAATTATATTAGTTGAACAAAGCCTTTAAGATTGAGCACCACTGAAATAGAACACAATTAATTTTGACTTTGGAAAACAGAAATATTAGTATAATATTAAATAGTGCAAGCTTTTGAAAAACAGTGCAAAGCAAGTGTTTTGTTCAAACCAGCAATGACACAAATATTTCTGATTAGCTCCATCATCTTCCCCCTCTTAGACTATGGAATGTGAGCCACCTCAAAATCAGAGTGACAACCAGAAAATAAAAAATAAATAAATAAATAAATGCTTGTGTATCAAATCCTATTTTCTGAATAAATGTCAGATGACCTTAAAATGTGCTATCTAGGCAGAGCAAGGAGAAGAAAGATACGCAGAAATAGATTCCAATTTGCACAAAAGTTATTTTTAGAGTGTTTAGTGATATCAAGATTTATCTCCTCAGTGAAAATATGTATGTATTTTTCCTTTTCCAAAGATCATGCTGAAATCCAGTGGCAAAAAGAGATTATTATAGTTTCTTTCCTGCAAATATGGCAAGATATGCCTACAGAAGAGAAAGCAGTGTCAACGGGCAAAGGGGCAGTAGCTGAAAATGCAGAATTCTGAAAAAGAGCACAAACATACTAGTAAGGAACATCTTCAAATTCCTGAGACATAGGGCAGTGAAGAACTAGGCTGTAAGACACTCAAGCACATTAGCTGCATCTTTAATTTGCAATGAAGATGCAGCATCATTTACAAAACAACACAAACAGCATTTTCCATCTGCTAAAAACAGTTTTTCCAACATGAAGGCGACCAAACTGAGATTTTCTAAATACTTCCATATATGCATATGGTAACTATAACTATTGTAAGAGAATTTTATGAATTTTTTTTCTTACCTGCTGCAAATTAGCAATAATGGGATTAGCATATCTCATGCATATTATGGTTTTGGTTCTAACAAAATAGCAACCCTCTCCATTCCTTAAACCCTGTTTTGAAAAATACAGAAGTCACATATTTAGATTACTACTCTTCTGACTTCTTTTCTCTGTATTGAACACTTGACGCCACTTTGAACTCTTGAGAAATAAGATCCTTTTAGTTACTAAAACGTTTTCAATCATCATCTTTAAATCTCTCTTTTGAGTAGGTAAATGAGTTCTTCATTTCACTTGGTGTCTCATTTGTCCTTGGGAACAATGTGCGGGTTTCTTGGAAGAAACTCTTTGAGTATACATACTTTTCCCATAAAGGGGAGTTTTGAGTACTTCGGGTATCTAAGGAAAACGTAAGTCCTTCATTAGGTAGACACAGTAGGGACAATAAGAAGGAGAAACAGACAGTAAAGGTCAGAGCATAACCATTCACACACAAACCTGCTTTGACAGTGATTCACATACACTTGAATATATTTTATAATAATATACATATTTTATAAGTGACAACTTAGTTTTTTTCATTACTATTTTCTTTTTCCATTGACTGACTCAATCTTTTTTTTTTTTTCTAATCTAAAATTTGGAAACCCATCCAGGACAGTGTCTGACACATAGTACATGATGAGCAAATGATTCTATCTGCCTTCCTGACGTCTCCTTTTCCTTGTTCCCTCCATCAAATATCCTTCTAGGTCTGATCGACTTGAATCCAACACAGAGCCCTCTTTTTTAACTTATTAGTGTGTGCAGCAGTTCCTCTGATTCATTTCCTTTTTATGCTCTGCCTTCTTAATTTTTTCTCCTTTTAAGTTCAGCAAGAACATTGCTAAAATCATAATTGTCGAAATAATTTGGGAAGGGAAATGGGTCTGGGTTGGAGAAAAACAAAACAAAACCGAAAAGTGCAATTGAATTTGGAGAATTCTACAAATTAAATCAGAGGTTAATGGGCCATTTCCAAGCCAGTATTTGGCATCAACTGGTAGACAGTAAAATAAAACTGCTACATAAATATATATATATATATATATAAGCCAAGACATGGAAGAGGAATGTATTAGATCATTGTTACAAAACGTCCACCAGGGCAAGAGGCAAATATTTTTCTGTATGAAAAGACTTCCAAAAGAAAAATATCCCTCTAGTAACCTTATGAATAACTTCATGACCTTACATACTCCTATTTTAATTAAGTAAAATTATAGTTCCTGACCTTACATACACTGAGGCTATAGTTTCACTGCTGTTGTGTAGAAATCCATAAATTGAGTCAATGTGAACTTTACAAACAAGAGAAATAAATTCTGTATCTATATCAGTGAAAAACAAAAGGTCAGACAGATTGAGATCACAATCATTTCTAATTTACAATGACTAGCTTGGTACAGTCCCTTCAGAGCAGTTTAAAAAACAGCACACAGAAGCCTCCTGCACTTACCCCCTTCTCCTAACGTGGAGCTTTCCTCTGTGACTGGTTTTCCGCAGCCCTTTGAAGTACAAGCCCTCAAGTAGAATTTGTACTTGGTAGTTGCATTGAGGTTTGAGAGACGCCAGCTGGGCTTGAATGGAGTTGTAATGTTGATATCATTCAGTTCTCCAAGTTCATAGGTGTCATTTACTAAAGAAATAAACAGGAACAACAGTGCCTTAATTCACGTTATGTTGTCCCTTATTTTTGATTCTGTGTTTGGAATTCATGTCCTCAAAGTCTAAAACTTTCTGTGATTTCAGTTCCCTAATTTCCATTTTGAGATGATGCTTAGATGTGAAGAACTGTTGGACATGGAAGGCACCATGATTAAAAATGACTTGATTTCCTCTAAACATGTTGTTTTCACCCAAATGGCACAGCCGCACAAGAGCAGAGTCCATTCTGAGTAGTGGTCCAAAGACAACTCTTTAATGTTCTTAACACAATCTGCCTACACCAGCGGGCTACTCACAGAGGATTCTACAAACAGTACATTTAGGGTTGAGACCAGAGCACGTGTCAGACACAAGGAGGCAGTGCAGTGTGGAAATTATGTGAGCTTTGAATTTCCGTGACATCATTTACTTACTCTTTTCTTTAGCATGTTTCTTAATTCTCAAAGCCACTCATATGTAAGTATTAAATATACGTCTTCTGGTACCTACTGACTTCTTCTAAAACAGGGATTGCCAAGCCTTCCTGAAAAGAACTAGACTGTGAATATTTCAGCCTTGGTGAGCCACACCATCTCTGTCTCAGCTACTCAGCTTGGGCCACTGTAGTGAGAAGGCAGCTACAGACAAATGTAAATGACATGTATGGCCTGTTTATGAAAACAGGCCACAGGCTGGATTTGGTCTGCAAGCCGATTTACAGACCCCTTTGTTGTAAGGAAGTATGCCAGCTTACAAACCGTGATCATTAGAATCTCAGCAGAGCAAAACAAATACTCAACCAAAAATGAAGTATTAACAGGTGAATCCAGGGGCACCTGGGTGGCTCAGTCAATTGAGCATCTGACTCTTGGTTTCAGCTCAGGTCATGAGCTCATGGGTCATGGGATCCAGCCCTGTATCGGGCTCTGCACTCTGCATGGAGTCTACTTGGGATTCTCTCTCCCTCCCTCTGCCCCTCCTGCTCAATGTTCTCTCTCAAATAAATAAATAAATAAATGAATAAATAAATAAATCTTTTTAAAAAATAGGTGGATCCAATTCAGATATCTACTTACTTATCTGATACTGTAATAGATAGCCAGTTAAGTTTCCATTCAATTTCTTAGGTAGTCCCCAGGTTAAAGTGGCGGTGTCTTTATCAACTTTGATGACCTTGAGAAAAGCTGGTTGTTCAGGTACTAGAAAACATAAGACCAAGAAGATAATTGGTAAATTTCTTTAAAAAAAAAAAAAAAAGCTCCATTAGATTCCAGTTTTCCAAAGAAATTGAGAAGCTAACTCATATGAAGTACATATTTATTAACTACTAATAAGGAGGTAAATGTTTAATTTGGCCATTGGATAATACCCATTGTTGGCATTATTCTTCACTGTTATTCTTACCTCCTTCTGGTGTTTGAAATATATAAGGCTCACTCTCTGGACCAGCTCCTTTGGAATTATAGGCTAAGACTGTTAAGTGAAATTCACTAAAGGCATCTAGGGAAGGAACCATTCCATAGTTTCTTTGTCCTGAAAATCTCAGAGTGTTTACTTCTTTGGGATGTGCTCTTCCATCCAACAGACTTTTTGTTTTCCACCAATTTATCTGCAATGGAAATAGGAACCCTTTAACATACCAACCATGGTGGCAGATTCTCTTCTAGCTTCTTCTAAGATCAGTTCTTATTTGCATTTAACATATTAATTCAGCAACAAGAAAATCTATGATAAAAACCTGATATCCTTTCAGATGTCCATGTACTCTGTCCTTTGGAATTGTTGACCAGGTAACTTTAACTAATGTGCTGTTTATAACATCCACCCCATGGATCACTGGAGCTGTATCAGGATCTGTTAAGCACATAAGAATGGTGAGCTTTCAATACCCTCAAATGTGATTATTAGGATCCTTTTCAAAAGGTGATTTTTCATATTGCTTAATCTGAGCACAGCACTCTTATGAAATCAATTCCAAATAGAACCAAGAGAGTTTCTCATTACAGAGGAGTTTCAGAGCCCAAATAGGTTTCTAGGAGAAGATAGCTTATACCACACTGAGAAATGCAGCTTTCCAGGTGGATACAGTGTGGGCATGTAACTGGAACCAGTGGCCAGTGAAATATTCTGTGGGCATCTTGCCTTTAGAAGCAGATGAACTAAACAATATAACCAAAATTACTTGAGAGCTTGATCAGTCTATTAATAACAACAGCTAACATTAACTGAGCATATGCTATGTGTAGGCACTGTTCTGAGCAACTCACTCACTGGACTGGCTCACATAATCCTTAGAACAACCCTATAAAGTGGTATTATTATCCCCATTCTATAGGGGAACTAACTACAGAGGAATAAACCAAATGCAGAGCAGCCAAGACTAATAATATCTTAGCTCACAGTGATATGCCCAGTGTAATTTTATTTGGGTAGAAAGATTTAGATAGCAGGTATATAAGGAGTTAGTAATTTCACATTCTCAACCTGTTTCCATTCTTGGATCAAAATACTACCTTGGATACTGGAAAAACAATGGGAATAACTCCTGTGTAGTGACATGGAATACACCATCTTTCCTTTTTTTAATCTATTTGTGGCAGTTATTATGGTATAAGAATTTAATAATAAGCGTATCACTACTACCTCAAAACAGTGTGTGTGTGTGTCTGTGTGTGTGTGTGTGCATGCACAGCATGTACGTGTGTGTTTGTAATTCTATAGACAAATCTCAGTCTGTATCTCATCTGCATTAGGAAGGTTCCAAAAATATAACTGAGGCCAGGGATGACATCAGGTGGCTGTTAGAAAGTCTCTGACAAATAAGGACAAATGTAACTGGAAACATGACAGTTATGCTGCTTAACTATTTGTAGTGATGAGTACTGGTCTTTGATTTTTCATATAGAAATAGCTTTACTGGGAAATAGAATAAAATTAAAACTTTTTAACATAATTCCTTACCACTCTATAATGATTGGCTATCCTGCAGTCAACCTTAAATTTCTTATATCTCCCACAGCTAGTACATCCTCTTTGCATGCAGTAGTTGCTCAAAAATGGTCATCAACAGAAATGCAATATACTTGAAAGAAATTGCTCTTGAAGTGCTTAGCAGTTTCAGGCACATCACTTACAGTCTTCTCCAGAATAGAGAATCACTGACTGAGGCTCAGGGCCGGAGCCAAGGTGATTGATGGCTTGGACTTGGACATCATAAGGAGCATAGACAGTAGGCGTCATCACCCGCAAGGTGTGGTTTGTGACTGTTTCTTCTTCCCACTCCACGGGGGCTCCCTGTGGCTTCCAGGTCACTCTGTACTCCAGCCCTGGTCCATTCTGCTCCATGGATTTCAAAGGCTAAGACAGAAGGCAAGACTCATGTAGTGTGATCACAGATATGCTGAGTCAGAGACGGTGGCAAGCCGCTCCAAATGGCAATAAGAAACACCACAATAGAGGGATCCTGTCTTGGAAGATTTTAAATCCCCTTCTTTGGTTTAGAAACACTTGTGAAAATTTTTGTCTTTCTGTAAGTTTAGGTTTGAAAGTTAGTCCCTCACCTCCCTAAGCAGTAAGAAGCCCACAATTTAGATGCCTTGATTATGCCCTTGTGATTAAATCTCACTGTTCATATATGAAAGAATTTACTAAGAAATTCCACAGAGGATTTTTGCTTTTGTCTATGCTTTCCTCTATACTCTACTTTTTTACTCCCAAAGAACTGGAAGATACAGAAAGGACATGATCATGAATTGTATGGTTGTGAAAGAGATTTCCCATGACTTTTCAGTCAGAACTCTTTCTACCTGACTCCATCCATCCTTCTCCATCTGCCTTCCAAGAGAAGAGAGAGATTGAGTAAATCTTTATTTCTGGATAATACGCATGTTATACATTAGTGCCTAGAAGATATAGCTCCTCTCTCTAATAAATAATTCCCCAGCTTCTTGACTATTTCTTTAAGAGAGTCCTCCCCACCCCCCAACCCCATCCCCACTTCCACTTTCTTTTGCTGGATAGGAAAATTTAATGAAGGAATTTCTAGTATAGGGAATTGGTTATTTCCACTTTAGTTTTTTTAATTAAGCAATATTTTAATTTAAAAAAATTAATGTGATTTAAATCACCTGTTTCATTTCAAAAATGGGAATATGCATTCCAATGAATCATATAGACTACATAAAAAAATGTGACTTAAGTCCTAGATTATAAGGTTCACTTATATAAACAGTAATTTTGTCTATATATATATGAGTAATTCAATAATATCATATATATCGGGGAGCCTGGGTGACGTAGTCGGTTAAGCATCAGACTCTTGATTTCCACTCAGGTCATGTTTTCAGGGTCGTGAGATGGAGCCCCGCCCTAGGCTCTGCACTGGGGATGTGGAGCCTGCTTAAGATTCTCTCTCTCCCTCTGGCCCTCCTCCCACTGCTTGCTCTCTCTCTCTCAAAATAATAAAATAAAATAAAATAAAATGAAATAAAATAAATAAAATAAAATAATGTCATATACAATGTTTTCTTACAGAATTTGCAATGCTTCTTGACTCAATCTAAGTTACTAAAATATTTTTAGATGGACTGGTTGGAATTAGGTTGAAAGTAATGCTGTACCAGGAAAACAATTTCAAGTCTATGCTAACTCCAAGGTGAATATTTAAATTAGCTACGAGAAAAAAAATCAAAACAAAACCTTTCTGAAATTTCACAATCATTATTTATACTTTGCATTCTAAGTTTTGCACCAAGATAATTTTCACTACCATACAGATATAAATCCACCAGGGGCTTTAGCAGTGCCCAGATGAATCAGGCCACAAGCTTTTAGTTTCATACTGCAATCTGGAATTACAATTTCCTTCAGTCTCTACCAACAATAAATGAGTACAAATAAAATTATTCAATTTACACATGTTTTGTTCCAAGGAAAGGAGCTACATTTAATAAAGCTGTCCTGTAAATTTTAAAATAAAACTGCCACCATAACTAACACTTTTAAGAAAAATCTTATCTAAATTACCAGGCCCTTTGGTGCCTAGACTCCGGAAGAAACAGCAGGAGAATTTTGTATTTGCTTTCAGACAACAGGCAACAAAACCACAGCAAATTCTTAAACAGGCCCCCAACAAAGATAGCAGACCAGAGGAGCCAAAGCAGAGGTGGGAGTGGGGGTCTTCTTTTCATCACTGACTGAGTGCATGACATCTGGGGAAGGTCATTAAAATGAGAGTCCCAGCTTCTCTCTATGAAATGTAAGGCCGATACCATCCAGCTCCTGTCTCCCTTCTGAAGGAGTGCTGAGGATTAATGAGCTGATGTTGGTGGAACATGGTGTGCTTCTCTGAGGAACTGACCTGATAATTACATACTATTATTTTCAGCTAACCAGTTATATCATCTATCTTATGGAAATTGCTAGGGAACTTAAGAGAGAAAAAGACAGATACTCTACAAGAATGAGATATTAACATAATTTCAGATTATAAATTAAGCAATTATGAAGACAGTGTGGTAGCAAATATGTGTGGCCACAAATTCAAGGAAAGAAATGATATTCTTGAATATACTTAGATTCTGTGTATTACCAATTTTTTTCCAATTTTAAATTTGCAAAACTTAATTTCACTGAAGTGGGAAAAGTGGGTTAGTGTTGATATAAAAATACTGAGTGAAAAAAAAATCAGACTAAACTTTATACATCCTAAAATTCTTCCCAAAATCGTATCTGGAAAGAGGTTTAGAAATAAATTAGTATATTCCCACATAAATTCAAAAATGTTCTACATTTGGGGCGCCTGGGTGGCTCAGTAATTAGGCTCAGGTCATGATCCCAGGGTCCTGGGATCAAGCCCTGCATCAGGCTCCCTGCTCAGCGGGGAGCCTGCTTCTCCCTCCCCTACTCCCCCTGCTTGTGTTCCTTCTCTCGCTCTCTCTCTCTCTGTCAAATAAATAATATGTAAAATTCAATGAATTTAAGGTTGGAAGTCTATTATTAATCAGAATGTCTGAATGGTAATCTATATTCAAGTAGGTTAAATTATTTGCTCATGAATATGTCCACAGAGAGGGGGAGAAAGTTACCCGTTGTTACGGAAGGAATTTAGAAATGACACTCAAAACAATTAAAGTTCTCTGAACAGATATAAAATTTTACACCAAATTCAAAGACAAAAGTCTATTTCATAACCTTTAATAGAAATATGTAAAGGGGTGAAAAGTGCAATTTGAAGTCCAAAGATACCTATGGTAGGTTTGTTGATTTCTAGTGGTATTCTAGTGGTATGGTGACATGCGAGATGGCCTACCACCCTGACCTCAGTTCCTATATCTAGAAAAAGGCATTAATGACAAAGCTGTTCTCAGAAAAGAGCACACAAAATGCTTAATAGTGCTTAAAAGGAGTGGTTATTTATTTGTCAGACATCCTTCTGATATGCATAATATTTATTAGACCATGTACTAAAATTTAGGAAAGTTTTTCAGTATTTTTTGAACAAGAGATGATTTAGAATATTGGTTGTAAAAATACTAGGAATCTGAAACTTTTGATAATGGACTGCAATTAAATCAACCTGTATAACCTTCCTTACATTATTTACCACTGTTTAACTACATCTCATAACATTCTAATCACAATGATCTGTAAAATATACAAATGAAATATATTTATAAAACATACAAATCTTATATCTTTGTTCTTAAAAAATATTTTTCTATCATTACACTTAGCATGTAGACCTAAAAGAAAGAAAAAAAGAACACAAAGTAGTGTATAACACATTAGAGAATACACACCTCCCATTTTATAATCATTTCCTTGGGTTGAGAGGCTTGAACCCTTATGTTTTGCGGATTCTTGTCTGGAGCTGAAAAATTGTAAGTATTAAAATTACTTTTTGTAATTTTATGGTCCATAGATAAATCAGCATATCATCCCACCTCCCCCTAAATCGGATTTTTAAATAACTTTGATTGTATTCATTTATTTCTATCTAGCCCAGTTTGTAAAGACTTTTCACCAGCTTTATTGAGAGACAACTGACATAAAACACTGTGTAAGTTTAAGGTATACAATGTAATAGTTTCATATATGTGTGTGTGTTTATAGATCTGTGTGTGTATATATATATATATATATATATATATATATATATATCTCCAATCTATAGATAGACATTTTATATTTATGTGTATATATTGTAAAATGATTACCACCATAAGGCTAGTTAACACATCCATGGCCTCACAAAGGCGGCTTTTAAATATATATTTTATTTAAAGGAGTAAAACCATATGTATGAAGTGATATTATTATTATTCAATGGGAAGTAGAAGATTTACTTTAGATATCTTCATTTTAAAACTGCTCTTTAAGTTTTTCAACCTGCTTTTTTTAAAATAATCCTAAACCTACTTTTTTTTAATCCTTTTTTTTTTTTTTTAAGATTTTATTTATTTGACAGAGAGAGACACACACAATGAGAGAGGGAACATAAGCAGGGGGAGTGGGAGAGGGAGAAGCAGGCTCCTGGCTGAGCAGAGAGCCGGATGCAGGGCTCGATCCCAGGACCCTGGGATCATGACCTGAGCTGAAGGCAGACACTTAACGACTGAGCCACCCAGGTGCCCCCTAAACCTACTTTTTAAATATACGTTTTAATTTTAAACGCTTTCCTTTTTCTATTAGAATTATTGTTAGAAATGTGTGTTGTGAATATCTGCCTCTAAGCTAATAAAATTAAACATCATCATGTATTAATTTCAACAGCCACCTGTTAGGGACAACAAAAAGGTAACAGCAGATAATGTGCCCATGAAATATATTCAAATGGATCCATTTAATAAGAAAGGGCTAAGTGTAGTTTTAGTGCCAAATGCAACTTACATTTCAATCACACAAGTATCTGATTCAGTCACTATCTCTTCTTGCTTTTTCCTCAATCAAAAATAGAAATTATACCCTAGCTTATTTATTTTGCCCCAGGGAAAAAAACAATAATACCATGCTATGATCACATTGTTGACCAATGACAATTAAGTAACACAAATTTTAGTATTAATCATTCTTGAGATTTTAAAAAAAAATCCTGGAAATTTAGATAGATATCAGATATCTATTTAGATATTGAGAAACAATAAATACAGTAAATGTATAAAAGTAATGATATGAAATAATTAAGGTGCCTACAATGAATAAAATGTTTTATTTCAGAAAGTTGAATAAAGGAGAGAAAGAAAGATGGCGGAGGAGTAGGGGAGCCTATTTCAACTGGTCCCCGGAATTGAGCTGGATATCTACCAGACCACTCTGAGCACCCACGAAACCAGCCTGAGATGTAAGAAGATCTGGATCTCTACAAACAGAATATCGCAGGCAGTTGGTTTTGAGGTAGGAAGCGGGGAGCCGTGATTCCGCGGGCAGATTTCGGAGGATAAACGGCAGCAGGAGGGTGCCTGGACTTGGGGATCCTACACCACCGATGAGTGACAGCCTCGCGCGCTGCGGACGGGCACAGACTCGGAGACCGGTAGCAGCGGGGAAAGGACTTTAGGGCAGCCCCCGGGGTAGAAAACCAGACTGGTGGGGTCGTGCGTGCGAACTGGGAGCTGCTGGCGGTTTTAGAAGCACAAAGGGCAGAGATGTGCCCCGACCTGGAGGCAGGACTGGGGGTGCTGCGGAGGGGCGCACAACCCAGGACGCTGCAGTTTATAGCAGCACGGACAGAAACGGAGACAGTGTGGCCTGGAGGGCTCACTGAAGAACAGACTGCGGTCTCTCTGCTCTGAGGCAGAAGGTTGGAAACGGTCTCTTCTGCTCTGACTCGCGGAAGAGACGCGGAAAGCCGCTAGGGAAAGCCGCCAGAGAACAAAAGCCCCCAAAACTGATTCCCGCTGAGCCCATCCCCTGCCACAGGGGGGCAGGGCAACTCCGCCCAAACAGGGTTGCCTGAGTAACAGCAGGGCAGGCCCCTTCCCCAGAAGACAGGCTGGGAAAATAAGAGACCAGCAACCCTAAGGTCCCTAGAAAACAGGTGCATCTTGCTTGGGTTCTGGTCAATAATTTGGATTCTATACATTCCCTCAACCACCCATCAACAGAATGACTAGGAGGAGGAACCCCCAAAATAGAAAAGACTCAGAGATTATGACTTATGCTGCAGATTTACAAATGGATGCAGATATAACCAAGATGTCGGAGATGGAATTCAGACTAGCAATTGTGAAGACAATTAATGGCAACATAGATCTCTAAGGGCAGAAATGAAAGCTGAATTGGCAGAACTTAAAAATGCTATCAGTGAGATCCAATCCAGTCTAGATAATCTAACAGCTAGGGTAAGTGAGGCAGAAGAACGAATAAGCGACCTGGAAGACAATATAATAGATAAAAAGGGAAAAGAGGAGGTCAGGGAAAAACAACTCAGAATCCATGAAAATAGAATCAGAGAAATAAGTGACACCATGAGGCATTCCAATGTCAGAATAATTGGAATCCCGGAGGGAGTGAAGGGAGAGAGAGAGAGGACTAGAAGATGTATTTGAGCAAATCGTAGCTGAGAATTTCCCTAATCTGGGGAATGAAACAAACATTCCCGTCCTAGAGGCAGAGAGGAACCCTCCCAAGATCAAGGAAAACAGGCCAACACCCTGGCATGTAATAGTAAAACTTGCAAATCTTAGAACCAAGGAAACCATCTTAAGGGCAGTTAGGGGGAAGAGATTCCTTACATACAGAGGGAGGAACATCAGAATAACATCAGACCTATCCACAGAGACCTGGCAAGCCAGAAAGGCCTGGCAAGACATATTCAGAGTACTAAATGAGAAGAACATGCAGCCAAGAATACTTTATCTGGCAAGGCTGTCATTTAGAATGGATGGAGAGATGCAGAGCTTCCAAGCCCGGCAGAAACTGAAAGAATATGTGACCACTAAGCCGGCCCTGCAAGAAATATTAAGGAGGGTTCTATAAAAGGAGAAAGCCCCCAAGAGTGATATACAACAGAAATTTACAGGGACAATCTATAAAAACAATGTTTTCACAGGCAACATGATGACAATTAATTCATATCTTTCAATAATCACTCTCAACGTGAATGGCCTAAATGCTCCCATAAAACAGCACAGGGTTGCAGATTGGATAAAAAGACAGGACCCATCCATATGCTGTCTACAAGAGACTCATTTTGAACCTAAAGATACATCCAGACTGAAAGTGAAGGGATGGAGATCCATCTTCCATGCCAGCAGACCTCAAAAGAAAGCTGGGGTAGCAATTTTTATATCAGACAAATTAGATTTTAAACTATAGTCTGTAATTAGAGACACAGAAGGACACTATATCATTCTTAAAGGGTCTATCCAACAAGAAGATCTAACAATTGTAAATATCTATGCCCCCAACATGGGAGCAGCCATCTACATAAGCCAACTGTTAACCAAAATAAAGAGTCATATTGATAACAAATACATTAATTGTAGGAGACCTCAATACTCCACTCTCAGAAATGGACAGATCATCTAAGCAGAAAATCAACAAGGAAACAAGAGCTTTGAATGATACATTGGACCAGATGGACCTCATAGATATTTACAGAACATTCGACCCTAAAACAACAGAATACTCATTCTTCTCAAGCGCACATGGAACTTTCTCCAGAATAGACCACATACTGGGTCACAAATCAGGAACTAGAGAAAAAGCAACAAACGATGCCTAAGCCACGCATTAGAAGAGAAATCATTAAAATTAAAGCAGAGATCAATGTATTAGAAACCAGAAACACAGTAGATCAGATCAACGAAACTAGAAGTTGGTTCTTTGAAAGAATTAATAAGATTGATAAACCACCGGCCAGACTTATCCAAAAGAAAAGAGAAAGGACCCAAATTAATAAAATTATGAATGAAAAGGGAGAGATCACGACTAACACCAAGGAAATAGAAACAATTATTAGAAATTATTATCAACAACTATATGCCAATAAACTGAGCAATCTGGATGAAATGGAGGCCTTCCTGGAAACCTATAAGCTGCCAAGACTGAAACAGGAAGAAACTGACAACCTGAATAGGCCAATAACCAGTAACGAGATTGAAGCAGTGATCAAAAACCTCCCAAAAAACAAGAGTCCAGGGCCTGATGGATTCCCTGGGGAATTCTACCAAACGTTCAAAGAAGAAATAATACCTATTCTACTGAAGCTGTTTCAAAAAATAGAAACAGAAGGAAAACTTCCAAACTCATTCTATGAGGCCAGCATTACTTTAATCCCCAAACCAGGCAAAGACCCCATCAAAAAGGAGAATTTCGGATCGATATCCCTGATGAATATGGATTCCAAAATCCTCAACAAAATCCTAGCTAATAGGATCCAACAATACATTAAAAGGATCATCCACCACGACCAAGTGGGATTTATCCCCGGGATGCAAGGGTGGTTCAACATTCGCAAATCAATCAATGTGATAGAACACATTAATAAAAGGAGGGAGAAGAACCACATGGTCCTCTCAATTGGTGCAGAAAAAGCATTTGACAAAATACAACATCCTTTCCTGATTAAAACTCTTCAGAGTATAGGGATAGAGGGAACATTCCTCAAGTTCATAAAATCCATCTATGAAAAACCCACAGCGAATATCATCCTCAATGGGGAAAAGCTGAGAGCCTTTCCCTTAAGATCAGGAACACGTCAAGGATGCCCACTCCTGCCACTATTGTTCAACATAGTACTAGAAGTCCTAGCCTCAGCAATCAGACAATAGAAAGAAATAAAAGGTATTCAAATTGGCAAAGAAGAAGTCAAACTCTCTCTTTTCGCAGACGACATGATACTTCATGTGGAAAACCCAAAAGACTCCACCCCCAAATTACTAGAACTCATACAGCAATTCAGTAATGTGGCAGGATACAAAATCAATGCACAGAAATCAGTTGCTTTCTTATACACTAACAACGCAACTGTAGAAAGAGAAATTAGAGAAACGATTCCATTTACAATAGCACCAAAAACCCTAAGATACCTCGGAATAAACCTAACCAAAGAGGTAAAGGATCTGTACTCTAGAAACTACAGAACACTCATGAAAGAAATTGAAGAAGACACAAAAAGATGGAAAAATATTCCATGCTCATGGATCGGAATATAAACATTGTTAAAATGTCTATGCTACCCAGAGCAATCTACACCTTCAATGCCATCCCAATCAAAATTCCAATGACATTTTTCAAAGTGCTGGAACAAACAATCCTAAAATTTGTATGGAATCAGAAAAGATCCCGAATCGCCAAGGAAATGTTGAAAAAGAAAAACAAAGCTGGGGGCATCACGTTGCCTGATTTCAAGCTCTATTACAAAGCAGTGATCACCAAGACAGCATGGTACTGGCACAAAAACAGACATATAGACCAATGGAACAGAATAGAGAACCCAGATATGGACCCTCAACACTATGGTCAAATAATCTTTGACAAAGCAGGAAAAAACATGTAATGGAAAAAAGACAGTCTCTTCAATAAATGGTGCTGGGAAAATTGGACAGCCACATGCAGAAGAATGAAACTCGACCATTCTCTACCACCATTCACAAAGATAAACTCAAAGTGGATGAGAGACCTCAATGTGAGACAGGAATCCATCAAAATCCTAGAGGAGAACATAGGCAGTAACCTCTTTGACATCGCCCACAGCAACTTCTTTCAAGATACATCTCCAAAAGCTAGTGAAACAAAAGCAAAAATGAACTTTTGGGACTTCATCAAGATAAAAAGCTTCTGCACAGCAAAGGAAACAGTCAACAAAACAAAGAGGCAACCCACAGAAATGGGAGAAGATATTTGCAAATGACACTACAGATAAAGGGCTGGTATCCAAGATTTATAAAGAACTTCTCAAACTCAACACCCAAAAAACAAATAATCAAGTCAAAAAAATGGGCAGAAGATATGAACAGACACTTCTCTGAAGAAGACATACAAATGGCTAACAGACACATGAAAAAATGTTCAACATCATTAGCCATCAGGGAAATTCAAATCAAAACCACACTGAGATACCACCTTACACCAGTTAGAATGGCAAAAATGGACAAGGAAAGAAACAACAAATGTTGGAGAGGTTGTGGAGAAAGGGGAACCCTCTTACACTGTTGGTGGGAATGCAAGTTGGTACAGCCACTTTGGAAAACAGTGTGGAGGTTCCTCAAAAATTTAAAAATAGAGCTACCCTATGACCCAGCAATTGCACTTCTGGGTATTTACCCCAAAAACACAGATGTAGTGAAAAGAAGGGCCATATGCACCCCAATGTTCATAGCAGCAATGTCCGCAATAGCCAAACTGTGGAAAGAGCCGAGATGCCCTTCAACAGATGAATGGATAAAGAAGATGTGGTCCATATATACAATGGAATATTACTCAGCCATCAGAAAGGATGAATACCCAACTTTTACATCAACATGGATGGGACTGGAGGAGATTATGCTAAGTGAAATAAATCAAGCAGAGAAAGTCAATTATCATATGGTTTCACTTATTTGTGAAACATAAGGAATAGCATGGAGGACATCAGGAGAAGGAAGGGAAAAATGAAGGGGGTGGAAATCGGAGGGAGAGATGAACCATGAGAGACTATGGACTCTGAGAAACAAACAGGGTTTTAGAGGGGAGGGGCTGGGGGATTGGTTAGCCTGGTGATGGGTATTAAGGAGGGCACATACTGCATGGAGCACTGGGTGTTATACAAAAACAATGGATCGTGGATCACCACATCAAAAACTAATGATGACTAATATAACATAATAAAATTTTAAAAAAATCATAAAAAAAAAGAAAGTTGAATAAAAAGAAAAAGGGAGAAAGCTGACTTTCTATATACTGAACCTCAGTTTATAACATACTTGATATCTGATTTTAACACGATACTTATCTATCACAAATAACTCAGAGTAATGTTTGCCCGTATACCTCCCTGTAATCTCCTGCTCTCTATCAAACATATATACTGCTTATGAATCTGATGTACTTTGAATATTTGTGTGCTGTCAGTTCACAGAACTTTTCAAGCTCTCTAGGAGGAGAAATCTAAAACCCTACACCTTCGGCGCCTGGGCGGCTCAGTCGGTTAAGCGTCTGCCTTCAGCTCGGTTCATGATCCCAGGATCCTGGGATCCAGTCCTGCGTCGGGATCCCTGCTCAGTGGGGAGTTTGCTTCTCCCTCTACCCCTCCCCCCTGCTCATGATCTCTCTCCCGCTCTCTCTCTCTCAGATAAATAAATAAAATCTTTAAAAAATAAAAAAATAAAACCCTATACCACACTATCAGTCTTTTTCTAAAGATGTTGAAAGATGGAGAAAACTAAAATATTTTCTCAGAAAATATGAGAAGCCACATACCTGCTGGAGGTGTTTCGTGATGGTCTGACGGCTGGCTGGGCCGGCTTCTCCCTACTTCATTCACGGCTATGACCCTGAACTGGTATCTGACGTATGGAGCCAAAGACAGTGTGACTATCGTTTCTTTGCCCTGGACTCTAGCCAATTCCTCCCATCGACCAGGTTCTTCTTTATTTCCTTCAAATTCAACAATATACTCTGGCAGTAGAAAGTAGAAGCATAGGGGAAAAAAAATCAAAAACATTAGAATGGATTTAGTATTTTTAAGTTACACTAACATTTACACACAGTATAAAAGTTTTAAAGGATGTTTTAAGAAGGATAATCTAGCAACTGTGGTAAAAAAAAAAAAAAATGGCTTGAATATTAATTTTGACTCAGGAGTGTAAGGAGCATAGTTATCCCAAGTCCTCCCTACCGCTAATATGGCTATTGTGGTCATCTCCAGCTTCCCATGTCAGCCGAACACTCCTGTTCTGTCTCTCAGACAATTGTAGGTTTTCTGGTGGATCTGGAACATCTAATTAATAATAAAAATAAAAGTAAGGAGAATGCAGACCATGCCTTTGTCTACCCCATTTCCTCACCGAGGCACATTGCCACCCCCCTTTCTCTCTGGGCCCTGGTCTCTAGGCCCAATCATCCACTTCTCAGCAGACCTTCTGGCTCTTTTTTTTTTTTTTTTTTTTAAGATTTTATTTATTTATTAGAGAGAGAGAGAGCACAAGCTAGGGGAGAGGCAGAGAGAGAGAGAGAAACCGGCTCCGCACGAAGCAGGGAGACCAACACAGGGCTCGATCCCAGGACCCAAAGATCATGACCCAAGCCAAAGGCAGACACCCAACCAACTGAGCCACCCAGGCACCCCAACCCTTCTGGCTCTATTTCAAATGCAGCTTCCTGCACATCTACTCCCTTCTGTAATATTCTCACCCTCTACTCTGATTCCAGTTCTCAAAGGGCATCCTTGACCATGGGTATCAAAATTCTTTTAGGAGTAGTTATTAGCAATGAAGATTTGGGGAACCTAGGTGGTGCATTTGGTTGGACAACCAACTCTTGGTTTCAGCTCAGGTCGTGATCTCAGGGTCATGAGATTGAGCTCCAGCCCCGTGCTCAGCAGGGAGTCCCCTTAAGTTTCTCTTTCCCTCTCCTTCTGCCCCTCCCCCTGCTCTCTCTCTCTCTTTCTCAAAAATAAATAAATAAATGTTTAAAAATAAATGAAGATTGGGGCGACTGGGTGGCTCAGTCGTTAAGTGTCTGCCTTCGGCTCAGGTCATGATCCCAGGGTCCTGGGATCGAGCCCCGCATCAGGCTCCCTACTCTGTGGGAGCCTGCTTCTCCCTCTCCCACTCCCCTGCTTGTGTTCCCTCTCTCGCTGTGTCTCTCTCTATCAAACAAATAAATAAAATCGTTTAAAAAAATAAAAAATAAATAAATAAAAATAAAAATAAATGAAGATTTATTTCTGGACCCTATATCTCTCTGGCATACTAAAGGAGCTGGGCCCAGGAATCTGCATTTCTAAACAACTGCCCTGGGTTATAATTATGCACAATTTTGAGAAACATGATCTACCTCAAGTGGATCAGTGTCTTCAGCTCATATGCTTATTTATATGCCTGATTCATTTCCTGTATATGACAGATCTTCAAGAGTAGGGACTGCATTTTATTAATATTTGCATCACCAACAGTGCTTTGCATATAAATGTTTTGTGACTAAATGAATAAGTGAAAAGTATATTATCACTTCAATCATGCATGTAATTACCATATTAGAGCAATAAAATTAGGTCCTATGACTATAGGAAAATAAGATAAAGAACATGAACTCAGGCTTTCTTTTCTGCATGCTCTGGATTTTTATTGTAATTTCTAACAATGAATTCTCAGTACATTATAGCAACTTTTATACTCTCTTGGCCTAGAGCTTTGAAAGAGTAGGAAGGCAGTTTATATCGGAAGAGAAAAATTTGGCACTGATAAATATTGTCTCAGAAACTAGAAAACTGAGTAGGTGATGACTTCTTTTAAGTTTTTATTTAAATTGCAGTTAGCTAACATACAATGTAATATTAGTTTCAGGTGTACAAAATAGTGACTCAATACTCCTATACATCACAACCAGTGCACTCCTTAATCCCCTTCACCTATTTGACCCATTCCACCCACCCACCTCCCTTCTGGTAACCATCAGTTTGTCCTCTATAGTTAAAAGTCTGTTTCTTGGTTTGCCTCTCTCTCTTTTTTCCCCCCTTTGCTCATTTGTTTTGTTTCTTAAATTCCACATATGAATGAAAAGGTATAGTATGTCTTTCTCTGACTTATTTTGCTTAACATAATACTCTCTAGCCCACCCATGTTGCTGCAAATGGCAAGATTTCATTCCTTTTTATGGCTGAGTAATTATATGTATGTATATGTATACACACACACACACACACACACACACACACTACTTCCTTTTTACCCATTGATCAGTTGACGGACACTTGGGGCGCATATATCCTTTTAATTTAGTATTTTTGTATTCTTTGGGTAAATACCTACTAGTGTGATTGCTGGATTGTAGGATAGCTCTATTTTTAGTTTTTTGAGGAGTCTCCATACTGTTTTCCACAGTGGCTGTACCAGTTTGCATTCCCACTAAGAGAGCAAGAGAGTTCCCCTTTCTCCACATCCTTGCCAACACCTGTTGTGTCTTGTGTTGTCGGTTTTAGCCATTCTGACAGGTGTGAGGTGATATCTCATTGTAGTTTTGATTTGCATTTCCCTGATGATGAGTGATGTTGAGCATCCTTTCATGTGTCTATTGGCCATCTTTTTTTTTTTTTTTTTTTTTTTAAAGATTTATCCATTTGACACAGAGAGAGAGACAGCTAGAGAGGAAACACAAGCAGGGGGAGTGGAAGAGGGAGAAGCAGGCTCCTGACTGAGCAGGGAGCCCGATGCGGGGCTCGATCCCAGGACCCTGAGACCATGACCTGAGCGAAGGCAGACGCTTAATGACTGGGCCACCCAGGCGCCCCTGTATGTCTTCTTTGGAAAAATGTATATTTATGTCTTCTGCCCATTTTTTAACTGGATTATTCAGTTTTGGGGTGTTGAGTTTTATAAGTTCTTTATATATTTTGGATTCTAAGTAGGTGATGACTTTAAGAGTGTTAAGAGCGTCCACGGAAATTTTTATTAAAATAAAAGCAACTGTAAAACAAAACAGACAAACAAACAAAGAAAGCTTATCCCTAACGGTCTTTACTTCCAAAATTTGGTTTCAATGCTCTCTTGTATTCAGGGACATTTATCTTTTCTCAGAGGAGATAATTAAGTAATATCTCACAGGGGCTTCCCATGGGCTCTTTATTCTCCAAGTGGGAAGCAACATCTATCACCCATGCTGAGTACTTGCCGACTGCTGGAAATTTACATTGGGAAAAAGTACATTGTTTTAAAATGTGGTCACTGACTGCGCATAAACTTTAGGGCCTTAAATAAGAAATTATTTCCTCAACAGTTCTCAGATCTGTGAGCACAGAGAATTTATGTTTGTCTCCAGCACTGAAGAGCTCACGCATTTTTAAAGTTACCTGAAGGAACCAATACAGCCTGTGGCATCTGACATTAAAATGTGCTTTTTCCCAGAATATGGAACTAAGCTGATGGGCTGCATTGATACTTAAAAGACTGATACTCTTAAAGGACAGTTACTTCTAATTGAAATGGGTCAAGCATATGTTTGCAAAAATTGTTTTCTCAGGAAAAGGGGTTTTTATAGAAACTACACAGGGATCTAGTTGTTACTGTCCGTTAGTGAGATACGCTTCCTAAGACCCGAGATTGGTCTAAAAAATTAGAAGGCAAACTCCAAGAAGTGGTTAAGAAAATGAAATCTGTGTCATAGGATATTTTTTAAATTAATTTACTTTTATTCTTAAAAAATTGATAAAAAAAAACTACATATGTAAATATTACATATAATCATAGCAACTATTTATCTAAAATTATCAAAATTTAATGGTTCTAGAAGATGGTAGCCTAATCACAAGACTGAAATATTAAATTTTACAAGGCAATTTGACAGCATGAACCAAGCAGTAGGGAGCCCAATCCCTTTGCTGGCTCCACAGCTCAAAATATTGAGGGACAAAGTCTATGGATCCTGAGACCTACCCCTACACTTGTGGTGGCCTGGAATAAACTCCAGTGTTACCTGAAGCTCCACTATTTTATCTGATGACTTACTAGTGAAATAATTCCTACAGGGTGGAAACTTTCTGTTTGTAGTCCCCTAAGTAGCTGAATTCCTATGGCCAAACATCTCACCTAAAGGTACAATTCTATCGAGCCAAGCCCATTCTCTCTACTACCTGGGCACTCCGTGTGTGTGTGTGTGTGTGTGTGTGTGTGTGTGTGTGTGTGTATAGAACCCAGTCTGATGACCATTTGCTTCACTTGAAGAGCTCCATCCTGTTTACTCATTTTTCACATCCAACCTCCAAAGAAACTGAATTATTTCCTCTCAGCCTGTACTTCCGTTAGCAACCTACCTGTGGATCCCAGCAACCAGAGAGCTAAAGATACAAATACCTGTTAATTATAATGATTAATCTACACATCTAATAAAGGAGTTTAGGCAAAATCAAACACTTTCAAAGAATATCAGAAAACTAAAGAAAGACTAAATGGTGCCCACGGAAACAAAATTATAAGAGAAAACTATAAAAAAAAATGTCTCTATCAACCAGGGTCCCAGCAGAAATTAAATAGTTCACACAATTTGGATAGTACCAAGAGTTGCTGTTGTTGTTGTTTTTTAACTCTTTCAAAAGATCATTGGCAGAATACCTGGGGTGGGGGTGGAGGGAGCAGTTAACAGAATCTTATCAGGAAGGATTTTGTGAAGAGATCCTCCCTGGGAGAAATCAATGACTTTGGACACAGTCTGCAGGGAGGGAATTTGGAGAATAAACACACCCACCCACCCACCCTCCTCTATTTTCAGGGCTCCTCACTAGCGGAACCAAATGGAAGTTTGAGGGTGAGCGGTTTGTTGGTGTTGTCCGCATCGCTCAGGTTTCCATATCAGAGAGGTTGTGGAGAGTGAATCTGGCAAGGGAACTGAAGGAGAGATGGTCTAGGAGATGCTTTCAGAGCTAATGGTGGTCTAAGAGATGCTCCAGGCTGGTCTAAGAGGTTTGGGTGATTGCAGGGCTAATTGTGTTGATTACACTAGTGAATTATGCTAAACATTTCCTAATTAGCATTATCATAAAAAAAAAAAAAAAATCAACGGCATTCCTTTGCAGAACTCTTGAAGTTCCTCTGCTCCCTTCCTGGAACACTGAGAACTCAGTCCGAGTCTCTGGTCTAGAGCGTGACCACTGAGCCACCACCACCACCACGGGAGGCCCAGCCTGATCCCCCCAGCCTAACCCATCTCCATTCCTCAGCTCTATTTCTCTGCATGCTAGGAAAGGGCAGCTCGAGCGCCCTGACAACTCAAGCATGCTTCAGTTTTCTTTCTGCTGATAACATCGCCTACCTCCCACAGCTATTGGCAACATTACCCATGCAGTGAAAAGAAATTAAGCATTAATTAATTTCTTTAAAGCCAGAAGAGAAGAAAGCATTTGAAAGTGGAATGACTATTTAAATGAAAAATTCGAACGAACAGTATTTGTGCAGGAGCTCAAATAACTGTTGATTTAACAGCCTAAGAACAATGGAATTTAATCAGTGATGGGGAAGAAATGAACAGTGATTTCTCGTTAGTGCACTTACCGAGGACAGTTACTTGAGTTACATCAGTAACACTATCCAGAGCAGTTTGAGCTGAACAGGAGTAAATACCTTGATCCTCTAAGGTGACATTAGATATCGTCAAATTAGCTCCATCGATAATTATCCTACCAGTAAAAAAATTGAGTACACAATGAGGATGAAACAACAGAAACATATATGCAAAAATATATATTCCCCATAGGAAAAAAAATTCAAGAGTCAAAAAAACAAAACAAAACACAGCTTCACATGATGCAAATTTTATTGGTGCTACAGTTGAAACTGGAGATGAAATGTCACTTGAACAACTGTCTACACAGCCATGAAAGCTATCAGTTGGTTTTGTTTTGTTTTAATTACCAAGTCCAGTCATCTGTGATGCACGGGTCAGTGACAGAACTGTGCTGCCAGGTGTTTCTAATGACTGTACTATGTTACAATAGTTAAGATACATTTGTATAATTCTTAAGGTTTGTTAAGGGAATCATCTACATAGGATCAACTGGGGTGCTTCTTACAAAGGCACATTCCTGAATCACGCCCCACATCTACAGAGCCAGACTGACCTGGAGTCTGCTAATCTGTGTTTTTGACAAGGGTCCTTTTTCTCCACCCCTCTACTTCACATGTAGAATGACCATCTGATAAATCTGGTAACAATTGCACTGTGATTTATTTGAACAGTAGAGGGCAGACTAGTACCGCTTTTTTGTAAATCACTTGCCACTAGCTTTTTATCATTTGTTCTATTTTGCCAATTTGTAATCCAGTTTAGGACATGAAAATTTCTTTACTATAAATTATACCTTTTACCCTATACCTATGTACTGTCAACTTAACTATTTAAGCACTTTTAGGAAAATTAAGTTCCACTAAATTGAAATATATTTACAACAGTTTGCTATATAGTTGAAATAAATAATGTCCTTGCGGAAAGGGACTTATATGATTGACATTTCTGATGTAAAACTCACTTAACCTCTTCCTAGGTAAAAGCCTCTAGCCCCCTGCCTACCTACCAATAAGAAGTTGTCCCAGCAGAACGTGAAAGACAGGAGCTTACTAATGGTTCCCTAGAAATTTAGCAGATACCTGTGATCTCAGCTCCCTGCTAGAATTCCATGCCCGCTCTGGGCCCCAGTCAACCCAGCAGCAAGTGTTACTCCCAGCCCTCCCCAATCCAGAGATCTCTTCTAAGAGATTCTAGCTAAGATTACTGTTCTTCACCCCTACCCTAGGGAAAACTCGCAGAACATCTGTGTCACTTGCTTAGTTCACTGAGATAGTCAGAGGTTCATTTGAGTGTCAGCCCCAGGAGCCTACAGAAACCATTCAACAGGGCCACACAGAGGATGTTTGGAGTTTCTGGGATCAGGGCCTAAATATGCAGATCCTATCACCAGCTAGGCACCAGTCTCTGATTCCCTTTTTAGCTATAGCCCAGAGGTCATACGCAAGACCCCAGGCAGCTAGGCAGCAGTGACAAAAGAGGGAGAATATGGAGAGATCCCAGCAGTTGATAGACTGACTTAAGACCTAACCTAAGGGTGAAGATCTCCATTGCAATGTGTAGTCTTTTAGGTCCATAATTAATCTCCTCTTGTCTCAGTGACAACTAGTTGTTAATACATCCGCTCCTTTCCACAAACTCTTATGTATACAGGAGGGATGAGATGGAATCAGTTAAGTACCCAGCCGAGACCAAAGCCCCTGCACGGAGGTGGTGCAAGCACATGTTTGCACACATACACAATAGGGGCCAAGCAGGTTCGAGAAATGAGAGAGGCCATTAAATGTCTGCAGACATCAGCACAAATCATGAGAGCTAAACTGGACTGAGTACTTTGTGTTTTCTAAGTGCTAAGTATGTTAACTCATCAATAACCCCATGAAGGTATCTTAGAGTGTAAAATTAAGGCATAGAGAAGTTATGCAGCTGGTCGAAAGTCATAGACATAAGAAGTGACCAAAGTGAGATTTAAATCCAGGCCACTGGACTCAAGTCCATGCTCTTAATTACCACCCTGCCACAGTCTCACCAAAGGAATGCATGTTCTACCTTCAGATTTATTTTTTCAGAATGACGAATAACAACATAAAACTGCAGGTGAGATTTGGCTAAGGATGGTCTATTTCTAACCCCTACTTAGTCACAATCCAAAAGACAGGAGAACTAACCTCTGTATGCTTTCAAAAGATAGCATAAGCATTCAGTAAATATTCTTTTCTCTTTCTCTGATATACTTAATACTGTCTAATGCTAGTCAGCATCTTTTCACACTTCCTTCCACATTCTCTCTTCTATGTTTTTTTCTGTATTCTCCATACGGAGATTAGGAGGCTTAACAGTGTATTTGTCCATACTTTCTAACTGGAAGGACTGGAGGTATGACTCAGGTTCTGCCCATGCATGAGATAGACTCATCAGAGTTTGGGATAGAAATGGGTGACAGGCAGGGTCCCCTCTGGGGCCATGTGAGCAGATACGCCTCACACACCTGGAGTGGGCTCTGTTTCATGCGCTAACAGAAGGGCACACATTCTATAAAAAGTCAGCAGCAAAAAGCAGCAGCCAACCATGGGAGAGAAAAGTGAAACCCTGCACTGCATTACCTTTTAAATCCTGCCGAGAAGACTGAAATGTATTAATCACTTTTCGTATTTTACTTCCATGTGAACACGTTTACAACTATTTTTTTTCAACTGCTCAGTGTTGATCCCAAGCCAGGACGACGACAGAGCGTAACCCCTTCCCTACCTGCCATCCTCTGTGGCATTAATTTCAAAGGCTTCTCCATTCTTACTCCAGGACAACTTCAAACTCTGCCTCAAGTGCAGGTCACACGTGCTCTCACAATGTAATTCAAGCACGTGCAGTCTGGGGACGCGAGGATTCTTAGGAGCAACTTGAAGTTTTGTAGCATCTGTTTTTAAGCAAACAAAGAGACTAGTGAGATGCTTACATCCCAGCTTACTTGGCAATCAGGTGCCTGCAATTTAATCAACCCCAATTGTCGACGGAACAGTCTTATCTTCACGCAGTGTTTGTCACGCTGTAATTTCCTGACATCATGTTTCATTACTATTTTCTTTCCATCAGGCCTGGACCTCTGAGAAATTAGGGTGGAAGTACTAATTAATATCTTAGAAGTTCCCCTTACTACCTCTTGGGCAAAAGGAGTAGGCAGAGTGGGAGCCAACAAATGTCTTTAGAGGTTGAAAAAATACAATTTCCCTTTCTGGTGCTTCTGGTCATGTGATCACACCACTGTAAGGGGGGAAAAGGAAATTAATTGATTTTCTATTAATGTGTTTATTAATAATTCAGAAACTGGGGGTTAAATGGTAAAGCCCATGCAAGGTGATCTGTCAACATGAAGGTGGGAAATTAGAACTTAAGCCCGGTGAAGAAGAGGCTGTGTCTGTTTTGTTACATGAAGTATCTGCACAGCCCAGAAGGGACCCTGTATACAGCAAGCACTTAACACATATTTGCTGAAATTCTTGTTGAATGAGGTATAATGAGTGATATTGTAAAAGTAAATTAGTGGTACCCATAATATGAAGCTCAAAAATTTAGCTTCAAATTCAAATATATCAAATAAATTAAATTCAATTTCAAATCAAATGAATTAAAAAGAATCACATTTGGCTGTCTTTAAAATGTCTGCTCATTATGGCTGTTTCAAAATTTAGGATCCTTACTCTTAGAGGCCATATTAAGGGTAGATGTACTTTACCCCCCTGTACCACTTGGTGACCCTCTCAGAGGCCAAATCTCATGAGCTGACCTCCAATTCCACAATACGTTTTAATATTCACTATCTACATGTTACTACATGAACTGATTAAAAATTGAAAGTGATAGGGGCGCCTGGGTGGCTCAGTCATTGAGCGTCTGCCTTCGGCTCAGGTCATGATCCCAGCCGGGGTCCTGGGATCGAGCCCTGAGTCCGACTCCCTGCTCAGCGGGGAGTCTGCTTCTCCCTCTCCCCCTGCTTGTGTTCCCTCTCTCACTACGTCTCTCTCTGTCAAATAAATAAACAAAATCTTAAAAAAATTTAAAAAATTTGAAAGTGATAAAAAAAAAAAAGATCGTTCGGTATCCTAAGCATGAAACTTGAAGAGATTATTTAATTGAATTAATTGTAAGTGAATTATTAAGCATCTACTCCTATTTCTAAACTTAAAGCCAGAAATCCGCTTACTAATAATAGATACCATTTAATAAAGCCCTTATCCTATTGACCAGGACCTCTGCTAAGAAGTTCATGGTCACATAACAGTTTATAATTGTAATAATTCTACAAATATTAATATTTTCACCTTACAGAGAACATAAGGCTAAAATGAAATTAAGTAACACCAAAGTTTCCCAACTGGTAAGGGGTTGAGCTGGAATCTGAACCTAAGTTTGGCAGAGACCAAAGCTCTTGCTTTCAAACACGATGCGATATAGCCTCTTACCCAATTCCACTCCAGAAATTTTTTTTATATGCAAAAATTGTGTTTTTATCCTTCACTCATAAGATACCTATATATGCCTTACATATAAAGTGGGTGCTTAGAGCAGATGAAAAGTTCATGACCCTGTCCATCCTTTTGTCAATTACAGTTCTGAGGTCCACTCTGGGCCAAGCGCCGTGTAGGGCAATAGGAAGGTGAAGGTTCATTCGGATTCTGGGCTTCCCTCTCTTTGACTTTGAATCTGACTGAGTTGCTAAACTTTGATATAGGTTGGTTGTATAAAGAATAAAAAGAATCATCTTCACAGACTTCACAAGGGCATTTTGAAAACTGTCCATGACACATAAACACCCAGGCAGACGTGAGCTAAGCAGACATGTGAAGAGAATATCTATGTGCTTAAAAATACAGTCCACATAACATAATAAAATAAAATTAAAAAAAAAAAATACAGTCCATGGGGTTGGCATGTTGGACTTAGGGTACAAAAAAAACCCAAATACTGTAAAAGAATATAAGACAGAAGAAAAACATGGAAGGGAGGGTACGTGTGTGAAGAGAGACAGAAATATCAGGATATCCATGAAAACGATGATTCAACAGATACACTTGTCATCTAAGTAGCAACAGTGTAGGCTACGATAATGACATGTCACAAGCAATATAGATTCTCCCTACAATCACTGTAGGATTTCTCTATTATGTGTTCCTGAAAAGGACTTTCGGAGCAATTTTAAAACCAAAATACTAGTGAAACCCAGGACTTTGTTCCGAAAAGAGAAAAAAATGCAAAGCGGTTTATGATGCAAAAAGAGGACAAAAAAATCTTCCATCCTGTCATGCCCCAGTCTTTATGAAGCTGAACTTTTATGGGTTTGTGAAACTTTTAGCTCCAAGAGTTGATTGCTGATGACTTTATGTTGAGTTGGTTACTGAAGTAAAACACAGTCACAGAAATATCCCAAAATAGAGCATTTTAAATTATTGCCAGTCATCCCCCAAATACCTAAGCCCCTCTTAAAATTGTAAAAAGCCATGAACACATCATCAGCACATCCTATAATTTCTGTGACAGTCTTTTCGATAAAACACAATCTGGGAGCTTAGAAATACAGTCTAAGAACTTTAACAGGCACTCAATAAATCATATTGTTTCATTTCGAAAAATGAAGACAAACTAAACCCATGTGAGAATTCATGCAAAGTAAAACCAAAATAAAAATACTTCTAATATCCAAGTTGGCTGTGACTGCGGTTTTTCCTTTAGCATTTTCTACCCAACAAGAGTATGAGCCAGCATCATCTTCTGTGGTTTTGTTGATCTGCAATGTGCCATTTTCATGGACATGGTACCGTCTACCTTCAAGAGGTTTTGCCTCTTCCACCTTCTGCCTATGAACACAGAAAACATAAATCAATTTTAGATGTGACAGAACTGCAGACGCTTCCTGAAACTGGCTGCTGATGTCATTCAAGCTTACCCTTTCTTCAGGAGCTCTGCAGACCTTATGAAATGTTCCATTGGGGTTTATGTTTTTCTGAGAATGGGTCCTAGCCGAGGTGTATATCTGATCTGCCCAGATAGACTGTGATTAGAGGAAATCTGGGCCCATGCTCTATGCTTCTGCTGCATTTCTCGTAGCTATAAGGACCATTTCTGCATCTGTCCTCACAGCTTAATAAATATTTTCTGGTGTATTGATGGTGAACTCTTTAGTTAATGATCGCTTCAGGGTACTAAATGGGAAAGCTAGTAATTGAAAGAGATAATGAACCTTCTGAACCTCCTGCCATCCTGGGGGAACATTGGTCATTCAGAAATATTATAGGCCAGGAAGTAGTTCCTGTCCCGTGGACATGGATTACATTTGCCCTTATCAACCCAGAGTCATTTTCTCCTACATTCATCCATTTTCTGAGCATTTGCTGCCAAAGCTTGATTTACCCAGTACATTTCACAATAAGAGGCTCTGCTGGAACAAAAAAAAAAATTCAAAGGGTAAACTCTGGCTGCCATTCACATGGTACTTTCTAGAGCTCGGGACTAGGGCAAGGCCAGTGAGGCACTTGCCTCAGGGGTAAAATGTAAGGATTGCCAAAAAATCTCAGGACTCAAGATAAATAATATTTTAATGGAGTTATTTTTAAAAATAAAAAGCACACAAAAAAATCCACGATGAGCAAAATATCCAATTTTTAAATAAAGACAGGATCTGACCCTGCCCTTGCCTGACCCTGCCTCCCCCTCCTCACTCTAATCTCAGCCCTGCAGAGCCATGGCAGACTTGTTTAAGAACAGTTCATCCAAGGTTTTCTGGTGAAGTAACAAACGTGGCAGATCCACACGAGGTGTCTGGACTTATTACACCAATAGATATATTGAAATTAAATTCAAAATACATGTTGGAGAAGTTTTAAGCATGTGTTTGGAATCAAATGCATGCTTAGATAATTATTTAGAAAAGACCCAAAACAACAAAAAAAAGTACAGTTAAGTCTGAACAACATGGGTGTGAACTGCCCGGGTCCACTTGTATATGAATTGTTTTCAATAAATATATTGGAGAAATTTTTGGAAATATGCAACAACTTAAAAGAACTCACAAACTGTGTAGCCTAGAAATATGGAAAAACATTTAAGAAAAAGATAGCTATTATTACAAAAATAAAGCATGTGATACATATAACATCCTAAATGTGTGTTAATCAACTATTTATGGTGAGGCTTCTGGTCAACTGTAGGCTATTAGTAGTTAAGTTTTGAGGGAGACAAAAGTTACACGTAGATTTTCAATTGCATGGGGGATCAGACCCAACCTCCACAATGTCCAAGGGTCAGCTGTAATATATGACTTTTGATATACCCATAATGAAAAACCAAATCTATCTGTAAAATTGTCTTAGTAATCACTTTAATTCTTTGCTTTCCTTTGTAAGCAGAAATGGCTCTCCCTAATCTCCCCATGAGACAAAAATCCTGCACAGCTAGTCAACAGTTCCCGGAGAAGTAGGTAATTAAGTTTGCTACCTTATTTCTCAGAGGTATTGGCTACATGTAACAACAGGCCGTCAAATGATGGATGAAGACACAAGGTGAAATCTACCACTGACATTCTCTTAAGAAAACCTTGTACCAGCTTACCAGGACACTGTTGCTTCAGGTGAAGCAAAGAACTCGCAGTGTAAGAAAGCACTGTAACCAACCACCGTAGCATAATTCTCTTCATCTTCGGTTTGTATCAGTGGACGGACATCTGTTTGAAAATGACATAAATACAGTTGTCAATGTTCATGTAAGAAATAATGTACACACATTAGATTTTTCTATATCCTAGTCATATTAACAGAAAGGGGAGACAGCCGAATATTGCAATATATGTTCCTGAATTAGAAAAATATCCAAATTCAATACATTTTTGAAAGTATAATTTTAGGGGCGCCTGGGTGGCTCAGTCGGTTAAGTGACTATTGATTTTGGCTCAGGTCATGATCTTGGGGTCGTGTGATCGAACCCCGCATCAGGCTCTGTGCTGGGTGTGGAGCCTGCTTAAGATTCTCTCTCTCTCCCTTTGCCCCTTCACCCCCACTCCTGTGCACACACACTGTCTCTCTAAAAAAAAATAAAGAAAAAAGAAAAAAGGAAGTATAATTTTAGTTTGAAGGCTAATACCCAAATGTTAGATGAAAGGTACTTTGATGATATTCCCCCCCATGTTTTATGTGTCTGGAATTCAACTGACTTGTGTGCACGACCTTGAACATCTTCCCTTAGAAAACAGCAGGTAAACAGTCTGCTTACCTACAACATCGATATTGGCATTGGCAAGGATGGTGCCATGGACATTTGAGGCTTCACACTGGTACACAGCAGTGTGATTCGGTTGCAGGTTGGTAAAACTGATTTCCCCGGGGGAGACAACATCACCAGCAAATGGATTTTCTGCAAGAGATTAAAGAATGTCAGTTTGATAAAAAATAGGACATAAAATATTTACACGCCATTTATTAAATGTGTCACACAGTATTTATATTTTAAGACCAGTTTAGGGTGAATAATAGTTCACTGAAGCCAATTTGTAGAATTTCTTTGCATCAACCATGGGCTTTTCTTTCCAGACCCTTCTCCAATTTCAATCTTCCTTCAGATTACTACTGATTTCTAAAATATTTGTTGATCTCTAGCTCATTGCCTCTCCCTATTCATACCCATAAATAAAATTTCAGATTTTCTGTTCAGCATTCAAATCCCACTATAACTAAACCTCACTTATTCTTATAAATTTAGGTTCCAATACTGCCAAAACAAATCACATGATCAGCATAGAGTGATTCCACCAGTCCACCAACACTGGCTCCTTTGTTCGGCATTTGACACTTCTGTTCCTCCATTTGATTTTTCTTCCCTGTGCCATTTTCTGATCTATACCATTCATTTCAATTGTCTTGCTTTCCCATTTAACCGCGTTGGATACACAGCTCATATATTTTGTTTTCACAGTAAGAGTAAACACTTCTTGAGATCAGGGGCTAGAGTTTCTACTTTTTGGCAATAAATCCAACCTTACTCCTGATCCAGGTATAATTCTGGAAATGTCTTTGAGAAATGAGAAAATCTAATATTTCCAGTACATTTATTAAGGGCCAAAGAACTCTGTTGGAAGTAGCACATGTGTTGTTTCATTAAAGAGGAAACATATTAGCTACGAATGTCGAATGAGGGACACAGACGTTAAAATTTTTAGTTTAAATGACATTACAAGGGGCGCCTGGGTGGCTCAGTCAGTTGAGTGTCTGACTCTCGGTTTCGGCTAGGGTCATGATCTCAGGGTCATGAGATCAAACTCCAAGTCAGGCTCTGCGCTGCCTAAGATTCTCTCTCCTTCTCCCTCTGCCCCTCCCTGCTAGCCCTTATTGTGTCTCTATTATACAAAATAGTGACTATACTAAGTTTTGGTTTATAGAAAACATAGAATATTGCTTATTAAAATAGAAGAGTATCCTTATACATTTGAGAGTCAAAAATGAACATAATTTGGGGCGCCTAGGTGGTTCAGTCATTAAGCGTCTGCCTTCAGCTCAGGCCATGATCCCAGGGTCCTGGGATCGAGCCCCGCATCGGGCTCCCTGCTCGGCGGGAAGCCTGCTTCTTCCTCTCCCACTCCCCCTGCTTGTGTTCCCTCTCTCACTGTCTCTCTCTCTGTCAAATAAATAAATAAAATCTTTAAAAAAAAATGAACATAATTTTACACTTGACTGTGAGCTCCACATAGGCAGGATCTTGTCTGTGTGTTGTACACAGTGTCCCCAGTGCAGAGTGGAGGCAGTCAGTAAATATTTCCTGAAATGATGGAAAACCATTTATGTTGGGTGGCATTTTATTCCTAGAAGGTCTCTGTGGTAGGCAGAGTAATAGCCCCCAACAGATACCCACATTCTAATCTCTACCACTAGAACATATTATACCTTCCATGGCAAAAGGGACTTTGCAGAGGTGATTAAGGTTAAGGGCCTTGAGATGGAAGGATTATCCTGGATTATCTAAGTGGGCCCAACGTAATTACAAGGTTCCTTAAAATCAGAGAAGCTTCCCTGGCCATGGCCAGTGGAAAGGGTGATGAGGCTATGAAAAAATGGTCAGATATGCAATGATGCTGACTTTGGAGATGGAGAGTCTTGTGCCAAGGAATGCGGGCTCTCTCCAGGAACTGGAAAAGACAAGGAAAGGGGTTCTCTCCTAGTCCCTCCAGAAGGGAACACACTATGGCTGACACCTTCACTGCAGCCCAGGGAGGCTTACTGGACTTCTAACCTACAGAATTGTAAAATAATACATGTATACTGTCTTAAGCCACTAAATTAGTGATCATTTATATAGCAAGAGTAGAAAAGTGGTACAATCCTGCAGGGCAGTTTATCTCTTGAGAATGCTCAGGATGAGTTGTTCTTTAAAGTTCTTTAAGGCTTTAAAGGACTGGAACCTCTGATCTGATTCCGCATTCCCACACCCGACACCCAGCTCTACAACTTTCAGAGCTCTCCCCATCGTTATCTTTAGACTCCTTGTTTCATCTGCCCATGGTAAACCCTGACTCAAACACAGCATTACAAAAAGAAAAAATGAAACTGTAGCCACAGATTTGAGATGACAAAGAGCTAAGCATGGCTTGAGGCTGCCTTTTGGAAGAGGTATGGAAACTGCAGAGTGTTGCTGCATATGGGCCAAGACTAACAAGAGCTCCTGGGATTCAAGAAAGCCAGTTCTCTATCAATATCCACCAACACACACTAGTTCTGTCATAAGTTGTCTTTGGTCAGCTCAGTGGATGATAATGCAATAAATATAGTGGGAGAAACTTCAGCTCTGAGACTTCATCATTTCTGGGTTCCGTTTCTGGCTCTAAATAGACTGGGGTTGTGTCTTCAATTAAGTAACGTGACCTCCCTGAGCCTCAGTTGCCACATGTGCAAACTGGAGAATAAAAAATTAAAAAAAAAAAAATTCTCTTCTGCAGGGCTTGTTAGGAAGCTCACAGATACTAGAGGCAAAGCATTTGAAAAAGGTTAGGCCTGTTACCAATACTAGTAACCAGTTTCATTTAATTTTGAAATACCACATATAAAAGATATAGAATTGCTAGAACTGTAAGCTCAGAGAGATTCAGTCAGCCCACCGTGATCAAGCACCCCAAACTATAAACGGCTACAGCCCATTTGCGGGGGAGCAAGGAGAGCTGTGGAAGGGACACTGAGCTTAGACTGCAAGGATGTAGCTTTGGCTCTACACCAGCCATTATTCAGCTATGCTGTCTCGTGTAAGTTAATTTCAGCCCTGACCTCCTCATCAGGAACAAACCTAATGGCTCTACTTTGAGAATACATCCAGAACCTAACCATTATTACTACCAACCTAGCCCTCGGCTCTAGGGTCTTTCAGGCTGCTTCTAGCTGGAGCACTCATACGGCTGCTTCTCCATTCAGAGGTCAGAACAATCCTTCGTTAATAGATCAGATCACATCATTCTCCTGCTCAAGAACCTCCGAGTGCTGCCCATCTGATTTACAATAAAATCCCAAGTCTCCAGTCGGGCTTTCACCTTTATACGCTCAATGAGGCTCCTGTACCAGCTGACTGATCTCGTGTCCCAGCCCTTCCCACTCACTCAGCTTCAACCACCCCGGACTCCTTGCTTGACATCAACACTTCAAACATACCTCAGGGTCTTTGCACTCCCTGACCTCTCTACCCTGAAAGCTCCTCCCCATGTATTTACATGGCTGCCTCCCTCACCTCCTTCAGGCTTTCTACTTAAAGGTAAATTACCACAAGGGGCTTACTAGTATTATCTTAAAATAAAATAGCAACTCTAGGTCCTGAACTTCTCTTACACCCAGCCCTTACTCAGCTATTTTTTATCTACCACACTACAGCACACATTTACGTGCTTATTCGTCTATTGATTGACTCTCCCCACTAGGTTCATTTTATTCACGGCTACCTCCCAAGCAATAAGGCCAGTCGGCGCCTGGCACAAAGAATGCGTTCAATAAATATTATTGAATGAAGGAATCAATCGGTTAAATATGAATAATCGTACCTCCATCAAAAATGTTCACTTGGGGATTCAAAGCAATATGTGAATATCTATCCTTCATAAACAGTCAAGTGCCATTCAGATATAAATTTTATAATTTTATGTTCCAGAGAATCTGCATTCCTTATTTTAGCATCCTTAACATTCTTTATAAACAACAATTGTTTTCATTTCCCTTGGATTCATTTCTTAGTCTGCTCTCTAGAGAGATGAAAAAAAAATCTCAAATTTGAGGATATTAATAATGAGGGCTAAGGTTTCCTGAGTGCTTGCTATGCGACAACAATAATAGTAAACAAAAGTTTAGGAGTGTCCCTGTCCCGAGCATTCTCTGCATGGTGTTTTCTTTAATCCACACAACAACCCAAGAGTTGGTGCAATTTTCACGCCCATTTTACTGATGAGGAAGCAGGTTTTAAGAGAGTCAGTAATAGGCCCAATCATACAACTAGTAAATGGTAAAGCCTAGATGCAAACAGAGGCATTCTGGCCCCAGAATTTATAAACTACCAAAATGTTCTACAGAAAAGCCACTATCCTAGGTGGTTGACCACATTTACCTCATTCAATCACAACCAACTACCATTAGCTATGTTGTGCTGTTAAAAAACTAAAGCTTCGGGGCACCTGGGTGGCTCAGTGGTTAAGCATCTGTCTTCGGCTCAGGTCATGATCCCAGGGTCCTGGGATTGAGCCCCGCATCGGGCTCCCTGCTCAGCCAGGAGCCTGCTTCTCCCTCTCCCACTCCCCCTGCTTGTGATCCCTCTCTCGCTGCGTCTCTCTCTGTCAAATAAATAAATAAAATCTTTAAAAAAAAAAAAAACACTAAAACTAAACCTTTGGGAGATTCAGTAAACAGCTCAAGATCATACACCTGGGAAGGTGCACAGCCTAGATGGGACCTCAGGTCTGTGGACCACCAGGATGTCTACCCTTGACATGAGTGGGTCCAGAACAAAAGGAACTTATGAAAGCAACAGATAATAATGTAAACACTCGAAATTAAGCTAATCAGTTGACAAAATTTGTTCTATCCTACTTTGAAAGACACTCAAACTGACCAGACCTCTAGGTTCAAACTGAAGATTTTTGGAGTTCTCAGAGTTCTATGCTGGAAATGGTAGAGTAGGGAGAATCGGCCTTCAGCCTTTGTGCATCCCCATCCTCCCATGTCCAGGCCTTGTGGGAGGGCTCAGAGTTGACTGGACGGGGATTTTTCTGGTCTCGGGTACTACTGGAGCTCCATCGAGAACATGTAGGGAGCCAGGAGTGGGGTGCCTGTGTCCAAGCTCTGCAGTTCTCACTGGCCCTGTGAATTTCTCAAATAATAGAGGAGGCAGGCATGACCAAAGGATGGCCAGAGCAGGTTCTTGTAAAGAGCAGAACCCAGGGCAGGGTCGCTGTTGCCTGGGTCTATGGTAAGTCCTGACTTCCAACCCATGCTCTCAACCACTAGGTCGCTGCACCTATTTCTTCTCAGGGAGAAGGAGAGCGATGGGCTTTCCTCCTTGGATTCTCTTTCTCATTCACTTGTTTTATTTTTTTTTATTTTTGTTTAAAGATTTTATTTATTTATTTGCCAGAGTGAGAGAGAGAGAGAGCGCACAAGCAGGGGGGAGGGGCAGGCAGAGGGAGAGGGAGAAGCAGGCCCCCTGCTGAGCAAGAAGCCGACCTGGGGCTCCATCCCAGGACCCTGGGAACATGACCTGAGCTAAAGGCAGACGCTTAACCGACTGAGGCACCCAGGCGCCCTTTGTTTTATTTTTGTAACCATATTTTTATATACAATTAATGTAATGACTCAACGAATACAAATATTATTTATGGCTTTTCCATGAATCTAAGCATAAATCAAACTGCTTAGAAAGATGCAATTTTTGGATTTCCTGGCTGGATCTGTCCTGATGGGCCAGTCACTTCCCAGTTGCATTTTACACATAAGCAGGGTGTCGGATTATCAACCTTCCCCGCACACCATTGCCTTCGGCACTGCATCACAAGTGGGGTTTTCACTCACTGTCAATTGGGGAGCCATTCACTCTCCACTTGATTGTGGGTTCAGGCTCTCCTTCTGCCTCACATAACAAGATACCGCTGCTCCCAGTGCTGTACACACCACTCTGAGGTTTCTTTGCCCAGCGAGGAGGCTCTGGAAGTAAAGTGAAGAGATCATGAGTGAGTTTATCCACGTCAGAAGGTCCAGAAATGTTAAGGCCTGCATTTCTCTAATGCACCAGCAGATGGCAGGCACAATAAAGTGTTTCACACTAGCTCTTTTTGATCCTTGCTCTGGAAGGCAAGATGGGCACTGTTTTTGTTATAGGGTGTGTGTATGTGTGCGTGTGTGATCTAATTTGGACTCTTAGCATGTATAATAAAATCAACATATAGACAATCACTTGATTCAGCAACACAAGTACCTATCTCATTAACGGAAAATGGAGGGATAAGCAGATGGTTAAGTTTATTTAGTGCTGGCTACAGCTTATTTTCAAGCTGCAGCAAGGCATCTAAAAAGGCTGATACTCGATAAACGTATTTTGAGAATTTTTTAATGAAATTAAAATGTTCAGCATTTATTTTAAATATTTCTTAATGACTGTAGCATCTATACCCATATCTATGTCTACTTATCTATCTTAAAAATTTGGGAAACATTATATGTCTAGAGATTATTTCTTGTAAGGCAGGCAGAAGGAAGCCTAAAACCAACATTTAGCTTACTGTCCTCAAAACAATGGAGGAAAAGATGTATTTAAATTACTTGCATCTTCTCATGCCCTAATGCTCCAATAGTGTAATTCTAAGTGGTGTTTCAGGACAGAATGAGACATTTGTCTTTAGTGCAAATATTACTGCCATACCTTGTCACCTTAAGTATATTACTATGTCAGGAGTGAATAAAAGATTTAGATTAAAGTGTGGATGGTTTGGATAATTTGATTCCAGAGAAAATTGCACAATACCTGCAGGGAGTAATTCCCATCAAGTGTAGCTTGGTTATTTCCCCCAAGACATTTTTGGATTTCCATTTTTGTCAAAAAGAAAACTCTTTTAAAGGTACATATATGTGTAAAATGAAAAAAATGTCACTTAAACTGCTTTTTTTTAAGTAAAGGGGAAACAAAGGGATTATGTGAAAAGAAAATGCCTATAAATTCACCAAGAAAAAGAAAAATATACAAATAACCCTGGCAAATTCAAGTCCGAGCACGAGACATGCCCTAGTAATTATTCCATAGGGTGTGGGCTTAGTTACTAAATCTTAAATTCAAAATGTGTATTCATAATCTGTAAATATTTAGTCATTTAGGTTAAAATGCAATCGTCCAAATTATGAACTGCTTATGACCCTGTGAGATGGGTGTGTATGTGCGTGTCTATGCACATTTTTGATGTTATTGTTCCTTTTGTCTTTTCACACAACCACAATAAAATAAAACATTCGAGTTAGAGAAAAAAGTTCCATGAACATGAAAATTTCCATGTTTACAACAGCAAACTAAGACTATTGCTTTCAGAGCAAAAACTAAATGTAGAAACATAAATCATAGGGATGTAATGTACAGCGTGTTGACTGTAGTCAATCATACTGTATTGCATATTTGAAAGTTGCTAAGAGAGTAGATCTTAAAAGTTCTCATCACAAGAAAAAAAAAAAATTGTTGTCATTATGTAGCCATGAATGTTAACTAGACTTAATCTGGTGATCATTTTATAATATATACAAATATCGAACCATTGTGTTGTTCACCTGAAATTAATGTTATCTGGCAATGATAAAATAATAATAATCTGCCAAATAATAAAATAAAGGAGATCATGTAATGATGACATTTCTTTAAATATACATGCATAATAAAATCAGGATTTTATTTCTATTCTCATCCTACAAATTTCATTAACCTCTAGGTGTCTGCATTAAGCTGAAGTTGTCACCCTCTCCAACTCTCCTTGCAGACCAAGGGCTGAGCCTTGGAGATGCTCTCTAACTTGCTCAGTGTCACCAAGAAAAGAAGCCCCATTCTGTGTTCTTGCCACTCCATGGATCTGCAGACCTATAAACTGAGCAGCATTGAGATTCCAATGTAAATGTGATGTTATTCCTAGTTAATTACTATTTTATTAATTTGGACCACTGATAGAAACCAAGGCCATATGGCTTTACCAACTTTCCCTTGTGCTTCCAAATCCAAGCTCCTCCAACATCTATCCACTGGAGGCTGATAGCAAGATTTCGTATATTCACTAGGTAGCATCCCCCTTTTGGATAAGCTTTTTTTTTTTTTTTTTATAAATGCTTGGACATTTGTTTTTATGCTTCTCAGATAAATAAAGAGCCAGGGTGGAATCTTAGTCTTTCTTGTGTCTCCTCTGCTTAGCACAATGAGAACAGACACATATGGAGTAATTATGAGTTAAACTGAAATGACTGATCCCTAAAGACCCCAGTGAGAAAGGCATTGGGAGGAAAGAAGGACCCTTAGATAGGAGGGAATCACTGACTTCTCAATCTCATAATTTCATGTCTTGGTTGAACATATTTAGCTAGGTGCTACTTTGTTCACAAAAGAACGCATAGTGAGCCTGAGGACACTGGCCATGGGTCAGGTTATTTTTGGTGAGTGAAGTTAGGCTAAGGACATGCAGGAACAGAGAACAAACAGATGTTTTCCAAAGCTTAGAACATGTAACTCTATTCCTGAAGGGTAAGATCTAGTGGAAAGGCTGAAAAAAAGCTCAAGATAAAGAGGGAGGGAAAAAAAAGGCTAAAATGGAAAATTCTGAGAGACAACATCATCACTGAATCTCATGCTTTTACCTATTATCCTAAGATACATGGTAACTGATGAAAACTACTTACATTGAAACTTTACTCAATTTGTCAAATTGTAAATAAAAAAAGATGATAATTTCTGTATGTTGTTAAAAACTGAGATGCAAATGACTGAACATTTAGAATATAATAAGCAAGTTAATTAGAGACATTTATCACTGGAAGGAAAATGAAATGAAATAAAATAGGAAATTTGGTACCTATAAAACAACACGGAAGCTATTTTCTTAGTAACAGATTCCTACTAAATATCTATATTCTATTAAATCAAAATTGTTAGGTTCATCAAACTTGGATTTAATTGTAACTCTTTAGAAATAACAGATTATTTGAAAATGAGGCTTTCTTAAGTATATCAATGAATTGCATTTGAGTTCATGGTATCTTTTTAAGACAATTATGAGTATATAATTACATATAAATACTTACCTTTTACACTAAAATTCAAAAGTCTTAAATGATTCCAAAGTTTACTACATGAATGCTGTTGGTGGGAGTTTATTTTTAAATAATTAGTTAAAATGTGATTGTGGTCATATTCTGATTCCCGGATTTAGAGTATCTTAGATGCCATTTTAGCATCTCTCCTTATTGAATGTAAAATATTTATGTCATAGATACCTAGAAAGGATACCTGTGCCTTGTCAAGACAAGGATGTTTTTGCTTACATGTATGACAGAATTTGAAAATGCATACGGTTTTCATATTTAGGATGTTGTAACTTCAATTACAGAATTTGATTGTGTTTAGTAATAAAGAAGAAACATCACATAGACAGAGAATACAATATAATACATGCTTTTATTTAAGCACAAATGGGTGTTTTCAGAATGAACTCGATTTTCAAAGTTCACAGTAGCATTGTTCTGTGATCCTATGGTAATCCTTGTTATTTCATTTGAGTCTCTAAACAAGAGACAAAAAAGGGAAAGAAAGTGCAGGAAAGCAGAAGACAATTGAATAGAATAAGCTCATCCGTGCTTATGATTAATGAGGCTTATATTTACTGCTTTCACATTTAAAAAAAAGAAAAACCGACTTCTTGAGCCCAGTTTGCCTTTCACTTGCATGTGTGAAGAGAAACTACTAAAACATACAACCGAGGGCACATTTAGTAGCTTCTCATTAAGGAGAAAAGATTAAATGTTCCTAATAAAAACATAATTTACATCTCAATAGGGCTAATAGCTGTTTTATGAATAGTGAGGACAATTCGTTCAGGAAACCTAGATTCCTTTGGAATCCTTTAGAGTCCTACAGTCAACATTTTAAATTGTGTAATTAAGTTTACATCCTTTTTTTTTTTTTTTTTTTGCAACCCTTGCAATGCTTTTGAAAGCTTCAGTCTTACAGTCAAGAAAACCGTGGCCAGATTGTTAAAATATTCAGCTACCGTAGCAATGTTCCAGCCATCTGGAAGGATTTCTAATAGTCAGCAACTTGGAGTAGGAGCAGTTAACAATTAGACATGTCTGGTTTGTGGGTATATGTTTGTGCTGGGCAGGGGTAAAGGGTTACAGGAAAATATCCCTGTTGCATGGTGTAGCTGAATTATATGGGAGCATCAAATGATGACTAAAAATATATATACAAACCTCTCAAACTCTTCCTCTCTGAATTTCTTTGTGACTAATTTAAAATCAGAGGAATATATCACTGTTGGCAGCTAATGATATTTATGAGTAATATTGGTAATATGAGTAATATTTCTCCTATACAGGTTTTGCTTTTTTTGAATCAAGGAAAATGATATTCTCATCTTTGGCTTTCCGCTCTTCCTAACTTAATCATATACACTGTGGGCTAGGTCTTGGAAACGCGGTGTCATTCCAAACAGCAGACGACTAAAACAATTATCCTAACATTTACTTGTAAGTGGAATGTGTGTCTGAGTCTTCATTTTTTCCCCCCCATTAATTAAAACAGTCAGCCTTTTACTTAGGTGTTCCCTGCACAAACTGAAGGCTTAAGCAGTAAACTTTATTGGAATACAAATGGAAACCCTAGAGCACTGGTTCACTAAATAGGATCCTGAAAGAGACAATTCCTTTCAGTAGTTAAGCCTACACAGTACTAAATAAGTACAGATGCAGTAATCAATCCATTAATTTGATCAATACAGTCAACCAAACTATAGATAGGAGACCTCAATGTAATCAGACCCACAGAAAACAGTCTGCGTCAATCAGATTCCCAAGATGCCTAGATAACCTTTACTTGCAGGGCAGATACAGCTACAACATCTACATGGTGTGATATGTAGATTTTTTTTAAAATGATGACATCATGGCCCACTTATTTCTGTGAATATAAGAAACAATAGCTAAGCCTCTATTGATTAAAAGGCTTGGGTTTACAGAGATGACTTGAATATAATGTGTATTTTACATCATCTGATAGAAAATTAATATTTCTAGCATCCAGTCTACCCTTTCCTCATAAGTAACATATTAAATGTCATGTGAACCCAAGATATGGACAGAAAAATAATGTATCTAGGAAAGAACTAAGATAATTTGTCTGACACCCTCATTTCTTTGAGGAAGAAACTGATGTACAGAAAGGTGAAGCAAATTGATTAAGGACATAGCAAGTTAACCATAGGCCTGGGAAACAAGCTCATCATGATACTTAATCATAATAAATCCTTCCTTTGTAATCCTTACTTCTTCTATGATTTAATATTATGCAGCATCATGTTTATTATAATAAAAATTATGTGGAAGTTATCTGTGTTTAATCCCTAACGTGAGATCTTTTCTTGCCATTTGTCCCTTTTATAAGGTATCGTGGGGTAAATGACAAATCTGGTTAATTGGAGTATAATAGAATCCAGTACCCACTCTCAAATTAAAAGTTTAAACGGCTTACCTGTTTTAACATATATGCTTTAGAAGTGTAGGTCCACTACATATAGCAATTCACCTTTTTTTTTTAATAGAAGAAAAATAAATCAACATGGGGAATGTACCTTCTACTATAACATGAAAATCATGAGTGGTTGATCCTAAGAAATTGTTGGCTGTGCAACGATAATTCCCTCTGTCCCCGTAGGAGACATTCTCTATCTTCAAAGTCTTGCCATAATTTTCTCTTGTTTCTCTTCCTTTTGGTAAGTCGCCACCTATTTTGTTCCAATCAACCTGTGGAGTTGGTCTGCAACACAATAAATGAGTGATAAACATTTTTTAAAGTGCACAATTAAATTTAAAGAGCCTCCCAGGTCACATCCCTTAACATGATGCTTTTATGTATGCACTCGGAGCTCCAGTAAATAAAAATCAGCCTTCCCTGTGCGCACCTGCACACCACCTTCGATGGTGAACGTCAGACCGGATCAGGTCTCCTTTACTGAAAGCTCCTTGAATAGTCTGCTTCTACGGAAATCGAGTTTCTTCTATTAAGAGGGTTGACTCTAAAATAGCTGTTTTATGAATAGTGAGGACAATTCGTTCAGGAAACCTAGATTCCTGATTCTAGGAATTATAATAGCTGAATAGGTGTGGCTAGATAAAAGGGTGGATAATTGGACCCACAGAAATACCATAAGATATTTTTCAAACTTTCAATATTTACAAGATATATTTCAAGTGTGAAATCTCCTTGCAAGTGATTTGAAGTGGCTAATAATAACTGCCCCATTCCCTGTAAGAGTTTGAAAAACAAGATAAAGTAGGACCCAAGAGTAAGCACACATGGCTTTCTCCCTCTGTTGGGGAACAGAGGGAAGGGGGAATGAACCACATCTCCCTTGCTTGAAAAGATGAGATCACCCAATCAAAACAAACAAAAAAAAGTAAAAACAAAACAAAACTAAAACCAAACTGATAACTTGTCACACATCAAGAGGATAACTTTCTCCACCTTAGGGAGGGAAACAGGAGTGGAGAATCAAGCCAGCTGGGTTTAAGAAAAATCCCAGCTCACAAAAATGAGACGAGTGGAGGATGGGTGCCATCTATGACTCTTGGGATTTAAAAACTATGCAGAGGGGTGTCTGGGTGGCTGAGTCCGTTAAGCGGCTGACTCTTGGTTTCAGCTCAGGTCATGATCTCAGGGTTGTGGGATGGAGCCCCCTGTCCGCAGGGAGTCTGCTTGAGATTCTCTCTCTCCCTCTACCCCTCCCACCACTTGCACTGTCGCTCTTTCTCTCTCTCTAAAATAAATAAAATCTTTTCAAAAAACTATGTGGAAAAAATAAATAAATAAATAAATAAAAAGAATTATGTGGAAAGCATTGATGGCTGATTTTAACTGATAATATTTTATTTCTCCTCTCCAGTTGGGCTACATGAATGGAATAAACTTTATTTTGCTATTTTTTTAAAAAAGATTTTATTTATTTATTTGACAGGGAGAGAGAGAGCACAAGGCGGGTAGGGAATGGCAGGCTGAGGGAGGGGCAGAAGCAGGCTCCCCACTGAGCAAGGAGCCAGATGCTGGACTTGATCCCAGGACCCTGGGATCATGACCTAAGCCAAAGGCAGACGTTTAACCAACTGAGCCACCCAGGTGCCCCTATTTTGCTATTTTTAATGATGCTGCTTTTCCTTCCTCACTCTATTTTTATTATTAATAGCTACAAGATATTGATATGTTCTAAAGATGGGCATTAATTATCATCACTTTACCAGTGAGGATTCTGAAGCTCCAAGAAGTTAATTAATTTGCTTAAAGTTACTGGGGTAATAAATGACATGTTAGAACTTAAGTCTGTCCAACACTAAACTTGTCCTTTCTACCACTGTGTTCTATTATATTTGTGCTTTTTCCATCCCCTTTTCCTTCCTAACTGTATATTCTTGGAATGTGTGCTTGTAGCCAAATTAATTAGCTACTAGTCGATAACTGAACAATTATCTCATATAGTCTCTGTCAATTATCTAAGATTGTATTGATCAGTTAAAATAATTCCATTATTATGCAAAAATATATATTGGAGGTAAAGATGTAGGTCCTTTAATTTATGCACATTTACTCTCTTCCCCTCCTCCATTCAAGGTTCAAGTGCTTACAAGCCATCCAGAGCTGGAACCACTACTTTATATCTGCCCAGGCTGAGAGCACGGGGCATACTTCTGTGGGGAACAGCAATGATGCTCAGACAGGCAGCTGTGAGAGGATATTAGCTGCCGGCTTCCTGAGCACACCACCTAACAGGATGCCGAACTCAAGTCTCTTAACTGCTTGCTTTCCAAGCCATCTGTTAAAATGGCAGTTTGCCAAATTACAGGCTGCTCTGGACCTCGGTTCCTCCAAACCAGTTTTTCCATGAGTCCAGGTTTTAATAGTGCAAGCATCTCACTTTCTGCAGGACTTTTTTTTTTTTGCTAGTCCTCAAAAACTAGTCTAATCCTCTATACCTATCCCTTAAAAGAAGAGAATAAAAAGATTACCTATAAGTATCAGGTGAACATGAGACCTCATTTATCTAGGGACATATCTATCCCATTCCAAGGATGTCCAGTTATATTCTTGTCAATTTTTTTTCTTCTTTTTTTTAAATTTAAGGTACTGTTAGTAAATACTAACAGTATTTGAGCAATGAAATTTTGAATGAAAATATACTGCTTAATCTTTAATCCCTTTTACTATACAAACATGCACTATCTCATAATCTTAAATTTTTGTTCAGGTCCTTGTCCAGCCAATTTTTGTTTGTATACTTCCTTATAGTTCCTACATTTTTACAATGTAGCATCTTGCAGCACAATCACACCTAGCTTATGAATTTACAAAACAGAGAGGCGAGAGAGAAGAAACAGTGTGAGCCCAATGATCAACAGAGGGAAGCAACAATATCCCCCTCTAATCCTAAAGCAGCTTTTCCAGGGTGGGAGTGAGTGTGAACTGGCACATGAATGTGTACTTTCCAGTCACTGCCTCTTCTTCTGAAGGAGATTCACAGTGTCATTTCTACTATTCAAAATTTCTCTCTTCTTCACAGAATCTGTAGACCTGAAACCCTGTTTAGTTTTTCCTGTTTTAATTAATGGTATCAACATTTTCATTATGACTAACCATTTACAGAAATATCTACTACAGGCCACTTCTTCCGATTCAGAAACAATGCCATGCTTGGTTTCCCCATCCCACCCTGTCCCCTTAGCTGAAGAGAACAGTTCATTTGGTTGAAATATACGGAAATACGTTAAATGTAGAGGTAGTTTAGGGTCTGGAGGCAGAAAGGATGGAGTTCCAGCTCCACTTTTCACTGAGCTTGAAGAAGTGAATTCTAGCCTCTGGGCTTCATTTACCTAACCTGCAAATGGGAATAATGATAGCCCTGAAATGTGGCAAGGATAAAATGAGCTAATGCGTGTAAAGTGTAAAATAGAGTGCCTGACACATAATAAAGAGTACAACGTCCAAGTTATAATGATTTGTTTCTACAGAACATTCATGGTTTAAAAACTTCTTAGAAAACAATTTTTAAAGGACTCTAAAAATTTTACAATACAAAATCTGAAAGAGGACCAGGCAAGATAGATTATCCAACACAAACCCAACATGAGTAAGAGGAAGCCAGTGTAGGTGAAAACTCTTTGACACTCCATCAGGAATCATCCCGTCCCAAGGACACAGATATTTATGTCCATTTTCTTTCTATATATTGCTTCATGACATTGCATTTTCCAAAAAGCACATGAGAGCATTTGTGTTATTTTGAAAATCCGTGCAGTTCCCAGCCAACTCAAGAGGTAAATTATGGCATTTGTGGGAAATAAGAAAAAAGAATTCCTGAAATGTTCACCCTGCCCAAAGAGTCAACCAAGAATAGTGATGAATCCTGAAAGAACTGAGTTGCTACCACTGTAAACATCTATGAATAAGAACAACAGAGCAGGTAGTTACCATCATGATTCAAACTGAACCTGAGGCTTTCACCTTCTCACATAATACAGAGACCAAACTTTTGGAACAGAGGTCATGTCACAAGGCACATCTAACTAGTTACATCAAATACACTATGGCAATCTCAAACACATAAGCTGTAGATCTCTCTTTTTCAAAAGATTTATTTATTTATTATTTGAGAGAGAGTGCACGTGGGGGGGGAGGGGCAGAGGGAGAGGGAGAGAGTGAGAATCCCAAGCCAACTCCCCGCTGAGCATGGAGCCCCACTGGGGGCTCAATCTCATGACCCTGAGATCATGACCTGAGCCGAAACCTTGAGTCAGACACTTAACCGATTGAGCTACCCAGATGCCCTGCAACCTGCACGTCTTCGCTGGATGGAAGAGACATTTGCAAAACTTAGGGGTTGCAAAACCTTTAAAATGGACTCTTTTTCTTCAAAAACCAATTTAAAACTACCCATTCAGAATATATACTGAATTATGAATGACGACAATTTTTAAAATTTCAAATTCTACTTCACTAACCAGGTGCCCAGCCAAAAGAAGGCCTGAGCTTACAAGCTAATTATGTAAACTCAGGGTATTGGGATGGTGGGATGTATTTTCCCATGGTATTCCCAATGGTAGCAATGGTCGTGTGGTGGTAAGCATAGAGGGATGGTGGCAGGAAAAAGGCAAACTTTCATGACTCAGAATTAAATAAGATGGTCCCTATTTGCATAGACTCAGGATACTTACTCAACAAATGTAACGATTTTAAGAGATGACCAAGTGAAATTTCCTTAAGGCATTTTTTGGAGGATTTGGAAATGTGCACTGATTTTTCAGATATGAAAATTTGAGTTAATTATATTATTAGGTGAAGCTCTCTAAAATTACATGGTCTGGACCTCCTTGTATGCAAAGGTCAACAGGGTGAAATAATAGATACATAAGGCTCCTTGGGACCTGCAAAGGAATCAGAGCTCGTTGCATAACGAGAAGGAATAGGACAAAATGGAATCGCAGAGAGACAAAAACCCAGCAGCAACAGTAAGAGGCTGACAGCTAAGAACCTCGAGCTCTAAGGATGGCATCTCCCCACTGACTTAGGTAAGGAGAATGTTGTCATTGTCACCTCCATTCACACTATCACAAACTGACAGAACAATCTAATTATAAATCAATCTCAGTCACAGCCTGAAATCTGTAGAGTGAAGTGCAAATTACTTCCTCCAGAAATGTAGTAACAGAGTTTTTTTTAAAGAAATAATTAAAAAATGTGTGTCTAGGAGTAACTGCTTAACTGAGGCATTATTCTCTACAGAAATGGATGGACAAAGTGATAAACAGAGGTCAAGTTACTCACAGGCCTTCCGCAAAACACTCCAGCAGCAGGGTGTCCCCTTTGAGGATAGTAACTGAAGACTCACTGCCCCGTTCAGTAGGAGGCAACAGCAGTCTGGGTTTCCTTTGCTTGATCGAATTTGCTATAATACAAAAAAGTCACAAATTTTTTCCAGACTAAGAGTGTTAAAATCCCATGGCACTAAATCTTTCTTAAAACATACTTAAACATATATACCTATATGTACCTATGTATATATATACACAGACACATTTTTAATATATCACCATTTAAATAGACTCCATTCTTACCATAAAGCATGGATTGTCCTTCAGATGCATTAACTTAGCGGAGTACCAAGTTTTAAGAAGGTTGTGATCGAAACCACATCTTCAAATTCCAGAAGTTCAAGATAATTAGTTTCTTGATGAAAGCCCTTAAGAGTTAACTGATAGTCTATGATTTTATATCCTACACTTTAATCATACCTGGCCATGTTTGACGGCTGTGTAAAAATAAAAATATTTTTATTTAATTTAATGTACCTAAGTATTTGATAAGATTCTTGTTATAATACAGCTCCCTAGGCCTTGCTCCCAGAAATTGATTCAGGAAGTCTGTGGTGGACCCCATGCATCTATGAAGTTATCAAGCTCTTTAAGATGACTCTGTTTACAGTCTCAGCCCCTCAAAGAGAAACACGGTTGTAGGGAAGGATTAGCAAGCACTCTCACTAAAAACATATGGAACCGTTCCATTTGTTACTTCTCAAGAGTACTTTTCAAATACAATGGCAAATGAGGAAGTCCATTTTCAATGTAAATTTTAACAGCATTTCCAACTGTTTACAGAAATTGTTTTTTTTTTTCCCATCCAATGTCAATGTGATTTGACATGACGTGGGAAGTATAAACAGCTGACATTCAGAGTAGAGAAATGAAGGGCACTGGTACCAGCGTTTACATGCGACAGTTCCTTGTAAGTATTTATGGAAAAATAATTGTTGAACACACATTTTATGCAATTATTTTTCACTGAGTGCTACAAAGATACAATATACATGACTGGGTTATTGACCTCAACGATCATGAAGGTGGGGATGTATGCTCATCAGTCCACCGTCAAACTGAGCGTGTACCAAAAAGAGCCCTCATCCAGCCCTTGTGATGTTGCCAGTGTATCAGATATCTAGATTAAGACACTGGTTCCAATGGTATAAAGGACCTGTGTTGCATTCAAGTAAAGGATTCTTCTCGTTGTGGAAAACTAGCTTACTATAGAATTCAGATTTACTCAGGCATCTTCCAAAAAACACTAGCTCTATTAGATGTTCTGTGGGGGGTAAAAATGAAATATTTCACAGACAAATGAGTTTGCAAAATGTTGCAGACTGTATTCTTTCTCAGAGTTACAATAGACAGTCCCATGTTAAGTATTCTGAGAAGTCTTACTAGAAAAATAACCATTTTACTTTCTTAAATCTAGTGTTTCTCTACTTCTGTTGATACTCAACCATTTCTTTTTCCTTTATGCATGTAACAGCTATCAACCAAAATGTCACTCAACCATGGCAGACATTTTAGGAGATGCAAAATAATTACTCCATTAAAAAATATGCATATATATATGTGTGTGAGTGTATGTGTTTTTGTCTATATGAATTATATTACATATATACTTTTACAAAGTGATGAATTTATAAATATCACTCCTTCACACATATTTAAGGAAGGAGGGGGCAATAGAAACCTCTATGCTCAGGCGTTTTCCTTTATAAAAATATTAGTATTTTAATATACTCATGAAGATATTAAAGGAAAAATTTAAATTCTGAGATGACAATGAGCTACAAAAGGTAAAAATAAATGCCAACATTCTTCATGTGATCGACTTACCCTTGGAACCAATTTCTGTGGATGAACTTGAGTCATTAGCATGCCTTACTGAAATAAAAAAAAAATCAAAGAAAAAACTCACAAACATAATGGTAGATGCTGATATCAATAATGAATGAAAAGTCATAGTTTTCTCTTAGAAAGATTACAAAATGAGATACAACCATGCTTCACTAGAACATCATCTTTGGGGATATATTGGAAAAAAAATATTATAATGAGTTTAATTTTAAACCACCACAGCTGAATCCAGGTCAAGTGGACACAAATTACAGCTCTGTTGAAGAGAATTGGGGCTGCCAAAAGGTATGCTATAGTGAAGGCCTGGCATAGTGTATCTACACAGAAGATGGAAAAAACCATGAACCAAATCAGACAATGGAATGGTAATGCCAACTTGCGACTCTACCAGAGCCAAATATTCAGTCAGTGAACTGTCAGGGATTATTTTTTGGTTCTTTCTCCCACTAATGACTTTTTCCCATTTGGGAACCCAGACTGGCATCTGCAGAATCAAGTAGGGAAGAGAAGCAACCCACATAACTTTGCCAATTTGGGAAGGACAACAAAGCTTGATGTGATAAAAATTATAATACTCATTCTTTTTATTTTTGACTCTTGTTTTCTCTCACATTTGCAGCCTGCTGGTTACTCAAGATCACAATGCATCAAAGCCTGAGACTTGCTTCAGAAACCCTGGAATATTGCTGTGTATTTCACCCACTGCAAAGGACCAGATCCTGCAGATGTCAAATGAAATATACTTGTACTGTGAATTGAGATTTGATTTTCTGGCTCTGAGAGACAGAGCTACTGTAGGTCTGCAGCTGCAGATGTCTCTTTCATCTGGATGAAGTCTCTAGAGTTGAGCTAAACAATGGCGGAAAATATCAACCCAGCTTTAACTGGCTTCAGCCAGAATGAAATTACAGGCACATTTGTATTCAGCATTCACGATGGAACGATAAATTATTTGGACTTACAACTGTTAACTGTTAGTTTCATTGGCATTTTCTGCACAATAGTCCTCAATCTCGGGAATGCGGCAAAGCAACAGTAATCATTCCGGCTGTCTTTTTCTTCCACATTTGCAAAGTACAGATCTCCCTTTTGGCTCATGTATACTCTTTCATCTTGTTCAATGTGTTCTAATTCTGGAAAGAAACATCTCGTCATTAATAGGGGCAACTGTCCTTTATTGTGCCTCATCCCCCTTCTTCATTTTCCTTTCTTTCCTATTATTTCATTTTGTTTTCTTTTCATGCTTGTTCTTCCTATTCCTTGTAAGTCTCATCTTACAAAAAGAACAATGAGTGAGAAGTAAAAAGCAAACAAACAAACAAAAAACAACCCTCTGGGAGCATGCTTTCAACCATTAACCAAGGAAGCCCCTTGGTGGACAACCAGTCTGTAGATTCCACCTCTCTTTTCCATCTAAGCCTCTACTTCTGTATTGGCTTATCTGAAAACTGGTTCAATTGGTCCAATCAAACAGATCTCCCCAAAAGTTGTGTCTGAGAGAGATATTAATCTGTCTTTCCTGGATGCAGTCTGGAATGTTCCAGGGTGACTGGAGTCTGGAATGTTTGGCTGCAGCCAAGAATAGTTTCTCTCACTTTCTTCCGAGGACTATATAAATATTGTCATTTTTCTCTCGGGACCACAATGAGAAAACATTTAGGGCACATTGTGAAGGCACATGCCAGAAGGACTTTACAAGAAGCTGTAATTTCAACTCGAGTATTAATACAATTTTTTTTTGGCAAATTAAACACAAAGGTTAAGACTAATTTCTCTGTGGGTCACCGTCTATAGTGGTAGAACATTATTAAAATAGAAATCTAACACTAGCAACACAGACCCAAGCATCCTCAACTTTAACATGGATAATATTCCAAAGGTAAGTAAGTTGTTTGGAATATAGAAAGTATTTTCTTCATAGACATACTTTACCATATCAATAGCTTCTACTCTCTCAGATATGATAAAACCAAGAGAAATATTTAGGGGCTTTCTAGTGTTTTCACATATATCCTTAAAAGAATAGTTAAAACTTGGAACACACTATATAGATGGACATAATTTTTTGAAAATCTATTTCATTCCATAATGATAATGTTTTTTCCTTTTTTTCCCCCATGTTGATAATCTTAGATTATTTTTTAATCTTTGTTTCCCTATGTTATTTGACATGATACATGAAATTAAAATCCTATGGATGGTACAGAATGTTACTTACCAATATTCATCCAATAAATGTGTAGAGGTGGAAGGCCTCTGGGAGGGTTGCATGGGAGGACGATTGGATCTCCCTCCTCCACTTCAAGAGGGTCAATTTTTTCTTTTGGGAATTTTGGTACATCTTGTAAAAAAAAAAATCATTTAAGACATTATGTTAAAATTAACTTTTAATGTTATAAGAAATATATTAAAACCTTCTTTTTAAAAAATAGAGTATTTTTAACAAACTCAATGCCCCAAATATTGGTTCTCCTATCTCCCCTGCAGAAGAAAATACTGTTAAGAATCTGGGGTGCAACCTTATATAACTTTAAAAATGCTCCTACATTTCACAAGTGTAGACAACAAATATTTTTGCTACGTGACATCAACTGGCAACAATATGCTTGTGCATATTTCTCTGCACAGAGATACAAGTTGTGAGTCACAGGATTCACTGAGTTTAAATTCTGATAGATATCGTACTTTTTTTCTTCAAACACTGTGATTTATTTTCTAGGCAGGTACATATTCTCTGTCTCTGGCTTTATGGTGAAGCCCTTGAATGTGATGGGCAAATATGCTATTCAAAGTATAACCAAACTAAATTAAAAATTCAAAGACCACGTGGGAAAAATGGTACAAATAACAATGAAAAGACAAACATGACCACTTTAAGTTGCTAAGAGAACCTTCCACTTTGGAATCACTCCCAGAAAATGAAATTTCAAATGAAATGGAACTGATGTAGGAAAGGAGACTTCGCAATAATTTAACATATTGTTTCTTTCCCATGCTGGAGGCACTTTCCTAAAAGAGCAACACAATTACAATGGGAATAAAAGTCACAACTATGCAGAATTGGAAATCCAGCATGAATGTGTGATTATTTTTATGAAATTATTTATAAGGTAGTTTTAAGAATACTCAAAATGTATTCTGCTTGAACACTATATTGATACCTTTAGGTTTTATGAGGGGCTTTGAATGATAGAATTACTCAGGCTGTTATGGAAGATAAGGACCTTAAGGTATTTATAACATTGTTGGCTTGATGGAATTTATCAGGGGGTATTCCATCTCTGTATTTCATTCTTAAATGGTGGTTCACAAAAGATTATCATTATTCTTGGAAGTCTAAAGATATACTCATTTATTATAAAATTCTTCTTGAGAAGCTTTGTGCATTTCCTACGTATTTGTTCTCTTGCCCTCAACCCTGACCCCAACTCCTGAGTGGTTGAAGGAATTTGCTGACCTTTCTCTTATCAGTGCACCAGCTAGTTACAATGAATTGCTTTTTGTCTAAATTCAAGGACCCTTCAAGGCATAGCACTTCAGGGGCAGTGGGCTATATACAGTGCCTTTGCCAATTTGGAAGGCAAGCTTCAATCATGTGACAATCCTCGACTCCCTCTTGGTCAACCCATTGTAGCAGATTTCTCTTGGCAAGGCTGGAAACATGTTTGAAATGTCAACTATCTTGGAATCCTTTTTTTGCTTTGGTAGCATGAAATTTCCACCAAAAGACAGGAAAGCATGTTTGGGACATTCACAATGGTAAGATCTTGTAAATAAAATATCAGTGCCACCTATTTGGTAATGCCTTAGCTTTGACCGAAAGCAAATGCTATACAAATCATTTTGTAGAAAGTATACTTTATGCAAGTAATGTGTAGAAACTTACAAAACTATTATATGCCCAAAGCTCCAAATTCACATCACTTGTTTAGCGTAACTTGCTATAACTGAAGCCCTGTGTTCTTTGGTATTGAAATTAACAGTGCTATCAGATAGCTATTGAATCTGTTTATACTCAGATACAAGGGGCAATAGAGGAAGAGAAACATAGACAATGGAAAGAGCCTGTAATCCTGTTTCATAACAAGCAAACTCTACAATGCTTTACAGGAATACACAGTTCCCTGGGTGACATCTATTGTAAAGTAGCTAATTAATAAGATATATAAAGCTTTAATTGGAGAGCTCCCCTTAGGAGTATTCAGAAAATTCCAATGATTCAAACTGCCAATGAAGCACTAGCATCCATGCATTAATTAAATCTAGATTATAAAATTCTAATTCCAAAGATGTAAATATGTAATTCAACTGGCTTCCAAGGCATCAATAATAAAAATAAAGAAAATAAAATTTATAAGTCTATCAAACACTTTATCACATACCATAAATCTTCACAACAGTTTTTGACCAAAGATGAAATTAATATCAGGAAACAAGGGGAGAATATTTACATATTTAATCATTTAAGGTCTGAGAATAGATAATATAAAAGACATTAATTTGTCAGTATTTTTTTTTATGGTCTTCTTCTTCGACTCTGAAACTATTTAGTAAGTATGAGTCCATGCTAGAAAGTGAACATTTTAATGGCCATAGATAAATGTGGAATTTAATTACTGTAACTCAACAGCAGGCATGAATTTTATCTTAATTCAAATAAAGAAATGACTCCATTTAAAAATAACTCCAACCAATGACTTTGGTTAATTGTATTTCTCTGGTGATAAACATTAGCATTGTTGAGTTTGGACAGATGCGATACTTTTAAAAGTGAATTGTAAACAATCATTTTTCTTTTGTGTAAAGCAACTACATTGCTTTCGCTTGCCAACATATTTTAAAATGAGTTCTCCATCAACAGCAAAAACACAATCACTTAATTATGTTTCACTAACACTGGACTTGACCATGGAATGGCCTTTCTATAAAGAAATCAGAATCTACTTGTACATCAGCATCTACCTAAGCAGAAGTTTAAGAATGTTTGAAAATCCCATAATAACCAAGTCTACATGAAGTCAATTTCCTTTATATATAATGTCCCTACCAGTCTATCTGCATCAGGAAATCAAGCAGTTGATAGCACCCATCTTTGTTTACTGTTCTCCAATAGGCTCGCACAGTTATTATTCAGTGTTGCAGACAAATTTCTAGTAACAACTCCAATGGTACAGTTTCCTAAAAACCCAGCCAGAATCTAGCATGAAGAACTCTTCTAGAAACTAGATAGGTGGACAGCAGTCTTCTTACTGGAACTATCAATATAAAGCAAACCAGCAAGTACAAAATTTCTAGGACCTCTACAAGTTCAGATGGTGACGATGAGCTTTGAAACTCATCACTTCAATTCTTTCAACCTAAGATACTGAAAAAGTAACATCTTTGTACTTGAAATGCAGATGACTTCTAAAAAAATATATTTTGTATTTATAGTATATTATGTATAAACTGGGTTCTGGCCCAGGCACTCAAACTAACTAGCCATGTAGCTTCAGACCAGTATTTTTACCCTTCTGTGCCCCCACTTATTTTTCTCTGGGATCCTAGAGTCCTTTGAAATCGCCTCTCTACTAGACTAGAAGTTTCTTAAGGGCAAGGATATTATAAAATTTAAGTTGTACAGTCTCACCATGCCGACATGCTTAATAATAAAAATAATGAGATAGCATCAGGATAATTTAACTTAATACAAATTGTGCTAACTAAACCACTTAAATGAAAAAGGTACAGGCGACTTAACCACTATGAAGTTATGTAACTAGAGATAATCTTTCTCTTATACTCAAGAAATCACATCAAGTCTTCTTACACTCCTATCTCTCCATGAGTCTGACACTTGACTGCCAAGGTATTTCCAACAAAAAAGTATAACTTATTTCAGCTCATCTAGAGGACATGTTACCTGAATGATCAAAGTGTAGGCAGCACTGTACGGCACCGGGGTTATACACATAAACTAGAGCCAGCTGCTTGGGGCTGATTCCTGGCTTCCTCACTTACTATGTGATCTGACCTGTTACTTAATGTGCTTCCGTTTCCTCACTCAACCTGCAATGACACCTCATTTATTGATTTGTGTCAACGTTTAAATAAACCATTTTATATAAATCAATTAAATAGCATGGGGCACTTGAAAATCACTCAATATATGCTGGCTATTATTCAAGTATTTTCACTTCGTACGGTACACCCTGCCATACTGTATGAAATGAGATGGGCAAAGGGACATAGAACTTTCTTCTGTTGCGCCTTCTGATTTTCTCTATAGCCTACATTGTAACAACTTCTGTAATTTTATGCAAATATTTGCAATTAGCTTTTACAGAGGTAGGGAGGGGGCCAGAGGGAAGAAACAGTATGTATTTCATGTAGAACCTATGGTTTAAAGATACTCCTCCCCATTACTGGGCAAACCTTCCTATGGCCATAGAACTTTATCTATCTTGACTTACCTCTCTATTTACAGGACTGGACGGTGAGCTTTTTGAGTTTCTTACATTTCCATTGAATGTGTTTGGCGAATTGCTTACAGTCTGACATCATTATCATGAATGCATGCCACTGAGCTCACATGCTGTATCAACCCTAAGTCTAGTTTCCATCTGTAGAGAAATTTAATTGATTCCCATTTCCTATAGAGTACCCCATTAATCCATTTAGGACTACAGAGAAATAACACTGCCTTTCAGTCTATGAGCTCGTAATGAATTCACACTAAGGAAGGACACCCAAACCAGCCCATTTCATTCTAGTCATTCACACAATCTGATAGATGAGAGGAAAATCCTTGATCTTAATTAAAACCTGTAAAACTCAAAGTTGAACTCTCAACTTAACAAATTGATCTTCTTTAGTTGGTTTGCATACATCAGTAAAAGAAATTAGCATATGCTACCAGACCCTGCTTTTGCTACCCTACCCCTCCCAAATCTGAGCAGTAAATAGCCAAAGTATGTCTTAAGGGAATTGTCCTGAGGAATCTGAGGAAGCTATACAAATGTAGAACCCAGCAGACCAGAAATTCTAATTGGTTTCCATTAAAACAGTATATAGTGGATTGCATCTTTAAGCCTGCCATTTCCTAGATTATTTTAATAGTGTGTGGAAATTGCTTTAGTACCCTTATTCATTCTTTTATTCTTCAGCCTATGAAACAATAAATCAGAAACTGATAATATGCATTCAAGCAGCATCTGGAAGCATGCAAAGGAAGAACAGCATAGCATGACATCTTTACCATTTTTAAGCATCCCAGTTAGTACACATGACAACCAAAAGACTCCCAAATAGTATATAACTAAATGCTTCAAAAACTCCAGAGAATTTACATGTGGATTTCCTAAGAGCACTATTTGTAAGAGCCAAAATTTGGAAACAATCCAAATGGATATCAACTGGTGAAGGGATAAACAAATAGTGGTACATCCATACAATGTAATGTTATTTAGCCATAAGAAGGAGCAAACTACTAATATATGCTAAAATGTGAATAAATCACAAAACACGCTAGGTGGAAGGAACTAGATGGAAAAAATCATGTATGGTATGATTCCATTTATATGAAATGTTCAGAAAAAAAATTACTGAGGCAGAAAGCAGATTAGTGACTGCCTAGAGCTAGGGGTAGGAAGAGAGAGTATCTACAAATGGGCATAAGGAATCTTTGGGGAATGATGAAAATGTTCTAGTACTAGATTATGATAATGATTGTACTAAAATTTTATTTTAAAAACTCACTGATTTTACATTCAAAACTGATAAAATTTGTGGTATATAAATGATGCCTCAAAAAGTTGTTTTAAAAAATCAGAAAGTGGGAGCACCTGGGTGGCTCAGTTGGTTAAGCATCTGCTTTCGGCTTGGGTCATGATTTCAGGGTCCTGGGATTAGGCCCCACATCCGGCTCCCTGCTCAGCGGGGAGTTTGCTTCTCCCTCTCCCTCTGCTGCTCCCCATGCTTGTGCTCTCTTGCTCACACACACACTCTCTCTCAAATAAATAAATAAAATCTTTGAAAAAAATCAGAAAGGGGGTGCCTGGGTGGCTCAGTTGGTTAGGCATCTGTCTTTGGCTCAGGTCATGATCTCAGGGTCCTGGTATCAAGCCCCCCTTGGGCTCCCTGCTCAGCAGGGAGTCTGCTTCTCCCTCTCCCTCTGCCCTTCCCCTCCTCTGTCTCTCTCTTTCTCAAATAAATAAATACAATCTTTAAAAAAATAAAAATAAATTTTAAAAAATCAGAAAGAAGAATCACTAGAGGCTGAGACAGAGGAGGGATGCTAACTGGAAAAGGCTGATCTGTGCTCTGAATGACAGGCAGTACTGAACAGCCCAAATGGAATCATTTATATCATTTTAACTGCGCTGGTGGTTGTCAAAATGAAGGCTAGAAAGAACCTTACCTTCTCCCCAAACTCACTCACCACATTCATAGGATAGAAATTTCTTGAGGACAGTCTTTGTTTGTTCACTGCTATCTCTCAAATTCCTAGAAAAGTGACTGGCACATGAGGGGAGCTTAATAAAGATTTGTTGAATAATTCACTGACTAACTCTCCAAGCCATATTGTGGAAAATCCATTTAGTTAAATGATTTTTTCCATGTTTGAAAACAGTGCGTTGTGTTTGGTTGGTTGGTTTTTCTTTTACTCTTTCATTCCCTAGCAAACTCAACTGCAGTGTTACTGAAAGCAGAAAACTTAACATTGGGTATAAAGGTTTCTGTTTGTAGAAAGTAATAACGGGATTTTCAGTTATTTTCCTCATGTGAAAACTTAGGTAGCTAAAGCCTTTAAGGTTAGTCTAATGAAAACTTTAAGAAATCAGATGAAACTCTAAAATTTGAATCACAATGTTTCTATCGATATAGTTATAGAATTGATTCTCTACAGCTTAAGAAAAGAATCAATTGATAAAGGTTGCAGGAAGCTTTAAATGGTCTCTGATTTATAAACCCCTAGGAATTGGGGTAGCGGTCCTATTCAACATAGAAATGATTGTAGAACGCTGTTAGACAATGAAGTAATTTCAGGAGAGACTGGAAATGATGCATAAGAAACCTAATTTATTTTGCTCTTTTCAACAGCAGCAGAAAAACAGGGTAATTACCCACTACATGGCTCACATGCGACTCTCATCTCTTCATTGCAATGCTAGCAGATTCAGGCCAGAATTATCCTCACATTGTTCACCCCTTCACTTGGTCTGCTTAGATAATGAGAGAAAATATTTTTTAAAACCCTTTAATTGCTGAATCTTATACTAACATGTACCATTTGCTTCTCTGCAATAGATCTAGCTACTGCCTTTTCCTTTGTGTCTCCATGGCAACCATCAGAGTTCAGGTTAGGGATCACGCTAATGCCTTGCCTCCTACAACAGATTTTTAATACCTCTCTCTTGCACACGTATCTTATTTCAGTTATTTCAGGTAATTAGATAGGTAGATTATATGGTTATAGTTAGACTACAATATGTAGTTTTATAATATAAACTATAATATGACTACAGTTATATACCTAGAGACAATGTATCTGTCTAGTTTTATGACCACGACCACAAATATCATTGTAATACTTTCTGATCCAGAATTCATGAACATCTCCTATTGAATGTCACTTCAAACCTAAACTCCTGAGGCCAGTTTTCAAGTTTACCGTCAGTACTTTGTCCATTACTATGCTATCATATCTTACTTAATAACCCAGTACATCTAATTCAGACAAATAAGCATGCTATTGATTAACTATGCATATACAAAAATGCCATTTATATAGAAAAAAAATGAAACAAAGAAATACAACACTCTTTTATCCACCACCCATCATACAAAAAATACCTTTACCTTCCTGTCTGCTGCAGAATCCATCCCCTCCCCCATTCCCTTTGAGGTATCTATTATCCTGAGTCTTTTTTTCATCATTCTCTTGCTTTTCATTACAATTTTACCACATACAACCATACCCCTAAACAATATTTTATCTTTACATATTTTGAATTTATATTAATAAAATCATATTGTATGTATTCTTCCAAGATTCGCTTTTATTGTGCAACATATTCCTAAGATTCATCAATTTTCACTGCTGAGTAGTATTTTTTGTATGACTATACCACAATAGATTTATTCATTCTTATCATCAGTAGACTCATGTTTTTTCCAATGTATTTTTAATTCAAGCAATGGTACCACAAATAGGCCCAATGGACATGGATGACATTCACATGTGTGACGAAGGAAATGGAATAGCGAGGTTACAGGTGAGAGCATCTTCAATTAAGGAGTCAATGACAAGTATTTTCCACAGACCAGGTAGAAAAGTATACCTGCAACAGTGGTAGATACATATTATAGTAGCTGCCTGTTCCCACCTAAAATTGTTACTCTCAGACTTCGTAATATTTCCCAATTCTGTGGGAACAAATGCTTTTATTATTTGGGTTATGGTTAATCTATTTCTGATTACTAACGATGTTGAGCACATTCTCATTGGCCATTCCAGTCTGAGGTACAAGTCTATGTCTTTTGCCACTTCACTTCTTTTTCCTTATAAAATTATTTTTTATAATTTTCTTTTAAAATTATTTATAAATACATAACATTATTTTTAGTTATAGTCATTGGCAATGATTTTTTTTCCCCGGGTTGTGGCTTATCATTTCACTTTCTTCCTGAGGTCTTCTGATTTTAAAAAGGGGTTCTAAAAATCAAATGTAGTCAAATAATCCTTAGTGATTTCCTTAACGGAACTTCAATGCGTCTTATTTAAGAAAACTTCCCTACCCTAAAATCATAAATACACTCTCCGAATCATTTTTTTAATTTTTAAAAATATTTTTTTCCCTTTCGAAGTTTAGGCTTTAATCTACCTGGAATGGATTTTTTATATAACGTGAGGTAAGACTCCAAATAAATGTATCTCTACATGGACAATCAGTCGTTCCACCCCATTAAGTTAGGAGGGAAGGAAGGAGTGGAGGAAGGAAGGGAGGAAGGAAGGAAGGAAGGAAGGAAGGAAGGAAGGAAGGTGAGGGAGGGAGGGAGGGAAGGAAGGAATCCACGCTAGTGTTTTCATAGTGCTTTCACATGTACAAGGGTTTGTTTCTGGGTTCTCTATGCTGTTCCATCTATCTAATCCCATTCACAGCCATACTGGCTTAATCACTAAAGTTTTACATTGAGCCTTGTTATCAAATAAGGCCAAGTCCTTTTGACTTGTTCTTATTCTTCAAGAGTTTCTACCAAATTCTGCCCTTTGCTCCTCAAATATATTGTGAATCACCTGGTCACATTCCACAAACATGTCAAAACCAAACTAGAGATTTGGATTTCAATTATTCTATATATCAAGTCATGGAGAGTTGACATTTTAGCTTTACTGAGTCTTCAAATCCATGAAAAAGGTATATTTTTTCTATGTATCTAGATCTTTTAAAAATATTTTTCAATAATTGTGCATACTTTTCAACTATAAAGGTTTCACACCCCCTTGTTGGATTTATTTTTTTTTTAGATATTTTATTTATTTATTTGAGAGAGAGAGAGAGCAAGAGAGAGAGCATGAGCAGGGGGGTAGGGGCAGAGGGAGAAGCAGACTCCCTGCTTATCAGGGAAGCCCGATGCCAATGCGGGGCTCCATCTCAGGACTCTGAGATCATGACCTGAGCCGAAGGCAGACACTTAACGACTGAGCCACCCAGGCACCCCTGCTTGTTGGATTTATGTTCTGCTTCTGTATTATTTTATCCCTTCAATCTCTTTTGAGTTTATTATGTTACCTTAAATTAGCTCATGCATTTTCATCTTAAAATTATGCTACCTAAAAAGCTTAGATTATTAATTTCCATATCTTCTTATTTTCTAATGTATGTTTTCTAAGATGAAAAAATCCCTCTAAATAATGCTTTAGCTAAAGCATGCTTTGTTATGTAGAATTTCTACTACTGTCACTTCAAACTATGTTCTATTTTCTTTTGCCATTTCCTATTTGACCTATGAGTTACTTAGACTTCCATTTATTAATTTTCAAAGATATAAGACTTCTCTAATTTTGTTTTTATTATTGATTTCTAACTTAATTGCATTTTGGTCATATTTACTTCATAGCTAATATGTCATCAAATTTTGAAAAAAATGCATTCTGCAGTTTTAGGTACAATGTTCTCTATGTGTTCATTAGATGGACCTTATATTTGGGTTCTTTAAATCTTCCACAGGCTTACTGATGTTTTCTCTGCTTGAGCTACCGAAAAATAAAATACATATGTTAATATCTCTCATTATTATGATAGATGTGCCCATTTCCAATTGTAATCTATGTTTGTTTCATATATTTTAACATTATATATGCCTAGTGAATTAATCTTCAGGAAGCCTTTTAAAAATAAATTCTGTTTTGACTGATAATTCAGCCATTCCTACTTTGTTTTGAATAGCATTTATCTGGAACATTTTTTCTATTTTTTAGTTTCAGCAATTCTGTACCCTTATGACTTAGATGTGTTATGCAGTAAACAATTTTTATCTTTCTTAAAAACAACAACAACAACAAAAAACTTGAAGCATTTAATCTATTTACTTTCATCTTCAATTAATCATATATTTGGATTTATTTGCGTAGTTTTTTCTTTTTCACATATTTCTTACCTTTTTCTTTTTCTCCCTCAAACATAGGCTCTTAATCATTCATATTTTACTCTATACTTTTAATGTAATTGCTTTATAAATCTTAAGATCCATACTTTACTTGTAAGACTCTAAATCTGATTTATCTTCTCTCCTCTAGAATTATACAAGGACTTTAGAATAATTTAAATCCAGTCGCCTGTCCCAATTTTTAGGATAAGGCACACATGTTTTTCAGTATTTGTTTTTCTGAGGTTTGTATACATTCTCACCCGCCCCCTCTGCCCCCAGGATAAAGTGTCCACATCCTGGAAGGTCTATGACTCTGAAACTCTTCAGTATCTACAAGTCTGCAAGAAGAAATTGCCAAATGGAAGCTGTCGAAAGTTTTCTACATAAGAATTTACTTTGCAAAGATTTCAGTTAGAACCATATAATGTTGGATACCTTAAGATTAGGGAAAACAAGAGACCAAAAGTGGAAGCTGGTCACCAGTGATCCCATGCTGCACAGGCAAAAATATGGTAATGAGGAAGTCACTTAATCTTCATCATAGTTATTGATAAGTATCACCCTTAACAGTAAAGGAGTTTACAGTTTTCCATGATTATTATTTATGGAAAACATTAATATATACTGATTGCTCGTTCTCCTCCCCTAATGGGCACTCATATTACTGAAGTTAAGTAGGGCTATGGGATCTGCCATAGCCCTAACAAACTACGAGAAGTTGCCTGCACAATTTCTTGTTGGAAGTAATTTTTCATGCTCTCTGCCCCAGACTCTTTGACCAAAGTGGCATTAAGTTTTCACATGGTACAGCCACAGGATGATGCCATCTCTATCAGCCTGGACCTCCAAGAGGCTTCATGGAGAACAAATGCCCTGAAGAGCTACAAGGCCCACAGCCAACTGCATAATCAGGGAATAAACACAGGGGCCTGGAGAGTACTTGTTACTGCAGTATCATTAAGCCACATCCAACCAATGTATTTAACTTAATTTTCATCCTATGAGGCAAAGCAGACACTATTTTTTCCCCCATGTTAGATATAAGAATACTGAAACACAGCAAATTTATATTGCTTTCAAAGATCATCCACTTTTGGGGCCCCCGGGTGGCTCAGTTCAGTGTCCAACTCTTGGTTTTGGCTCAGGTCATAATCTCAGTGTCATGAGATGGAACCCCAAGTTGGGCTCCACACTCAGTGTGGAGTCTGCTTGAGATTCTCTCCCTCTGCCCCTCTCCCCACTCGTTCTTGCTCCCTCTCTCTCTCTAAAACAAATAAATAAATCTTAAAAAAAAAAAAAAGATCATCCACTTTTAAGTATCAAGACCTAGAGGATAGTTTCACTTATAAATGAAATATAGGTTTCATTGGGGGGTGGGAGTATGGGGTAACTGGGTGATGGGCATTAAGGAGGGCACGTGATGTAATGAGCCCTGGGTATTATATAAGACTGATGAATTACTGAACTCTACCTCTGAAACTAATAATACACTATATGTTAATCAATTGGATTTAAATTAACAAAAGGAAAAAAGAAATACAAGGCATATATAAGCTGGTAATTAAATTAAGAATGTGTCATTATTTTACTCAACACTAAAACATTTGTAAAGTGAAATCTCCATTGTAACACTTACTTGGAACTATAAATTCTATTTCTTCTGACATAGCAACTCCCAGTTTATTAGAAGCAAAGCAGCGGTATTTCCCTTGAAAGTGAGATATGTGCCCCTCATTTGGGATCTTAAAGGTTCCTGAGTTGTTGGATACAATGATCCGAGAGTCAGAGAGATCAAAAGGCTTGTCATCCTTAGTCCACATAAATCTGTAAGATAAAACTAGAGTGAACAATCCTGAAAAGTCAAAACATACTTCCTAATTTTAAAGTGGTAATAAACAAATGCACAGATATGACAAAAGGAAAACATTTTATGGTAAAAAAAATATTTTTAATGGACTATATAACAGAATACAAAAAAAGTCTCAGAAGAGTCTGAGAAATCTTATAAGTTGCTATAGACTGAATGTTTATGTCTCCCCCAAATTCATATGTTGAAGCCTAATCCCTAATGTAGAAGTGTCTGGAGGTAGAGGATGGGGGAGGTGATCAGGTCATGAGGGTGGAGTTCTCATGAATAGGATTTGCATCCTTATGAAGGAGGCCCCAGAGAGCATTTTTGCTCTCTTCTGCCATGTGAAGTTACAGCAAGAAAACAGCTGTCTATGAACCAGAAAGCAGGTCCTCATCAGACACCAAATCAGTGAAGGCCTTGATCTTGGTCTGCCTAGCCTCCAGAACCATGTGACAAATGTACATTTGTTGTTTACAGCACCCAGTCTGTGGCATTTTTATTATAGCACGCTGAAGTAAGACCAAGCCATAAAAAAACTCTAACAACTGAGAAAACAGAAATTCAAGATAGGTTTTGTTCTGTTCTTTTTAAAGTTATTTTTTAATTTTTTCAATTAGAAAGGTATTTTACTAATACTTGAAGACTACTAAATCTAAAAACATATAAAATGGCATCACGTGTGTGTGTGAAGCGCTCACTCAAAATTTAAAAAAACAAACAAGTACTATTGAATGTGGTCACATTTCCTATCTAGATTTTTAGACATATTAGTAACATATTTGAGACCACAAAAAATATAAAATTTTGCAAACTAAGTTTTTCCAATTATTACAATGCTACTAAAGCCAGTTTCTATGACAACTTTATCTTCTGTCATATGATTACTATTTAAGTTACTTAATGATTTGCATTTTTCCCCTCTTACAAACAAATTGTGGTAAACAACCTTAACATAATTTATTTTTTGGCACTTATCCAAATATTTCATTAGACCAATCTCTTCAAAGTAAGAATGATAGACCAATAACAAGAAAATTTTTATAGAAACTGTTGATAAATGTTGCAGAATTGTATTCCAGAAAAAAATATACATAGTTAAATTCCCACCCCAGTGTGTAGTTTCTGTGGATGAGGCTATAAAAAGCTTTTTAAAAAAATCTTATCAATCTCATAATGAATTCCCAATTTGATTTTATTCAGTATTTCATATATGAATTATCCATGCAAATTGTGGAATGTTTCAGGACACCATTTTCTTACACTAAACTAACTTTATTCTTTCACCAGGAATAACAAACCTTCATGGGACACATATTTTTGTTAGGAGCAGGCCTGCCTTCTCCCCCAACCCCAGTTCTTTTACATCTTCTCTCTCTGTTTTATGTTTTATTGGCTTTACTTACAAAGAACACAAAGAATCTATTCTTTTAAATTCCACTATGTTGAATGGGATCACTTCACCTATACAGAATTAAACATTTCCACTTGGAAATGTGTTACGTCTTTTCATTCATTCAAATCTTCTTTCCTGATCCTAGGTAGAATTTTATAGACACTGCCCCCAATTTAAATCCCACATAGTTCTTGTTACGTAGTATTTGATATTGTTTTTGTTGATGTTATTACCACTAACGGTTAAGACTGCTGGATTTTTTTCCTTTTGCTATTGTGATGGGATATTTTTTCCTTCTTGTTTCCCAATTATTTTCTAACTGCCTTGTATGGACATCAATTAAGCTTTTTAAAATTTATTTTTAATTTTTAAATCATTTTATAATTGACCACTTCAGTGTAACCCTTTGTATTTATAAAAGCTTGTTTTTGTCCAGCAAATAGATAGAATAACAAATTATATAATAATAACAATAATAATATTAATCATATTGTCTCATATGTATAGATTTTATTTTTTTGCATAATTATATTAGACATGGCTCTAGGAAAATAAGTAATAATGATACCAAACATTCTATTTTTATTTCTGAATTTATTGTAAATGCTAGTAGTATTTCATAATTAAATTCATACTGGTTATAGACATAATAGATAAATTTGATCATTAATCATCTCTGGTGATTGTAGGGTTTTATCTTTTGATACAATAATTCAGTTCATTACTATTAATATATATCATAATACTGATTGATCCATATTGATCCAGCCACAATGACTGACTAAATTCTTCTTCATATAATTCTATCCATATTTACATATACTAATTGAATATATTCCATTTGGTAAAATATAGATAATAATGATAATTTAACATGTCAATGATTAAGAATGATTTTTAAAACATCAACTTTTCAGGCAATAATAATGTTAGTCACAATACAATTTCAAATAATTAATTTTCCTTAAATATGTATCTTTAGTAGATATAAATGAATTAAGCAAATCAGTACAAGTATGTAGCTTTGTTGCCCATCTTCAAATCACCTACATTAAAATCTAGAATTCTCTCTACAATTTTTCCTTCCTCATTCCCAACACACACACACATTTCTTTCTCCCTTCCAAAGTATAGGAGGTATTTTGAAAAAACTTCATCACTGATTATGGTCACCTACAGTAACAATTATTTAATTAAGAAAACACTAGATAACAATATACCATGCAGATAGCATTCAGGATGACTAAATATTTCTATGATAACTTAAAAAATATCAAGTAACAACCTACTCGCTGAATAAGATATGTGTCACTTTAAAAAAAAGATATGTGTTACATTTAAAGACATGCAATAATAATTATATATAGAATGTCATTTATCAATATATTAACTTTCAGCTTAACAAATGCTACCTTTAGAATAAAGGATCTTCTGGGCTTTGACTACCTTGTTCACTTGTAAGGAATTACTGAATATTTCCATGGTGCCAAAACCTATGCTAAGTATTTAACATAAGGCAATTTATTTATGGTAAAAATAATTTCAACTTCCAGGAGAACATATGTAAAATAACCAAACTTTATTTTCATAAAAATAGCTATTATTCTTTTGGCAACTCTTATCTTTAATCATATATAGATTTATAGTCCAACAACCTTATAATGGTCAGAGTACAAAGAAATTAAAAAAAAAAAAGATTATATACATATAAACAATTACTTCATTTGCAAGAATACTCACGTTGGTTCTGGATTTCCTTTAGCTTCACATTCAATTTGAAAATATTCATCAAAGGGAAAGGCAACTTGCACTTTTGACTGTTTTATGATTGTTGGAACCTGTTGAACTAAATATCAAAATATGTATTTAAAGAACGTGGTCCTCAAATACTAGGTCAGGTGAATTTAGCTATAACAGAAACACTTGAAACATGCTTTCTATATTGATAAGTAAGAGAACTATAAAAAAAAGTGAAAATTACAGAACAAATCTGACTTCCTCTTTGAAAAATATATTTTATTAATTGTTTTAGGTTTGCCCTTAGGTCATTTTTTTTTTTTTTTAATTCCAGTGTAGTCAACACAGTATGATATTAGTTTCAGGTGTACAATACAGTGATTCAACAATTGTATGCATTACTCAGTGTTCATCGTGATAAGTATACTCTTAATCCCCTTCATCTATCTTACCCATCCCCTCACCCACTGCCCATCTGGTAACCATCCGTTTGTTCTCTATGGTTAAGAGTCTGTTTTTTGGTCTGTTTCTTTTTTCCTTGTTTGTTTGTTTTCCTTCTTAAATTCCACATATGAGTGAAATCATATGGCATTTGTTTTTCTCTGACTGACTTCTTTCACTTAGCCTATATCCTCTAGATTCATCCATGTCACTGCAAATGGCAAGGTTTCATTCTTTTTTTGGCTGAATAATATTCCGTTGTATATATATACCTCTTCTTCATTCACCTATCAATGGACACTTGGGGGGCTTCCATAATCTGGCTACTTAAATAATGCTGCAATAAACACAGGGGTGCATATATCTTTGCAAATTAGTGTTTTTGTATTCTTTGGGTAAATACCCAATAGTGGAGTTGCTGGATGATATGGTAATTCTATTTTTAACTTTTTTGAGGTATCTCCATACTGTTTTCCACAGCAGCTGCACAAGGTTGCATTCCCACCAACAGTGTATGAGCGTTCTTTTTTCTCCACATCAAACACTTGTTGTTTCTTGTATTTTGGAGTTTAGCCATTCTGACAGGTATGAGGTGATATCTCATTGTGGTTTTAATTTGCTGATGATTAATGATGTTGAGCATCTTTTCATGTGTCTGTTGGCCATCTGTAAGTCTTTGGAGAAATGTCTGTTCATGTCTTCTGCCCATTTTTAATTGGAGTATGAAAAATGTACTTAATTTTAAAGAATATACTTCACTGATAACATTTCATTTCATGTTACCAAAGGTGTTCATTTTATTTAAACCTAGAATAGAGGAACCACTTAGAGCAGAATAAAAATTGCCATATCATTACAACTTTAAAATCTCTATTTTTAAATTATTGACATTTAGTCTGTTGATGTGTGTATATAAATTTTTATTTAGTTCAGTCATTTTTAACAGTTTTTTTAAATTTATAGTTTTCTAAGACATTATAATTAATTTACCAATTTTACATTATTTACTCCCATTGTTTTGTGAACACTTCTTGGATAATTTTCTTCTTATTGGACATTTGATTTTTTTCATTTTTGTCTTTCCAGGTAACATGTACTTCCATAGCCATATAAATTTTTCAAGCATGTAAGTTTTTCCTTTATTGAATTAGTGACTTATGATAAATTTCCAGGTATAGACACAAATAGTATTTACTCTGGATAAATGATGATATCATTTCACAAGAGGATATTTACTATAAACAACATATGAATATAGCAGTTTCCAACATCCTTGCCACAAATGAACACCGACATTTAAAAATGATAAAAAATATTTTGCTAATTATTACAAAGGAAATTATAATATCCTCATTCTATTTTTTTTCTATTTTTATTTCTACTTATTGCTTTTATTAATAAACGTTTTTCCCTAAACTTGTTTATTATTTGTCATTCCCCATTTATAAATTATCCTTTCACTATTGTTGGGGGCTTGGGGTTAGTTTTCTTCCCCTTAGAATTTAACACTAACAATCAGCAATAAAAATAAATAATGGTATTTTTAAATGTATTCTACATATTCAAATATCTCCTCATCTTGTGATAAACTTTTTTAGTGTCTCTCAAGTTAAATAACGTTCAAGACAAACTTAAAAAGTAGGTGGATGACTTTGTCTCTCACCAAGTGAAGCAGCTGGATGGCATTAGAGAATTGTGTTTATAAAATAAGTGTACTAATTCTGAAGATACAAACATGGGTTAGGTTTTGAAATGGGACACAGATAATAGGTAAAGATCTACTGTCAGTGAGCACTCAACAGTTTTCAAATTGATACATTACCACTTTATTATCATTCTTACAACCTCTAGTAAGGAAAGGGACAGCACTGAATTCATAAGGAAGTGTAAGCGATTCAGCAGCAGGAACCTGATTTCAGCAAATATGTTTTGAGAAAAGCAATTCGCAGAAAGGCACTGATCTGATTTAGGTAAGTAATATTCTGCAGTGGAGTTACAAATAGGGCCCTAAATCCAGTTACAAACCCAGGCCCTGAACCACTCTATTTTCTCATTTGTAAGGTTAGGAATTCAGGATAAATAAATTGTTCTTAGACTTTTTGGTCTCGGGATCTCTTTACATTCTTAAAAATTATAGGAAGTCCCAAGGGGCTTTTGTTCATTTGGTTTATATCTAACAATATTTTACCATATTAGAAATTAAAGCTGAGAAATCTTTTAAAAATTTATTTATTAATCCATCTTAAATAATCTTGTATGTTAAAATAAATACCTATTTTATCAAGAAAATGAAATACAAAGAGAACAGTGGCATTGTTTTCACATTATCACAAATCCCTTTAATATCTTCATAGAAAGCAGCTGGATTCTCACATCTACTTCTACATTCAATCTGTCACAAAAGTTGTTCTGCTTAAATATATGAAGAAAATCCAGCTCTACATAGATACGTACTTGAAAAAGGGTGAGGTATTTTATCATCCTCTCTGATGATTGTGAACATTCTTCTTAAATAGTACACCAAAACTCAACAAGTGGAGTTTCTTAAACATTTTACTACAATATGGAATCTGAAATCATATCAATGAACTTTTCATATTCTATTATAATAACATGTTTTACCCATGAGTTTTTTTTTTTTTAAGATTTTATTTTTTTAAGTAATCTTTATGCCCAATGTGGGGTTCAAACTCACAACCCTGAGATCAAGAGTTGCTTGCTCCACCAACTGAGCCAGCTAGGTGCCCCATCCATGGCTTCTTTTTAACCATGTAGAATTTTGTAACATTATGCAATAACCATTCAGAAAAAAAAAAAATACTGTTTCATGGACCCTGAGAGATCCATGGGTCACATTTTAAGCATTGATGGCCAGCCTAGAATAAAAACTCAAAGCTATTTCCAATTCTAAAATTTTTTTTTGATTTAATGAATCTGTCAATTGAGTTTTACTAGTTTAGGTACATGAGCCCAAGTTCAGTCTTTATCCATTGGCTATTCATAAACATTTTAACAACATGCAAAAAACATTCATACCTTCATGGACATTTACCTTGTTTCTGATTGCTACTGCTTCTAAGTAGAACAAGTCTTGAGCTTATTGTAAATTCACATTATTTAAATTTTATTACAGTTATAAAAGGTGAGGGATGATGCACAATAGCAACAGTCCCTAAGATATCAGCTAATAACTTGTGAACAACTTGTTTATTAGAACATTATTCTTCCTTAAATTTGCTAAGGTTGTAAAGTCTCAGCAATAACTAATTACTCAGGGAATGAAACTAATAACCTTTGAGTGTTTATAAGAATATATATTCTACATTATAAATCCTTTCCTCCATAATTAGGCCAAATACAGAGACACCAGGCTCGTTGACATTCAAATTGGATACCTGCCTTAGTTGCATTTGCTAGTGAGTGCTCTAGAGTACTGAAATAAATGGATAATATTCAGTTATTCTGAAAACATGTCATTAATATTTTATAACAATTGTTGTCTAAGGACATTTACAGAATGAAAATGCGTAAGTAATTGAGATAACCAGAATAAAAAATGTGTGCTATGGATTAATATAAACTTTCAAATTCTTTACCACTGATGAACTAAATGAGAAAAGAGGAAAAGAAAATGTATATTCCAAGAGAATATGGTCAGGAATCTGAACAGGAATCCCATTGCCTCTTTGTTTCTACTGGGGAAAAGATGTAAGATTATTAACCTCTTTCCCACAAGGATCACCAAGAACTTTGCTCTTAATCTGGTGCTGCACACTCAAACCAAAAGAATGTACTAAAGATGAATAATTTCCAGTTCTTGACCTGAATATCTACAATTAGGCTGATATATTTTGTGTGTAGGCTAAGAGATTTCAGCTTGATTTAAAGAGAACTTTAAATCTGTACCTCTACAGGACGGGTAGTTGGAATTCCTTAAGAAGAAAGAATATTCAAAGAGAGACTCCACCATCTGTCAAGGACAATGGAGAAGGAACTCTCACTTAGGGGTGAATTAAAAGGGCAGGGCTGCCCAAAGTGTATGATGTGAAACTCCTATGTGAAGTAACTTAAGGTAGCCATCAGAAAAATGGTTCAAAAACACATTATATAGGGGTGCGTGGGTGGCTCAGTCATTAAGCGTCTGCCTTCGGCTCAGGTCATGATCCCAGGGTGCTGGGATCGAGCCCTGCATCGGGCTCCCTGCTCGGCGGGAAGCCTGCTTCTCCCTCTCCCACTCCCCCTGCTTGTGTTCCCTCTCTAGCTGTGTCTCCCTCTGTCAAATAAATAAATAAAATCTTCAAAAAAAAAAAAAAAAGAAACACATTATATAGTCAGAGACTAACTTCCTTTTCTATTCACATTCAGATTAAGTACTTCAGAAGAAAAGTTTCAGTTCAGAGTTAGCAAGTCTCTTAATGTTTATTCAACTTGCTGAGCTCAAGTCTAATTGTCTAGAGCTTAGATTTTGTGCAAAGGTAATTTCCAAGGCTAAGATTCAAATAAACAAGCACTGCCTCTTGCATTATAAATCTCCAAATTACATATGGAAAAGACAGGAAGAGGGGCAACTGGGTGGCTCAGTTGTTAAGCATCTGCCTTTGGCTCAGGTCATGATCCCGGGGTCCTGGGATGGAGCCCAGCTGGGCTCCCTGCTCAGCAGGGAGCCTGCTTCTCCCTCTACCTCCCTGCTCCTCCCCCTGCTTGTGCTCTCTGTCAAATAAATAAATAAAATTTCTAAAAAAAAAAAAAAAAGAGGAGGGATAATACAGGAAGCATATGGATAAAAATATCTAAATAACCTCTCAAGGGTCTTTTATATCCCCTGTCCTTATAACACAAGGCAAATTCCCCAGATCTCTGTTACATAGCTGATACAGTATTACATAAAGTGTTTGTAAATGTATTATTTTTTGTGTGTTATTTCTTATGTATGTCAAGATATATATTTCCATAAAACCAATGACTAACCTGTGGATATGAATTCACAGCACAGAATGCTCTAGATTTTCAGAGTCGATATCATCTTATATTTTTAGTTGTATAATAATGGCTTTTTAATATTTTCTTAATTCATTGTTTTCATTCTTAAATATACAATCATTTTGAAAAAAAAGGTACAAAATGGGGCGCCTGGGTGGCTCAGTTGGTTGGGCGACTGCCTTCGGCTTAGGTCATGGTCCCGGAGTCCTGGGATCGAGTCCCGCATCGGGCTCCCGGCTCGGCGGGGAGCCTGCTTCTCCCTCTGACCCTCTCCCCTCTCATGCTGTTTCTCTCTCTCTCTCTCTCAAATAAATAAATAAATAAATAATCTTAAAAAAAAAAAGGTACAAAATGTATTCCTTTCCTTTTTATCATAATTGGTTGAATACCATTAATTTCTGAATCACAACACTCCCTCAAATAAACTAATGAAGTATATAAAAGTAACAACCATTGGTAATATTGAAGAATATCTTATATGGCAAAACACCTGATCTATAGGTCATATTTCTTGTTATGTGCCAAGTTTTATAAGAAGGCAAAAAGCCTGAGCTGCAAAATAATTAGAGCAAGCAGCCAAATCCAAGACATCCAATTTTTTAAAAAGGGAATGATGCATTCTGATGACAGACTGCTGGAAAATAAACAGAAATATGGTAGAATTTCCTCAACCTACAAGTATTCTACTTAAAAATGAAAATGCAAATACGAAATTCCATGAAGTAGGTATTGAATGCTGTCATTTTACCTGAAAGTGGTATTTCCATGGCTGTAGAGAATTTTAACAGGAAACAAATTAGAGATACAATTAATCCTCTTCCACCTAACAGCATCTCCATTGCTCTTCAGGATGGAGGCAACTCAGGAAGAATGAAAATCGTAATGCGTCCTTTTACTTTTGGTTTAAAGCTGAAAAGAATGTAGTTCACCTGGGAATTCAAAAAAACAAACAAAATGACATATATTTTAAGTTCATATACTCTGAAATGACAACATAATTTTTTAAAAGATATTATTTATTTGAGAGAGAGAGAGCATGAGCAGAGGTGGTGGAGGGGAGTGGGGGGAGAGTAGCAGAAGCAGACTACCCACTAAGCAGGGAGGAGGACCAGGGCTCCATCCCAGGACCCTGAGATCATGACCTGAGCTGAAGGCAGACACTTAACCTACCGAGACACCCAGGAACCCCTGACAACAAAATTTAAATAAATGTTTCCATTGCAATAATTTTCCACTTGATGAAACACTTTACTAGTAACTCTACATAAATATAATTAATCTTTCTATATGTTTTATCAAAGACAGTTGATATATACTATAGTGCAAATGATGACCCATTCCAATGAATTATATTTTTTGGCCAGATGAGTTTTTACTTCAAGGCACTCTAGTACACTCTATCAGGTGTGGGTGTCAGTGCTATAAGAATAACTTCATTTAACCCATTTTGTTCAAAATGTGGCTCTTTTTCAAATAATTCTTTGTATCAGGCATCTAACCCCACTTGAGTCATTTATGAAGCATCACAAATCTAACCACTGATTTTCCTGGCAAAATAACTTTTCATGTTCAAAGTTATGACACTAATAGAAAGTGAACAGCAAGATAGAGGAGTGGAAGAATGAAGGACAAATGGATAAGGATCAGCCACACTAATATTTATAAATTTCGGTTTTGTTCAAGCAGAAAATAATTATCTTTAGTTACTTTACACTTAAGCAGAATATTCATTCACTCCATATTGTACAGAAATAAAAATTGAAATGTCAATTTTCCAGGCACCGGAGTGGCTCAGTCAGTTAAGCATCTTCCTTCAGCTCAGGTCATGATCCCAGGGACCTGGGATCAAGCCCCACATCGGGCCCCTTGGTCAGCGGGAGCCTGCTTCTCCCTCTCCCTCTGCCTGCCTGCCACTCCCCCTGCTTGTGCTCTCTCACTCACTATTTCTCTCTCTGTGTCAAATAAATAAATAAAATCTTAAAAATAAATAATAAAATAAAATGTCAATTTTCCTTAAGAGAACTGAGATTTTCCTTATGAGAACTCATACCATTTCAATTTTATAATGAAACACTGTGATAATAGACATCTAAACATCGTTTATAACGTGTGTTTAAAAATAAATTTGCTCAAAATGTGATAGTTTTTTAGGTACCCAATTTTTTTTTCCCATAAAAATCAGTTACTCTATTCACTTAAAACTGGTACAAAAAAATTAATGAATATAGTGTCAGACAAGTCATCAAAATTTATACATTCTTTAAATTCAATTAATTAACATATAATGTATTACTGGTTTCAGAGGTAGAGGTCAGTGATTCATCAGTCTTATATAACACCCAGTGCTCATTACATCACATGCCTTCCTTAATGTCCATCACCTAGTTACCCCATCCATCTACCCCACTCCCTCTAGCAACCCTCAGTTTGTTTTCTATGGTTAAGAGTGTCTTATGGTTTGTCTCCCTCTCTGATTTCATCCTTTTTTCCTCTCTTCTCCTATAATCTTGTTTTGTTTCTTAAATTCCACATATCAGTGAGATCATATGATTATTGTCTTTCTCTGATTGACTTACTGTGCTTAGCATAATACCCTCTAGTTCCATCCACATTGTTGCAAATGGCAAGATTTCGGGGTTTTTTGATGGCTGAGTAGTATTCCATTGTGCATATATACCACATCTTCATTACCCATTCAGCTGTTGATGGACATCTGGACTCTTTCCACAGTTTGGCTATTGTGGACATTGCTGCCATAAACATTGGGGTACAGGTGCCCCTTCAGATCACTACATTTGTATCTCTGCGGTAAATACCCAGTAGTGCAATTGCTGGGTCATAGGGTAGCTCTATTTTCAACTTTTTTACGAAACTCTATACTGTTTTCCAGAGCGGCTGCACCAGCTTGCATTCCCACCAACAGGGTAAGAGGGTTCCCTTTCTCCGCATCCCCGCCAACATCTGTAGTTTCCTAACTTGTTAATTTTAGCCATTCTAACTGGTGTGAGGTGATATCTCATTGTGTTTTTGATTTGTATTTCCCTGATGTCAAGTGATGTGGAGCATTTCTTCATGTGTCTGTTGGATATTTATATGTCTTCTTTGGAGAAATATCTGTCCATGTCTTCTGCCCATTTCTTGATTGGATTATTTGCTCTTTGGGTGTTGAGTTTGATAAGTTCTTTATAGATTTTGGATACTAGCCCTTTAACTGATAAGACATTTACAAATATCTTCTCCCATTCTGTCAGTTGTCTTTTGGTTTTGTCAACTGTTTCTTTTGCTGTGCAAAACACAAAAGCATTTTATCTTGATTAAGTCCCAATGGTTCATTTTTTGCCTTTGTTTCCCTTGCCTTTGGAGATGTGCCTAGCTAGATTTTGCTGTGGCCAAGGCCACAGAGGTTGCTGTCTGTGTTCTCTAGGATTTTGATGGATTCCTGTCTCACATTTAGGTCTTTCATCAATTTTGAGTCTGTTTTTGTGTATGGTGTAAGGAAATGGTCCAGTTTCATTCTTTCATTCTTTTGCATGTGGCTGTCCAATTTTCCCAACACCATTTGTTGAAGAGACTTTTTTCCATTGGATATTCTTTCCTGCTTTGTTGAAGATTAGTTGACCATAGAGTTGAGGGTCCATTTCTGGGCTGGGATTGATCTATGTATCTGTTTTTGTGCCAGTACCATACTGTCTTGATGATTATAGCTTTATAATAGAGCTTGAAGTCCAGAATTGTGATGCCACCAGCTTTGCCTTTCTTCTTCAACATTCCTCTGGCTATTTGGGGTCTTTTCTGGTTCCATACAAATTTTAGGATTATTTGTTCCAGCACTGTGAAAAAAAATTGATGGTATTTTGATATGGATTGCATTGAATGTGTAGATTGCTCTAGGTAGCATAGACAGTTTAACAATATTTATTCTTCCAATCCATGAGCATGGAATGTTTTTCCATTTCTCTGTGTCTTCCTCAATTTCTTTCATGAGTGTTCTATAGTTTTCTGTGTACAGATTCTTTGCCTCTTTGGTGAATTTTATTCCTAGGTATCTTATGGTTTTGGGTGCCATCATAAATGGGATTGACTCCTTAATTTCTCTTTCTTCCCTCCCATTGTTAGTGTATAGAAATGCAACTGATTTCTGTGCATTGATTTTATATCTTGCTACTTTGCTGAATTCCTATATAGGTTCTAGCAATTTTGGGGTGGAGTCGTTTGGGTTTTCCACATAGAGTATCATGTCATCTGCAAAGAGTGAGAGTTTAACTTCTTCTTTGCCATTTTGGATGCCTTCTATTTCTTTTTGTTGTCTGATTGCTGAGGCTAGGACTTCTAGTACTATGTTGAACAGCAGTGGTGATAGTGGACAACCCTGTCATGTTCCTGACCTTAGGGGGAAAGCTCTCAGCTTTTCCCCATTGAGAATGATGTTCGCTGTGGGCTTTTCATAGATGGCTTTTATGATATTGAGATATGTTCCCTCTATCCCTACACTGGGAAGAGTTTTAATCAAGAAAGGATGCTGTACTTTGTCAAATACTTTTTCTGCATCTATTGAGAGGATCCTAGGGTTCTTATCTTTTATTTATGTAGTTTATCACATTGATTGATTTGCAGATGTTGATCCACCCTTGCAGCTCAGGGATAAATCCAACTTGGTCATGGTGGATAATCCTTTTAATGTACTGTTGGATACTACTGGCTAGTATTTTGGTGAGAATTTTTGCATCCATGTTCATCAGGGATACTGGTCTGTAAATCACCTTTTTGGTGGGGTGTTGGTTTTGGGATCAAGGTAATGCTGGCTTCATAGAAAGAGTTTGGAAGTTTTCCTTCCATTTCTATTTTGTGAAACAGCTTCAGAAGAATAGGTATTAATTCTTCTTTAAATGTTTGGTAGAATTCCCCTGGGAAGCCATCCAGCCCTGGACTCTGGTTTGTTGAAGATTTGTGTTACTGCTTCAATTTCCTTGCTATTTATGGGTCTGTTCAGGTTTTCTATTTCTTCCTGATTCAGTTTTGGTAGTTTATACATCTCTAGGAATGCATGTATTTCTTCCAGATTGTCTAATTTGTTGGCATATATTTGCCTCGTTCATTCAGGATTTTATTTATTTGGGTCCTTTCTCTTTTCTTTTTGATAAGTCTGGCCAGGGGTTTATCAATCTTGTTAATTCTTTCAAAGAACCAGCTCCTAGTTCCGTTGATCTGTTCTACTGTCTTTTGGTTTCTATTTCATTCATTTCTGCTTTAATCTTTATTATTTCTCTTCTGCTGGGTTTAGGCTTTTTTGGTTATTCTTTCTCCAGCTCCTCTAGGTGTAAGGTTAGGTTGTGTATTTGAGGCCTTTTTTGTTTCTTGAGAAAGGTTTTATTGGTCTATACTTCCCTCTTAGGACCATCTTTGTTGCATCCCAAAGTTTTGAATAGTTGTGTTTTCATTTTCACTTGTTTTCATGATTTTTTTAAATTTTTCTTTAATTTCCTGGTTGACCCATTCATTCTTTAGTAGGATGCTCTTTAGCCTCCATGTTTTTGAGTTCTTTCCAACTTTCATCTTGTGATTGAGTTCCAGTTTCAAAGCATTGTTCAATGCTTTGTTCAATATTCAAAAATATTCAGGGAATGATCCCAATCTTTTGGTGCTGGTTGAGTCCTGATTTATGACCCAGTATGTGATCTATTCTGGAGAATGTTCCATGTGCACTTGAGAAGAATGTGTGTTCTGTTGCTTTAGGATGGAATGCTCTGAATATATCTATAAAGTCCATCTGGTCCAGTGTGCCATTCAAAGCCCTTGTTTCTTGTTGATCTTCTGCTTAGATGATCTGTCCATTGCAGTGAGTGGGGTGTTAAAGTCCCCTACTATTATTGTATTATTATCAATGTGTTTCTTTAATTCTGTTATTAATTGGCTTATATAATTGGTTGCTCCCATGTTAGGGGCATAAATATTTACAATTCTTAGATCTTTTGTTGGATAGACAAGATTATGATATAGTGTCCATCCCTCATCCCTTTAATTATGATATAGTGTCTATCCCTCATCTCTTTAATTATGATATAGTGTCTGTCTCTCATCTCTTATTACAGTCTTTGGTTTAAAATCTATTTTTTCTGATATAAGGATTGGCACCCCAGCTTTTTTTTTTTTTAAAGATTTTATTTATTTATTTGACAGAGAGAGAGAGAGACAGTGAGAGAGGGAACACAAGCAGGGGGAGAGGGAGAAGCAGGCTTCCCGCTGAGCAGGGAGCCTGATGCGGGGCTCAATCCTAGGACGCTGGGATCATGACCTGAGCCGAAGGCAGATGCTTAACCGCTTAACCAACTGAGCCACCCAGGTGCCCCACCCCAGCTTTCTTTTGATGTCCATTAGCATGATAAATGGTTTTCCATCCCCTCACTTTAAATCTGGGGGTTTCTCTGGGTATAAAATGAGTCTCTTGCAGACAGCATATCAATGGGTCTTGCATTTTATCCAGTCTGATACCCTGTGTCTTTTGATTGGGGCATTTAGCCTGTTTACATTTAGAGTACCTATTGAAAGATATGAATTTAGTGTCATTGTATTACCTGTACTGTCACTGTTTCTGTATATTGTCTCTGTTCCTTTCTGCCCTATGTTACTTTTGGGCTGTCTCTTTGCTTAAAGGATCCCTTTTAATATTTCTTGTAGGGCTGGTTTGGTGATCAAAATTTTTTTAGTTTCTGTTTGTCCTGGAAGCTTTTTAATCTCTCCTTCTATTTTGAATAACATCCTAGCTGGATAAAGTATTCTTGACTGCATATTTTTCTCATTTAGCACCCTGAATGATCAGACAGGTGAGGAGAACAGAGCCATACACTAGATTCTGGGTGTATTTTGGTTTATTAGAAGAAACTGCACCCCAAAATTGTAAAGAAAGAAAAAGGATGTATTTACAAAAACAAAATTAAATACAATGAAAGGATAGAATGTAAAATTTAAAAATGAAAATTAAAAAAGATTTTAAAAAAGGAGTAGATAAAATAAGAAATTGGTTGAAAAAGGAAAGAGAAAAAAAATTAAAATTGAAAGACTAAAGAATTGTGGGGGAAACCCCATGAATTTTTTTTTTTTTTTTTAAGATTTTATTTATTTATCAGAGAGAGAGAGTACAAGCAGAGGGAGTGGCAGGCAGAGTGAGAAGCAGGCTCCCCGCTGAGCCAGGAGCCCGATGCAGGACTCGATCCCAGGACTCTGGGATCATGACCCGAGCTGAAGGCAGACGCTTAACTGACTGAGCCACCCAGGCATCCCAAAACCCCATGAATTCTATATGCTGTATTCCCCTAGCACTGGAGTTTTGCAGTTCTCAATGATTGGTAATCTTGGTCTTGGCTGGATCTTCTTGCATCTTCTGGGGAGGGGCCTGTTGCATTGATTCTCAAGTGTCTTTGCCCCAGGCTGAATTGCACCACCCTTGCCAGGGGACCAAACTAAGTAATCTGCTGATTTTTTTTTTTTTTAACTATTTTTATTTATTTATTTGAGAGAGAAAGTATAAGCTGGGGAGAGAGGCAGAGGGAGAGGGAGAAACAGACTCCCCACTGAGCAGGGAGTCCGATGTGGGACTCAATCTCAGGACCCCGGGATCATAACCTGAGCCAAAGGCAGATGCTTAACCAACTGAGCCACCGAGGCACCCTCTGCTGGATTGTTCTATGTGACTTTTGTTCCCTGAAAGCTTTCACGAAGCTTTAGAGGATGAGAATGAAAATGGCAGCCTCCCAATCTCCAGCCCTGGAGCCAAGATCTCAGGGCCCCATTCCTCATTGCACCCTCAGGGAAAAGCAGTCAATCACTCCTGTCTCCCTGGTCTCCTGCTTTACTCCGTGCTTGTGCTCACCCAGCTTGTGACTGAGCATTTGTATCTCAGGCATGGGACCACCTTTCAAGTCTCCAAACCCTGCAGACTCCTGCAACATGCACCCATGCCCCATCTCCAGGGGGAGGAATGGGGAGGGGGGGTCTTGCCATTTCTGCTGCTTGCTAGGTCCCTGCTCAGAGAGCAGTCGACCTGACCATGCTGGGGTTGGCAGTTTATGGCAACCCCGAGCTGAGAGCCCACTTCTGGGCTCTCTGATTGTAGACAGCTTCCCCACTCTGATGCCTGGGAGCTCTGCCACACTCAAGCTCCCCCGGTCTTCCTGTGACCCTAGGATCCTGAGACCACACTGTCCCATCTAGGGTTCTGCCCCTGCTTCACTGCCTGAGCGCCTTTCAGGCAGGGACATCCCTCACTGGAGCAGACTTCTAAAAGTTCTGATTTGGTGCTTCATTGCTCTATCACTTTCCAGTGGCTGGTTTATGGAGGTTCTCTCTCTCCCGCCGTTTATCCTCCCATATATCACCTCAGATTCCCTTCTCTGCACCTCCTACCTTGCAGAAAGTGGTTGCTTTTCTATTTGCAGAGTTGCAGCTATTCTTTTCTTAGATCTCTGGTTGTGTTCGCAGGTGTTCAAAATGATTTGATAGCTATGTAGCAGAATTCTTAGGACCAGACAAAACTAAGGTCTACTACTCCTCCACCATCTTGGACTCTCAAATTTATATTTAATTCCAAGTATTTAGGTTTTTTTAAAAATGTCACCTCAACTTTTATCTGAAGAGATTATGCACTGGCATCTTTCATATATGTATAAAATGCTTTACATTTAAAACAGTAACCAAGGCTGCTGTTCTGCTGTTCTATTTATAACTTTGAGAATGCAAAGAGACAAAAATCCCATCTATATTATAATTTGAGAAAAGTTATATATGGATCATAAAGGAAAATACTCCTATCCTACCCATCCCCTCCCCCCCCAAAAAATGTTGAATTAGAATAATGGCTTTATTCTGCTTTCTCTGATCTCAACTGACTCATCTGTAAAAATGGGAATTGGGGAAAAAAATTATCATTATGTGGCTCAGAAAATTTCCCCAAATGAAAAATAACTTATATTGGTAATTAAAAATATTTTCAAATGTACCATTGCATTGACACATACTTTCTTGGTAAAATGAATTATTCTAATCAAATGTGGAAAAATTATTTATAAAAATCAGAACATTGTTTAACTACAAAAACTGAATTCTGCACATTTATACAAAGTTGGGAGATACTGAACCATACAGCGATTTCTAAGATGAAAAATTAGAAGATAATATTAATACCTTATTCTCCAAATTTTCATTTTCCTTCTCTCTCTTTTTTTTTTTTAAGATTTTATTTATTTGAGAGAAAGAAAGAAATCACGATCACAGGGAGAGGCGGGGGGAGAAGCAGACATCTTGCTGAGTAGGGAGGCCGACAAGGGGCTTGATCCCAGGACCCTGAGATCATGAGCTGAGCCGAAAGCAGACGCTTAATCGACTGGGCCACCCAGCTCCCCCCTTCTCTCTTCTTGAAAAACTTTGATAATAGTCCTCTCAATTCATTATTTATAGTTATATGTCACTCTTTACCTGCAATCTATTACTTAATACTCTGTCCCATTAATATTCAATGCTGACTTCTTTAAGGGCATTTCATGTATTTGTTTAATGATCCTGTCTTCTATTTGTTAGGAGAAATGCTTTCAAAACCATAATACTTTTAGGAGACCATATATCCAGATTCATACAACAAGCTATAGTGTCATAGAAAATAAAAACACTAGATAGCCCAATAAGTGACCACAGACTCAATTTCAATTAATCTCCCGATTTAGGCTAGTGAGCCCAATGGTCTCTAACTGTCATAGTAAAATAGCCTGCAGACACTAATTGTTCAATAGTGATGATCTGACTTTGGAATTTTAATGGTTTTAACTAAATGGTCTTGAAGAGAGAAATTCTCTCTCATAAAAGGATGCCACATTGAACCCCGGCTTAAAATAAGGCTATAAATAAGAGACATAACATTAACGACACCAACAGTTTCCAGAATATGGAATGGTTAATTCTACGTCTGACCTATTCTCCTGCAGGGATTAGCTTCAATTTACCTGAGACTTATATGTTAAGAGGTTGTTACATAAAAGTCATTGGAAGTTAAAATGTGACTCCTTGCAAGTAAGACTCCATTAGTTAATGATGATAGCCCCAAAATAGCTTTCATATTAAAAAGGGAATGTCAGTCATAATTTCATTGTCAGAATGCAAAAGGGCATACTGTTTAGTAATTATGTTTTGTAACAGTAAGGTAGCAATAAAATTATATTCCCATTTATCTTTCTTCAAAGAAAATGAATTTAATGTCGCATACCAGACCTCAAAGATAAAAGCAATTATTGGAACTTAGGATGGAAATGACAGTAAGACAAGAACAAAATAACACTAAAATATTTTGAGGCCTAGTCACATAAAGCTGATGTCTGATTGCTTATGTTAATGACATTAACTCAGATCCAAAAAAGAATCAATGAATTTTCATATATTTAATCCTAGCTCATCCTCAGAAAGAAGAAAACCATCTCTGACATCCAACTCAAAAGAAAACAGATGTCATATACAATTGACCCTTCCTGACTGCCTTAGCTTGTCCAGCATGATAGCGTGATAAGGATTAAGAACACACTGGTTCTGAGACAGAACAGAAACATGGGACAGGCATGCATACTGCACAGACCTAGTTCTAATACAACAATAAGGAAATAAAGCTCTTTGTTTCTCCCAAATAATAGCCTGTAATATACATACATCACTCATATTATAAAATGACCTCAAAGATCCCTCTCATGTTTTTATTTTCTTTTATTTTTTTTTAAAGATCTTATTTATTTATTTGACAGAGAGAGAGAGAGAGAGCACAAGCAGGCGGAGCTGCAGAGGGAGAGAGAGAAGCAGGCTCCCTGCCGACCAGGGAGCCCCATGTGGGGCTCAATCCAAGGACCCTGGGATCATGACCTGAGCTGAAGGCAGACCCTTAACTGACTGAGCCACCCAGGCGTCCCCCCTCTGATGTTTTTAAAATAGCTCTGCTGTGGTAAATCTAGGAACAATTTACTCCCTTAACTTAAATTCATCTTCTGCTTTAAGAAACGGAAAAGAGAGTTGGCTTATCTTTTGCCCATTCTACCTGTCTATTCCAAGTACATGCAAAGATACTAGCGCCCACGGGTCAGCTAACAGAAGACAGTGATATGTAGTGCATAAGAACATGAAAAATAGTGTCAGAATAGCATAGGTTCAAAGCCATCACTTACTACCATGTGGCCTTGGGCAGCTTATCCAACCTCTTTTACTCATCTCTACAAATGAATAGAAGAGTTTCAGCCCTATAACACACTTAGGAGGGTTAAGTGAGGTAATGTATGTTTAGCACAGAATAAGAAAGGAAATTTACTACTAATAGTGACAGCGATGATAATTTTGTTATAATAAATAAGTAGAATATAGCCTCCGGTAATAATATTGTGATCCAAAGAGTATGGTTCATCTGTACGGCTTCTACTATAGTTACAAAATCCAACGACTTAAAAAAATAAAACCCTGTTCACTAAAGTACTTAGTGGTGAAATGATATTGATTTAAAATACTCTAAAACTTTTTTTAAGGTGGGGGATGGGGTAGATTGATGACAAAAAGTCTTCAGTTCTTCTCCCCTCCCTGTCTCCCCACGTGCGTTGCCTCTAACTTTACAGGTTCTCCCACCAAGAAGCTATTTCCTCACTTCTTGAACCTGGCTGGCCTTTGATCAATAGAATGAGCTCTGAGCTTAGGCCTCAAGAAGATTTGCACATTCTTGCTCTCTGTCTCTCTGTCTCTTTCTAGAACCCTGCTCAGTCTGCACTCAGCAAGCCTGCTGAAAGATGAGAGACATTGCTCCATTACCCTCTGTAATCCTGGCCAACAGTCAAGCAGCCACCAAATGGCAAAGGGCAGCCACCCTAGATGAGCCAGTCCCAGGTGACCTGCCAGCTGACCACAGCTTCAAGAGCCAGCCCAGTCAGTGTCAGTCCAGACTGGTTAAGATCAGCAGAACTATCTGACAAGTGTCAGGATACGCCACCTCCAAACACGGAGCTTTGGCATATGGGATATTTTAAGCTGAAGAAATTTTAGAAATGGAAGGTGCAAGGACTCTGACCTTCCCCTGAAGTAGGTCTAAAACCCTCCTGTGAAAGATGCGCTCCTTTTTTCTACCCTTCTAGGTGATGTGCTCCCTATACCTGGAAGAAAAGGAACATTCTTATCTCTGAAGATGGAGGGACACTGAGATGAATCTGAATGAGCAGGTCTGGCTACGGTTTCCACAGCTGACTACACTTAGCCCGGACTCCTTTTGTTCTATCACATTTTCCACAACTTTCTGCTCTTCATAAAATCTAGCATAAAATTGCTTCTTCAGGTCCTCATTTCCTTCTGAAGACTTCTGTGTCACATAAACTTACATTAAATAAATTTATATGCTTTTCTCTTGTTATTCTGTCATTTGCTATAGAGACCCAGCCAAGAACCTGGAAGGGTAGAAGGAAAAAAGATATTTTTCCTTCTCTATGTACCCAAAGACAGTATAGGTAGGAACAACAGTAAATGTTTCTTGTGTTAAATCAATCTGCTTCAGCATGGCTTGCAATGCAGAAATAGCTAAGTGATATGGGGAGAGAAGAATACAAGAATTCCTACCATACTGATAATTGTGGAAGCTGTGTAATAGATACATACGGAGGTTCTTTATACTACGGTCTCTATTTTCTGGTATGTTTTAACATTTCCATAATAAAGACATTTATAATGTAGCCATTCAGTCTGTTGAAATCAGAAATAAGCCTAAAATATTCCAGTGCAACAAGGAGATTCCTTTAGCAAAAGGAAAACAACCCCTACTGGCATATTTTTAATACAAAAACAGAAAAGAGCCGGAAAGTCTCTCTTAAGACTACCATGCTATCAGACCTCTTCTGTTTGAACTACATTCAGAAAAGTTGAGGTCCCTTTGAATGTAAGTGTATGTGTTCTGCATATCCAGCGCAAGTCCATAATTAAACACAACATTTGTTCCTTATTGCTTTATGTGTTTGGAATGTCATGGTCCAACTAAAGGAAATATGAGCCCAACTTATAGTAATTATTTAAATCTGGGTGGCTATTAGTACATCCTCTGGATATCATGCTTTGTTTCTTAATTCACTGATTTTATACACTGTTTCCATTAGATTCTGTTAAATTCCATTAATAAAGTATAGAAAGGGAAAAAGGAAGAAAATATGGTAAGAATACACAGTCACTTTGGACTATTACTTATATTTATGTGTATATGTCATGTCTCTAAACTGAACAGAAAGCACAAATTATTTTAAAGTAAGTGTAAAGGTCTCCAGCTATTGTTAATATATTCTGAATAATGATCAATCCTAATAACCACTTGTTTTTTACACTTGACAGTAATGGTGTCACGTTTACTAAAAACCTTTGACACTATGGTTTTCTAATGGTCCCACTGTATTATAAATCTTTTTTTTTCCTTTAAGCAAATAATATGCCACAAATTTATACTCCTGAATTCCAAAATAAAGAGATTCCTACTTTACTGTAAAAAGAATAAAATCTGATAGTGTAGTGAATGGACCAAAAGCAGCTTAAAAAGGTAGATAGTTTGGGATAGTAAATTTCACCTTGGCGATATTTTTCACATCCTTGGCATCTTCTGTCAATAATTATTCACAAACATGTTCAAGTCAAATTTCTCAAGAGGAAACATAACAACGCAAGTCCAAAGGAAAAAAAAAGCAACTCTTAGGATCACTATTTTTAAAACTCTAATTTCTATGGTAGCAGCTTACACAAATAGTCATGTCAGCGACAGTCCATCTGCCATTTCTAAAGAAGGCATAGAATGTAAACAGCCCCCCAAAAAGTGCTGTGTTGACATTCCTGTTCACTAAGAAACAGCATGAAGTTGTTTCAGCCACTATGAATTCTAGAGATCAGAATTAACTTCACGCATGCTAAATCATTAAACAACATTTTTCTACTTGGAAAGCTTGAAATAGATCAGCAACTTTTATTATAGTCAGCAGGAAAGGATATATTATGACACTGACATCCAAATTGTAGTTTTAAAAATAACTCAATGGATTTGTGTAATAGTCTGGGACAGTGCTATAACCTGGAATTGTTTAAATTTTATTTTCTCTTCACACTAAAAGGACTTAAGAATCGCTGAGCTGCAACAAGCAAGTGTCTTATATAAGGGCCATTTGACATTTTCATGATTGGATAGATGTCACCTTCACTTCCCTCTGACCTCAGCTGTCCCTTTATAAAACTCCTTTTCATGCAACTGTCAGGCTAGGGTAAACTATTCTCTTGATTCAGGAATTAGGTCTTCTGGGGAGGAAGTCCAGCACATTTCCATAAGCCTGAAGTGTGATCTGAATCACTCAACACCTTGAAACGGCAAAAGGATAAACACAAAGAAATTCAAAGGCTTTTGTTCAATCATCTGCTTGGCTAATACCAGAAATCAATTTATAAGTGTCATAAACACAGTAATCCTGAAATAACTGTTAATGGCTTTTCTGCTCTGAAAACAAAGGAAATATTGTACATTAAGGCCATATCCATTAAAACTCTGTTTCATGTCACTGAAGTGACAAGACAAAAGAACTGCTTAGAGTGTTAATTCATCCTCCCTGAAGAAGATCAAAGAAATGTAGATTTGTATTATAAGCAAATTGATTTTATTGGAAAAATGTCAGCTTTAATTAATAATTATATTGGATAAATTAATATTATTAATAATACCATTTATTTAACTAAATAGCACAATATAATGTGGTTGAGCTCTGACAGGAATATAACTGAATATAATCAATATTTTCGTGTGTTTGTTTTGCCTTCATTTACCTATGCATCCTAAATTCTTACTAAGTAGCACGGTGCAATGACATCTAATTTGAATTCTTTCATAATGGAGCGAAAGAAAGAAAAAAAAAAACCATCAAAATTCAAGATCATTTGACTTGCAGGGATGGAGAAAATGATCTCACATCCCAACATATAAGTCAAATTTTTAATCATTTCTCACAACACACCTTATATGCCAGTGATGGTCATCCAGGGAATTTTTAAAAAATTGAGGAATAACACAGATGTAAAGACGTAAAAATACACAAAATTTAGATGTACAGCTCAGTGAATTTTTGTGTGTATATATATTTATATTTATATATATATATATAAATCTGTTTAACCACTTCTTGAACCTTTTATGGAGTTTTGGTCACAAAAACATTCCACCAGTCTCATTCCTAGAGGACTCCAGATGACTAGTTCATAAGAAAGCAAAACTTGTTTGCATTCCCCCAAACTACTGGATCCCAACCAGGGTGGTATCTCTCCCCACAGCTGATGTTTGGATTATGTGGGGACAGTGTGGGTTGTCTTAATGTCTGGGGACTGCTACTGGCATTTAGTATGCAAGAATGCGGGAACCACAGACCCTAAATGACCTATAGTGCTCAGCACAGCCGTGCACCTGCACAGTTGAGAAGTGCCCTACTTGAAGTCTCCAGGTCTCCACTGTGAGCTAGACTGATGTTTATCATGCTCAGTGAAAGGAAGATTGTGTCATCAATAAACCAGAGATAGGCTATACACTACTACATGCAGCTTTGAAACTTCTTCAATGCATGCTAACATATAAAGGCAGAGAAATTTACTTCACCTAATTCAGGGTTTCATAAACTTATTTGACTATGAAAATCTGTGTGTGTGTGTATGTGTGTGTGTGTGTGTGTGTGTGTGTACTTTTTACCAAAATTCACATGTGGAAGAAACCGCTTTATGAGTCATCATCAACAAATAATAACTGAAATACCAATAATAATAGCTATCAGCCTTTAACCTTTATTGAGCAATTTCTACGTGCCATAAATTGCTTTTCCATTTGAACAAGTTGTTTAATTCTCACATCTTCATGATGTACGTATAATAATATCATAACAGTAACATCCATTTAAATATAGGGAAACTGAAACACAAAATGCCCAAAGTCTTACAAATAAAATGTTGAGTTGAACTTAAATGGAATGGAACTCAATCTAGAAACAATGGAAGCTGTTTCTGGAACCACTGTTCTTAATTATTATAACTACAACTATTTGGGAAAAAAAATAATCTTCAAGATTTAAAGATATTTATGACTATCAGAATAAAACTGTAACACATCAAATTAGTCAAAAAAGAAATTTATGAAGCAACTATGGAAAATTTCCTACTGATTAATTCCATCAGATTTTAACTAGTATTTCCCAGGAAAATTGGTTAAAAATGGAACATTATAGTCAGGGAAAATAAAATAGCTGCAACTAGATAATCTAAAACTTTACCATTCAAAATGGTCTCAACCAAGAAGGTCCCATCACTTCTAATCTGAATGAAAGCATTCATGGATTATATTCTCATCTAAAATTATCAAACAACAAACTTCCTAAAATTTAAGAACTGCAATACATGGGGGTAAGAGACTATAAGAGATTTTTGAACTATAACCAAAGATTAACTTCAGGAAATGAGTTCTTAAGTTAAAGAAGTCATCCTCTTAGATCCTTTTTCTTTTTCCAGCTCCCAGCCCCACTTCACAATACCTATAATTACAGAAGACTGTCAACAGCTTTTAACAAATAAGCTATTGATATCCAGCTGGCAATTAGATCAAAGCTCAATTTGTAGAATTTCTTTTCTCATTCTCTACTTTTCTCCTGTCATTAAATACTATTCCCTCTATTTACTTCCTCTTTATTTATTCCTTATATATTTCAAATTGGCTCAGTATCAAAAAAAAAATTTCAAAAAAGAAATGGAGTACTTCCAGATAAATTAAAAGCTCTTTTCTTTATTCCTTATTAATAGACCAAAAACACAAACACGTGAAAATAGGTTTCAATGAGTCTGGAAATCAATGATAAAAATCAACCATAAGCAAGAAATTTCGAGTTTTTTTTTTTAAAAAGCATAATGAATTATATATAATGTTTGATTACAACTAAGAATTACATTTAAAAAATAGAAAACTGATTTTTAAAATATACCTCAGTTTTGGATGATTTTAATGGGGTTTTCCACTCTCCTCTATTAATCAAATGCTTTTAATGAGCACACACTAATTATAGCACTAAAACGAGGGCTAAAGGGTTGTTTTTGCACCTGCCTTGTATACATATTTGTAAGAGACTGTCCACTTCCTGAGGCAGGATCCAGATCCTACTTACCCTTATTGTGCCTCCCTAAAATACAGGAGACACTTGTTAAATTTTTCTGAATAAATGAATTTCATACATATGCCCACAAAAGAATATACTCAGCATACTAAATGTAGAATGTCAATAAAACCTTAAATACCATTTTTTCCCTCGTTCACCCAAAGACAACTCAGAAATTAAATTTTCTGCATTACTTATTAAAGGAAATGTGAGTCTGAATATGTAAAACATTGATCTGAATATTGCTAGGCTTGTTGCAATAATAAACGATAACAGAAATAGAACTTTCAATAAATCTCATTAATTTTATCAGCGTCTACTTGAAGCCAACTATATTCATAGGTTTTAATGGTTCTGACCAGTGCCAACAGAAGCAAAGCATTACATTTTCTAAAATTTACTTAAAATACTTATATCATACACTGTGTGAGTTATGTAGGTGTGACTGAATTTTATTCCACCCTATAGTGAGGTTGGGTAATATTTGAAAGGTTTTAATCAAGACTTTGTTAAACTTCTAATCAAATATAGCAGAAATGGCTACCTCAAGTGCTTTAGCTATCTTTATGATTCAAAATATCAGGTGGTTTGTTAATGTTAGAAGAATGTTTCACAATAAAAACAGCGGTATTCAGGATATAGGTGGATTCACTAAAAATATATGTCCAGACACAAACACCCTTTCATGAATAGGGTATAATAATCAAGCAAGCCCTATACCTACAGACACTCTGATTGCATTCCAGGCTTACGATTCCACTCACTCATGCAATGAGAGTTTTTTTCCTGACTCCAGTTGGAAGGATAGGTGAATCCTATAGCTAGAACATCACATCTGCCACTAGGGAAGCTTTCGTACAGAGTTCTATCAGAGTTCCTCAAAGTTTTAACATCTGGGACTCCCCTGAGTGAAAAGAACAGAGGGTATAACTACGTGTGTACTGTCTGCATGTGTGTGCACCTACATATGTAGATTTGATATCTACTAAATTTTTGTTCATCTGGGGAATGTCAGCCTAACACTGCCCTTGTCATGTAACACCCGGTAGCCTAAAATAGTCATCTTCCTCTGAGTCTTGGAAAGTACCAATATCTACGAAAAGAACCTAATGATGGAAAAATGAACAAATTAGATTAGGTCAGGATGCAAGAAACATCAAGAAATCATCACATGCTGTAAACCTCCTGTTGGAGGCATTGTCTCAAAAAAGATACTGTTATAAATTTGAAAAAGTTAAACACCATTAACCTCAAATCTAAGGTCACTGGGGCCCCTGGGGGGCTTAGTCCTTAAGTGTCTGACTCTTGATTTTGGCTCAGGTCATGATCTTAGGGTGCTGAGATTGAGCCCTGCGATGGGCTCCACGCTTAGCTCAGGGAATTCGTTCTCTCCCTCTCCCTCTGCCCCTCCCCAACTCCACACGTGTGCGTGCACGCGAGCTCTCTCTCACTCTTTCAGAAAACAAAACAAAACAAAACAAAAACCTAAGGTCATTTTGCAGGCTTTAAAGAATGAATCAACAACTGGTACTTGATGGTACTTGAATATGGTCTTATTTTTCTTTAATCGTCAAAGGCACTTAAGGATCTTATCATGACTGGGAGGGCCACCATCATTAACAACTTCTAGGAATATTAAACACATGAACCGGAGACGCTGATATATTCCTTCAGGGAGGACAAGGCTGTACTATGAAGATAACCAGTTCATAGCTTGGGGTATCTCATTTTTGATTTTCTGTCCTTATACTATTTTACAACCATTTACTATTTTTCCAGCTCTTCTGTTTCATCCCCACATTTTCTTTTCCACTCTCTGAGGCAAAATCCAAAGCAATTTATCAGTTAAAAATGCTAAAGGCCGTATACTAAATTTCAGACTTTTTTTTCCCCTTGAAATTTGGAGTTCATAAAAATATCTCAACTTACGGGTGGAACATAATGAAGGAAATCACCTGTAATCAATGAGATATAGGGCATATTAAATAACATTTACGCATAATCGCAGTCTAGGTGTTGTCCAAGTGGTATGTCTTTACTCAGATTCATAAAAAAGGCACAAAGCAGTTTTGTTACAGTCTAATAGATGCATGAATACTGAGGTATGTTAGAAATTTTAAGCTTGCCATTATACAAATCCTAAAAAGCAATCCTATTCTTTTAATTTTTTTAAAGATTTTATTCATTTATTTGTCAGAGAGAGAGAGAGCGAAAGCACAAAGCAGGGGAAGCAGCAGGCAGAGGGAGAGGGAGAAGCAGGCTCCCCGCTGAACAAGGAACCCAAAGTGGGACTTGATTCCGGGACCTTGGGATCATGACCTGAGCCGAAGGCAGACACTTAACCGACTGAGCCACCCAGGTGTCCCAACAATCCTATTCTTTTAAAGTCATAAAATACAAAGTGATATTTCTAGGTAGTAAAGAGAAATCTATAAATAGCTTATAATTTCCTTTAGCTCATCATCACTCTGATGATGGCATTAGAGCTGACAAAGTTGATTGACCATCCCTTGTACTTTTATGAGATGAATTAATGTAGAATCCTGGACCAATGACCTAGATCCCTACACCATTCATATCTTGTACTGGTTTTCCACGAATAAGAAATAAGAGCAAGATCAGCTTTATATGTCGTTCTGAACTGACTGCCTTCTTTTATTTGTATGATAACCAGTTAGATACAATTTTCTGGGGTAAAATTATACAGCTTACCTAAATTCATATGTTAACAATATAAAATAGGCCTATGACTTTTGATTCCAATACTTATTTTTTTAAATTGTACTAAGTTTTTATCACATACCATTTTAAATTAGTTTCTATTTATTTTATAATAAAAATACATCCCTATAAAAGTCCAAAAGAAAATAATGAAACTTATTACTATATAAAATATTAAATATAATAATTAGCTGTTAATTAATAACAATAATTAGATTAAAGATTACACATTTCCCCTCTTCCTTCCCACTCCTGAATAACTTTTCTATAGAAACTTTTCTATAGAAATATATGAGACATGATACCATATATAATTTATCCTTTGTTACATAAATGCTATCATATATCTATGATATTCTGTTAAGTAAAAAAGGCAAGTTATAAAGTGATATTCACTGAACTAACTTGTAAGGGTCATGGGGCTCTTCCTGGGAAAGTCAGAAGTTATTAGTTATTCTAATTTCAGTTGAGGAAAATAATAATTGAAGGAAAACTGAAAGATTTCAAACTTACCTGGCTATAAATTTATAATTAGGATAGAGATCACTGCCAGTGTTATGAATGCTCTTAAGTTTAACATTTCACCATTAATTCATTTATTGTGTTTTTTGTTTTTTTTTAAAGGACCAAAATGGAGTCACTTGTTCTAAGCCTCACATCAACAAAGTAAGACTTAATACCTAACAAAGCTCTCCCAGGAGTGTAATTCAACCTCTCCCAGGAGTGTAATCTTAAAGCAATTAGTTTGGAATTTCCTGCTCAGCAGTAGTGAGGAAATCAGCCTGATAGACCCAATCTATCCCACATAGATGAGGTAAATCCACTTTTTCCTTGTTTCTGCGCTCTTCTGCCTGTAAGTCTCCCATTTTGTATGGCATTTCAGAGTGCCTGTAGGTTTGCTGGATGGGATGCTGCCCAATTCATGAATGATTACATAAAGCCAGTTTGATCTTTAAATTTTACTCAACTGAATTCTGTTTTCTTAACAATTAGTTGTCCCTGAGTACAGAGAACATTCACTCTAGAACAATTTTCTTTCACATTATATTTTGCAATTCCGAAGACACTACTATATTCATTGATATATCCCAAGTCACTAACCACTGACAGTGACAAAAAAAGGTGTTAGGTAAGTGGATCAAACTTCATGTGAACTAAAAGTGACTTTTTAGCCACTTGGTACTTCTTCCTTGTTCTAGAGGTCTTTCCCTTGAATGAGAGGACTCAAACTATCATTCTTTGCTACTAACATATCATTAATAAATGACAGCCGTAGAAATAGTCTGTTTTCATAAATATTGTGGTTTGTCATGCAATTTGAATTCAATATAGCTAACAGAGTCAAAAAGGAAGTAAAATGTATCCATGATCAGGTATAATTACAGTGTAATTTATTATAGAATAATTGATAAATAAAAAACTGTCACCCAGTCACCCAAAGGGACTTCTTTTTGGAAGAAGAGCTCCAGGCAGGAAGGCAATTTCCATAAAGTAAAAGCACAACAATGACAACTATTATATGGCAATGAAGCATTTCTTTAGAAGAAATGATTTTCACAGCAAGAATTCTGCATTTTGCTCCTTACACTTTTAACTAGACAACGCTGAGTCTCAGCAAAGTGCTATATAATTGCAGAAGAATCTCTTCTGAGCAACCAAAAATCACCTCCGTTAAGTGCTGAGTCGTTCAGTGGAGGATAATGGTACTCAAAAAATAACTGCTGGCTCTAACAAGTCACTTCTGCTTGTTTATCAGATTAGAATTGCCAGTAAGAGGTTGGCTATGAATTCTCTTAAGCAGGAAAAATAGTGGTTTTTTGCATTCTCCTGATTTTTTTTTTTTTTTTTAATACAGCTGGAACAATCTAGTTTCTCCAGAGATGGGTCATCTGCCATCTTAGGCACTAGGTGATACCAAAAAAAAAAAGTGGTCTGCAGACTAAGCAAGCCAGGCCTATTTGTGCATGAAGAAAAAACTGTGCAGACAGCTTCATGAGGCTCAGCCCATTCCTAACACACATCCTCTGGGAAGATGATGATCTGCTTCCTCCTGTTTGTGATCTGGTTTGTGATCTGGTTCCTCAGCACTCCCTATCTGGGCTGTATTATCCAGGTATGAAAATTAATAAAGGGAAGCCCCACTAGAATGAAGTCAAGAGGTTTGGCAGTGGGAACTCTCATGTCCTATCACTTTTTGTCAATAGACAGATCTTGTACACTTGGATAGTACTTTATTATCTCAGCAGGAAGAAGGAAGGATCCCTTCCTCTCCCCACAACAGCCCAGCCAATGAGAAACAGTCATAAATTAACCTATGAAAAACCACTATACCTCAAACTCCCAGTTTACTCCAATGGACATTTTGGTTATAACAGCCTTCCCAGCTCCCCCTTTCCTGTATAAAAGAGCCTTCCTTTCCTCTGTTCCTCAGACTATGGTTTTGCCATAGCTTGGCTGACCAGGAGGGCCATTCTCTGCTGTTCCTGAATAACCCCATCTTTTGCTGTTTCATTTTAAGGTTTTATTTTTAAGGTTAACAAAAGTAAAGAAGATCTAAGTTAATAATCTTTTAAAAACGAAACCTTCAATGGCATTGTAAGGACCAAGGGCACACCTAAGATGGGCCACTTTGGAATGAAGATTATTTTGAGTTAAAAAGCAATCAAAACCCAGTAGATTCAGGAAAAGCTCTTTACCTCCCCCCTCAACTACCTAAAAATAATTTAGATAGAGGACCTACTCCAAGAAGAGAGCTATCACCATAGATAACTACGTTATGATATGAACTTGGTATGGTAGACAGGGAAGAACCTAGCAAGGCCTGTTTGATCAAAGTCCCCTATGTCCCATTGTTTCTGAGTGGCCCACAAACATTTCTTTCCCAAACATTTACTCTTTTTCATCTTCCTGAGGATTGCATTCGTTCCCTTTGAGGTCCCAGACCCCTACCCCTTCCTAGTTCGGAATAATGTATATACCTCATTTTACCCGATTTTGTTTGGAATTTCCACATTTGTGTGGATTCCCAGTACACACAAAATTAAATTGGACTTTGCCCTATTAATCTGTCTCATGTCAATTTGATTCTTAGTCCAGCTAGAAGGGCCTTAAAGGGAAAGGGCGATTTTTCCTCCTTGACAGCATCTCATTACTTTTAGGATACAGATCAAAAGCCTTATCATGTTCCACAAAGTCAAAATGGTCTTGGCCCTGCACACATCTCTCACTCATTCCCCCTTGCTCATAACTGCTCTCAAACTCTTTACTATCTCTTGCCACATGATTTCCCTCAATTTAGAGCATTCTTCACTTCCTTCACTTTTTGCTTAGACAACTTTTTATCTTTCAGGTCTCAACCTAGCTTTACTTTTTTAAAAAGCTTTCCAGTGTCACTGGGTTATGGTTATATTATTTGTTTTTTCCAAGTTTGGAACACTTGACCAACATCTCCCCATTTCCTCCATCCCCCTCCCCTGGTAACCACCATTCTATTGTATCTCTGAGTTCAGGCTTTTTTCGGTTCCACATACCAGTGAGAATATACACACATAAGTTGGAACAGTATTTGTCTTTCTCTGTCTGACTTATTTCACTTAACATAATGCCATTGTGTATTATTTGTTTACCTGGCTGTGTCTCCTCCAAGACTGAAAACTCACAGGACCCAGGAATGTTCTCTATTTATCCTCATATAGCATCTGGCACATGAAAAATTGTTTGGTAAATGTCAGCAGAATGGGTAAACTTGAAACTTACGCCAATTACACTATCCACTAAGACTTTACCTTTCTCATAATATTAAACGATGTTATAGCTTCACTATTGCCTTGATAATACTATCTTTTAAAATATTACCATCTATTGAGAGACTTATTATATGCCATGTACCATGTTCAGGGTTTCAGATTCATTATCTGTGGTATTGGTTTTGTGTTCCTCTCCTTAGACTATAATAATATTTGAGGGCAAGGGATGTTTTACTCATCTCTGTATCCTCATCACCAAGAAAGCAAGCAGAAAAAATATGGTTACGCGGCAGGTCTGCCATTCATTCTATCCCTTTACCAAGGCACCACCCCTCCTAGAATGTAAGGTAATGGCACTGACTGATGGGAGAGCCCTTATCTATAAACTGTTGACTGTCTAACTTTGCCTATGGCAAACAAACCTGGAATCTATGGCTTATGGGGCATGGTGTTTTGGAAAAAGCTATGCAATTATCTGAATGTAAAATTGAGATTTTTACAACCTATACTCCATTTGTGCAAATAATGAAAATGTCACATATCACTTACAGATCTCCTCTGTAAAAGTGGGCCCAGCACATGCTCTGATGGGGCAAGAAAGAACCTGGAAGCTTCATTCACTGGAATTCAAGGACTTCTCCCTTAGGTAATCATAAGGCACAGGAAAAACAGGAAGAAGTTCTTAACCTCCAGTGAATGAAGTTACCAGGTCTTTTCTTGCATTAGACCATGCATTGAGACCAGTTTTATATAGGGCATCCTGTGCCTCAAGATTAAAATTTTAGTAAAGCTAGATATTTGGTCAGATCCATAATTCAAAGGAGTCTGTAATAATCTGACCCATTGTATTATCTTAGCCTCTAATAGGTATCTCCCAAAAGAACACATTTTTATATCTATTTAACATAATGGGCTGAAATTCTGAGTGAGATCTCATTGGATATATCTGATGAACATTCATACATTGTACCTTTCCAGAATTATAGATTGATAATTATGTTATTAATATAATCTCCCTTTCCAGAATTATAACCACTGAAAAATGGTGAGGAAGACTGATTGTATACACTGAGATGGAAGTAACAAATCCACGTAGGAGGTTTATTAACATAGTCACAGATGACTGTCAAGAGGGCGACCTAATACACTCTACCTCTGGCCCTTATAGCTATACCAGATCTACAGAGTTGATTTGAATTTTGAACTCTAATCCAACCCTATAATCACTAGACCACAGAGATGGCCCAGATAAAATTTCTTTCATCAGAGTAAAGAATTCACAATATTAAAATCAATTTGGTTCCTGTTGTTAACCAAGGGTCTGTTTCTTCAGTCCCGCAGAGATGAGGCAAGAATGGAGCTCTCTTTGAAGCTAACAAAAGCTTAAGGTCAGATCATCTCCATGGGATACAAAGCAAACCAGGGAGAACTGACAGCCAAATGGTATTTGAAGTGTTCTATCAGAACAACTACTTCCATAATACAGATCATTCATGCATTATTGGAGACAGCTTTGTTCTCTCTCCACAATGTTTGAGGTATTGTATGGTTTTAAAATATATGATATTCTACCTTCCGTTGACTGAAAATAGCACTATTTGTTGAGAATTGTTATTATATTTGTTCATACCACATTGAAAGGCACTTTTAAATATAAAATTAATTTTACTCACAATTCTCAAATTACAATATGCCTTCTTATAAAGCCAGAATGTTCTACTTGGCAAAAAAAAAAAAAAAAAAAGAGCAAATGCAAAGATAACATTATTATTCATAACGATAACAATATCACCTTAATTTTCTTGCCACAAATTACACTTTTCCTGTCCCTTCTCTTCCTCTATTCTTGTACCCATGTCACTCTTTGATCCTTTTCTCTCATTATCTCTGATTCTCTACCCCATATTTATTTCCCTATCCTCTAACTATGACTCTGTTTTAGTCCTTTCACTTGAGACTTTTCCAATCTATGCCCTACTCACATATTAATTTCCAGATCTCCTACGTTTCTTTTAATTCTTCTCTAATGCACAGTCTCTCCTCTCTACACTTCCTATCATTTCACCCTATTCCCCTGAATTCACTATCAACTCTACTGTTGTAATTAAATGCATATATACTTCAAGAAACCTAAAAAAAACAAACAAACAAACAAAAAACCTCATGTACCTTGGCTTAACTGCTCTGCTCTAATTTGAGTCTGTATTTTCCCCCTTACAGTATTCTGTTCTTGGTAGGATAGACAACTATTATATGTTTGCCTCCCACCTCTTCTCATTTGGAGACAGCCTTTGAGACATTAGTCCAACTATCTTCCATTGGGAGTAATCCGTTTCTTGCTTCACCATCACTTATCTCCCTGCTTTTGGATTTTGTCAGTGGTGCATGGCTGAGCTTGTCTGATTGGGATCTCTGAAGCCAGGTGCTCTTACACCCTTAGGCCCCAGTCACACAAAGAGAAGCAGAGATGGGTATGAGATTTGAGTTCTAGTACCAGGTATCTCTAAGGCCAGGTTCACCCATATTTTCACATAGTTTTCATATATGATGTAATGAATTCTGTATTTAGTATTAAGCAGCTTGAGTTAAGTTTTTGTCACTTGCAGTATCTATAAAAGATACAAAAATCTATATATTTGAGAACAGATCTTAACCCAGTGATAGGCCAGGAATAATTTCCAATTTGGAGAAAAAACAAGTAAGTATTTATCAATTAAGTAATTAAGCACATAATGGGATGTTGAAACAGAAGTTTCAGCTGAGACAACAAAAAACTATTCTAAATAGTATGCTACATAAAACGCAGCATTCACCCTGAAGAGGTGAAACTCCTTACCATATCAAAGATTAAAAAAAAAAAAAAAAAAAAGATGAAATGTTGAAACGTTGAAATGAAATTAGAAGAGTATTTCCTTGGGGAGAGTTGTGCTATGATTCTGATTCCCACCCTCCCCCAGGAAGGAGACATGCTATGGCTCTATCTTCCAAACTCATATCAAATAAGAGAGAATTAAGAGTTAGTGATGATTTTATAAACCCACTTACAATCATTTCTTAAACCATAAGCCTGGGATCAGTGGAACAGAGCATACTTTTTCACTAGATAAGTGGCCTGACATTTGGTAAGTAGTAAATAGTTAATAGTAAAGGAAGTACAAAAGATAAGCCAAAGTCATTGCTTTGCTTTATCAACATTTTTCATTTGCTTAGCAAATTGTGCTTCATTGACATTATAATACTTCCAATTCAAATTGCATACCCAAAGGCAGATAATTTATTTTTCATTGTTTTAGAATAGGCCTAACGTTTCCCTTTACATTTTTATTTAGGGACCCTGGTAGAAGTGGATGATTCAGAACAGAAGGAAAAAAAAAAAAAAAAAAAAAAAGAGTTACTTTTGAAGAGAAGTAGAATTTGCCAGCTAAAATATGCCTCAGTAGCAAAAGGATTATTTTAGGCTTATTATCTTTAAGAAATAGCAGGCACATGAGAAACTTGGAGTTATCCTTTTGTAAAAGACATTTACATTTATAAGGGAAATCTCCATTTGTAAGGGTGTCTTCCAGGCTGTACCAGGAAGAGAGGGGGAAATGACTTTAAATCTAGAAGCTCTTATCAATAAGAAGGCAACAATTTAAATCTATATAAAAACCTGACCTTTGTTTACTGTGCTTTTCCTGGTAACCTTCCATATTAGGCCTCCCCTTTCCCCCAACGTCTTCTCTTGCTTTAGCGGAAAGATGGTCTTTAAGGTGATGGCTTGGACCATTTGGAGAGTTACTCAGTTTTCCTGAGTATCTCCCATATATACAGAAGGTACACATGTTATTAAACTTATGTTTGTTTTTTCTCCCATTAATCTGTCTTTTATTACAGTCAAGAACCTATAAGAGTAGAGGGAAAATTATTTTTCCACATCCACAGTTTCAAAGAACAAAACAATGGATAATTCTGCATCCATGATCTCTTTCTTATTATAACTTCAAGCTACTTTTTAATGTTTTTTGGTGGTAGTGGTAATGGTGGTGGTATTACTTTTGTTTAAGTCTTACCCATGTAAGTCCCATTCAGTGCCTTTACCCATTAGTCAAAGGGCAAGTAATGTTTAAGCAGCTGCTCCTTCTGTGCTTTTGGAGCACTAGAAACTCTCACAAATTAAATGCTGTTTGCTCTTTGACTTCTACCCTAACCTTTTTGGTATGGTAATTGTTTATGTAGGGAAAGTAATTCTGCATGGACCTTTAGCTCCCTATTATTCTAATAGCTCCTCCCCAAATATGTGAAGTCCAGCTTTGTCTCTACACTCCGTTAGATGTAGAATGGGGATTGGAAGGCAAATTGTGTCTTATAAACAGAAATGAATTGATGGCATCATATTTATGGTAAACATAAAAGGAAAGGAAAGGAAAGGGAAAGAAAGAGAAAGAAAGAAAGAAAGAAAGAAGAAAGAAAGAAAGAAAGAAAGAAAGAAAGAAAGAAAGAAAGAAAGAAAGAGGAAGGAAACAAAAAGGGAGGGAGAGAGAAGGAAGGAGAAAAAAAGCCAAAGTTCCATCTATAAATTATCATTTTAGTAAGTATAATTACAATAATAAGTAATCTAAGATATCTTAGAATGGCATGACAGTGTCTGGCACACGGCAAGCATTCCATAAATGTTTATTAAATCAATAAAAAGGAATAAATTAATGACCTGTAATTTTATGCCAATTAGGCATATATTATCCTGCATTTTCACAGTGAGTAGTCTGAAAGCTGAATTCTGGTTAACTTCACTTTGAAGGTAAAAATACATTCCATCCTGGGATGTGGGGAATCCAACTTATTAATTATGTTAACTATATTAGTTTTCACTGTGGTCTACTTTTGCTAATATAATAATTTCATTTTCAGAAAAAGAAGAATATATGTACCCCCATGTTCACTGCAGTAATATTTACAATAGCCAAGACACAGAAACAACCCAAGTATGTATCAATGAACAAATGGATAAAGAAATTGTGATACACACACACATACACACACACACACACATGTGCACACATGCTGGAATATTATCCAGCTATAAAAAAGAATGAAAATGTGCCATTTTCAATAACAAATTGTCTTTTGTATGTGGTCACTGTTTTTCAAATACCACTCAAAATGTAACCCTAGTTTTTCTAAGCACATGCAATTAAATATTACATGAATAATATGAGTTCTGATTAATTTAATTTTCTAGTTAAGATTTAAAAATAGGGGCACCTGGGTGGCTCAGTCATTAAGCATCTGCCTTCGGCTCAGGTCATGACCCCAGGGTCCTGGGATCGAGCCCCGCATCAGGCTTCCTGCTGCACGGGAATCCTACTTCTCCCTCTCCCACTCCCCCTGATTGTGTTCCCTCTCTTGCTGTGTCTCTCTCTGTCAAATAAATAAATAAAATCTTAAAAAAAAAAAAAAGACTCAAAAATAACCTGCTTGATTCTAACCTTTATTGTTAAAAATCTTTCATAGCCTTTCCACATAATAGCATGACGAAGCACAATATAACACACACAAATGTATTCAATGACATCTTCAAGTCAGTGTCCCAGAATCATCATTTGGAATCTTTACAGGAGCACAGGGATGAAAGATGCGGGACATTCACCAGCATCTCAACAAACATTAGAACATATTCTGCTTGACCTTTGATTTCTGAACAAATATTCCATATTTATTGGTTGGTGCTTTTTTTTTGGTTTTGTTTTTTGGTTTTTGGTTTTGGTTTTACATTTGCTTATTTTTTCAGAAAAAAACAGGGAAGTATCCAGCTGGTTGAGAATCTAATCTATTTCTTTCCCAGCTAAGCAAGTTTTCTTTTATAGTTTTTACCTCAGCATTTCTAAACCTTAATAACTGCATAATAGTTCATTACTTAAAGTAAATACAATATTTATTTTCTAAACTAACCTAAAGCACTGTGCTGT